>NC_141685.1:399510540-400140413 GCF_964263255.1 Lissotriton vulgaris | reverse complement strand
GGCGGAGAGGGTGTCGCAGGTAGAGGTGGTCACAAAATCACTTATGGAAGACACCTCGGACCTGCAGGTAGCCATGGAAAAGATGCAGAAAGTAACCAAGCTCCTACATGACAAACTGGATGACCAGGAAGGGCGGTCGCGACGCAATAACGTGCGCATCCTTGGAATTCCAGAGACGGAGGGGAAGGGGGCCATGGACCTCTACGTAGAAGATCTCATCAAAAGCAAACTACAGCCCAAAGGCCTGTCCCACTTCTTCTCGGTAGAGAGGGCACACAGAGTCCCGGGAGGTCCGCCCAGGACGGGAGCGGCACCAAGGCCTGTGCTGGCCCGGCTTTTCAATTTTAGGGACAGAGACGCGATCCTACAGGCGGCAAGAACCTCGCCGCCGGTGCGGATCCAAAATGCAACCTTAGCCTTCTTCCCAGACTACACGGCGGAGGTGGCCAGACGTCGCAAGTCCTTCACGGAGGTTAAAAAAGCGCTACGGGACAGGGAGTTACCATACTCCATGCTATTCCCCGCTAAACTGCGAGTCGTAGCCGAAGGAAAGACCTGGTTTTTTGACACGCCGGAGGTGGCACAGGAATGGTTGGAGGGCTGGAGACCAGCAGGACAACGGCATCGCCCGCATCGAGACCGGCCGCAACATCGTACCGAAAAGACAGTGACCAGTCAAACCTCCCAATCACCCCGTCAAGAGGGCGCGGAAGAAACGGAATCGAATCTTGAAAGGGACCCGCTGGACTCCGGACAATCGGCTCCGGTTTGAAGCCGAACTATATTTGTATGGGACTGAGTGTGCCGCGAGGGCCATGGATCTGGCGTGGCTGAGTAGGGTGGGCACAGGCAGTGCCCGTAAGGAACTCACCACCCCTACGAGCAAGTAAGATGACTGGGGGAGGACTAAAGCACTCTGCAAAGTTGGGGACACGGGCGGGGGTTGGTCCGTGGAGCAGGGTAGCAGGGTGGGGGGATGGGAACACAGTTTTATTGTTAGTGTTTATGTTTTTGTTCATAGTCATCATTCAGCATTCACGTTGTACTGCAACCCCGACACTCACATGTCTCCTACACAGACTGACACGAAACGGCACGTATGCTAGCCCTGAGGACGTGCTAGGTACAATACTCTCTTACCGGCTCCATGGCCAGGCCACTTAACGACACGCACGCTGAGGGCTCCCCTGCCACTATGGGGATATCCCCACTGCGCATGTTAACATGGAATGTCAGAGGCCTGGGTGACAAAATCAAAAGAGGTCTGGTGCTGCAGGCCATAAAGAGACACAGCCCGGATCTGGTCCTCCTACAAGAAACCCACCTCATGGGGTCCACCTGCAAAGCACTTGATAGGCGTGGCTACACAATGGCGATACACGCGGAGTTCACCACCGGCTCCAGGGGTACGGGTGTACTGGTAAAGAAATCGTCCCCCTTCATCATAACCCGCCGAATGGCGGACGACCAGGGTCGTTTTGCTGCGGTCCATGGTCAATGGGAGGGCAGGTCCTTTAATGTGGTATCGGTGTATATTCCCCCAGCACTACACTCTGTGGCCCTGCCTGCACTAGGCAAGTTTCTCCTTGACCTCCCTGATGGAGATACGATTATTGGGGGAGATTTTAATGCAATCATAGACCCACTTAAAGACACCTTTCCCTCTAGGGCCCGACCTCGGGGAAATGCACCACTCTCGGACTTTGTAGAAGCCCTAGGCCTTACAGACCTCTGGCGACAATTACATACCGAGGACACTCAGTACACTTACTACTCAGCTGTACATAATAGCTTATCCCGTATAGACTACTTTATGGCACTGGGGTTGGGGCTGGAAATGGTGGAAAAGGTGGACGTTCTGCCCAGGGGGATCTCTGATCATTCTCCACTTGTTCTGTCGATCACCACCGGGGGGAAGAGATGTGCACGGCTCTACCCAATTTACCCCAATTTTTTGAAAATCCCCAAGATTCGGAAGAAACTCAAACTGGTGACAACGCAGTACTTTGAAGAAAATACAGGCACGGTGACATCACCGTCCATATTGTGGGAAGCATACAAGGCGGTCCTCCGGGGGGCGGCCATTGCAACAATAACGGGGTACAAACGGGATTCCAGAAAGGAACTCACAGACTTAGAACTGGCACTTGACGCAGCCAATACTGCACACATGAAAGACCCATCCCCAGCCACAACACACACTCTCACGGTTCGGCAACAACAATACCTAGCTCACCTTAAAACGACAGAAAGGGGATACATAGCTAACACCAAACATAGAATATATGATGTGGGCGACAAGGCGGGTCGAATGCTGGCATGGCTAGATAAAAGAGGGAGTGGAGCGAGGGGTATTCAGAGATTGGACTCGGAGGATGGGCGGACACTGACACACCCAGAAGACATAGTTTGCACACTGGCACAACACTATCAAACAATATATACACCAGACAGGGTAGTCACACAGCAAATGGCAGCGGCAACTCTAGCAGATATTGCCATCCCCAGCATCTCGCAGGAAGACAGGGATACCCTGGAAATAGACCCGACGGTGGAGGAAATTCAACTGGCGATCCAGGCGTTACAGTCTGGAAAAGCACTAGGCCCGAACGGGATACCAGTAGAATGGTACAAGTCCATGGCTCCAGAACTCAGTACCCCATTGCTGGCCATGTATTTGGACAGCAGGGACAAAGCAGAATTGCCACTGGATCAGCGCACGGCCACAATTGTGGCAATACCCAAACCGGGGAAACCCCCGACTGAGTGTACCTCGTATCGCCCGATATCATTACTGAATATTGAGGCCAAGATATTGGCTAAGCTTCTAGCCACCCGCTTGCTGCCCCACCTCGGCACCCTGATCCACCCTGACCAGTCGGGCTTTATGCCTCACCGGAGCACTGCGATGAATCTCCGGAGAGTACATAATGTACTGGCCCGTGCACACCTCCTCTCGGAACAGGCAGCGATTCTCTCTCTCGACGCTAAAATGGCGTTCGACCTTGTGGAGTGGGAATATCTATTTCAAGTACTAGAACGTGTGGGACTTGGGCCGAAATATATTGCATGGGTACGGCTGCTTTATACGAAGCCAGTCGCACAGGTGGTGGCCAACGGCCACATATCACCGAGATTCATGTTAGGCAGGGGGACTAGACAGGGCTGCCCCCTATCTCCCTTACTCTTCGCACTGGTGCTTGAGCCCCTGGCTATCCAGATCAGGTCTACGCCCTTATTTGCAGGCATTAAATGGGAGGCGGGTTGGGAGGACAAAGTCTCATTATATGCAGACGACATGCTCATCTACATGACTGCACCCGATACCGGCATCCCGGCCCTGTTAGATCTCTGTAACGACCATGGGCGCACATCAGGTTACACACTAAATTGGTCGAAATCCATCGTATACACACTGAAAGGCCCGGCACCGAGGTTACAGGATGGCTGTCCGCTGCTTACGACGACAGTCTCCTTCAAATACTTAGGTATTGTTATCACGAGCACGGAGGCGGACTTCTTTGCCAGTAACTTAAAACCACCTATAGATCGCCTGCGGGCGGACGTCAAGCATTGGGCGGCCCTCCCATTGACCCTACTGGGTAGGGCAGCGTTATACAAAATGATGGCGCTCCCGAGACTCCTCTATGTCCTAGAAAATACCCCACACCTAGTCCCGCCGCGATACTTCAAGCAGATAGTAGTGCTAGTCACTGCCTTACTCTGGGACACTGGCCCAGCACGTATAGCATACGATAAGTTGGTTAAAAGCTGGTATGAGGGAGTATAGCGCTCCCAAACATCCAACTATACTACTGGGCGGCTCAACTTAAAATCATAAACTACTGGATCCACGCCCCGAAAGAAGACCCGGCCTATCGGGCGGACTGGACGCAGCTTGGGACGGAATGCATGCTGTCTGTACTTTATAATAAATCGCAACTTAAAACCCTACTCGGCCCGACCAAACACACGGCGACTCTATGGCACATGGCGCAGGCCCGGTTGGGGTGGACAGGTCGAATCACCAAAATGACACCCTTGTGGGACACAAAGGCATTTGGGAACCTCAGAAGCTGTATGGGATTTGGGCGGTGGGACTCCATAGGCATCTCTACGGTAGGGGATCTCTGGGACAAGGACACGGTAATACCATTTCCACACCTACAACAACAGTATAACCTTGGACCCACAGAAACATTCAGATATGTACAAATTAGGCACGCACTACTACGGGCGATTCCTACAGGCACCGCTCTACCGGACTCCTCCCCGCTAGAGGATAGACTATTAACGGAATTCATGGTCCAGAGCGCTACCTCCCTCACATATAAAAAACTGATCAATAATCTCAAAGACCCAACGTTGAAACTTAAAGAAAAATGGGAGGGGGAATTAGGCGGGACAGATGAATTTGAATGGAATGAGGCGCTGGCCTCCCCGAAAGAGGTGGGGATCTCCAGTAAGCTCAGGCTGGTGCAACTTAAAATCCTGCACCGCATCTACTATACCAGAACGCTGCTGCATAAAATACAGAGAGCACCACATCCCTTTTGTTTGAGAGGCTGCGGGGAAGAGGGGACACTGCTTCACACACTCTGGGAATGCCCACAAATACGGGAATTCTGGAGACGAATAATGCGCTCGATCTCCCATGCCCTCAAACACACGATACTACCTGAACCACGCAAGTGCCTTTTAAATATCTGGGACCCCAACGACCTGGGCAGATATGAATTGACTTGGGCAACGCTGGCTATAACTGTGGCCAAGCGGGACATAGCACAGAAATGGGGCGCACCAGAACTGCCCACCGCAAGTAGATGGGCCAAGAACTTAGACATACTAATGATAACGGAAAGGGCAGTGTATGTACTGCGCGCGGCGCCGCGCAAGTGGAACAAAGTGTGGGCGGTGTAGGAGAGTAGGGTCTGCAATCCTATGATCACCCAGATTTTTTGCTTTTGTTTCACTGGTTTACGACTTTCTCTGGCTGTGGGCCTGCCAATCAGACCCACAGCCTGGCTGTTCTCTTTCTAAATTACGAAATGTACCCTAGGTGCATTTACCAATTGGTACTGGGCCACCTTATCAGACCCTGTAACTCAGGGCATAGGTGTACCCAGGGCCGCCAGGGGCTGCAGCATGTATTATGCCACCCCTGGCTGGCCTCCTAAATTTGACACAACTGGCTGCATGACAGCTGGGGCGAAGTCGTGTAATCACCCTTTGCTTTAGGTATAGTAGTTCTATATCTAACCATACAATGGACACCCGAGTTCCTATCAGTCACTCCTATGGCAGGCCTTGACAATCCTGGAGGCAGAGTGCGTGGGCTCGTGTGAACTGTGTTCTGGCCCGAGCCGAGCCGGTTGCAGCTTGCGGAGCAAAGGTCCAATGGCTGTTCCATGATAACGCGTGCCACATCGGTAACTACGGTGTCGCGTTATCAAGACATGTCGAGTAAGGTGTCATACGAATCAGGGTGCTGCCCTCTCACCAATTCTGGCGATGAGGTTAGCACTCCACCCTTCTAGAGGGACACGACATGTACGTAACTGTGAACCCCGGTTAAGGTTAACGAAAGCCTCAGCTCCACAAAATGGATGCTGCCACCACAGACACGAGTCTGACCTCCTGCTGCTGGGAGTCCTTCCAGCGAGGAGCGCTTGGACAAAGGGTTTCCTGTCGAGGGCGGTGCTCGCACCGTCCCAGACAGGGTTTGTGTATTCTGGGTAGGTAGGGCTTTTTGCGAGAAGGTGACTGCGGAGTGGCACCCCGGTGCTCACTACGCATCTGCCGGTTAGAACCAGTTCCAGGGGCGACAGCCCTGGCCTGGGGAAAGTCCGGCAGGGGAGAGGGGTGTAACTACCCCCCTTCCTGGTCCCACCCTTAGGGCAGGACCTAGTCATGTACCCACCCCTTTCTTTAGGATAAAGGCCGGAGCGGGGACCCTTCCAAATTAGATCATCTTTGATTCAAGAACTACTTTCTACGAAAGGACATTCAAGACTCTTCTCAAGATTTCTCCCTTGTGACTAAGGAGTAGTCACCCTGCATCAGCGAGCACCAACTAAGAACTCTGCGGTTTGCTGTAAGTCCTTCCTCAAGGAATCCGACGGCCCAGCTCGACGAGAACCGGCTTCCCTGGCACCTCTGACCTCTACCCACGTCATCAGCTCAGCTGTGATCTGTGGGTGCGACGAGACCTCGAGGGACCGGCCATCATCAGAACCTGCACGCTCTTAAAAACCAGCACGACCATCGAGGTAACTCTCTGGTGAGTGCTCTGGGGTCCGAGAAGCCCCGACCCTGAGCCGCTCTAGCACCGAAGTGCAGTCTCCCAGCATCTCCACGATCTGCGTGGGGCCCTTCTGCTCGCTGCTCAGCCTGTTGTCTGGTCACTAGCCGCTGGCTTGTGCCCTTCTGTGACGACATCCGAGAATCATCACTGCTGGTCTGGTTGCTCCAGACTGGCCCTTGCTTCCACCTTTGCGAGAAGCACCCCGGACCCTCCTGGTCCACTCAAGACGCCATCTTAGGCCCACCACGTGGCCCTGAGATCTACCACGGCTTGTTGCCCCATCCTGGGCCCAGCGACGCCGACAGCATCATCCTTCGTGGGACAGCTCGCACCTCCACCGTGGTCGCCGACAACGCCTCCTGGTCCGTGAGACTGCAGAGCCTAGCGTCGCCCACTCACCTGGTCGAGGTGACGGCCAACCGGTGCCTTCCTGGTACCTTCTGACTACTGGCTAGTAGTACGAACTTGGTCCCCTCTGCTTTCAGGTTTCATCAATCTCCGATCCAGGCTTGGATCTCTACGAACTATTCAGCACTGGTCGCCGGCCAGCAACTCCTTTCTTCCGGCTCCTGGCTCGTCAGCGAAGACCCCGACGCCTGTAAGACTTGTGCAGCCGCAGCCCTCGTGGCTAGGTAACTCGGCATTTCGGTGCCTGCATAGCCTCCTTACTCTAGGGTCCCGAGTCCCTCGCTTCCGACTTGCCTTATCGGGTCCGCCCGAGACCTTAACCTTTCCGTGTCCTCGGACACTTGTTTTAATTGTGCACTTGAAGTATTTGCTAAAGAGATTTGGTTTGTGCTTAGTACCCTGTCCTCATAAAGAGTACAGGGCTGTTGTGATTCTTAATAAATATACTGTTTATTTTCATAACACTTGTGTGGTGTCCTTTCACTGGGTGTTCAAGGGGTACATGTGTGGTAAACAGCTGGCTTAACGCGCCCTCTCGAGTCTTTAGCCTTAGACTGCTCATATCCACGCTACTAGGATAGCTGGTCTATAGGTTGACTTACAACCAAACACCATAAGGGTCGTTGGAACGATACATAGCGGTCGCTAGAATAGCGAACGTTGCATATCGGGCCAACTTCTCACAGGCGGCATGGAATATATACAGAGGGGAGATTTGTGACCCCTTACCGGAGGGAGAAGACCTAGACTCAGAGGGGGAGGAGGACTGATAAACAGATAAGGAGAGTACACCTCAGAACACTGTGCTATGACATTAATGGCTTCGACCTGGCTATCTACCGTCATGCGCACCGGGACACTGATGGTGTGGGGAAAGGGGTGGAGACAAAATGACAATGATGACACATGGTTGGGGGGGGGGGGGAAGGGGAGTTTGTTATTACTGTATTATTAAAAGTGATGATGACGTTACATTATATATGGAAGGGGGGGGAAATAGAAGACTACAGTACAAGTGTACAGACCGTCTATTAACATGTCCACAAGTCCTAAATGGTTTACTATACCACAATCCTTGATGTGCAGATGTTCCTTGTTGCTTACGAAAGTTGGAATGTAAAACTGTCACCAGTACCTTATGAATGTACAAAGCTGACTAACCATTATTCCTTCCTCTTAATAAAGTTTTTTAAAAAAAAAATAAAGTAATCCAAATGCAGGAGGACACCAACAGGAGAACATTTCCAACTTATTTTATGGATTGGGAACCCTATTTACATGAAAAGCACAATGCTGGGCTACAAAATAGTTCTCTAACCTTAAGACTAAGAGTTGTGCTACTGTTTTCTACAGTACTAAACTGAAATAATATTGTTTAGGTTTTTCACACTCATTTCCCCTATTGTGACGTCTGTAAGTCTTTTTCACGAGTAACGGAACATACCTTAAAATATGATCTGGGATCAAAAACAAGTTTACCTGTTCCGCAAACACAATGAAGAAAGCACCTTGTTTCCATAAGCTTCAGTAAACTTTTGTAAAGCCCCCAGTCCTGTAACGGGCTCTACAAACTTCTGCCTTCCTTCAGCGGCAGAGAAAAGTGTTTCTGCGATCTGCTCAGGGAAGTCCAACAGTGAATCCACATGATGGACATTGTCCGAGATGAAGGCCAGCACCAGGTTGAAGAGAGACTTGGCGGTGTACCGCAGACTGCCCTCTTTGGTGTAGGTGAAGATGAAGTGGTCGGTTCTTTGCTGTGTATGGCCATCTTCTTTCTTCAGGCACAATTCCACAGAGAACCCTTTGGAGAACAGCCGGAGGCCACTTCTCGGCTTCGGCACAGCACTTCCGCTTTTGTCTGAAGGATCATTTACGAGGTGCAGCCGCCCATTTTCACGCACATAGATAGGTCCATGGTCTAAGGGAGGGACTTCAGATCGGAAATCACAAGACATGCTCTAAGAAAATGGGAGAAAATTGATTTCTATATCAGTCTGAAGCTTAATCAATACAAATCAGTACAGAAAATAAAACGAAAGTGATGGGTGAAGGAGAGTAAAAATTATGTTTTTGTAGGATACACGAAAGATACTATGTAGAAAAATGGGTGACCACTCTTCCACAACAATGCCTGCATTAAAATAAAAAGTAGACTTTTGAAAACTACTCTCAATGACTGTAAAAAGAAAACCCTCAGAGGCCTTGACCCGCTAAACAAGGTGACATAATCTAAGCTAATATTTCTATTGCAGTAAATGGAGTTCTTGGGATAAACTTGCACATACATTAAGAACTTTGAACTACTGTATCATAAGACTATTCGTGTGTGGCTGGGCATAAATAGGCTTGTTGTGCATTGTATAGGATTCATCTATGAAATTCTATTATACACTTTCCTTCCATTGCTCAAGATACACAAACAAGGACACAAAGTATGGTGCTGAGACAAATCTTGATCAACTGAAAGACATAACACTGACCAACAGGGGACTGTTTGGTACCGAGAGGTGTGAATTCTGGCATGGTCATGGAGCGTTGTAGCAATTCGAAGTTACCACTCCAAGATGGAGAATAATTGATGTATGGATGAGAAGCGGGGGCCGCGGCTGAAAGATCTGTACAAATAACGCAGCATCTGAACTTGGACACTACAATTCCACAGTACCAAGACCATAGTTTGCTGTGGGAACTCTCAGTTCATGAACACATGATGATGGGGGCACGACAGACGAGGAAATGACTTGTTGGGACAGCGCAGTGACCATATCAGGAGGTCATGAAACTCTGCTGCCAGAGCCACAATCTGCTGTGCAACATGTGCAGCACAGCCTTCTGAAGCATGGTTGCATCATCAACAAAACCAGCAATTGGCGACAGTGGGGGTGTTAACCTGGCTTGCATCCATGCCTGACACAACATGAAGACGACACAGTGAGGGCTATGAGGCCTGACAGTGAACTGTAGGGTTATAGAAGTGGGGCATATGGTCCAGCCCAAGAGAGGTAGGTGCCCAAACACCATGAGAGGCACGAAGATGCAGGTAAAATGAACCAGCAAAGATGGAACCCGGGAAAACAAACATAAGGGGCAGCTGCAGCAAAGATCTAGGCACACTGAAGGGATGGGGAAGCCTCAAGTAACCCAACACTAGGAGGCTCCTGTGACTGAGAAAGTGATGGATGAAATCACAGTTCTAGAATCCAATAGGAGGGTGTGGGACTAGAGCCTGGCCAGGTCAGTTAAAAAGAAGGCCTATGGACAAATGGGTAGGTTCCAGTAGCTAATTCTGTACCAGGAGGCAGGGATACTCGAAGCAGTACGATAGCAAAGGGAAAATGAAGGATTCCTGAGGAGACAAATGATCTAAAAAAGGAAGTAGCAGGCAAATGGTCGGCATTGAGACTAGAGAATTCATACACTTCATCCTCTGTTATGCCAATTAAAAGTTTGAAAGAATCTATCCTTGCTGTACTTTATAAGAGAGCGAAGAACTTTTTCATTATTTGGACTCCTGCATTTCGACATTTGCTGGGATCTTAAGCTTGCAGAACCAGATTCAGTCTCTGTATGTATCATGTAAAATAACACGTTTTATTGCTGTTGCAAGCCTTGTCCAAAAGAAGGTCTAAGTATTTGTCTTATACGGTAATATTTAACCCATATTGCTAAAGTAACAACTTGTCACGTAATTTAAGCTGTGTGTTTTTTCTTCTAATTAATACATGTACAAATACATTTCAAATCCCTCAGATTTTTTTAGAGCTATTTAATTTACTTCACAGATAGAATGGCTGGAATTAAATCCTATTATCTTCTACTTACGGACACTACTGAGATCCAGCGCTAGCTGCCAGAAGAAAGAGAAGAAAGGTCAAGTTGCAAAAACAAGAGACACATGAAGGTTCAGAGTTATTAGTAGGTTATCTTTCCTTGCTGAGAAGTGAGACTGGCTCCTGCAGGACAACCACTTTTAAGAGTTGTTCACAACTTGAAGGAGGGAAGGTCAGCTGAAGATGGTCATCTTTCACCACTCAATAAACTATCTTGCATTTAGACAGACCTGCCCACTTAAATTGTCCTACTATAAAGGACCACTTCCAGTGTTGTGCCTTCTTGGGCTAGACTTCTACATTTTTTGAGGACTCTTAGGGAAAGGGGATGTATTAGAACTCAAGTCAAGTGTTGTGCTTGAATCTTGAAATAGAAAAGAACCAGCTGTGAAGAGTAAATCTGTACAATTTAGATCGGTATCCTATGTTGAAAAACATGTGCAATCTGTTGCTAAAATGGACAGTATAATAACTGGATTTATTTATTTGCTATTACTGCTAACCCGTGCTAAAGTGCATGTGCTCCCTCCTTAACCTCATGCGCACTAGCGGAATTCCGCTCCTGCGCTGAGATTTTTTAAAACGCATGTTACTTGACGAGCTGGGCTCGTCATCCGCGTGCGAGAAGGCTACGCCATGACGAGCCCAGCTCGTCATCAGCGTGGAAGGGGTTAAACATGGTATATAGGAAGAAGGCTCTGTAAGTACTATACCAAAATGAGGCATAGTGTGCACGGAGTCCAGTAGAATCCCAAAGGTAGGCAGAGGTAAAAGTAGGTAGAACCTTACCCTCCATTTGTGGGAGTGTGGGGGAGCAGTAAGGCTTTATCAGAGGGTAGTTTTAAGCATTTGTTGTACACACTCAGGCAAGAAACTCAAAGACTGAACTCAGACCAATTTGTTTGTATCAAAAATATTGTTTAGTTATTTTATTTCTAGAACCAAGCCAAGCCTGGTGCAGGTAAGTGAAATAATACTTTGCAAAATCGTACACAATGATTTACAGTTGAATGCAGGTTCAAATTCAGTTGGTTGAATTATAGGTAAGTCAACAGTTCAAAATTACTTTTTAGTTACTTTACAGATTACTTTTTAGATTAATTCTTAAGTTACCTTTGCTAATCAGTGTGATATGTCTAGATATCACACAGAGACATTTCTTAGACATATAGTAAGTAATTTATATTTAGTACATTTACAGTTTTCCAGTGTTTAATACAAACCAACTACACACTTAGAAGAATTTTCAAGGAAAAGCAGTCAATGCAATCCTAAGGAAGGAAATGAAGTTAATGGTTTGCAGGTCAGTACTTATTTGTGGGGGTTGGTATTCTGGGATTAGAACCAGGGTTCCCCAAAGTCAAGCATGCACTCTCCGAACACCCTCAGCAGCACTAGGGTGGCCAGGTGCAGAGTGCTGAGGCCCAATGTTATCCAATGGAGGATAGGGGTTCTCCAGTTGGTGGCTGCTCATGAGCAGGCCACAAGGTTGTGGGAACAAAGCTCCTGGTGTTAGGCTCGGGGCAAAGGGGGATCAGAGTTAGCACCCAAAGCAGGGGCATCTGGGTGCAGGGTACTTACTTATTTTAAAGTTTTATAGAGCGCAAACCAGACCCGTGAGGGTATCAGAGAGCTTTACAAGATTGGAGGGTGATATACAAAATATTTAGGAGCGGAGGGTAACAGTGGGGTAAAAATAGGTAGATACAATATGCATGGAAAACAAGGAGTACAAAGTCCCAGATACCTTTGGGATAAAAACAACAGGTAGATACATTATACAAGGAGGCATGCAGTCTCAACTCGTGGGTGGGATGCCCAGGAGTGCAGGTTCGGTATCATCCATAAAAACCATGGATAATGCCAAGGTGGAGGGTGGAACAGGTCGCTAAGGTAATTGTAATATGAAGGTTACGTGAGGAATTTGCCCATTAGGAAAGTTTTGGTCTCCTTTTTAAAGCGAGCCAAAGATGGAAGTCTTCTGATGGCGGGCAGGAGAGAGTTCCAAATTCTTGCAGTGGCCCCTGAAGACCCGATTGTAGTTTTTTTTTCTCTCCAGAAGCGTGATGGTTGGAGCAAAAGGTCTCTGGCAAATCGGGAGTTTCTGGCTTCTCCGGATATCACATGTTTCTGGGCGAGAAATGCAGGGGAGTTGGAGCCTTGTGAGTAATGCAGGCCAGTTTAAGTTGGATTCTGTTCTTAAGAGGAAGCCAGTTCAGAGCTTTAAGGTGGGGAGAGATGTGATTGAATTTCTTTGAGCCAGTTAGGAGTCTGGTGGCGGCGTTGCGGCAGGCTTTCAAAGGGGTCAGAGAGTTCTTGGGAAGTTCTGCGAGAGTAGAGCATCCATATTCTAGTCTGGAAAGGACTAGTGCCTGGATTGCCGTTTTCAGGTTGGAAGTATCAAGGAAGGGTTTCAGGCTTCTTAGGTAACTGAGGTGAAATCTGGCAGTTTTGGCCATCGAGTTGATTTGGCCTCGCATGTTCAAGCTACGGTCAAGGGTTATTCCAAGGGATTCACAGAGTCCACAATGGTAGGAGGGCAGTTTAGCGCAGTGATAGCCTTGATCCATTCCTTAATGTCTGGATTTGTTTTTGGTGGGGATATTAGAAGAAACTCAGTTTTATTTGCGTTAAGTGTGAGCTGGTTGGTGGTGAGCCAGTGTAGTCAGCTTCTAGGCCTCATTCAGGGAGAGAATGTCTTCAGGGGAAGAGATTTTAATGTAGATCTGTGTGTCGTCAGCGTACATGAGGCAGGAGATATTGGCGGTGCGTAGCACCTCTGTGAGCCGTTCAAGATCAAGATTGAAAAGGGTGGGGGAAAAGGTTGATCCTTGGGGACTCCAACCGTGATTAGAGAGGGAGCAGATAGGTTATCGTTGATGAGAAATCTCTGTGAGCAATTTTGGAGGAAGGACCTAAACCATTCAAGGACAGTGCCATCCAAACACAACCTGAGTTTGAGGCGTTCAAGGAGTGTGGTTAACTGTATTGAATGCAGAGGATAAGTCTAGGAGGATTAGGAGACAGGTTTTGCCTTGGTCGAGGGCTTGGAGAGCGTCATTCAAGATGTGGAGGAGGGTGGTTTCAGTGCTGTGTCCAGGTCTGAACCAGGATTGGAAGTCATCTAGAAGGTGGAAGTTCGTGATGTGTAGGCTCAGCTGCTGTTGCACACATTTCCCTAGAACTTTGGCTCGGAGTGGGAGGTTTGATATGGGTCTAAAGTTGTAATCAGAGGCATTATGCAGCATAGACTTTTTTAAATCTAAATTGCTCCTACCCCCTCTCTCCATACCTAATTTTTCCCTTACGCATATGTCCTTATTGTTTATCTCGACCTAACCTGTACCTATGTAGCTATGTTCTAATAACTGTGTAACCTTTGTAACGATGTAACCTGCAACTATGGTCTGATACTCATGTAAAGCTCTCTGATACCTCCGGGTTTAGCCAGCGCTATATATCAAACCTTTCAAATAAATAAAATAAATAAATAAAAAATAGTTCAGCACAGCTTCTTCGGGCCTTCTTCGTTTCTTCTGGAGGTTCTTGTATAAGGACACAAGGCTCAAGGTTGCCCCTAAATACTAGATTTAGGGTTGTTACAGGTAAATAAAGGTCGGAACCAATGGGTCTCTTCCTTTGGGTGGGTCCACCCCCTAGGATGCCACCCTCCAGTGGGAATGGAGCAAATGCCTCTCTGGTTTGCTGGGTCCTCCCGCCTGCAAAATGGGGACAGAGTTGTGCTTCACCTCAACTCCCCACCTGAGGGGTGGGGTTGGCAAAGGTGGACCCACCTCCCTTCCACACTTGGTTTCCCCGCTGATTCTCCCGCCCAAAAGTAGGGGGGTCAGAACCGGTGGGGGCCAGTTGCTGGAAGCAGCAAATGGCTGGGGTAGCTCACATAGGCGGCAAGCCTTTGAAGCTTCCCCTTCGTGGACCCAGCCCATCCTAGGAGAGGAGGCTAAGCACCTCATCCCAGGATGTGCACTGTTTCAGAACCCTGGCGAGTAGCCACTCAGCCAGGACACTAGAGTTAGGTCGTTTTTCAGGGGGCATCTCTAAGATGCTCTCTGAGTGCATTTTTGATTAAATCCTACACTGGCATCAGTGTCGTTTTAATGTGCTAAGAAGTTTGATACCAAACTTCCCAGTTTTCAGTAAAGCCATTATGGTGCTGTGGTGTTCGTAATGACAAACTCCCAGCACCATATACTCTTAATGGCATTACTGCACTTATAAGGTCTAGGAATTGGTTTAGACACTGTAGGGGTACAGGGTCTATGCACCTGTACCCTCACCACTGGTATTGTGCACTCAGCTAGAGGGTTGGCTGACCTATTCCAGGGCAGTGGGTTGTAGGCATGGCACATATGGAGGTGTGCCATGTCGACTCTTCACTTTGTTCTGCACCAAAATATGCAGCTGCAGTGGCAGTATGTGTAACGGTACAAGGCCTCTAAGGGTGGAACAATAAGTGCTGCAGCCCTTAGAGGACTTCCCTGGTCACTCTGCCCTTGGTACCTGTAGTACCATTTACAAGCGGCGGACATGTGCCTGAAGAGTGCCAACTGGGTTTTGTCTCAATGCAGTTTTAGGAAAAGAACAAAGGCTCAGGGTACCTGGTTGGCAGGAGCCCAGGGCACACTCAAAGTGCATCAACAGTTTGGCAAAAAGTCTGGGCAACCATGCAAAATGAGGGCACTTTCTTACATGGTAATATTGGTTTATCCCCAATGGAAATTTGAATTTACTTCTAAGTCTCTAGTAAGGTGGTACTGTATGTATCAATGGCCTGTAAATGTACAGCTACTAGTGGATCTGAAGCACTTATTGTGCAACCCTCCTAAGTAGCCCTTTGAACATGTCTCAGGCCTGACATTGCAGCCTGTGTGTGCAGTTTTAAACTGTCATTTCGACCTGGCAAAATAAGCCTTTTACCAGGCCCAAACCTTCCTTTTTAATACAGATACTTCACCCCTAAGGCAAGCCCTGTACAGTGCAGAGGGCAATGTATTTAAAATGTAGGATATGTACTTTTATGTTTATGTCTTGATAGTGGAAAATTCTTAAATACATTTTTCACTATTGCAAGGTCTACCCTCTCCCACAGGATAACGTTGCAGCTACCTTATTACATTTAATGAGTTGTAATTTCCAAATAGGAACAGTTCACAAGTTCATGTTTGGTGTCTTTGGAACTGGAATGAAGAAAACTCGTATGGTGAACTCAGATTATTAAATTACAATAATGTAAATGCAACTTTTAGAAACTTAGCATTATCCTGCTTTAGCCATTGAGTGCCTGCAGCCTGTCTGTGGCTCACATGTTTAGCTGACAGTTGGGCTTTGAGTATTCCCCCCAGACAGCCACTCACAACAGGTAGCTTTGGTGTGCCTGGATGGGCCATCACTGACAAGACTGGTGGCGCTGGGCACAGCCCTACATATAACTACATAAGCTGTGTCCTGCTTCCACACAAAAGGCTGCATACCCCTCTAGTAGCGTATTGTACTTCAAAAGGAGGCACCAAGTATAAATAAGGGACCTCAGACACCAACTCTTCAGTACACTTCTGGAACTATGGAGACGTTGCCAGGAGGAAGTACTGCTGTGCTGCCGAAAGGAATGCCACTCTGTTTGACTGCTGCCCAGCTGGATTACTGCATTGCTGGACTACCCGAGTCAGAGGGACTAGACCTGTGCCTGAACCCAGAACTCCTAGTGACTCCAACAGCTAGTCTTCTGGTCTCCTGTTCAGAGCTACAGAGACATAACAGGCTCACAACCACCGGCACTAGCACCTAGAGCCATCTGGATCAAGCCCCTGACCTTCAAGTGGTACCCCTCAGGACACAGACTCTTGGTGTGGCCTCAGAGAGGCTGAAATGTTTTTGGGCTCTTCATGTCTGCGAATCAGTCCGTTGACACCGAAACCTTGGTGCTCACATAGCCCGCCAACGCAAAGATCAGTCAACCCAACTCTTTGCGCAACAACACCAACCGCTCACTGGTATCGCCACCGCATAGCTCCGGCCCACCCCCCCTTGAAAACACGATCTTTATGCTACAGAGATGACCGTCCACAACACCAGGCCTGCTCTTCGCGCTACATCAATGACCGTTCACGTTGCTTCATACTCCTCGTGGCCCTGCCATTGTGAATGGGACACCTTGCATGGGAGTGAGAAGGTAACTTTCAGCAGGACCTACCTGGTCTGCATATCCCACCCACACGCCATTGTGGATGGCCTGAACTTGTGAATTTCTACCAGTCTTGAACGACCATGTAGCCGAGAATAGCGCTTTGGGCTTTTTGGTGCAACTGACTGGATTTTTGTCGTTTTGATCTTGATTTATTAAAATCTACTCTATTTTCCTAATTTGGCGTGGTATTCCTTTTGTGGTGTGTTTTCATTTTATTACTGTTGGAAGGGTTGCACAAATCATTTACCCATTGCCTCAGAGTTAAGTTTGACAGCTCTGTGCCAAGCTAACAGAGGGTTGAGCACAGGTTAATTTGAGGTTTGCTTGTGATTATACCCTGACAGATTGTGGTTGCTGCCTGAGTATTGTCTTACCCCCTCAACAGTAACCCAATTTCTTACAATTATTTACATATATTGTTTTCACTTGAAAAAACATAGGTTAGAAGTGAAGTTTAGCTAAGCTGGGTTCGAAGACCTTAAATGAGGTTTAAAACAAATAAAATCTGAAATTCATTGGTAAAAACAAAGGTTAAAGTGGCGTTATAGTTAAGTGTTGGAATAAGACATGCACTAATGTTATAATGTTAAAAAATACAGAAACACCGGTTATAGTTTAGTCAACTAATTATAAATTGCAGCCCTATCATGCACTGCTTATGACCTCACATATTACATCACTCTTAATGTGTGTTCATTATACATTTGACTGCTCAACATGAGCATATGTTAAAGAGGATTTAAATTAATACATGTCCAATCATCTTAAATATATATATATTTTTAAATAAAAGGACATCTTCATCTATTTGCTTTTTATAACAAATTAAGAATTTCGCAGGTTGTTAATCCAAATGTTTAAAAAAACTGCCTCACATTTGTGAAGTATATATGCAGGCAAAATGATTCAGTATTGCCAATAGGAATGTTAAAGAAAAAGGTTAAACAAGGGTTATGAAATTAATATTTCCTGAGACATTATTTTTGTCAGGGTCAAGCTATTTTAATGGCTACTTTGTCAGTGGGCATATAAACTTGACATTGTGAAAATCAGTGGCAAAGCTGCGGCAGTCATTTGCTCACAGCGAATCAGCAAAGCTGGAAAATATCCCATAACCAAGGAAAATTATTGTGGTGGTCTGTGATTAAGAGCCCTTGACTGGACTCAATGCTGGGACTGGTTAAGGGGATTCTGAGCCCGCTCTGAGGTATGGCTTAACTTTCAGCTGGAGAAGAATGCTGAGGGTGAGATTAGGCGTGTGGGCGTTGCTCCTACTGGCTTTGGGAGGTTGTGGGCAGAACAGCAGTCCACCTTTACATTCCCCGCGATACCACTATATCCACTTCATCAAGAAAGCCAAGAAGTTGTTGCATACATGGGAGGAAAAACTATAGCGCAACAAAGCATACTTCCAGTGCGATGAAGAAAGCGTAGAGGGTTTGGGCTGGTAGGGTCTCATTTGCAGCTACCTGGGTCGTTGGTTTAAGCTCTTTGTACTTCATTTTGCCTATTTGTTCCTCATGTCCTTCCCATTGCTCTTTGAACCCATGATGCTCTCATCCCTGGCCCTTAAGCCCATTTTGTTATCACCTACTACCCACAACCTGGTGCCTGTAACTCAGGCTGTGCTGTCCTTGGTCTACTCGTCCCTTCCGCTCAGGCCCTTACCTTCAGATAGTGCTTTCAATGCCAATGGAGGTCATTTTAATCAGAAGAGTGCAGGGTAAGGACTGGAAGAAGCTTTATGTGGTGGCCCCTTGGGTCCCTAATGTGTGCTCTTTGCTCCCCGTAGGTCTCACGTGAGAGTCCTCCTTCGTGGCCCATTTACCCCTGCAGACTGCCTGGGAGTCGCCCTTGTTTGCTTTTGGGTGGGCATAGGGATTAGCCGTGGGCAGGATAACATCACTGATGACATTTGTGATGTCATCAATGATGTCATTTAACAAGACATAAGTGATATCATATGTAAGGTCATAAGCAGTGCATGATGGGTACACAAGTTATGGGTAGTTTATGAATTTCAGTAATTTTCTCAGTGTTTGCAACCATAACTGCATTGTAACTGTGTAGTGAATTTCAGAGTTTTTTTTTAATGTAAGGTACGGCCCTGTACCGAAAACTAACCATAGTATTTTTTTTAAAATATATACACACAACCACACACATATTTGCACTCTGCATGCCCAAGCAGGAATCGCATCTCATTTTAAACAAAAGCCTTATGTTTAGAGCAGTGGCGGCTGCTCCCCTATGGCGGAGGAGCGTCACCCCACTGCTTTGAGCAGTGTAAAGGAAAGGAAATATAAAATTATATTAACTTTTAGTTATCATTTTATGCTTTTTTTCCTTTGCTGGTGGGCGGGTGGGTGGGTGGGGTGGCTCTGCTCTCGAAGAGCAGTGCAGGAGCTGAGTAGTTCGCCCACTCCTAAGTACGCAATGACTGTTTGGTGGGCCCTCTCGGGACGCCTAAACCAGTCATGAGAACTTTCCCCATTCTCCATGCAGGCTGCATTACAGCCTGCATGGAGAACAAACCCAGGCTCCCATTCCCTGTTTGAGCGTCCCACCAGGACGCTCAAAACCAATTAATATGCTGTATTGCAGCGTTGAGATTGGTCAGGGGAGCCTGGTTTCCTGTCCCACGACAAGAGCAGGCGCAAGGAGCAGAGAGGCGGCAATGGGACCCGCAGCAAGATAAGTGTTGTAATTTTGTAAAAATGTGGTTTGTTGTCAATTGCGCTACCCACCGCCCCCTCCCACCCGTGAGTCATGCCGGCTGCCAGTGGCTTGGATCCATCTTTCTTCTCTTTTGAACCAACCAAGTAAAGGTTATTGCATCTGTGTCTGACAGACAAGTATGCAGCTTAGAATTTTCCAATGAAATAAAAAAAAATGTTTTGCTATTAACTTTTGTATTGTGTGATGAAGCTGAACAAAACGCTCCAAAAAATAAGTTTTCGTTTAGAATTGGCTTGAAAAGTTTCAAGCAGATCTCACCAGTTGCTGTAACAATGTGGAGGAGTGCTCAAAAAAGCTGCAGTCTAGACTAGAGGGTACTTTGCTTTCTGCTACAGAAAAAAAGCTGAATGAAATGACACCAAATCTATGAAAGTAGAATGTTAACCAGAGGACTGTCTTTGAATGGTTAGTCTAAAACCTTCCAGTAGTTCTTTGAGAAATTAAGTCTTACAAAAAACAAATATTGGCATAGCCAATAGGTCTCGCTTTTGGGACCTTATAAGTATTCAGTTATCCAGCACAATATACTTGGTGCAACAACATCAACCATTGCATGGCTAAACACTTAAAAGGTCCCAAAGGCGAGGCCGCTGCAATACTCAGTGGGAGTTATCTTTTGAAAAAAGGTGGGACATGAACCCGCCATTTGCATGGCACGATTTTTACAATACACACACAAAAGCCAATCCAAAAGCGGAGGAGTAGTCAGCCCCACAACTACATACAAGAGATCGCAACAGCGCAAGCTCGACCTAAAAAGGGATGCAAAATGGTAAGTCCAAGTAAGTAGAATCGTAAAGGCAGATTTGGAGTGGCTGATGTGGCTTAAGATTGAATCCAGACAGAGGCCTGCTATATGAGCAGCCTGTGTAATTTTAAGAGCTGAACCTAGACAAAGCTAGCTTTTGAATGAAGGTAAGAGACTATGAATCATTAGAGTCCTCAAAAGGATGATTAGTGCGCCATTACAAGTTTTTAAGTGCAGGTGGCGAAATAAGCTAAGACATTAGTATTTGCACACAGATTTTCTTAGTTTCTTCCCACATTTTAAGCACTTTTCCCCCAAGATAAATTGGGCCTGCTTTTCACAGGCGAAAAGTGTCCAATGAAAATCTCAAAGGTGCAGCTATTCTCACAAAATTGTAAACTTATTTCAACTACACTTACTGTTACCAGCCGAATCAGGATTTCATCCCAACTTGAGAAGAGCAACGTGGAATGAATAACCTTGAATGAAGACTTCACATGCTCGATTATTGCCCACCTTTTACAACGAACTACAAACTAATTGAGAGAATTTCAGCTGAAATCGTTCAGCAAGCTACACTAAAAGACGCTTTATTATGGTTTGTTCCTCTCCTTTACATCCAATTATGTACGTTTGCATCTTCAGTACTCCAGCACACCTTAATTCAGCTCTGATTTAAAATAATTTCATAAATACATATTTGAATAAGTAGAATGTAATATTAAGAAAAATATGCTAAATATAAAAATCAAATTTTTGATTGGAAACATAACCCTGTTAAGTGTTATACTCTTGCCATCTATATACTGCATGCATTTTTTTTTACTAAATGCAACCTGTAGAGCCATAATACAGTACAAAATGTTCTAGGCCCTGCAAACACAATGGTAACATTCTACACCAGCAGTTCTCAACCTGTGGTCAATGGACCTGCTCAAGGATCCCAGTATTGATTAAGTGGGGATCAACAGATATTAAAAGGTTAAATAACTGTTCTACACTACACCCTGTAGCAGGCACAACATAATACTCATTATGGCTAGACAGAACCCTCACCCGATCACCAGTTCATGATACTAATTTATATTTTGTGACACTGTGCAAATGATGTAGATGCATTATTAAAACAGCAATCGCCTTGAATATTAGTAAAATTTGCTTTAGAAAAAACCCAAAAAGATACAAAAAGACAAACAAAAAAAAAATACAAAAAGGTTTATCTTAGTATGGATATGATATTATTTTCACATTGTTTTTAAATACACACTTATAAGGAACTACAGGCCTTATATTTCAAAGTTCCTTCCTTAATAGTGTTGAAATGGCATGCATTAATTGCATTACCCCTGCTCGACATGTTCCCGACTGTGTGAATTTTGGAAACTTAAGTGAACTGCTATTCAAACATAGCTGTGCGAAAAACACGGGTGTGCGGAGTAATAAATAATGCCAAAGAAAAATGTACTGACAAAAGAAACACTTGTTTGTGGCTTAAAAAATACAGGGAATCAAACGCACTTTGAAGATGATGGACGGTGCCTCGTTTCTGCCAGCTCTTTAGCCCGAGCCCTTTGGAACTGAAAGGACATTGTTTATATGAAAATGATCCAAGGTCACTCTAGGTGGTATCTCCCTTGAGCAGGCTAAGTTATTTACCTACCTGGGAGTCACATTGAGTGAAAATCTTAGCTGGACACCGCAGGTTGAGTTACTGGCTCTTAAACATGCCCAACTAGGATGAGCCCTCCTCAAGGAGCATAAAAGATCCACACTCGCCCCATATTACCTCTTATTAACCCCTTCGATGCGGATGACAAAGCCAGCTCGTCCTGGGCGTTACCTGTGCTGCGCGCATGACGAGCTGGCTTTGTCACAAAAGCCGCGATTTTCAAATTTCAGCGCACAGCGGGAAAACCCGCTAGCGCGCATGCGGTTAAAATCTATGGCACAAAGGTTCTGCCCTCAGTATTATATGGGGCTGAGCTTTGGGGCTATTCTAATCTTGATTCGCTCAAAGTGGCTCAAAATAAATTTCTTAGGGTAGCCACAGGTCTTCCGCAATCAGCACCGCGCATCCCACTTCTATATGACCTAGGGTGCCAACCAGTGGAGGACCTAGCAAGATTTCGCCCCCTAGCGTTTTGGAGGCGTCTCTGGACAACGCCTGAGCTTTTCCTTTACGCTAAAGCTTGCTCTGAAGTTAGGGACCTTTTGGGCTCTGGTAAAATAGGGTGGTTTAAAGAAATAAGATCTACCCTTAGTGCAATGGGGCTTGACGAACTATGGCTTAACCCAAAAACAAACTCCTTAGCACACGTATATCAAAGTATAGTAGTATATAGGTGTTGCCACCAGTTAGACACAATTGCAATACGTAGTCCTTGATAATACAGGTATTCAATTTATTCTTGAATGTTGCAAGTTCTCCACACAGCCGACACGTGTTTCGTCGTGACCGGGAGTATAACCCAACGACTTTTTCAAGGCTATTTTCAATTCCGTTTTCTTTTTAATTAATATGCGGTGATATTTCCAACCCGCATAGGGGTTCTACGGGGGTCTTCTGTTTTGATATCCACTGTAATATGTTCATTGAAATCCACTTCACAGTCTTGTGTTAGTTTCTGGCTTTCGCCTCAGTCAATTCTGTCCGTCAGTTCCCCCGTTCAGGCTCAGCGTGTTTGCTCCGACCTATTGGACATAACTATGGCTTAACCCAGTTTCAGCTGTCTTTCCTTCTAAAAAGGAGTTGAAGGATCGATATTGGGATTGGGTCATAGGTAGAAGGCATTCTCAAATAGCGTCCAGCTCGCTCACATCTGCATTCGTTCTGCTGAAGGATGTCTCGTCCCTAGAAATGTATTGGGACTTTATTTCTAAACCACTGGATCGAAAATTATTCCACCAACTGAGAACTGGGACACTACCATTGAGGGCCTTCACTAAAATTTGGGGCAAGGGTGGATCAGATCAATGCCCATTGTGCACCGGTATTGGGCGAAAGTGTTAGTCACTTCCTCTTTGTATGCCCCCTATATGGTGCTCCTAGATCTAAGTGGTTACGCCCGGTCTGTAGAAATCTGGGCACCCTCTCAGCATCAGAAGCTAGTAGAATTTTAAGATCAGATACGTCTACTGTGATTGTTGTTGGGGTTGCTAAATTTCTTGGTTGGGCATGGACCTTACGGTCTCGACTAATTAATCTGTCATAAGCACTTTGATGTCGTGTACTCTCAGGATGTTTTGATCTATGACTCCCAAAAGAAAACACACTCGCATAGATGGGGTGTGTATATGGATTGCTGTTTTAAACTTTTTTGAACCCTTTTTATTCTTACAAATGAAGTCAAATATAAGTGATTTAATTCTGTGTTAGATCGTGTTTTTTAACTTTTCACTAAATTATTTTCTTAACATATTGCTAACCTTGTATGAATTGTGTTATATTATGGCATGTTAGCATGTCTTATGATGAATAATCGAATAAAGACTTCTTGAAATTGAAAATGATACAGTCACACAATCCGGCAAAGCCACATGTCAGGCAGCGACATTCCAGATATTCAAAGCGGCATTGTTTAGGAAGATTTACGGCATACACTTCGGACAGTAATAATAATTCAAGGTCCTTAACCACAGATGCCTCGTGACCGCCATTGCAGACGGACAGCCCTGGCTTTCTTGCGCCATGCTTGGAATGGGACATGGGCCCTCTGCCAGCCTGAAACAGCTCGCATACCTGAAACCCCCAGGGCGTCCACGCTTCTAAATAATGCTTTGACTTAATAGCATACAATTGTCTGACACTTGCGTCAGTGGGAGATCACAGTGAAATATACAGAAGTCCCGACTCCCGTTAGATTGGCATTGATTGTGAGGAGAGGAGATTGTAGAACAGAATTGCTAGGGACCTTTGCTTCTGGGTCGCTTAATGACAAAAAAAAAATGTGCTTTCCTGTCAAAGGGCGAGGGCCCAGAGCTGGAAACAAGGCACCTGAGAGGGAGGGTGAGACAGGTAGGGGTTAGAGAGTGGAGAAACGTAAACAAGCGTGCACAGCCACGCTAATTAGGAACAGATGGCCCCTGCGCGCCGCTGCTCGTTCCCGCAAGGTAGATGCCACCACAAACACAAATGTTAGGAAAGTGCAGACCGATTCCAAAACGTCATCTCATTGAGCAGCGCATGCGCGCTGCGCTAGGCTCGACCTAAAAATGTGGGTGACCTTTTAATGAATAAAAAGATAGACATAGATGGATAGTTGAAAGAGCATTTTTTGATTTGCCGTCACTTTAGAACTGTTCAACAAACTTACACAAAATTTGGCAAATAGGTAGCACGTTTTACTTCCTCTAAACATTTTTACATTTGTGAAGATCCATCAAGGGGGCACAGTTAAAGGTAGAGTCAAAAAGGATTATTTCACAAATAACAGAGACAGCTTTTCTTTATGGCATGTATCTGTATTCACATTATGTGCAGATCCACATGGGATGTGGGTCCAAAGTTAACAGGGAGAGGAAAAATGCATTCATATGCTAATAACTTACTGTTAAATAAATATGAATGTAATTTGGCATGCTTTTAGCAATTATAACACAAAGTGGGATTCTTTGGGTTCATCTGACAAGGGGATAAAGCTAAAAGGAGTGGGTGAAAATTATTTGCTAATAATTTTGCCACTTTTTTTTCCGCAGATCTCAACAATGCGTGTTCAGCTAACGTATGGTTAGGTCGAGCTATTTATAGCTTTGAACTATTGGGTTTAAACAAACTCTCTTGAACAAGCGGATTTCTCACAATGCATGTTGTCTACTGGAGCGTGAAGCTTCGCCAGGCGCGCGCTTGGCCTCACTCACACCCCATATGCCTGCTCCCCCTCCCACCAGACTTCATTGGAATGTGCTCGTTCCCTCCCACTCGCTCGCTGCCCTGCTTTCAAAGCAATCCCTTCCGCTCCCCCGCCCCACCAGCCACGTCACACCACTATTTGTCGCTTTCCTGCCTCGGCTACGGAATTTGCTTAACTTAAAGTGCACGTACTTCGAACTCACACAAAGGAATGCGCTCCCCCGCCTTATTACCTTTCTTCCATATCTTGCATTTACTTCCTTTCCGCTGCCTAGCTCCCTTCCTCCTTGCCTTACATTTTATATTTCTTACATGTTACACTTTACCATTTCGTTATTCCTTGATCGTTTAACCCTTCCTTATTTAAACATGTATTTCCTTCTTTCTTTTTCTTGGTTAACGTTTTTCATTCAGCATGTAATTCAGTTGCTTTTCTTTTTGTGATGGGTTTCCTCTTTATTATCTTTGTCGTTCTCTCTCACCTTCGTTTCTTTCATTGCCTCTTCCTTTCTAATTTCATTGCTTCTACAGGTGCATTTTTCAATGCTGACCTTCTTTGCCTTTTTCGTTCCAGTCTCTTTCCTAATTTCGTTTCCCCTTTCTTACGCCCTCTCTTTGTTGCTTCTGCTTTCCCTTTCTTCCCCCCTCCTTTTTCCCTCTTTTCCCACTCCCGCACTCCTCGGTCTACAATATCCCTCGACCAGCCGTTGCCCTTACCTCCCTCTACTCCTGCCCCTCACCTCGCCATCCTGCCCGATTCTGGGCTGCAAGAACAGCAGCAGATTGCCGCCTAATTAGTTTAGAGGAGAAAACTTAATTGAATTACGTTTTTCACAACTACTGCAGCCTGACAGTTGGGGACCTCTTTCAGCGGCTCTCCTCCATCTCCTTGATCTGATTAACTTGTTTAGCAACCTGCGTTAGGCCAAAAAACCAACAGCCGCCCCTGGCCCTAGCAGATGAGGACAGGGAGCGACTCGGAGGGTGCTTTAAAAGAGATCTCCAGCCCTGACAGATTGAAAGGTTACAGAAGAAAACCAGACACTTCTGACACGAGGACATTAGAATATCTCATTTCTGAGCAGTGGTACCATGCAGAGGACACGTGTGATGGGTGAATGCAGGCCACTAGTGACGCCAACAGAGGCACATATTCACAGCATTTGTAGCAGATGCCATTCACTGCATTCCAAGGCAGGGCTCCGATAACAGGCATTACCAATGTTATTAAATATATTATATAGGTTAGCCAGCAATAGCCATATGATAACCTTTTCCATCTTGCTATAAAAATCTCTTAAATCTCCGATTGTAAACCTCCTTAGAACGCTTCATGAACAATACAAGGTGACATCTCTTTGAGAAGAATCTAGAATTTGTAATGCTTTTTTAGGTCTCGCCTGTCGATGCGCATGCGCATCGAGCAAGCGAGACTATGGGGGCTTATCCACTCTTTATCCAACTTGCAAGGAATCGTGGTGATTCCTTGCAGTGCCCGTGACTTTTAAGCTCAATGCGCATGCGCATTGAGCTTAAAAGCGCGTGCACATCAGTTCCCTCAGCCGCACTCCAGGCCCCCGCTCCGCCCCCTCCCCTGCCCGCTGTGTCGCATTTCTCCTCCCCCTCCCCTTATCTGCTTTCCCTCCGTCTGTTCCCACTCCCCGCTCCGCCCCCTCCCCTGCCCGCCGTGTCGCATTTCTCCTCCCCCCTCCCCTTCTCTCTCTTCCCTCCGTCTTGTCTTTTACTATAGTTAAATGTTTTCTTGGTAGGGCTCTGCTTTTTTTATTTAACTATAAAGACATGTGTATTGCAATTGGTGTTATCAATCTAAGCTGTCGCATTTCGGCAATTTACTGCAGTTTCAAAGATGGAACGACTTTTATTTACTGCATGGGGATTGCAAAGCAGAAAACACGAACTGTTTTTCGCTAGATAAGCCGTTTGTTTTTGCTCCATTTCCTCCCGGTCATGTGGGCAGTTCCTCATGTCTCCGCTCCGAAGTAGTTTGTATCATCTGTGATGCCTTCTACCACTTGTATTTATACCATACAAGGTGCCTTCTTTCTTTTAAGGTTTTTGCTTTAAGTTCACAAGTACAATTTTTTAAATCACAGCACAAGTAATGCGGTCGTCCAAGAAATAAGGACTGACTGAAGATGTCACATGACGAGGGGCCACATGGCATTTATGCAGGTGTGTGCGCCCCTTGTGTTGTCTGTGTGCATGGACACCTGTATGTGGGTTGACTTTGCGCATGTCGGCCTCTTTGTGTGCATAAGTGAAGGTATTTCCATGCAGCCTCTTTACAAAAGGCAGATCTGTTGCTTTTGTTAATTCTGGTTTATTGTAGTCATCCTTGATTTATTAAAGAAACTCCAGCTGACTCTTCGGTTTTAATTTGTGCATGTCACTGTGCAACACAAATTCACTCACCCTCAACCCCTCACCCTCACTCACCCTCAACCCCTCACCCTCAACCCCTCACCCTCACCCTCACTCACCCTCAACCCCTCACCCCCTCACCCTCACTCACCCTCAACCCCTCACTCACCCTCAACCCCTCACCCTCACTCACCCTCAACCCCTCACCCTCACTCACCCTCAACCCCTCACCCTCACTCACCCTCAACCCCTCACCCTCACTCACCCTCAACCCCTCACCCTCACTCACCCTCAACACCTCACCCTCAACACCTCACCCTCACTCACCCTCACCCTCACCACCCTCAACCCCTCACCCTCACTCACCCTCAACCCCTCACCCTCACTCACCCTCACCCACCCTCAACCCCTCACTCACCCTCAACCCCTCACTCACCCTCACTCTCACTCAACCCCTCACCCTCAACCCCTCACCCTCACTCACCCTCAACCCCTCACCCTAACTCACCCTCACTCAACCTCAACACCTCACTCACCCTCAACCCCTCACCCTCAACCTCAACCCCTCACTCACCCTCACCCTCACTCACCCTCAACCCCTCACCCTCAACCCCTCACTCACCCTCAACCCCTCACCCTCACTCACCCTCAACCCCTCACCCTCACTCACCCTCAACCCCTCACCCTAACGCACCCTCACGCACCCTCACCCTCACTCACCCTCAACCCCTCACTCACCCTCACCCTTACTCACCCTCAACACCTCACCCTCACTCACCCTCAACCCCTCACCCTCACTCACCCTCAACTCCTCACCCTCCCTCACTCACCCTCAACCCCTCACCCTCAACCCCTCACCCTCAACCCCTCACTCACCCTCAACCCCTCACCCTCAACCCCTCACTCACCCTCAACCCCTCACCCTAACGCACCCTCACTCACCCTCAACCCCTCACTCACCCTCAACCCCTCACTCACCCTCAACACCTCACCCTCACTCACCCTCAACACCTCACCCTCAACCCCTCACCCTCACTCACCCTCAACTCCTCACCCTCACTCACCCTCACCCTCACTCACCCTCACCCTCACTCACCCTCACCCTCACTCACCCTCACACAGTGCAATAGGTCTCAGACCATTTCAGTTAGAGCTTTTAGAAATGTTTATGGCTTTTTTTATTTGTAATTCTTTAGCATTGGCTACAGGAAACAAAAATGCTAAACATTTACAAAAAAAACCCATAAACAATTCTAAAAGCACTAACTCTAATGATGCGAGACCTATTGCATTTCCAATGCTTGTTTGCTTTACTTACTGCAGAAATAATAGTTTTTTGCATATCTATCATATTTGATGACAAAACGTACTTTATTCACATGTTCTCCATTACTTCATCTCTGTGCAAGGAGAATGTTTCTCACTCGGTACTACTGGCCCGGATGTGTTGTTGTACAGCACTC
The DNA here is from genome assembly GCF_964263255.1 of Lissotriton vulgaris. Taxonomy (NCBI): domain Eukaryota; kingdom Metazoa; phylum Chordata; class Amphibia; order Caudata; family Salamandridae; genus Lissotriton; species Lissotriton vulgaris. The sequence continues at coordinate 400,111,485 of NC_141685.1, read as the reverse complement.
TACTGACAGGTTCCTTGGCCTAGTCGCGCCACATAAAACTTCAAAAAGAAACATATTTGGAAATGTCCTTATATGAATGGAAGCCTTATCCGTACATAAAACCTGTCTAAAATTTCCATAACAGTTTTTATTGGTCGTCTGTAATAAGATTACGTATCTAATCAAGTGCAAGGACACAATCCGTGGTGCCAGAGCCAGTAAACTGTATAAAAGGTTAGGCAACAGAATTAACACTGCTATTTGAACAAAGAAATTGATACCTTTTTAAACTCCTTTGATCTGTTTCCCTACAGCTAACAGTCATAAGTAAATAATGTCGGCAGCATGTTTACTGTTTGCACAGCAATAGTTCTTTACAGAAAGCAAAAACGTATCTGCTCAGGGGCATCACCACATCACTCGGGGACACCACCACACCACTCTGGGAACACCACCACACCACTCTGGGAACACCACCACATCACTCTGGGAACACCACCACATCACTCTGGGAACACCACCACATCACTCTGGGAACACCACCACATCACTCTGGGAACACCACCACATCACTCAGGAACACCACCACACCACTCAAGGGCACACCACCACACCACTCAAGGGCACCACATCACTCAGGGGCACCACCACATCACTCAGGGGCACCACCACATCACTCAGGGGCACCACCACATCACTCAGGGGCACCACCACATCACTCAGGGGCACCACCACATCACTCAGGGGCACCACCACATCACTCAGGGGCACCACCACATCACTCAGGGGCACCACTCAGGGGCACCACCACACCACTCAGGGGCACCACCACACCACTCAGGGGCACCACCACACCACTCAGGGGCACCACCACATCACTCAGGGGCACCACCACATCACTCAGGGGCACCACCACATCACTCAGGGGCACCACCACATCACTCAGGGGCACCACCACATCACTCAGGGGCACCACTCAGGGGCACCACCACACCACTCAGGGGCACCACCACACCACTCAGGGGCACCACCACACCACTCAGGGGCACCACCACATCACTCAGGGGCACCACCACATCACTCAGGGGCACCACCACATCACTCAGGGGCACCACTCAGGGGCAACACCACATCACTCAGGGACACCACCACAGCACTCAGGGGCACCACCACATCACTCAACCACACCACTCAGGGGCACCACCACATCACTCAGGGGCACCACCACATCACTCAGGGGCACCACCACATCACTCAGGGGCACCACCACATCACTCAGGGGCACCACCACATCACTCAGGGGCACCACCACATCACTCAACCACACCACTCAGGGGCACCACCACACCACTCAGGGGCACCACCACATCACTCAGGGGCACCACCACATCACTCAGGGGCACCACCACATCACTCAGGGGCACCACCACATCACTCAACCACACCACTCAGGGGCACCACCACATCACTCAGGGGCACCACCACATCACTCAGGGGCACCACCACAACACTCGGGGACACCACCACAACACTCGGGGACACCACCACAACACTCGGGGACACCACCACAACACTCGGGGACACCACCACAACACTCGGGGACACCACCACATCAACACTCGGGGACACCACCACATCAACACTCAGCACCACAACAGCATTGTCCTTGCTTGCTACCAACAAGCATTGACATAGCCAATAGGGCTCGCATTAGGAAAGTGTAAGCTATTGGCTTGGTGAATAACAATGCTATTAATGTATATATTTTCAAAGCCAACACATATTAAAAAAATGTGTCATTTACAATACCAATAGCTCACACTTTCCTAATGCGAGACCTATTGCATTGCAAATGCTTGTTTTTTAGTTTCATGTAAATCCCTCAAGGGGAGTACACAGACGGGTAAAACGTGTTCCTTTACTAAGAACTATGATGCCATCTAATGAAGAAGCATGAAACTAAGCAGGCAGTTAGCAAGACAAGTTCATACAGGTCTTTCAAGTTTCAATTAGATTGTATAAAGGAGGGGCAAAGTCAATAACTTTGGTGCCAGTTTATAGAAATGTATTAAACTGTAAGCCATCGAAGGTAGAACATTGTATCATTAGATTCACAGTCACACATTTTTACTATAAAACAGTGAAAAGAGAAAAATATGTTCAATGCTTCACAGATGGCATGTTACAATTGCTTTACACAGGTAAACAACTCTGTTTATAGTCACAAGGCTTCTTCAGTGCAACTTTAAGTCACAGCACGTTTAACCCCTTGACTCCTGGTTTTGGTTAAATAGTCTTTTAAAACAAGTATGCATGAATAATTGCCATGCTTTCAACCATATGCAAATGTACAAACTGTAATATGCTATTTCTACTACTGTTAAGAAGATTCATGGCCACTACCCACATTCACAAATGGTAATAAGAGCCATGATACACTCCGCGCAATTAAATGTATGCATGTGTGTGTATATATTATTTCTTAAAGGAATCAGATAATCATTACTATCTACATTTTCCATTTATTTTTTTCACCTGTTCCATGACAAACAATGGCATGCGTTGGACTCTTCCACTGATTTTGTATTAAGTCTGGGAAACGTTGTTGAGACCTTGGCATGCCACAGGTGGTGCACTCCTCTAGACAACCTGGACGCTGGACTATGCAGTGTTGTTGTGGGGGTGAGAAAAGTTCTACAGGGCAATCCTTAAAACCACAGGAAATAAGTTCTCCTGAGCTTGCAGTTCAGGCTGCAATCTGACAGTGAGTAATACAATCTTGGGTTGGGGAGGAGACATCCTCCATTGTTTTGTTTTGGTATTGTACAATTTATGGAGTAGCCCTTCACACCCCTGGTGAGGCTGCAAGGAGCTCCGGTTCTCTTTGGTTACCATGGACAATTTAGAATATATGGTCTTAGATTGTTCTATTTTTAAGGAGTTTGGTATGGTGTGTGAAGTCAGATATCCGCTCTAATCATGGTGTGGCAAACTGATAGCTATGCACAGGCACGAGATGCTGCTGAAAAGTGTGAGAATAAATATGATGCCACATGCGGGTGGCAACCATCTTTTTTTAGATTGGTCTGTATCATAGTGTTATATGGATGGAAAGAGACTGTTTTAGGCACTCCTAACATTGGTTTGGTTGTAAAATCTCTTATTCTTGCCACACAGTAGATGAGATGTTGCTGAAAAGTGTGTGAACAGGTGTGGTTGTGCATACAGCTTCCGGCTATCTTTTATGGAATGTGTAATGTTATACACTTATTTGAATGGAAAAATAAGTTTCACACTTTCAATTTGAGGTGGTTGTCAATAGATGTTTTTCCTCGCAGGTATTGAGTTAGCGAGCCCGGCTGTAAGAAATGAGAGCTTTTACCAGCGCATGACTTTTGAAGGAAGGGGTCTAAGTGTGGGGTCACCCTACAGTGTAGTGATCAAATCTGGCATTAGGAGCCAAATGTGTATAAAAAGAGTAGTGCTGCAGCAATGTGGATGGCTCCATGAGGGATGCACATTGCATGCAAGGTTATGTGTCTTACCACAGGCAGTCAATGTAAAGATTGGAGAGTTGGCAAGATGTGAGCCTGGATACCTAGATTGAGTCATTTGGCTGCTGAATTTTGTATTCTCTGTATAATTCCAAGCATGTATAGAGTGACTCCGGTGTATAGACCATTGGCATATTAAAGATGAAAAAGTAGAAAGGAGATTATGGAGCCTGCTCTTTCAGGGAAACCTACTAGGTATAGGAATATTTTACGCTGGGATCTCCCTTTCTTGAATCACAAATAAATCCATGGTGAGGAAGATTCCTCCAGTAACTTTATTTACTTGTGCTTCATAGAAGATATTAGACTCTTATCTCCACCATATTCCTTACCATTATTGAGGGGTTTGGTGGTGGACCTAGTTCATGCGACCAGATGGTGGAAGAATGAGAGTTTGTCAATTTTCCGCAGGTGCATATTTGTTGTCGAGGTATTTAGCTTGCAAAGGTTCATTAGCATTGAGTAGGCACATTCATAGAGATTTGCGGATGGTAAACAAATCGAGATTGGATGGATTTTCAGTTGTTAAAATTATTTGCCTGTTATTAGCATATTTGTAGGAGTTGAGGTTTGAGGATAAGTTGTGGTCAGGTTGACGGTGAGGCACACATTCAATAGGGGAGGAATAACCATGGATCCTTAATGGATGCCTGTTGTGGAGGGGAATGGTGCCAAGGAGGGATTAAGCGATATTATGAGAGCTCTATTAGGGACCATGGAAGCAATAGTGCTTCTAGATTTGTTAAGTCTTAGTAAGAATTTAGGGTGATTAACAGTATGAAAGGGTGAGGAGAGGTCTAGCAGCAGTATGGTTTAGTATCATTAAGGTTTGGTAGACTAGAAAAAAAAATGTAATTTCCTTCAACAAATGCCAAAATTTGCCTGCAGATAGTTCTTTCTCTGAGTTCACATAAGTACTGACCATTAAATAGTAGCTGACAAAAACATCAGTTTGGTTGTGGTCTTGTTTTCTTTTATGGATCTGATAGAAAGCTCTGGATAGAAAGGGAGTTGGGCCTTTAGGAAGGATATTTTTAAATCTATGATTTATGCTTCAGTCTGTTGGTGAGCTTGCTGAACTTGTTGATGTGTAGACGGACTAGCTGGTGGCCACATATGCCATTCAACAAAGGGTGTTTAACCCCTCCATGCTGATGACGAACTCCAGCCGTCATGCACTACGGTGCTCGTGTGCTGATGACGGCTGGGGTTCGTCACGGCCCGCCCCTGTTCGTGCTGTTTACAGCACACCAGGGGAATCGCGGCCGCATGGAAGGGGTTAAAGGTGTAAGATTCTGGCATCAGTGGGCGATTTGAACTGAAAACTTCATTAATGTTGTGAGGAGCGAACCATGTATTAAAGAACTGGGGAAGCACTCAGTGCCAATTGCCCAGCATTTGGAGTGATTGATTATAGTGATCCCCTGATAGCAGCAAAATGTTCCTTAAAGCCTAGCGGCAAATACTGCAGGTCAGCTAAAGACAGCATGGCAAACTTTACAGCTAGAACTGGACAGAGTGGAGAACGTGGGGCCCAAAATAATTCCTAACAAGTTGACCAGAAAGTATTTGACATTATTGATGGCTGCATCATCAATAGATCTCATATGAAAATGTTTTGTGGAGGACATTTTTGTAAGATAGTCCTGAAGATGGTTGTTATAAGAGGTTTCCACCAAAACGCATCAATGGAATTTGAAAGTACGATCTACATGCTAGTTAATTAACTCATGGATACCCAATGACACAAAAAACTAAAGGCGTATTTACTGAAAGGACTAATTGTGCTGTTTAGAGTATCTCCCTTTTGCCACGTATATGTATTGTTGATGTACATGCATTTTTATATATTAAATGATGCTTTTTATATGATAGGATTAAATACATATTTTTCTAACTTTCTCTGGTCTTTGGTTGTGTTGCATCTTGTAACAGTGGTGAAAGTGTATAGATTGAGGAGTGATTGTTTGACAGTAACATTTGTGTACGGTTGTTTTTAGGTTTTTCGGCTTGATGAACTACAGGACTCCATAGGGTTGATGAGCTATTTACAAATTAGAGGGTTGAAGCAGGATAACATTTGTCATTGTCTTGGTTGAGATATGAAAAAGAGGATGGTTAAGTCAGTTTATTCTCTTTGTATCAATTATTTTTCAAGATCTTTGGGTTTTGAGATTTAGGGGCCGATTAGGATGGCGGTCGGACTTTAGTCCACCCGCCACACTTGCGGTGCTGGGACCGGCCGCCAGTGGTGCAGCAGTCCCACACCTGTAATTAGGATGCCACCGCCACCGTGGCGGTGGCATCCTCCATTCCCAGCATTGTGGCAGGTGGTGCTCACAGCACCGCCGGCCACAATGCTGGGAATGCCCTGTGTGCATTGTCATGCACGAGGTGCCTGCCACCACGTCCATGACAATGCAGGGGGGTACCACAGGTACCCCACATGTGCACCCTCCACCCCCAAATGCCCTGGGGGACCGCAACAGGCCCCTGAAAGCAGGATCTGCATGGCTTTCCATGGCGGGGTCCCCACCATGGAAAGCCATGCTCCGCTGTCCATGCTAATACGGATGGCTGTGTCTAGCAGACACCGCCACCAAAGATAGCCCTTTTCCGCCCTGTCGAATGGTCAACCGGCGGAAAACCGTCATAAGGTCTTTCCGTCTGCCGGTGTCCCACCCCCACCATACTGATATGGTGGGGGGGGGGGGGGAATGGGTGGCGTGTGGGGAAGGATGTAGGGCGGATCGCCACAGCCATGTAGGTGGCGATCCGCCCTACATCCTAATCGACCCCTTACTGCTTTACCAGAATGCCTAGTTTTGTTTATATTTATTTTCTATTTTGTAATGTGTAAGGTACATGGCTACCCAAATAGGGTTTCTCACTGCCAGAGGAAGATACATGCCCTCAACAGCCAAGGCTGTTCTTCTCAAAGAGTTACTTTAAAGGCAGTACATTCTGGGTTTAGGAATTCAGTAATGATTTTGTGATGTACTTTTACTGGCCGGGTATCTTCTGAAATGTGTTGCCTTTTTGTATTTTTGACAGTGACTATGTAAATTCTGCAATGATACTGAAGTGACAATTTGTCTTGTTAGTTGTAGATTTCGTCAACTCTCTTTCCAGAACTACTACATCCCTGCAGTGGTACTGGATTCACTGTGGTTGGGAGTTGAAAGCAGCTGTTCAATGATTGGGGAACATTGCCATGAACTATTGCAATATCATTTTTTATTACAGTAAATTTCACTAAGTGTTTATAAGCGCAACTCACTAGGGTATGACACTAATGTAGCATAAATATATTTGGTAAACTTTGTTTTATTTGCAGCCATTACCTACTATTAGTTCATCCTACGCATGTTCACAATATGGAGCCCCTTACTGTGGAGGTGTTAGTTTCTATGTATTGCAACACCATCTCATCTATGACGCAGTAGCATACCCACCGCTGCAAAGATTCTTCAATCAGGCATGTAGAATAAATACGCATAAACCAAGCACTATTCCTCTCATATCACTATAAATACTGGGACGCACAACAGCAGCATCAAATTTGCTGGAACATGATCAGGCATGCATCAGGGCCTCCTGCACCACACCATAGGTCATACTACAAGCATATTCCTATCCGAAACATACCGATATTAACAGTTTGAGTGCTACAATGTGCCACTGTTGCTGCAGTTGTGCTCTACATACTGTGAAAACATCAAACACACAGTTCACAATCAAAGGACTATTGCTTGGAGACGCACAGCGAGCTACCAAAATATATTTAAATCCGACACAGGCATTCTATTGTCACTGTAAAGATTACATGTTTCAGTTCTCAGGGCTCCTGAGAGTTTCTGTTCTAGGTTAGAGTTGTTCATCCATTCTGGGGTTTTACCTACACAGCATATGCACTCTGCTGCGAGACCTACTGTTTACCATACAGTGAGTTTACAAACCGACCACATCATACCATTATTCATTATCGTTATCACTCATTTGCAATCATTTGATTGCTTAGCTCACATAGGCTTCCCGTCCTTTCCAGAGTTAGCTCCTCCTTGAAGCCTGGACCAAGTATATGTTCATCCACATCTTTGCTCTTCCTCATATTTTTGCAATGCACTATTTTTTTTTTACTTTTATGAGCATTTCAGTATTATTCCTGGACTTACAATGTGACTTCCAACTTTTGAAATTCGGCATATAGCTTTTTTCCCCACTCTATCCGCTGTATCAATTGACGCTTTAGTTAAAAACAGCCACAGCTGTACTACTCTACACCCCTCCCACTCTACACCACTCTCAACGCCACTCTACTCTTGGTTATTCCCCGCTCTACTCTATACCAATCTAATCTACGCCTCTTTACTCTATGCCAATCTAATCTACGCCACTCCACACAATGCCACCCCACTGTACTCTAACCACTCTATGTCACTGCTCTATGCCACTCCACACACTCCAGTCTCTGCCACTCACCACTCCAAGGTACGCCAGAAGTCTGTACGCTACTCTATTTTAAATGCATTTATATGGCGCTTACTACCCCCGACAAGAGGTCGAATCGCTTTTTTCAGCAGGGAGCACGCTACTATGAAACCCATAAAGGATTAGTGTGGAATTAGAATAGTAAAATATATTAAAGTAAATTGAGTGGTGGATAGGTTAGTCAGTTATTTGGATTCAGAAGGATAGCAGGAAAAAAAGGTTTGCATTTATTTAGCGGCGCTAGTTACACTAGATGGGGTGTGGAAGATCTTTTTTGGCGAGAAGCAAGTTACTCCGGAAGCCATAAAGGATTAGTGGAGAATAGGTATAGTGAAATATGAAAGTAATTTGAGTGGTGGATATGTTATTGTTATTTGGATAGAGAAGGGTAGCAGAGGGATAGAAGAGGGCAAAAAAGTTTGCATTTATATGGCGCTTGTTACCCCTGATGGGACGGTGAAGCGCTTTTTTGGCGAGTAGCACGCTACTCCGGAACCCATAAAGGATTATTGTTGAATTAGTAAAGTAAAATATGAAAGTAATTTGAGTGGTAGATATTTTTGTAATTTGGATTGACAAGGGAGGGATAGAAGAGGGAAAAAAGTTTGCATTTATATAGTGCTTGCTACCCCTGAACCGTTGAGGTGTTTTTCGGCTAGTAGCACGCTATTCTGGGAAAGGATTAGTGGTGAATTAGTATAGTGAAATTTGCGATGTGGACAGGTTAGTCAGTAATTTTGATTAAATAGTTTACGTATAGAAGAGTGAAGGATTTTGGAGGTCATAGCAGTAGGAGGAGGCTACTCCACTCTCCTCTACACCACGCCATTATAGCCCTGCTGAACCGCAGTCACACAGCGTCGATATCACATGGGATATACCTATTGGCTTCGACAATGCTGGTTTCTTTGTTTTAGGGTTTGTAGTTCTGTAGGAACTACAATTAAATCAGGACCAGAAGTCCCAGAATTCAAAGAAAGAAAAACCGAAACAAGACGCTCTACTGACCCATGGATCTCGAAAACGTGAGCGTTTGCTTTTTAAAGTCTTTGTTAATTACGAGCGTGCGCGCTATTTCGCAGCTTAATAACGCAGATAACACTGCTGATGTTCACAGCATTGAGAGCCGTCAAAGAAAATAAATACCAACATAAGAAGGAAACATCGTTACACTTTGCAGTAGACCCTTTTCTAAGTCACGACCTCTAAAATTAAAACAGACAGATGGACGCGCGAAACCAGTATAATTGATATGCACATACTTTGTACCAATTTGAGAACTTCTTCACCTTTTTTAAAGACGAGTAGACCTAGGCAAAAAACATCAACACATTCTAAAGGTTTCTACGGTGCCAACTAACTTAACAAGACACTATAGGTCTTGTAGGACACTGTTGCAAACTCCGAACTCCGCAACATAAACTCAGTACTACCAACCTGTGCAGTGAAAGCGCCTTCTGTACGAAAGTGGCGTGGGAGTCTTTTCTCTATGTCACTCACTTTGGAAACTTAACAACCAGCTACCCAGGTGTAAGTCCTAAAACACTAGACCAATCACAGTGAGGTATGGCAGCGGCCATCTTGGAATGTTAATAATTCTATTGATGATAAGCTTAAATGGTTTACATTCTCTTTGAATTTTCATTAAATTTATGTTTGCCAATGTATTGTCATTATTTAACACTGTCTTTGTTGTGTGGTGTAGGCTTGCAATGTTATTTATTTGTCAATGAGTTTACTAATAATTCAATACCGCTTGCTTTTCCACACTAATTATTGTATTCTGTTCTTATTCCGATCTCACAAGTAATATGTCAGTTGAAGCGTTATGTAATGTTTCACCCCCACCCTTCGCCGTAGGTAATAAGTAAAAGCCTAGCGCTTTGGGCATGTTTGTACTGCAGCCGTGGGCTCAATATCGCAGTTTAACGAGATGATACATTTTACTCCAAAATGGCCGTCAAATGTACCCACTTTGATGCAGACTGTGGCGGTTTTAGCGCTGCGCAACGAGACTTCTCGGTTGCCTGGTGACTAGGGGACTCTCCTTTCGATGGCCCGGTAGCCTCTGCAAGGGTTCAGCCTGCTGTAGATCTCTCATTTTGTTGGTGTCTTAAACACACATGAATGTTTATCTTTAACAATTAACAGCCGGATCAGACATGAGCAAAGTTGATGATTTCTGTCTGGCTTCCAATGGAGGGAAGGTTGTACTAGCCACGTCCAGCGACGAGAAACACCCTCCGGAGCACATCATTGATGGGTAAGAGCCGCATCTTTCCTATACTATAAATTCTTCTGCTTTATGAACAGGAATATTATATTTTCTGACCATAGAAGTTTTTTTTAACCCAACTGCCAACACTAGGATGCACATTTTTGACTTCATGTCTTCCATCAAAATATATTTTTTTGTTTGAGTTGTTTGTCAGTCAGTCAAACATATTTATTTCGGCTAATTTGTCATAAAAAGCATGTAAAAAAATCTCGTATATGAACCTAAAACATAGAAACATTTAAGTATAAAAGACATTTATTGACATTAAAATACTAAAAAGGCTTTACATTAAAAAATGGTTAAAAGAGCAAAGCATCAATAAAACTAATCATTCGTTGAAAAGTTACATACTCATAACGATATCTGATCTGGCTCGCTTTTTTAATAAAATGTAAGAGTACAAAAAATATGTCTGTTGTGCTTAACCCCACAGACAGCGGATCGACGCGGCACCTACTCGGTACTCTTTAAAACGGGCCATCTAAGAAATATTGACAGTGGATGTAAACACCATATTTCAGTAACAGCCCCTTGCGCTTCCATAAGAATAACGGAAGGAGGAGCCACGTGATATTGACGCACAGCCTGACTAAAGTATTCACAGATACAGTTACCGAAAGGATAACACTGATGACCTGTAAGGCCCAGAGACCGACCAGTAAATGAGCTGCCCTTTTAACTTTATTGGACTATTTATAACCTAGGGGAAATACATCACTCTACATGAAGATAAACAGGCCAGTCATCAGACTGTACTACTAAGACGAAAATTCCAACTATAATTAAACGTTGGGACCACAATTGACCGCGTATCAAGAAAAGCGACTCTTAACCCTCAGGGCAATGACAAGTAACCCTTGCCTGTGACAGCAAACATATGGTCTTGATAAAGGTGGTAATGAATAAGTGAACCCACCGAAACGCGTCGACGCACTCCAGGGTATAATTCAAGCCTCCAACACCAAAATTGATCTGCTGATGCAATAGCAATACGACACTGGTGTCTCTACAGCGGAGCTAGAATATACAAATTGTATTCAACAAATTAATGCTGTACTCGTTCTGTCTTTTAAATTGTGCAGGTCACAATTGTATGTATTCTCTGTGAAAGAATTTTTTTTAATTGTGTATTAGAAGTAGGGATCTAGATAAGCTAAACCCTTCACTGTGTTTTTTAGTTTTTTCGTAATAAATGCACTTTTAATTATTTTCTTGTTTCTGTTGTATGTACTTGTGATATTGTAAGGTTGGTATCACAACCTGTGTTAGGTTTTCCCTAAGGGAATCTTCCCCTCTTCGGTTGTATAACCCTATTTCCCTTGGTTTCCTCAAGGGGTACCCCTACACATTTTCAAGCCAGCCCAAATTTGGTTCAGTGGGTTTAACAGTTGAAATTTGCAAATAATGTTCAACCGTTTTCATATTTTAGACGCCCCTTAACCTCTCCTCCAAACAAAACAATCTGCATGGTGAGATTTAACTACGGTCTTAGTATTAGGTGCAATGTTATTAGGGGGCATAAACATTTCTTTTAGGCCTAATTTGAAATAGGTCTTTGCATTAAGTGGAATACTCTTAGGGGACATAAACATTTCTTTTAGGCCCAATTTGAAGAAAACAGTTTTTACACACATCAACCAGCTTATCTTGTTCACAAGTGGTGCAATTTTTATTTGAGCCCCTAAATAGGGTAAGCCCAACTCCTCATGCCATATGAAATTTGAGGAATTGTGTGGGACTGCATCCATCCTATATGTGAATCAATTTTCTAAGTATTGTAAAGTGTCTATCTTGTGATAGCCACATACCCCGCATTGTATGAAGCAGCAGAGATGCCTTTGGGTTTATACAAGGCTATCCTCTCCAAAAGGTTTTTTGTTTTTATGTTCCTTGCCAAACAGAAGATAGCTTCCACATTCTTTCTCGTTTGCTGTGATTTCATGGCTAAGCGGGATTTCCACTTTTTAAGGATGAGTTACAAAAAATCCTAAATTACTAATATCATTTTTTTTTAAAGTGTGCCATCTGTTCTAAAGGGCTTGAATGTCGTGTGTAATGGCCCACAGGTCATAGTATATGTTTTTGTGTAGTTCACTTTCAGGTCCAAACTCTCAATGTACTCCGTAAGTGATCTGATAACTTCTGTATAGCATTCAGAGTACGGGCTAGTAAACATGCACCATCTACATATAAAAGTATGGGCACAGAATGGTCCCCCATCTTTGGATCATCCAAACATGTCTGTAATAAGTGGTCTGTAATATCATTAATATAAACCAAAAACAGAAAAGGGGTTAAAATAAATCCCTATCTCTCACCTCTCTGGGACTTTATTTGGGTTGATAAGTCCTCTTGTGGACCATAACAAACTGAAACTTTAAGATCATGATGTAAACATTTTTATCAAAGTAGGTTTGGTTCCACTCCCATTTCCTGCATTAGTTTGCATAGTTTATTTCTAATAACTAGATTAAAAGTACTCGACAGAGCAAAAAAAGCCATATAGATAGCCCCCTGCCTATTGCCTTTACATATTTGCTAGTGATGAGGTGTAGATTTAGTGTCTGTTCTATTGTGCCTATACCGGGCCTGAACCCAAACTGAAAGGGTGTTAAAACACTTTTCTCTTCTGCCCATGTCTCTGAATGGGCCAGAATCACCAGTAACAGGATTTTTGCAGTCGCACCTTTTAGGGAAATTGGCCTATAGCAGGCTGGAGCTAATTTGTGCCCCTTTTTAAAGATGAGTACAAGAATATTCGATCTCCAAGGCTCCGGGATGTCACCCTCCAAGGTACTTCTTAGCACATTTGTTAATACCGGGCTCCATAAGTCGGTGTTTGTCCTAAAAAGAGCCATTGGTACCCCATCAGGACCCGGCGCCTTTCCAGGAGCCGAATCATTAATTGCTAGTACCATCTCATTCACCTCAATAAAGGTATATTGGGGTGCTGGAGCTGGGTCTACCTTGTTCATTAGGTTAAAAGATACCCCTAAAATGTGTTACCCACTGCTCTTCTGGAATTAGGACTTCCACCTTGGGAGTATCAAAATCCGAGAAAAAGGGATGCTTTGTTACCTGCCAAAATCTGGTACTATATCTTAAAGAGGTGGCCATGGCAAGTTCTTCTCATGCCCCTTCCCTTATTTCCTTCTTCCTGTCTTCTACAACACTTTGAACGTCCTGTCTGGCCCTTTTAACATCCATAAGATTACTGCTGTTTGTTTGAGTACGGTTTTAAATGTCTATGTGCTGCGGTACAAGCATCATTGAACCACTGATGAAGGGCCACCTCTAGATAGATTGAGTTGTTTGTCAAATACCCTTGCATGCATTCCAGAGTCATCACCACAGTCACATTTAATGGCATCAAAATTCCCAACGCACTTTAACTATTCAGGCAACAGCTTAGATTTAAGAGTTTTACCTCTCAAAAACTTAAAAAGAGAAATACAAGTGGTAGCGTTTGGAGAAATTGAATAAGACCATACCTTTTCCTTGAGAAAACTAAAAAACAACTATATTGCTGAAGGGTAGTTTTGATTTTATATTTATAAAGTAGGACTAATGCCCGGAGACGTCTAGGCGCTAAACCTGAAAGGTGATGGCTAGAAAACTGAGAAGGCAATTGAGTCTTAAAACTATTTTAACAAAAGCTACAGAGTAAAATGGAAGGTTTTTAAGGGCCTTTATGAATGGAAGTAATTCTGAGGAATTTTTTTAATGGATAGAAAGCGTTTTTAGGAAGAGGGTTCTACAGTTTGAATGTGGGGGTAACAAAACCTTTGCCACTGCAGTTACATAGCCGGAATCTAGAGACCTCAACCAGATTGTGGATGGAAGACCGGAGATTACTTGGTGGAACATACAAGTGGAATAATGCATTCGATATTCGGTCCAGAATTGTGTAAGGCCCTAAAGACAATACATAGAGTCTATCCCTTTTTTAATGGGGAGCCAGTGAAGGGAAATAAGAGCTTGTTTGGCAGAATGATGCCTGTGAGTTTCCAACAGAAGTCGGGACATTCTGAAGAACCTGTAGCTTGCCAAGAAGACCTTTCTGTAGACTGACAAAGAGGGCATTACAGTAGTCTAGTTAAACAAGCATTTGCAATGCAATAGGCCTCGCATTTGGAAAGTTTGAGCAATTGGTATTGTAAGTGACAGATATTTTATTTATGTGTTAGTTTTGTAAATAGCGATATTAATAGCTTCGTCATTTACAACGGCAATAGTTTTAACTTGACACCTATAGCTTTTGTAATGCAATCAGTGTTGTATTTACATGACTTAGATGTATTATTATTACAAATAACAATGTCTTTTATTTTTTTTAATAATTAATACTTAAATAAAAGTTACTGTAATGTATAATGGCAATAGCTTAAACTTTTGTAAATATCTTTTGGGAAGATTGTGTTCATTGTATTTTATTGTGATGCAAATCCAATAACAGCAGTGAAATATTAACATGTTTTTGTGACATTTGTAATAAAGCTTGAAACATTGAGAGAACATATTAAAACCCGTTGTTGTTGAATGGTTGCACAGAGTGATGCTGTGGCGTTCAGTGGTGCTGAGTGAAGCTGTGGCCTTCAGTGGTGCTGAGTGAAGCTGTGGCCTTCAGTGGTACTGAGTGAAGCTGTGGCTTCAGTGGTGCTGAGTGAAGCTGTGGCGTTTAGTGGTGCTGAGTGATGCTGTGGCGTTTAGCGGTGCTGAGTGATGCTGTGGCATTCAGTGGTGCTGTGGCGTTGAGTGGTGCTGAGTGATGCTGTGGCTTTGAGTGATGCTGTGGCGTTGAATAATGTGTTGGCGGTGAGTAATGCTGTGACGTTGAGTGATGCTGTGGTGTTGAGGGATGCTGTTGCGCTGAGTGGTGCTGTGGCGTTGCTGTGGCGTTGAGTGGTGCTGTGGCGTTGAGTGGTGCTGTGGTGTTGAGGGGTGCTGTGGCGTTGTGGGGTGCTGTGGCGTTGAGGGGTGCTGTGGCGTTGAGGGGTGCTGTGGCGTTGAGGGGTGCTGTGGCGTTGAGGGGTGCTGTGGCGTTAAGGGGTGCTGTGGCATTCAGTGGTGCTGAATGATTATGTGGCGTTGAGTGATGCCATGGTGTTGAGTGGTGCTGTGGTTTTGAGTCGTGCTGTGGTGTTGAGTGGTGCTGTGGTGTTGTGGTGTTGAGTGGTGCTGTGGTGTTGAGTGGTGCTGTGGTGTTGAGTCGTGCTGTGGTATTGAGTCGTGCTGTGTCGTTGAGTCGTGCTGTGTCGTTGAGTCGTGCTGGGGCGTTGAGTGATGCTGTGGCTTTGAGTGATGCTGTGGCTTTGAGTGATGCTGTGGCATTGAGTAATGCAGTGGCGTTGAGTAATGCTGTGGCGTTGAGTAATGCTGTGGCGTTGAGTAATGCTGTGACGTTGAGTGATGCTGTGGTGTTGAGGGATGCTGTGGCGCTGAGTGGTGGTGTGGTGCTGTGGCGTTGAGTGGTGCTGTTGCATTGAGTGGTGCTGTTGCATTGAGGGGTGCTGTGGCGTTGAGGGGTGCTGTGGCGTTGAGGGGTGCTGTGGCATTTAGTGGTGCTGAGTGATTCTGTGGCGTTGAGTGGTGCTGTGGTGTTGAGTGGTGCTGTGATGGTTCAAATTGATAATGTTGTGCTGTTTTGTAATGTTGTGGTGCTGAGTGATGCTTGTGTAGCATTGAGTGATGATGCTGAGTGGTGCAGTGGTGGTGCTGAGTGTTGCTGTGGTGGTGCCGAGTGATTATGTGGTGGTGCCGATTGATAAAGTGGTGGTGCTGATTGATATTGTAGTTGTGCCGAGTGATGCAGGTGTAGCGCTGAATGATGCTTGTGTTGCGGTGAATAATGCAGGAGTTGCGCTGAGTGATGCTGATGTTGCGCAGAGTGATGCAGGGGTCGCGCTGACTGATGCAGGCATTGCGCTCAGTGAATCTGGGAGTTGCGTTGACTGATGCAGGAGTTGCGCTGAGTGATGCAGGGGTCGCGCTGAGTGATGCAGGGATTGCACTTAGTGATGCAGTTGTTGCGCTGAGTGATACAGTAGTTTCACTGGTGGTGAGTGATCCAGGGGTTGTGCTGAGTGATGGCGGCGTCGCACTGAATGATGCAGGGGTCGCACTGAGTGATGCAGGGACCGCGCTGAGTGATGCAGGGACCGCGCTGAGTGATGCAGGGACCGCGCTGAGTGATGCAGGGTTGCGCATAGTGATGCTGGAGTTGCGCTGAGTGATGCAGGGGTTGCGCTGAGTGATGCAGGGGTTGCGCTGAGTGGTGCAGGGGTTGCGCTGAGTGATGCAGGGGTTGCGCTGAGTGATGCAGGGGTCATACTGAGTGATGCATGTGTTGCGCTGAGTGATGTAGGTGTTGCAGTGAGTGATGCAGGTGTCGCAGTGAGTGATGCAGGTGTTGCGCTGAGTGATGCAGGGGTTGCGCTGAGTGACACAGGTGTTGCACTGTTGGTGAGTGATACAGGAGTTTCACTGGTGGTGAGGGATTCAGGGGTCGCGCTCAGTGATGCAGGGGTTGCACTGATTGATGCTGGGAGTTGCGCTGAGTGATGCAGGGGTTGCGCAGAGTGATGCAGGTGTTGAGCTTAGTGATGCAGGTGTTGTGCTTAGTGATGCAGTGATAGCGCTGAGTGATGCAGGTGTTGCGCTGAGTGATGCAGGGGTTGCGCTGAGTGACACAGGTGTTGCACTGTTGGTGAGTGATACAGGAGTTTCACTGGTGGTGAGAGATTCAGGGGTCGCGCTCAGTGATGCAGGGGTTGCACTGATTGATGCTGGGAGTTGCGCTGAGTGATGCAGGGGTTGCGCAGAGTGATGCAGGTGTTGAGCTTAGTGATGCAGGTGTTGTGCTTAGTGATGCAGTGATAGCGCTGAGTGATGCAGGGGTTGCGCTGAGTGATGCAGGTGTTGTGTTTAGTGATGCAGGTGTTGTGCTTCTTGATGCAGGTATTGCACTTAATGATGCAGTGGTTGCACTGAGTGATACAGTAGTTGCACTGGTGGTGTGTGATGCAGGGGTCGCACTGAGTGATACAGGGGTTACACTGAGTGATGCATTGTTTGCGCTGAGTGATGCAGGGGTCCCGTTGAGTGATGCAGGGTTGCGCTTATTGATGCAGGTTTGCGCTTATTGATGCAGGTTTTGCCCTGAGTGATGTAGGTGTCGCGGTGAGTGATGCAGGTGTTGCGTGAGTGATGCCGGTGTTGTGCTGAGTGATGCAGGGGTTGCGCTGAGTGATGCTGGTGTTGCACAGAGTGATGAAGCTGTTGCGCTGAGTGATGAAGCTGTTGCGCTGAGTGATGAAGCTGTTGCGCTGAGTGATGAAGGTGTTGCGCTGAGTGATGCAGGTGTTGCGCTGAGTGATGCTGTGAGTTGCGCTGAGTGATGCAGTTTTTGCGCTGATGATGCATGGTTTGCGCAGAGTGATGCAAGGGTCGTGCGGAATGATGCAGGGTTGCGTGGAGTGATGCTGGTGTTGTGCTTAGTGATGCATGTGTTGTGCTTAGTGATGCTGTGGTGTTGTAGAGTTGTGCTGTGGTGGAGCTTTCCTGATGTATAATGATGCTGTTGTGGTGTTGAGTGGTGCTGTGGTGGTGCTGAGTGGTGTTGTGGTGTTGGTGATTGATGCTGTTCTGGCGCCGTATGAGTGTATTGTAGCGGTGCTATGTTTAGTGTGTGATGTGTATTTTTGCTGAAGTGATGGTGTGTAAGTGTGTTTTTTTTAGTATGTTATTTTTTTTTCTATGTTAACATGTGTGTTTATTTGTGTGTGTGTTTTAATATTTTGTGTGTGGTGTGTTTGTTAGTGTTGTGTTGAGTGCTTTAACATACTTACTTTTTTTTTTTTTTTTTAAATGGCGGACGTAATGCGTCCCCTTGACGCTACCTACGTTTTGTAGGTTAGCGTTCTAGTTATTTTTTTTTCCCTGCTACTTCCTTTTTTGATTTTGGATTGACGTTTCTTCCAGCCAATCGCAGCGCTACGTTCTTGACGTAGCGTTGCGATTGACGTGCGTCACCTGAGAATTTCCCAGATCTTCGAGTACGTCGTGCGCGCAAGCCGTGTTGTGCTTCCTGTGGTGTCGCTGCGTTGTTAGACAGGTAAGTGTCCATTTTAATAGTTTTTTCGAAGTTTTGTAAATGTAGTATTGATTGTGTGTACAAATTATCGAATGTTTATTACTGTTTTTATGTTATTTCGAATTTTGTGTATCTCAACTCTATTTTGTTTTGCGTATGTACTTAGTATATAGGTATGTAAATGTTTTTAATGTTGATGTCTTTAGTATGTGTTTCTGAGAAATGATGATATTTGAATGTATTGCTTGTATGCGACGTTTTCCCTACATATTCCTTTTTTTCTACTTTGGGTATGTA
Source organism: Lissotriton vulgaris (assembly GCF_964263255.1). Taxonomy (NCBI): domain Eukaryota; kingdom Metazoa; phylum Chordata; class Amphibia; order Caudata; family Salamandridae; genus Lissotriton; species Lissotriton vulgaris. The sequence goes on along the minus strand of NC_141685.1, from coordinate 400,092,794 downwards.
CTTTGTGCCTATATATAGAATTTTTTGAAGTGCTATGTTTTAATGTATCTTTTTATAAGTATATTATTGTTTTTATTTCTTGCATTGTATTTTATACATATTGTGACAGTTATTTATTGTGCGTATGTACATTTTGTATTATTGTAAAGGTATTATCTTATATTGTACTGTAGTATTTGATGCACAGTGTTTATATTAAGGTGTATAAATGTTTATTTTAGTGAATGTGTTTTGTTATTCTTTTTGGGTGAAAGGAAATATGAGACTATCGTTATGCAACAATTTTAAAAACACATGTTGGTGTTCCTTTGTGTTTGCAGTAACGTTATAGTTGTAGGTTGACTTTATTTCCATTTATCCTGCTATCGTCTTTTTTTTTTGTTGTTGACAATATTGAATCTTTTTGGTGAGTGTTAATTAAAGGTGAGATTAATTTACATAGTATCTGTTTGTTTGTTTATTTGTTGCTAGTGTATTTTTAATTGCGTTTTTGAGTAAATGATATTTTGGTACTTTTTGTTTATTTGAATGTTAGTTGTGACATTCCCGAGTTATCTTGTGCTTGTGCTTTGGCCCTTGTTTTTGGTGGCGTTTTATAGTTGCTTTATTTATTTTAGGTTGTTTTAGACTTTGTATTCATTGCTATGTGTTAATTTATTTTGCACTTACTTTATGGACTGTAATAGTATCTGTTTTGTTGTTGGTCTACTTTTTGCTGCTGTGGTGGTGCCGATTGATACTGTTGTGGTATATGGTGTTGGATTATAATGTGGTGGTGCTGCGTGATGCTTGGGTAGCGTTGAGTGATGATGTGGTGATGCTGAGTGGTGCTGTGGTGGTGCTGAATGGTGCTGTGGTGGTGCTTAGTGATAATGTGGTGCTGCTGATTGATAAAGTGGTGGTGCTGATTGACATTGTAGTTGTGCCGATGCAGGTGTTGTGCTGAGTGATGCAGGTGTTGCGGTGAGTGATGCAGGGGTTGCGCTGATTGATGCTGGGAGTTGCGCTGAGTGATGCATGGTTTACGCAGAGTGATGCAGGTGTTGTGCTTAGTGATGCAGGTGTTGTGCTTAGTGATGCACGGATTGCGCAGTGTGATGCTGGGGGTCGCGTTGATTGATGCAGGTGTTATGCTTATTGATGCAAGTGTTGAGCTTAGTGATGCAGGGATTGCACCTAGTGATGCAGTGGTTGCGCTGAGTGATGCAGGGGTTGTGCTGGTGGTGACTGATGCAGGTGTTGCGTTGCGTTGAGTGATGCAGGTGTTGCGCTGATTAATGCTGGGAGTTGCGCCGAGTGGTGCAGGGTTTGCGCAGAGTGATGCTGGTGTTATGCTTAGTGATACAGGTGTTGTGCTTAGTGATGCACGGATTGCGCTGAGTGATGCAGGGATTGCGCCTAGTGATGTAGTGGTTGCGCTGAGTCATGCAGGGGTTCTGCTGGTCGTGACTGATGCAGGGTTTGTGCTGAGTGATGCTGGTATTTGAGCTGTATAAAAAAAGATACACATCAGTAATTGTTTGAACATTGTGCATTTAAAAAGTTAATATAAACATCAGACGCAGTGAGCAGAGAGTTTTTTGTTAGTATTTTAAAGCGTCAGAAGAAACTGTTAATATAGTAGGAATGATAGAGTGCACGTGTACAGAGATCTAGCTAAAAGGACCCTCAGGCCCCAGCTAAAAGCTGGTAGCCAGTTGTCTTCATCGGGTCCTCCTTAGTTGCTAGAGAAGGTGAAAAGTGCGTTAAAAAGAGTATGGACTACTCCTCAAAACTATTTTAATGAGAGGGCAGCTCTACCTCTGTTAAAACCAAAGTGCGAAAAATTTAGTAATTTTTCAGGACTGCTAAACGGTTGTGTAAATTTGAACCAGTGAGTCCCTTTAATTGAGTGAAAAAATACGGTCAACATGTTTCTGCTGTACGAGCCATGAATCAGCTCAGCATTCGTCAGGACCAAATAAAAAACACAATACCACTCTGTGGTCGGAGCACCCTAAAGCGTTCAGACCTAAGAGTGGCCACAAGGAACGATACGACCTGGAGTTGTCGATGCTCCTTATAGGAGATTCTTCCCCAAATAAATGAATAAAAATGCGAATAGGAGAACATCTGTACCGACCAGATTTTTGGACCAGATGGAATCCGCTCCTAGGAGCCCCTCTACTCCAGCCGGAACGTAAACAACTCCCTCCTTAGAACGTATTTACAATGAATATAGACATATGTATGACATCTCGTACCTAAGGATGGGAAAAATAGCAATAAACAAGCATTGGTTTTATAACATCCTATTCACACCTATTAGTCTCGCGGCCACATAAGCCCAGACTAGTCTACCCTAGGGCAGATCTGATAATGTACCATTTATCCACTTGACACGCAATCCGGCGCGTCTACACACGTGGGCCTGCAGTCCCAGTGCTCTCCTTTATACCCGATCTGCAATCCGGCAGATCTACACACCCCTCAATCTTGGGTGCTCTCATTTACACACGACCTACAATCTGGCAGGTCTCTGCACCGTATCCCCCCGGTGCTCTCATTTACACACAGTCTACAATCCGGCAGACTTACACACCTACTCGTAGGTGCTCTCATTAACGCCGTATACCAACGACGATCACTTTCCTATGAATCCTCAGGGATGAAATCTGCAATTATCTATTCAGGGTAAAACTACTGCAATGGAAATCAGTGTAGTGTTCAAATTAAGTGTGCCTTCTGCTCTTGACATCAACTGTTTTCTGCCTCCCTACTTGTTCAGTCATTCCTTACCTGACCGGGATCCACATCCGTTGATGTAAACAACATCCGACTAGAAGTATCAGACCACAACGATTAAACAAGAATACAAGGCACATGTCGGGTTACCAATAAATGGGAGCATTTATTACAATATAAAGAATAAACACAATACTACATGATATATATTTATGTATCTATACATATATAGGCTGCAAAGAAAAGATAGAGGTTAAGGTGCGCGCTTCGCAAGGGAAGGGGCAGAGATCACCTGGTTAATATGAAGTTTGGACTCGGCAGTCATCTAGGTTCTCGTCTCGTCTCTCTCTGTGTCTTGGCTCGTCTCGGGGGTCCACCTCAGCCGTCACAAGTACACGTCTGCACCGCTAGGCTCAACCTCCTCTGCTTCCCTCCAAGGCACTGGAACCTGGTTCTTTATTAACTTCCGTCTCTCTCTCTCTCTCTCTCTCTCGCTCTCAGAGAGTCTCGGTTTTTCTCAGACTTCAAAATGGCGATTGTCTGCCGCAGAAATAATTAATGATAGAGATGCTAACGGCTAGCTGCCGCCTACGGACTGACTGACTCAGTGCCTAACACTTTCACTAATATCAAAGCTGTCCCTTCATGGAAAGTTACGGCCAGTAACCTGCCGCCCACCAAATTCTTGTACCTCCCCGTACCAAGGACACGTTCCCAGCCGGCCGGCCTGAAGTTGTGTCTTCGGAGTGGAGAAAAATACAGTCTTTCGATAAGGGCCAGCCTGAACCGGTTCTCTCCGAGCGAACAACACCTTGAAACTAAAACATTACATTTAACCTAGAAAGCCTCTCCAGCTACTGGGCAGAGGGCAAGATGGAGTCTGTCCCGTTTAAGGCCTGCAAGGCCCAAAATATGTGTGACTCCATAGAAAATGCACTAATACTCTTACAAAAGGACGGATCATCCCTAATACTTATATATCTATCCCCTAGCTTTAGCTTATAAGCCCTGATCTAAAGAAAAGGGTACGAAAATGCACTACTGTGCCTTATGGATAGGTCCTACTTATAGTCCTAATCCCCATACCATAGGGGATAATAGGCTGGAGTCACCATTCATCATCCTCCTTCTAAACAGGGTCGGAAAAGTCGGTTATTACATTTCACCCTTGACTCCAGTCTATTAGCCAAAATCTATATCGAACTAACATCCGTAGAGGAATAATAAGAAACAAAATTAACTGATCTATTCTTTCTACCAATTCTAAAAAATTGCAATAAAGAGGGAATGCACTGGATAAAGCAGCAAATAGCTACTAAAACACAAATAAAGATTATAATACCCCCTAAAATCTGTCGTAAGGAATGTAAGTCTGGCAACCAATTAAAGAGCCAGTCGAACCAGCCCTGATCAATATGTCGTCTAACTTCCGTAGTCAAATCGTGGAGTTTGTCAATATGGGCTTGGATTGATTTAGAATGGTCAGACAAATTAAAACAGCAGAGGCCCTCAAAGTCAGAACAGTCATGTCCATGTTTCAACAACAAATAATCAATCGCAGCGCGATTCTGTAAAATGGCTCGTCTTTCACCCTGGGCATCTAATAATAAGTCAGATAATACAGTCGAGGTGTGGTTAATTGATTTAACCATCCAGCAAGCCATCTTGCCAATGGTTTTAGCATTGTAAACAGCCAATGCCGGGACACCAATAATAGAGAAAGCTAAACTAAGATACTCCGATTTAGAGTAAAGATGAACGGAGGAATCACAGTCTTCTTGTAATGTCATAGAGTCTCGTACCATACGGGAATGGGAACCAGGGTGTGAGGAAAACATTAGTAAGCTCAGTCTAGTAATAGCACACGGACCTCCGGTAACATTAGCAGGAATATAGGGCCAAGAAGTATTGCCACACGAAAATAACCAGCCATTAGGCAGCAACATAGGACGATAATAGCTAGGAACAACTAATAAACTTTTACATGTCATATTATTTTTAACAGAAATACATGAACTTGGAAGTCTTCGTAAACAAAGCAATCGTTGGTGAGCAGAAAAAGTTGTGGCAGCCTGTAATTTTAAACGTAGGCATTCCGAAATCGCTTTAGGATCACAAGTAAAAATAAAACATAAATCGCCCTGTGTAATATTATAGGTGGTAATTTGGGAAGGAATCGGAAGGGCAGAATCAGAAAGGGTAGAACATAAAGGGCAAAATTCATGGGCGGGAAAATCGCCCAAAATAATATTAGGACGGGCACTCGAAATATTGAAAATGTGCCGTAGAGTCTCAGTGGAAGCAGGGACAGCAACCAAGCAGGTCGCTAAAATATCAGTCACGGATCTCATAGGGGTAAGACAGAAATGTGGAGAGTTCGTAACCCTTTTTGCAAGGGTAATCCAAAAATTGGCGGAGGCATCCCACGCAGCGAAGGAACGCGGAACTCGGGTTCTCCAATCAACCGAAGTCGGTGGGTCCTCTCCTCTCCCGGCGTAGCAGACCAAAAGGAGTCCAACGCCGGCACATCCTGCAGCAGCAGTCCAGAGAATGATCTGAAAGAATACAAACACAGGCCTTAATCACTCTCGCAAATAACATTTGTCAGCTGGGACAGCTTCCCAGCTATCTTTCCCTGGCTTCATCACCAAAATGGTGTTATCATGACCGGTCGCAATAATTTCAGCCTGTTCAGGAGGATTTTTAGGCGATTGCACCCAAATTTTAGCGCCAGGGTTGTCCGAAGAACCAAACCCTTTTTGACCTCGTATCGTTAGCAAAGTCGGGGCAGAGCCTTTCTTAATCTCACCACTGAATACAGGCATAATCAGCAACTGAGCAACACGGTCAGATTTTTTGATGGATAAATCAAGCTCACTGCTATTAAGCAGGAGAACCTTAATCTCTCCCTGATAATCGCTGTCAATTACACCGCCAAGAACCTGAACACCTTTTAAGGCAAGGCCCGATCTAGGGGCAATCAGTCCAAAGCTACCGGCAGGTATACAGACACCAATGCCAGTTTCAACAATGATTCGATCTCTACTTTTCAAAGGTGCATCATTCATAGCATGCAGGTCCAAGCCTGCGGAACCTGGGGTCGCTCTGCATGGAGCCAAAGCTCCGGGGGTAATTTCCCAATAGATCACAGTATGAGACATTGAATTAGGTTTTGCATCAACAGCAGGAGGAAACAAACGCATTAAAGGAGATTCAGCATGCAATAAAGGACGATTATTCAATATTAATAATGCCTGAAGTAAAACATCCTTCCAATTCTTGTAATTGTCATTAGTCAATTTACGCAACTGTTCTTTCAACAAGCCATTCATGCGTTCAATGAGGCCCGAGGCCTGCGGATAATATGGAATATGAAAAATCCATTCAATGTTATTTTCCACACAGAATTCCTGCACCAATCTTCCACGGAAGTGGGATGCATTATCAGATTGAATTTGGAATGGGACACCATAGTACAGTATGAGTAATTCAAGAGTTTTAATGGTATTAACTTGGGTAGCATGTTTACAAGGGAAAGCGACCAACAGGCACAACAGCTGTGCAAATATACTGGCAACTTCTGCTCATAGGGAGCGGACCAATATAATCAATCTGCCAAATTTGAGCGGGCATTTTTCCTCGATGCAAATGGCCTTTAACAATATGGGGCACTGATCGTTTCTGAGCATGCTGACAGATAGGACAATGCAGAATGACATCTTTAATCAAATTTAAGGGAATATGAATTCCTCGATCGGAAGCCCACCTGCTAGTGGCTCTCTCTCCAAAATGTCCTGCTTTTTGGTGGGCCCATTTCGCCAATCCTGCCAAATCAGAGTCCTGCATGTCCACCACTGCCTCAGAAATTTTAGACTTTTCATCTGCAATGTTATGAAAGAATTTGTCAAGGGAATCGATCGGGGTATGAGTATCCACATGAAAGATTGTCACAGTACTCTGTGGGAGCAGTTCCCAAATTTCTTGCCATAATTCCTTTCCCCACAATTCTTTTGAATGCAATTCCCAATTATGAGAATGCCAAGTTGGTAACCATATCGCCAGTCCATTAGCAGTGGACCAGGAATCAGTAAAAATATGACATGTGCCAGGTAATTCTTGTTTCAAAACTTGATAAACTGCGTATAACTCAGCATATTGACTGCTCTTTCCTTCACCAGTTGTACTCAATAACTTTTGTGTGATCGGGTTATAAGAAACCGATTTCCAGTGCCGTTTTTCACCAATGAATTTCGCTGAACCATCTGTAAACCACACATGTTTTCTGTCCTCCGCGGACAAATCATCAAATGGCTTACCCCATCTGACAGGAGATTCCTGAACCACAGGCACAGAACATTCATCTGCAGTGTCATTCGAGGGCGCCTGCGCCACTCGTTCATGCAATACAGCTACACCTTTCGGTCCCACACGCGCTCTGTCCTGGATGTACCATTTCCACTTAATCACACTCGCCTCTTGAGCATGTCCAATTCGATGGGATTTCAGCGAACTCAACACCCACTGCATGATAGGAATTTCAGGTCTCAGAATCACAGTATGACCCAGAGTCAATTGCTCGGTATCCACCAGAGCCCAGTAACATGCAAGCAACTGCTTCTCAAAGGGTGTATAACGCTCACCAGCCTCAGGTAACTTTTTAGTCCAAAAACCTAACGGCACTTTTTGTCTGCCTTGCTTTTGCCATAAACTCCATTTGTCATACAGACCATCCACAGAAACATTCAAATCAACATCACCCTCGCTCACAGGCCACAAATCCAAGGCATACTGAATAGCTTCTTTTGCCAAATTAAAAGCATTCTGTTGTGGTTCACCCCATTCAAACGCATTCTTCTTACGGGTGACTCGATACAATGGGGCCAAAATCTGACTCAAATGGGGAATGTGCTGACGCCAAAAACCAAATAGGCCAATGAAACATTGAGCCTCCTTTCTGTTCCTCGGAACAGCAAAATCCAAAATTTTACGCTTCACTTGCGGGATCACCTCTCTGTGACCTTCATGCCAATTAATTCCTAAAAATTTAACATTCTGAGAAGGGCCCTGTAATTTGTCGGCATTAATTTCCCAACCTTTAGCACGTAAACAGTCGAGAATCTGGTCCAGATGGGATTGAACCTGATCCTGCGTCTCACCTTGAATCAAAATGTCATCAATATAGTGACACACCTGAATTTGGGGATGAACAGGTACTTCAGATAAATGCTCCGCCACCAGCCGGTGACAGATCGTAGGACTATGTACATAACCTTGAGGAAGACTCCGGAACGTCATTTGACGTCCATTCCAGGTAAAACTGAATTGTTACTGACACTCGGGGGCAATCGGGATTGAAAAGAAAGCATTAGCAATATCAATGGACGCATACCATGTACCTGGATGCTTCTGAATTCTCTGAATCAAAGTAACCATGTCTGGCACTGCAACAGCCAAATGTGGAGTGTGTTTGTTCAATTCTCGATAATCAACAGTCATGCGCCAAGAATTATCACTCTTGCGCACAGGCCAAACGGGATTATTCCAAGCAGAAGTAATTGGAGTTATAACCCCAGCATCAACCAAATCTTGAATAGTGGCAGTAATTTCCTCATGACCACCAGGAATACGGTATTGCTTTTGGGAAACCACTTTCGTAGCCTGGGGAATTTTAATGGGGGGCATTCGCAAACGACCAACCCGTACGGGTCTGGACGAAATGTAATGTTTCGTTCCAAATTGATAACAACCATCATCTAAATGCAAAGTCATTCCTTTTAAAATGTCAATTCCAATTATGTATTCTAGGAGTGGCACAACTAGTACAGAATATTCTTTACGGGGAAGTCTGCCAATTCTCATGTCAAGTGTAGTTTGCGCTGCGGGGGTCTCTTTTCCACCTAAACCAGTAATCGTGAAAAATTGTCCTTTAAATTTCTTAGATTTACCATGAATTAAAGTGGCCTCCGCCCCAGTATCCACCAACGCTCGGGCCCTTTGGATATTACGATGTTTCCAAAAAATTTCGATATCTACATAGGGTCTATTGTCTCTGTGAGCCCACCTACGTACTGGAGCTTGACCTATTTCCTAGTCATTTTTACTGTGGTCAGCCAACCAAGACAAATCAGGATAAATGCTTTCAACTTTCTTCGGGATCAGAACGTCCTGTTCATATCCATCTCTATTACGAAATGGATTATTGTCATGTTCAAAGAATTGTGAATTGCGGTCAGAAAGCCTATGGCGATCATCCCGTCGTCTAACATCAGGGGAATAACTCCTGTCATCTCTGCGCCTACTAGAGACACGATCATCTCTCCCTCTGTCTCTCTCCCCCTCTCTCACCCTTGTATTATCACGGCGGGGAGAAGCATCACGTTCATAGCGCCGGTCATCACGGCGATCAGCATCCACACGACGTCTCTCATCGCCACTGTCATCAGAACCACGATCACAATCATTCTTTCGTACTCGACGGGCACCCTCCTTACGATCCAAACCACGCTTACGAAACATTTCCCACAAGCGATTATTAGGTTCACCATCGATGTCCTCCCTTTTCACACCATCAGCCAAAAGTGCAAGAAACATGTCACGCCTAGAGAATTTATAATCCCCAGCGGTACGACCCTCGGGTCGAGATTGCCTTTCAGGTTTAAACCATTCACCCAACTCACCAAGCTGACGAACAGATTCCAGCACCATAGACAAAGGATTGCCAGTTTGATTAATCAACAAAGTCATCATAACCTGCTTATAAGCAACAGGCGAAGAACGGATAATGCGATTACGCACAGAAGATGTCAAAAGACCATCCAACAATCTGTCAGAAGTACTGAGAAAAATCGCAGTTTTCATCACTTCCTCTTTCAAACATTGCGACGCATCGCGCAAAGTGTACCACGGCTTGTCATTGACAGGCCAATCAGACTCAGTAGGATATTTATGGTTACAGCCATCATTCGCAAGCTGGAGCAAAGTAATCTGGCCAGCACCATTATAATTCCGAAAATGATCTTGTACAGTAGAATCGGAACTCAGAGAGCAAAAACGTAAACAATCACCAGCATCAAGCATAATACCGGCAGCACCTAGTTCATAAAGGCGCACCATCCACGTAAGCAAAGATTCACCGGGTCGCTGTCGAAAGCGTTGTAAAATGTCACTAACCTCCTGTTGAGTAAAATCTTCAATACTATCCATTTGAATACCATTCGGCATACCAGGAGTCTGTTGTAATTTGCGTCGAAACACAGGGTGAGCAGAAACCTCCGGAAGAGCTTCCGAGGAAGCCCAGGCCTTAGATTTAGAAGAACAATCAGGGCGTGATACGTCATCAGAACGGGTAGAGCGACAACTATTGCCAGAAATATCATCTTTATCACAAGAAGCAGATTTACAATCACGTCCGGAGCGAGAAGATTCACGCTTGTCACCCTCCTCAGCCGAGGAGCTAGAATCATTCGAATCCCAGATATTACCATCCCACTCGTCGGGGTTCCAATCCAGTCCGGCTTTCGCCACGACCAGACGCACTTTCCGCGTAGACACACGACCACGACGGTGTCTGTATTTATATTTCGCAATGCGTACTGCAGCCCTTTCGGCTATAGTTTGATAAGTTTCAAGTTTATCGGCAAGCAATTTATTTTGACATCGCAAGAGAGTATGCGCATTTTGCACTTCAACAAACTTTTCTTCCATATCAACAAACCGCTTCTGCAATTTAGTAAACTTCTCATGCAGCATTCTGTACGCGGTCAACACAATCCAACCTCTGCGTCCTAAAATAGGAAGCTCCTCACCCTTCACTACTGGCGCTTTTTGCAAGCAAGAAACCACATCAGCGGGCTCCGCCTGCTCCAAACAAGAAACCCAATTCTCACTCAAACCAGTAGAATCGGCCCACTCACGGGCTAAAGCCTCATACGGCGTTGACTCCCAGCCGGGAATATCAGCAGGCAACTTAAAAGTAGATTTTGATTTCTTTTTCGAAAACATTGTACCACACAAAAAATATATATATACAAATATCAACAAAGAAAATACGTACGAGCCGAGCGCAAACCAACAAGATAAAAACAATACAGCGCACACAGGCTTCGTAAACAGTTCGTGACGCCAGATGTACCGACCAGATTTTTGGACCAGATGGAATCCGCTCCTAGGAGCCCCTCTACTCCAGCCGGAACGTAAACAACTCCCTCCTTAGAACGTATTTACAATGAATATAGACATATGTATGACATCTCGTACCTAAGGATGGGAAAAATAGCAATAAACAAGCATTGGTTTTATAACATCCTATTCACACCTATTGGTCTCGCGGCCACATAAGCCCAGACTAGTCTACCCTAGGGCAGATCTGATAATGTACCATTTATCCACTTGACACGCAATCCGGCGCGTCTACACACGTGGGCCTGCAGTCCCAGTGCTCTCCTTTATACCCGATCTGCAATCCGGCAGATCTACACACCCCTCAATCTTGGGTGCTCTCATTTACACACGACCTACAATCTGGCAGGTCTCTGCACCGTATCCCCCCGGTGCTCTCATTTACACACAGTCTACAATCCGGCAGACTTACACACCTACTCGTAGGTGCTCTCATTAACGCCGTATACCAACGACGATCACTTTCCTATGAATCCTCAGGGATGAAATCTGCAATTATCTATTCAGGGTAAAACTACGGCAATGGAAATCAGTGTAGTGTTCAAATTAAGTGTGCCTTCTGCTCTTGACATCAACTGTTTTCTGCCTCCCTACTTGTTCAGTCATTCCTTACCTGACCGGGATCCACATCCGTTCATGTAAACAACATCCGACTAGAAGTATCAGACCACAACGATTAAACAAGAATACAAGGCACATGTCGGGTTACCAATAAATGGGAGCATTTATTACAATATAAAGAATAAACACAATACTACATGATATATATTTATGTATCTATACATATATAGGCTGCAAAGAAAAGATAGAGGTTAAGGTGCGCGCTTCGCAAGGGAAGGGGCAGAGATCACCTGGTTAATATGAAGTTTGGACTCGGCAGTCATCTAGGTTCTCGTCTCGTCTCTCTCTGTGTCTTGGCTCGTCTCGGGGGTCCACCTCAGCCGTCACAAGTACACGTCTGCACCGCTAGGCTCAACCTCCTCTGCTTCCCTCCAAGGCACTGGAACCTGGTTCTTTATTAACTACCGTCTCTCTCTCTCTCTCTCTCTCTAGCTCTCAGAGAGTCTCGATTTTTCTCAGACTTCAAAATGGCGATTGTCTGCCGCAGAAATAATTAATGATAGAGATGCTAATGGCTAGCTGCCGCCTACGGACTGACTGACTCAGTGCCTAACACTTTCACTAATATCAAAGCTGTCCCTTCATGGAAAGTTCCGGCCAGTAACTTGCCGCCCACCAAATTCTTGTACCTCCCCGTACCAAGGACACGTTCCCAGCCGGCCGGCATGAAGTTGTGTCTTCGGAGTGGAGAAAAATACAGTCTTTCGATAAGGGCCAGCCTGAACCGGTTCTCTCCAAGCGAACAACACCTTGAAACTAAAACATTACATTTAACCTAGAAAGCCTCTCCAGCTACTGGGCAGAGGGCAAGATGGAGTCTGTCCCGTTTAAGGCCTGCAAGGCCCAAAATATGTGTGACTCCATAGAAAATGCACTAATACTCTTACAAAAGGACGGATCATCCCTAATACTTATATATCTATCCCCTAGCTTTAGCTTATAAGCCCTGATCTAAAGAAAAGGGTACGAAAATGCACTACTGTGCCTTATGGATAGGTCCTACTTATAGTCCTAATCCCCATACCATAGGGGATAATAGGCTGGAGTCACCATTCATCATCCTCCTTCTAAACAGGGTCGGAAAAGTCGGTTATTACAACATCGCAGTAATATCAGGTGCGGTAGAAACACCACGAAGCTGACCACCCATTTTCTTGAACATGGCCATTGTCCGAACGATGTAAAATGGGTAATAATTGAACAAATGAATTCGAGCAATGAAGGAACATTGTTCGAAAAAGAGCAACGATGGATATATCGTCTATCTACCCACATACATGGCCTCAATGACGATATCCCATGGGGATCGGTCATGCGTAGATAGACGGTCTATCCTTCATCTCTACCCACTGAGTAATTAAGCTCCAGTCTTTCCTGTTGGCTGTAGATTATAGAACAAGGGACCAGCCACTCTTCCTTGATATTTGTATATGAATGGATACACCTGGTTGATTATTAACTATACTGAGACGAAACAGTCTTTTAGGTGGGCTCACCATAATAAGTCTAACTTCTGTTAGTGTTCGTACATCACCTGAACATCGACTACAAGTCTCTATCGTTTGTGGTTCTTAAGGTATTCTTTCAGTGTTTCATTAATTCGGGATAATGTTTTTCCCTTGCGCTTGTAAACAAACAGGCGCCTTTAAGACTGTGATGTCATCACGCTGGACACGTGATCGGCAGCTCCGCCTTACACGCACTTCCCCACTTTCCATGTTTTAAATTACCTACGGCACCAGAACCGCGTTTGTAGATACGGGCGGCGGATGTGGCTGTCGTAGGTCTTCTAGCGGGGAGACGTTCAGAGACTAGTAAGTTTTCTCCAACCTTCAGTTACGAAAGTCCGTTAGCGTTTCAGTAACGGCAAGGAGATGACAGAAAAACGTATCCCTTTTCTTCTCATGTTAGATTTGAACGTGAAGATTTCCTCCTGCTGCTATGCCCATGGGGCTCACTACACTACGATATTGTGTAAGTGTCTGGCAGATTTTTCCTCTTTCGGAGTGCACTGTGCCCTTGATGCTCTTTGTTTGGTAAAGGTGTTTTGTTTTATTTAACACTCTCAAGCCACTTAGATGTTTGGACGAGCACTGTTTTTATGTAATCACAATTTTTTGTGAAACCCCAACGTGTAACGGACAGAGTTAACGCGTTGTGGCCAATGCTGTGTATAACAAGCTATGTGACAAACATGTTTTTTCCTAATAGCAGTTTAAAAACATGTGCTTTTCGAAAGCATACGAAATGAGGTCATAGTAGGCTCACGCACATGATCAGAGACTATCAACGTACATTTATTCTTACAAGGGCTTATAATGTGGATGCTTTTGTCTGTCTGTTTACTTTTACAGATTTTGTTGTTTCTCCTACAATGAGGAGGAATTTGGGGAAGAATCTCCTATAAGGAGCATCGACAAGTCCAGGTCGTATCGTTCCTTGTGGCCACTCTTTAGGTCTGAACGCTTTAGGGTGCTCCGACCACAGAGTGGTATTATGTTTTTTATTTGGTCCTGACGAATGCTGAGCTGATTCATGGCTCGTACAGCAGAAACATGTTGACCGTATTTTTTCACTCTTCTTTTTCACACAATTAAAGGGACACACTGGTTCAAATTTACACAACTGTTTAGCAGACCTGAAAAATTACTAAATTTTTCGCACTTTGGTTTTAACAGAGGTAGAGCTACCCTCTCATTAAAATAGTTTTGAGGAGTAGTCCATACTCTTTTTAACGCACTTTTCACCTTCTCTAGCAACTAAGGAGGACCCGATGAAGACAACTGGCTACCAGCTTTTAGCTGGGGCCTGAGGGTCCTTTTAGCTAGATCTCTGTACACGTGCACTCTATCATTCCTACTATATTAACAGTTTCTTCTGACGCTTTAAAATACTAATAAAAAACTCTCTGCTCACTGCGTCTGATGTTTATATTGACACTCTTTTGTTGTTTGGCAGTTGTATCTGTAAGGGGTATGAGAGTGTATTTTCTGACCCTTTCTCTCTTGTTGTTGGAATTAATTATTTCATTAAAAAAGTTAACCTATGTTTTTAAAGGTATACAGAAAATTGCACTGGAAGTGCTTTGCTTGCATTAACATAGATGCGCATTCATTTTGACTGTGTTTGATCATTTGAAACAATGTATACCTCTTTTACCTTTTTCACCACAGATGCGTATTAATTGCTATGTGTAAATTTGTGTAGTTATTGCAATGCTATATTTTTGCGCATTTTTATAATGAACTGTCACAGTACATGTTTGTTAATTAGTAAAAGTTTGCTATTTTGTGATGGTGTTGTGGTGCTGACTAGTGTTATGGTGCTGATGTGTACTGCTGTGGTTGTGCTGAGTGGTGCTGTGTTGTTGTCGAGTGATAATGAGTGATAATGTAGTTGTGTTGAATGGTGATTTGGTGGTGCTGAGTGGTCCTGTGGTGGTGCTGAGTGATAATGTGGTGGTGCTGTTGTTGTGCTGAGTGATGCTGTAGTAGCACTGAGTGATGATGTTGTGATGGTGAGTGGTGCTGTGGTGGTGGTGAGTGATGCTGGTGTGTTGCAGAGTGATGCTAGTGTGGCACTGAGTAATGCTGTTGTGGTGCTGAGTGGTGCTGTGGTAGCGATGAGTGCTGCTGTGTTGGTGTTCACTGATCATCACCACAGCATAACGCATCACCACAACAGCACCACTCATCACGACCACTGCATCACTGAGCACCACCAAAGCACCACTCAGCACCACCACAGTATCACTCAGCATCCCCACAGTCCCACTCTGCACTACCACAGCATCACTCTGCACCACCACAGCAGCACCTTGCACACCAACATTATTATACAGCACCACCACCTGAGTGGTGTTGTGTGATTTTGGGCTGGTGCTGAGTGGTGTTAAGTGATAATATGGTGGTGGTGAGTGATGCTGTGGTGGTGCAAAGTGATGCTGTGGTGTCGCTGCTGAGTGATGCCTGTGGTGGTGCTGAGTGATGCTGTGGTGGTGCTGAGTGATGCTGTTGTGTTGGTGCATAGAGGTGCTTGTGGAACTGTAACAGGATATGTTTGAAAAGTAGTCTGTGTTTGCTATTTTGTGATGCTGTTGTGGTGGTGACCAGTGCTGTAGTGGTGATGTGTACTGCTGTGGTTGCGCTGAGTGGTGCTGTGTTGTTGTAGAGTGATAATATTGTTGTGCTAAATGGTGATTAGGTGGTGCTGAGTGGTCCTGTGGTGGTGATGAGTGATAATGTGGTGGTGCTGTATGATAATGTTGTTGTGCTGAGTGATGCTGTAGTAGCGCTGAGTGATGATGTTGTGATGATGAGTGGTGCTGTGGTGGTGGTGGTGAGTGATGCTGGTGTGTTGCAGAGCGATGCTAGTGTGGCACTGAGTAATGCTGTTGTGGTGCTGTGGTGGCGATGAATGCTGCTGTGTTGGTGTTCACTGATTACCACCACAGCATAACGCATCACCACAACAGCACCACTCATCACGCCCACTGCTTTAGTAGCGCTGAGTGATGATGTTGTGATGGTGAGTGGTGCTGTGGTGGTGGTGAGTGATGCTGGTGTGTTGCAGAGTGATGCTAGTGTGGCGCTGAGTAATGCTGTTGTGGTGATGAGTGCTGCTGTGTTGGTGTTCACTGATCACCACCATAGCATATCTCAGCACCACAACAGCACCATTTATCACGCCAACTGCATCACTGAGCACCACCACAGTATCACTCAGCATCCCCACAGTACCAGTCAGCACCACCACAGAAGCACTTTGCACAACAACAGCATCACTCAGCAACACCACTGCACCACTCAGCACCACTACATTATCACTCAGCTGCACCACATCACCATTCGTCACCTGTACTTTTTGTGAGTGAGCAGTATGTGCTGTATCTGTTTTGTTTTCTGATTCTTTGTATGATAGTGCAAAAAATGTAGTGTGTTGTTTGTAAGTTTGCAAGTGTGTGTAGTGTGTGTGCAAGTGGGACAGTGTATTGTTTCTTGTAACAAGGAGAGGGTGGGAGGAGTAAGCAGCTTGAATGGAGCGTGCCCAAAGTGAAAAACAAATGAAAACAGAAGCTGTGGGTTTGGCATTGGCATGTTGAGGTCGTGCTAGGCAGATGAATGCTTCGTGGGCAAAATGAAGGGAAAAGTAGCGCTCAGGTTAGAGAGAAAGTCTGTGGCAAGAGTTTTAGTGTTTGAAAACAAATGTAGAGATAAGAGCGCGCATGAGAGGGAGGTGAGGGGAGAAGGTGCAGCTGAATGGGAGAGAGTCTGTGGACTGCGTGTTCAGTTCTTTAAAAAAAAAGTATGGAGAAGAGCGCGCATGAGAGGGAAGGGGGGAGAAGAACGGGCAGCTGAATGGGAGAGAGGCTACCCTTTTGCAACAAACTCCATTTCGCTTTAATTGTCTGTCACATAAAACATCTAGTGTCAAACCACATTTTCTCCTGGGTTAGAAGAGCCCAGATGATGAATAGGGTGGTACTGAATGGGAACTGATGGGCACTTTTTTTCCTACCCAAGGAAGCTAGTGCGTTCTGTTACACCTTTGCACCCTTCACTGGTTGGTCTGGTTTGGTTGTGCTACATGTTCGGTCACACAGGAGAACCCTATTTTTTCTTTTCTGACCCAGAGACATATCGTGTTATGTAAATGCAGTATTAGGGCACATGTCTGTTAGGGGTCGTTAATCTGGCCCTTGGACCCTCACCAAGTAATTTTTCTCGATGCCTGAACTGTGCCTGTTCTGTGTATGTGAGAGAAGCTTGCACTGATGTTGATTCTGCATGCCTGTTCTGTATATGCGAGGGAAGCTTGCACTGATGCTGCTTGCATCATGCCTGTTCTGTGTATGTGGGGAAAGCTTGCATGCCATGCTTGTTCTGTGTACGTGAGGGAAGCTTGCTTGGATGGTACCACACCCTGCATGTTCTTTTTTTTAAAGAAGCTTGCACTGATGTTGCTTATGCCGTGCCTGTTCTGTGTGAGGGAAGTTTGCACTGATGCTGGCCGCACTGTGCCTGTTCTGTGTATGTGAGGGAAGCTTTCACTGATGATGATTGTGCATGCCTGTTCTGTGTATGCGAGGGAAGCTTGCACTGATGCTGCTTGCATCCTGCCTGTTCTGTGTATGTGAGGGAAGCTTGAATGCCATGCTTGTTCTATGTACATAAGGGACGCTTGCTTGGATGCTGCCACACCCGGCCTTTTTCTTTTTGTGAAGGAAGCTTGCACTGATGTTGATTGTGCATGCCTGTTCTGTGTATGCGAGGGAAGCTTGCACTGATGCTGCTTGCATCAGGCCTGTTCTATGTATGTGAGGTAAGCTTGCATGCCATGCTTGTTCTGTGTACATGAGGGAAGCTTGTTTGGATGCTGCCACACCCTGCCTGTTCTTTTTGTGAAGGAAGCTTGCACTGATGTTGATTGTGCATGCCTGTTCTGTGTATGCGAGGGAAGCTTGCACTGATGCAGCTTGCATCAGGCCTGTTCTGTGTATGTGAGGAAAGCTTGCTCAAACGCCGGCCGCACCATCCCTGTTCTGTGTACGTGAGGGAAGCTAGCACTGATGATGCCTGTGCCGTGCCTGTTTTGTGTACATGAGGGAAACTTGCACTGCTGCTGCCGTCACCTTGCCTGCTCCGTGTACGTGAGAGAAGCTTGCACTGCTGCAGCCTGCACTCTGCATGTTCTGTGCATATGAGGGTAGCTTTCACTGATGCTGATGGCACCCATGAGAGGGAGGGGGGGGAGAACGGGCAGCTGAATGGGAGAGCAGCTATGGTCTGTGTGTTGCCGCGCTTGAAAGGCAGGGAGTAGGATGACGAGGGTGGGAGGAGTGAGCAGCATGAATGGAGCGTGCACAAAGTGAAGAGCCAATGAAAGCTCTTGTAAGGTCGTGAAAAAAAAGCCTGTGGGAGAAAAACGCTTGCTTGTGTTCACGTGAACTGCCTCGCTTGAAAGGCAGGGGGTGGGATGACGAGGGTGGGAGGAGTGAGCAGCTTGAATGGAGCGTGCACAAGGTGAAGAGCCAATGAAAGCTCTTGTAAGCGCGTGAAAAAAAGCCTGTGGGGGCCAAAAGCGAGTGCTTGTGTTCACGTCAATTGTTTAAAATCCGACGATGGTTTGAGAACTTATTTTGCCTACTATAATTCTCCCCTATCCATTCCTTGCGGAATGGAATAGGCGAGACCTAAAAAGGCTAACGGCAGAAAAAAGTTTTTGGGGTATCCTGAGGTGTAAATGGAAAGATTTTCCTTAACACCTTTAATGTATAGAAAGTGGATGAGGTAATAGCATTTACCTGATGTTTAAAGGAAAATGCTGTATCGAAGATTATTCCCAAGTTCTTTGCTTTTGTTACAGGAGTGGGGAGTGAGCCGAGTTCCTGAGGCCACCAATCAGTTGATCAAAAGGAGATGTTAGATCCGGAAACCAATACCTCAGTCTTGCCTGAGTTTAATTTTCAGGCAATTCTGTGTCATCCACTTATTAACCTTTTGCATACTGTTTTGAAACCTGGCAGCTGTGTCCTGAATATTGTTTGTCACTGCGACAATGATCTGAGTGTCATCTGCATAGGACACCATGTCAAAGCCAAAGGATGTAATAGCACCTGCCAGGGCAGTGACATAAAGATTGAAGAGAGAGGGTCTGAGTGAGGAGCTCTGTGAAACGCTGAAAGGAAGTTTGAATGAGTGAGACGTATGTTGAAAAGTTTCACAAATTGCTCTCGCTCAGCTAAGAAAGGTTTCAGAAGGGAAAGAGCTGAATCACCCATTCCTAAATGTTGGAGACAACTTAACAATAAACTGTGATCCACAGTGTCAAACGCTGCTGAGAGGGTTGAAAGAATGAATGCAGCATTCTCTCCTCTGTCCACCACGTGTCTGACCTCTTCAGTAGCAGCGATCAGGGCCAGTTCCGTACTGTGCTTGCTCTGGAAGCCGTACTGAATAGAATCCAGGAGATGGTTATTATTAATAAAGGAGGTCAGCTCTTGATTTATCAGTTTTTCAAGGATTTTTTAAGGTAAGTGAAGGCAGGAAATCGGGCGATAATTACTGGAATCCAGAGTATATGTTTTTTATTAGGAGAGAAAGAGTGGAAACCTTTTTTCATAGTTTAGGGAACACTCCTGTCTCTAAAATAAGATTAAACATCTCGGTGAGATGCTGTGGTATGATGTCCAAAGCCAAATCTTTCATTCTTGGTAGACAGGGATCAGCTGGACAGCCTGATAGAGAGTCAGCGACTTTCAGCAGTCTGGTTCATAGAGAAAGCATCGTAAATGTCACAAACATTTCTTGAGCGAAAGATGCTACGGTGCTACAGAAGGTTTGATCAATGGGCAAATTCTTTTTCTCTTGGAGCTTGCTTAATTTCTGAACAGTGGCAAATAATTATTTAGGGCTGTTTATTGGCAATTGTATTTTATGTTTAAAGTAGGTGGTTTTCGTACTATAGATCGCCTCTTTAAATTACGAGATATTTTTTCGATAAATTTATTTTTCTGTGGTGGCATAGTTCTGCCTCCAACAAACATTCCTGTTGGCGACAACGCCGTTTAGCATGCCTGACTTACGCTGAGAACCAGGATTCAGATGGAGTAGCTCTGTACACCCTACCAGTCTTAGAAGGCACTAAGGTATTTACTACAGAGCCAATCAAGGCATTCTAGTCAGAGATAACAGTCGCCGGATCACTGTGGGTCACAGGCCTATTTGCTAACAAAGCATTAAATTCAATGGCATCAATATTATGCCAGTGGCAAGGCTCGTGCTTCATGACTGATATATTTGATTTACGGGATGCTTTAGGTAGTGAGAGATTAAACATAATGGCAGGGTAGTTGGAATAAACCCATAGATTGTAGAAATGGGTTGTCTGTGAAAATGGCATCAAGCAGATGCACTGCCGAGTGAGTAGGGGCTTTAATGACCTGTTCCAAACCTAAACAGGTAATTAAATCCAAGAAATCAATTGAGTATGTAACCTGTAAATTAATCAAGTGAAAGTTAAAATCACCAAATACAGAGTAATCCTGGGAGTTGACCTTAAATTCCAAGAGTTGGCTAAAAGCTTGCGTAAAACTAGCTCTAGGACCCTGAGACATTGAAGGAGACTCTGTGGCTCAATTCAATTTTAAAGAAAACACTCCACATACGAAATTAGGTGGAATATCCGAGAAGGTTGCCCTCAGATGATAACAGTAAATCATAGCTAATCCCCTGCCCTTCTTCCCCTCCCAGTCTTTCCTGGCAATGGTAAAGCCGGTCGGGATTGCGGCGACCAGGTCTGGGCCAGAAGAGGCGTCCTCCAATGTCTCTGTAACAAAAGGTATATGTAGTGCATATGCTTCTAAAAATTCATATTTATGTTTTATAAGTGAGCAAGCGATAATTAGTGTACAATGCCAGGTTTGTTATTTGTCTTCTACCACAGCAGTGTGGGGCTTGAAAGGCTCCGTTAATCTAACTTTGACGTGTGTCAGAGTGAAGTTGCACTCAGGACATCTCTGTAGAGCCACGTTGTTAATGCAACTCAGTGTTGGGCCGGTACAAAATCTGCTCGGGAAGTTCAGCCTGAGAAGATTATTCCGTGCATAGTGAAGTATTATCCCAGATTGTGGGGTAGCAGGGGGGCTATCGCTTGCCTATTGCACGGACGCGCTCCAATTACAAATAAATATCCTGCTGAATGTGGGGGGAAGGGGTGTCTTCACCAGATATTTCGACTAAGTGTTTAAGGAGAAACAGATGAGCTAAAAATAATATTAAAACTGGGCCCAGCAACCCCTTAGTCCTGCAGCAGACTCCCCTGCTGGGAGCTACTTCTGGTTTATTAAATGAAATTAAAATAAATTTGAGAAACCAGAAACCATAAAATATTGTGTAATGACCCACTACATGATGGCGCCTGGCCTAACTGAAGCCAAGCCCCTCCAAAAACGACACAACTCTGCCTACAAGGAAATTAAAACGGGCAATTTGAGAGTGCCAGTGCAGGTAAGAGCACCAAATTCTAGTATTCACCATCAGTTTTGCCAAAGTGCGCAGACGTGCTCCTATTCCAAATAAATATCCCTTCCAATGCGAGGGGCGTGGGTTCGCCAGACGCTTCGAGTAAGCTTTTAAGGAGAAACAGATGGGCTAAAAGTTTGAATACCATAATTTATTAAATGATTAGCCTTTCTACTAGACCATTAGATACTGGACTATAAAAGGCAACTGAATAAGTACAATGTCATGTGTCAGTAAAAAATGCTTCATATCTTTAGAGAAAAAATGAGCTACATTGTCAATGGCCACTTGTTTTGGAGATTCTTCCTAAAATTACATTCTCCAAGGTGGTCATCGGGAGATTCTTCCTAAAATTACATTCTCCAAGAAGGTCAAAACACTCTTTATTGTAGATGTTTTAACAAATGGATAGTATATCAATTTAGAAAAGTAATCAATCAGAAGAATTGGATATTTTTTGTTAGCAGGTAAGAATAAAATGGTACAGAGAAATTTAAGCTAACTTGTCTCATGGACTTTCTGGCAGAGGAACACGACTAAGAGGGACAACATTTGATTTCCAATGTTTGTCTGCAACTATACATTCAGGAAAAACATTGATCTCACCTGTAACTTGGTTATCCATTGATGACCACCAAGAAAACTCTCATGAGTATTTCTGCTACTTGCAAAAAACTCAATGACCACAATGTGCAATCTTAATTAATTCCTCACGAAACTCAACAGGCGGAATAAAACACCCTTTACTCAGACAAAAACATTCTCACAAGAAAGTTCAGAAGCTGCTTTTGCATAACTTCTCAATTCAATGGTACCTAACTATTGGCTAACCTTTCCTGATATACTTCAATACAAGTTGCAAAGTAGGATCTCGAGCACTAGCAGATTTCCAGTCTTCCTCGAAATGATACCTTCACTACCTGCAACAGCATTGATGGCCCCATTCAATTTCTTGATCATTTATATGTGTATCTTTCTTCATCAAAGGCATTCTGGAAAGGTAATCGGCCCTAAAATGTTTTTGCCCTTGCACATATTTGATTTGAAAATGTAATTCCTGTTTTGTGGACAACGACCTAACAAGTCAAGCAGATGCTTTACTCAAGCCTAGACCCTTTAGTATGTAGACTAAAGGTTTATGGTCAGTGTAGATAGCAATTCCTACCCCAAATATAGATCTTAAAATTGTATAAAGCCAACACACAAACTAATGCCTCCCTTTCAATGGTGCTATACTTAATCGCAGCCTCTGTAAGTACTCTTGAGGCAAAGGCTAAAGTGCATTCTTTGCCATCAACAATCTGGCCAAAAACTGCACCAGTGCCTCAGTGACTGGCATTAACACTGATTCCAGATTTCGCACCTGATACAAATGTACTTAACAAGGGTCCATTGGTGACACTAGACTTGATATTCTCATAAACCTTTTTAATGTCCTTTTACCACCAACATTTTTGTCCCATCTTATGCACCATACAGAGTGGTTGGACAGCCTGAACATAACCAGAGACAGTGCATGTATAATGTTCACATAGACCAAGAACGGCCGTAAGGCATCCTTGTCAGCAGGAGGAGGAACATTCGGAATAGCTTCCAAATTGCTTTATTTTGACTTAATGCCTCTTGACGAAACGGTGTGACCTAAGTCCTTGACCTCCTGAACAAACAATTTACATTTCTCAACAGCCAACCCTCTCTCTGTCTTTTAACACAGTAAGCATTTGTTATAATACTATCAAAAGATGTTGATAGTCTGCTGTAAAGATCAATATATCATCTTTGAATGCTCAAACATTTTAAAATCCACCAAATAAAATGTCCACAATCTTTTGAAAAATTTTCGCTGCTGATGCCACACCAAATGGTAAGCGTAAATACTTGTAAACTCTGTGAGAAGTGACAAAGGCAGTAAGGCCTTGCTATTTATCGGACAACATAATTGAGTGTTGTGCCAAATGCAAGTCAATGGTCGAAAAATGTCAGCCTTTACCAATGTTAGCTAACATATCATGAATATGAGGTAAAGGGTGATCTTCAACTTTGATTTTTTTGTTTTGTGTGTGAAGGTCCACGCATAAGTGCATATCTCAAGAGTGTTTACATGTTAAAACCACTAAGCAAATTCATTCAGACTAATAAGTTGGCTTTATGACGCCCTCTCCACATAAAGCATCCAATAACTTCTTCAAATCATCTTGAACACCAAGAGATGTAGGTCCAACTTTGTGTACTACTGGTGCAGCATTGGGTCTCAGTTTGATCATATGTTTAAAGCCTTCGGCAGTACCTATCTCATTACTAAAAACTTCCAGAAATGTAGCTATCTTACTCTGTACCACACTAGTGGGATATTCTAATTCCAAAACAGGGATATCTCCTAGTACAGTGGATTTATCAGTGCAAGGTTTCTGTCAAATACCTGAGTTTTCAATCTCCCCGGAAGCAGATGACTAGCCCCCAAATCCCCAAAACTGCTGCCCGAGACAGACAATCTATCTGCCACCAACTCCAGCTCCGGGGAAAGGGGAAGTTGAAAAGAAAGAGACTGCCTCAGTCGTCTGGTGCTCCTACCTTTGGTTCTTATTGGCACCTGACAAACAACATAAACAATTATCCTTTCTGAAACCTCTTGCTCTATCCTCTAACTTCTATTCACAATATTTGTTCCTCAATTACCTGTTCTACACTGAGGACTAGCCACTCTCTGTGTTAGAATGTGTATATCTTGTCTTATTAAGCCGTTCTCTTTTCTTTCATACTCTTTATGGTCTTTTTTTTAAACAAATTTTATTGAC
The DNA here is from genome assembly GCF_964263255.1 of Lissotriton vulgaris. NCBI lineage: Eukaryota > Metazoa > Chordata > Amphibia > Caudata > Salamandridae > Lissotriton > Lissotriton vulgaris. The sequence goes on along the minus strand of NC_141685.1, from coordinate 400,068,454 downwards.
AGATTGCACATATATTGCAGCACTCCACTCTCCGAAGTAAACTGCACATTAAATACAAAGCATCAAGAAATTGCCAATCGATACATCATTTTGGAAGCAAATGATTCATCAAACTGAAGAACTTTCCCCCCCCCCAGTTCCCCCACCCCCACAACTCCCCCCTACCCGGATCCTGCCCACCCCGATCGCACGACATCGTCTCACAGGTCCTCCAATGTAAACCACCGTCCAATATAACATGTACACCCTCCATATGGCTTTCCTATCCCACTTCCTGATCCAGTTCCCGGTCTACGGGTGGTTCCAGCCAAAGGCCCCTATATTCTGCCCATCTTTTCCATATCTTGTAGTGCTTTCGTGGGCATCCACCAGCTACGAAAATCGGCTGTTTCAGCGCCATACAGAAATCCAGGCCCTTCTTCCACACCAGGACTGAGGGAGGCCGGGGGTCTTTCCATGCCTTGGCCACATCCCTTTTGGCCAAAGTAAGACCCAGTAGTAGAAGATGCCTTTTGTATATATTGCCCCCCACCCCGTCTAGTACATGCAGCAATCCTAGTTGCGGTGTGCGTGGTAGCTCCCACCCCAGGACCTCAGTCAGGCAATCCCACACCTCTCTCTAAAACCTTGCTAACGAAAAACAGCTCCACACCGTATTTATCAGTGTCCCCTCTTCTCTGCCACATCGGAGACAATCTGGGGCAGCGATAAGGCCTGCTCGCCACAACCTTTCATCAGTCGTAACCGCATTGCTATGGCAGCCCCCCTGGGAGCCTCCAGCGCCTCAAGCCAGTCCTCTTCCTCAAGTGCCCCTATATCCCTCTCCCACGATTCCCGGAGTTTCGACAGTGTAGTGGAGCAGTGTATGACTAGTGTGCGATAGATACGAGAAATATTTTTGCCCTGTAAATCCCCCATAAAGACCTTGGCTTCCAGGGGGCTAAACTCCGGCAGAGAATCGAGACCCTCAAGACTCGGTGCAATGGCATGGCGGAACTGCAAATACTTAAAGAACTGGGACCTGTGTAAATCTTATTCCTCACACAGGTCTTGGAAGGACTTAAGTGTTGTACCTGATATTACATCCCCCAGAGACGAGATACCAATATCGTCCCAGCCCCTGAAGCCCTGGAGAGGCACCAGAGCAGGCAGGCGGCTATTGTGCCACAGTGGGGTCTCTCATGTCAGCCTGCCCCACCATCCCATGCGATGCAGGGCTTGCCTCCAAATTTGAAAAACTACCTGAGTGGCCGGCGGCAGTCCCCTTCGCAACTGCGCCGCGTAAAGGACCATATGTAAAGTATTGGAGCCCATGAGGTGACGCTCCAGGGCATATGCTGGGTCTCCCTATCTCCATACCACCACTCATTCAGTACCAGGAGATGAGAGGCCTGATAGTATGACAGGATATCGGAGGTTGCCAGACCCCCGTCGTAAGTAGACAGAAAACAGGTGCGTAGCGCCACCCTCACCACTCCCCCGGCCCACAGAAACTGTCCCAGTGCTGAGTTCACGTGCCGAAACCACTGGGTGAAGATCGGGTACGGGTGGTTTTGCAGCTGGTAGAGGAGTTGGGAAGGGCCACCATTTTAAAAAAGTCCGACCTGCCGTAAATAGCAAGGGGCATTCGGGACCACGTCCGCATCTCCGCCCGAACCTTGTCCCATACCGGGACTAAGTTGCGCTCCCAGGAGATTGCAGAACTCGCTGAGATGAACACCCCCAAGTACTTGATTTCCCCCACTACTACCTGCAGTGTGGACGCCCAGTCTCCACCATCCGAGCTCCCGCCCAGTACCCATAGGATCGATTTACGAGGGTTCAGGTATAACCCGGAGGTTTCGCCAAATATCCACATGATTTCAAGGAGGCGCGGCCCGACCTGTCAAGTTGTGTGAGAAAAAATACGACGTCATCAGCATAGAGAGCAATCTTATCAGTCGGGCCCCGTTCCCACACAAAACCGTGAAGCTGCGCGTCCAGTCGCACCCAAGCCGCCAAAGGTTCCATGGCCAGGGCAAACAGATATGGCGAGAGGGGGCATCTCTGACGCGTGCCACGCCCGATGGAGAATTTGGATGGAGAATTTGGAAGATATGGCCCCTGCGACCCTGACCGATGCCGTCAAATCCGTGTACAAAAGTTTTAGATAGGATAGGAAGTGGGGCCCTAGGTTGAGTCGAGGCAAAAGTGCAAATAGATAACCCCAGCTCAGGGAATCAAAGGCTCTGTCTATATCCGCCAAAAGGAGCGCCGCCTGGACCCCAGTGCCCTGTATTGCTGTTACCGCTACATGAGCCCTGTGTATATTGTGCCTAGTCGCCCTATCCGGCATGAATCCGGCTTGGTCTGGATGCACTAACCCCGCAATATGGGGTAGGAGACGATTGGCCAATGCTTTAGCCAAAATCTTAGCTTCAACATTGAGGAGGGAGATTGGGCGGTATGAAGCATGTTGTTCCAGGGGCCTGCCTGGTTTCTGAAAGACCACTACCTCAGCATGGCGCCAATCTGCGGGGAGGCTACACCTCTCCCTCGCCTCTTCCAGTGCAGCTCTATAGTGTGTACCTAACTGCAGGTGAAACTTCTTATAGAATTCACTAGGAAACCTGTTGGGCCCGGGGGCTATCCCGGTGTTAAGTTCCCCAAGGGCCTGTCCCAGCTCCTCTGCAGTTAAAGGAAGCTCCAAACGATCTCGCACTTCATCTGTCACAGCCCGCTGTGGCAAATCCGCAATAAACTTATCCACCATATCTGCCGGTATGCACTCACGCGCGGTGTATTGGGTCGTGTAGTACGCCGCGAAACTCGCGGCTAATACTCTAGGGTCTGTAATTGGATCCCCTGCCACATCTAGGAGCCCCGGCAGGGTCTGCGTTTGGAAAGCGTTCTGGCAGAGACGGTGGAGCATCGTCCCCGACTTGTCTCCCCATTGATAAATTCTGCTGTGTGTCGCCAACCACACTTGCCGCGCCTCGTCTAACAGTATCGACGCATAGGATTGCTGCGCTAGGAGAAGCTGCCCCACCGCCTGACTGTCCCCACCCACACTACACCTGCGCTCCAGGGCCTCTACCTCTGCCGCAGCTCTGACCAAGGCCTCCCTACGCCTCCGCACGCCGCCGCACACCATGCAATAACTACCCCCGCAATGTGGGCTTCATGGCCTCCCACAGTGTCTCGGCTTCATAGACCGATCCAGCATTTTCCTCCCAATAGTGTGCTATGGCGTCCCGTATGTGCTTCTGGTATTCCTCATTCTGTAGGTGCCGTGTGGAGAGGCGCCAGCGGAACGGCTGCCGCCCCCTTTCTAGGACAAATTCGACTGCAACTGGGGAGTGATCCGAGAGCCCCCTAGATAGCACATACGCCGACTCCACCCTACCTATTGCTGAGCGAGGTACAATGATATAATCCAGTCTAGAAAAGGATTTATGGACCGCTGACAGGTAGGTGTACTCCCGCCCATATGCCTGCAAATAACGCCATGTGTCTACCCAGTCCAGGCCCCGCACTAAATCTCCCAGTTTTGTGGCCCCACCAGCTATCTGACCTCCACCAGGCCGACACCTATCTACCTGCATATCCATGACATTGTTCCATTCCCCCCCAACTACTGCCGGTGACTCGGGTATATCAGACCAAACTGTTAACAGCTTTTCTACCAACGACCATTGCAACGGGGGAGGGGCATACACACTACCCATCACTAGGGACTCCTTTCCTACCATACCCCTGATAAATATGTACCTACCCTGTGGATCAACCCATTGGGCGGAGTGCACATAGGAGAGCCTTCGGTGAACTAAGATGGCCAACCCCCGAGATCTTCTGACAAAACCGGCATGATATACCTGTAGATAGCCAAAGCGCTGTAAGCAGAGTGTTTTGTTACCTAGTAGGTGGGTTTCCTGCAATAGGAGAACATCGGCACGCTCTCTTTTCGCCTAGCCCAAAACAGCACCCCTTTTAACTTTGTCCTGCATGCCCCCGTACATTCCAACTCAGGACCCTAAGAGATGCTCTGGGGCCTAAAGCCCTAGACTCTGCATTCGCCATTCAAGCCATGGAGTAGCCCAAATACAGGCCACAAAGGTAAAGACAATAAGACCGTGGAGACTCTTTGACTGTCGTACGAGCAAACCCCTCAAACCATCCCTGCAACATACTGAACTTCCCCCCCAATCCCCCCCCCCCCCCCCCATACCTCAAAAACACTGAAGTACCTGTCGCGGTATAGACAGCTCCTGACCCCAAACGGGAGTCCGGAGATCGGTCATACCAATGGATCTCCGTCAACCTACCCATAACCCCAAACTCCCCCCCCCCCCTCCAACTAGCCCTGAGCAATGGGGGACTAGGTCCCGCCTCACGTTCTTTTCCCCCTACCCCACATTCAATAAAGGCAGCGTGCCCCATACTTTACATTTATCACCAGCCCCCCAATGAGGGCACACCACAGTGGTGCCCGAGGCAAACCAGGTATAACTGATCACAGTGGCATCTGATACTCCCCTGTCCGTACTCTCAGTAGTCAAGGATCTACTATCTGGGGATCAGGAGCGCCTTTACAACAAAAAATACTCCAAAGGCAACCTATTGAGAGAACAGATAGTTCAATGTAGGTAGCACACATAGGAAAAAAGGGGACCTATGTGGGGTGGGATTAAACACTAACTGACTAGGGATGTGTTTGATATGCTAACCATATCTATGTGTATGGAGCAGGGCAACACTAATTGGCTTTAGTTACCCTCACACACCCTAGTGGTGTCATGCTTTATCATTGGGTCACCCCGACTCCTACAGGTCAGGGTGGGCTCAACCACAGTGTTGGGAAGCTCTTCTGATAGTGAAGGCAAAGGGGTAAATATAAAATACCTCAATCAGACCCCTGGTATCCCTTTATTCATGGGTCTGGTTGGGTTGTTAAAAAATAAGTAAAAGTAGGGTCTATTAGGATTTTTATGGTCCTATGACCCTAGTGAAGTGCCGACATGTTTCAGTCCTTGTATGGCCATAAAGGTCCCGGACTTTCTTCAGGGCAAGATTCAGTGACCCCCTTATGTGTGGGGATGCTAAAGATCGGGAGTTCCCTACTCTATCAATGTAGCGAGGGAAGAGTAGCTTCTCCTCGTGTTTATGTGGTACTATTAGTGAGAAATGCCAGGCTCCATCCAAATTATGTTGGGCGCAGGCACCTCAGTGAGCGGGACGCTAGGGCATACTCTCTTGTTTGGAGGACGCGCCCTACCGGAATAAACTGTCCCGCTTCCCGGCTTGTGGCTGCTGATCAGGAGCTCCTCCAGTGTCCTCGGCGGCTCCCCCTGAGTCTATCCATCTTCCGGATCTGGAACGCCAGTTCCTACTTCCTCCCAGCCCCGAAGTCCTGCGTGAGCGGGCCTCATTCTGCGGGGAGCCTGAGTTAATGCCCGGCGGGGTATGCACTCTTACTTTCACCTTCTCGTCAGTCCATTGAAAGACCTCTTCTGGAGTGTCAAAAAAATGAGTGCGAGACTGAATTACCACCCGCAGCCGTGCAGGATTGAGCAGCGCATAAGGGAGTTTGAGATCCCGGAGTCTCGCCTTTGCTGCTGTAAATGATTGTCGCTGCTGCTGCATAAGTCTCGTAAATTCCGGAAATATAAGGATCCGTTGATTGTCGTACATGAGCAGCTCCTTCGCCCTCGCCTGCTGCAATATAACATCTCGATCGTGATAGTTCAGGAGCTTAGGAATCACAGGACGAGGACGGGACCCAACCGGCGGCTTCTGGACCAACGCTCTGTGCGCCCGTTCTATCACAAAGCATCTCGATAGGAAGTCCGGGGGGGAGCCAGCTCTCCAACCACTGGGCCAAGAATTTTTCCATGCCGCCCTTCTTGCTGCCCTCCGGCAGGCCCACAAAGCGCAAGTTGTTCCGCCGGGCCCGTCCTTCTGCATCCTCAGCCCGGAGCGCTAGGTTTTTCTGGATGCTTTCCATGCTTGCAACCTTACGTTTCAGGGTCGCCATGTCATCCTCCACCCCTGAAATCCTGGTTTCAGCCTCAGTGATGCGGGTCACAGCGTTACGCAAGTCTTGTCGCAGAAGGGTAACATCTGCTCCCACCGCCCCTATTTTCGCATCTAACATATCTCTAGACTGAGTTATGGCTGCCATCAGCGCTGCGTTATCTGGTCCCGGGTTGGGTTGGGCCCCGGCTCCTCCACCCGACCCCGGGAATTTGTCCATGGGCCCATGTTTAGAGGTGGTACTACCACCGCCTCTTCTCATCATCATGGGCAGCGCGTCAAGGCCTCCTCTGTGTGCGCAACCCCACCAATCACCAGTGCCTCTATTCCAGGTACGAGCCGACCTCCTCGCAGCAGCCCACCGGCACCCAGCTATCGGGGCGGCCGTACCTCTTCACCCTCCAAGGCGTCGTATCATATGCTCCAGTCCTGCAAGGCCTCCAGTGGGGCTCCCACGATCGCCCAACTCCAGCCACTGCCAAGTAGGAACCAGATTGCGGGTTGTCAGGCCCACCACACACCGTGAGAGGGGCTCCTCGCCCGCCCTTTAGCACCACCGCGGTCCGAGCCGACTGCCGGAGCAGCTGCTGCCTGCCCCTAGATACTGCTTCTCCACGGGGCTCCCGCCATAAACCCCAGAGGGGGAGGTAAGGAAACACGCCTCCTTACTTGTGGCCCTGAGGGGACCGCTACTGCCAGGAGAAGTCGCCAAACACGCCAGCACCCGGGTCGGCTCCCCGGGGGAGACACCAAAATTGAGGCCCCGGCTTCACGGTGCTGGCCAGGCCGCACCACTGCGTCTTCCCCCAAGGTCGACTCTGTAGCTCTCACTTCCCGCCACTCCCGGTCTGCCAGCGGTGCTCAGGGCCGATCCAATAAGCCCGTAGAGCAAGGGCACCCAACAGGGACCAGCGCCACTCGTCCCTCGCCGCTTGCACTGATCCGCCGCTGCCGCTGGGGTCCACTAAACTCACCTCGCGGCGTAGGCCCCACAGCACCGGATCGCGTTCTCCGGCCCAGTTTGTGCTCCGCCGGCCGGGACTACACACAGGACCTGTCGCTGGCTTCCGTATTCGTTCCACACCTCCGGGGCACAGTGGGGCTGAGGGGAACCAGGATGAATCGGCGGATATATCATCGGCGGGACGGAGCTCTCTCAGGCTGCTGTAACTGGGAACCCTGTCCCACGATACCTAATACCCCCTCAAGTGACTGGTGGTTAGCTGACACCTCGACTTTACCCTCTCTCCGCTCCTCGCAGAACGACTGGGACGAAAGTGATCATACCTGGGGCCAACAAGACGAGGGAGAAGACGTGTTCCACTTTAAAGAGGCGTATCCTGTATGGCAAGGACCGCCCGGGTGTGACGTAGCCGGCAGCTCACAGGAGAAAAGCGAGGAAGACCTACAGTCGGCGTGTGACATCACCGACCAGGAAGAACAAGCGGAGGTTGCTGCCCGAGACCGAAGAATGAAGGACGGAGAAGAGAAGATCGGAAAAGACGACTACAGAGAAGCAGACGAGAAGCCTGGAGGCCAACATTACGGTGCTTCGCCCAGCCACATTCACGGAGGAGTGTGGCTATCCCAGGTACGACAACGAGTGTCGAGCTGGGTAGGGAGGCGGGCAGGGTCTGAAAAGAAGTAGAGGACGCTTGTGGAATTTGCCCACTGCTTCTGTGTGCTCACGTTCCTCTGCCCCTCTCTATTCTCCCCTCCCCTGTTGCACCCTTTTCACCTTTGCACTGACGGCTATTTAGACACCCGATTTAAGCACCAGTGACTTCCTCACACCCTGGCCCCTTTACACAAGACGGAGGTTTGAACATTTCCTTTTGTTTCCTCTATGTTGTCGGTGAATGCCACGCCACGGAAGAAGAGCCTACAACCCCTGAAGTTTGTACCTGCGGGAGGTCCGCACACGGAGAACCATCACCCTGTCCCAAGCAACCACGGACCCAGCTGCTCCTTCCCGGGAAAGACAGTTAAAGAAGAAGAAGAAATCATTTGTTAAAATAAAACCTTATCTACCGGATTCCGACCTGTTTCTCCCACTCGGTTACAGCAGCGTCCGCCATGTCGGCTCTCTTGGCCACGCCCCCCTCTTTATGGTCTTTTGTTTTCTTGAATACAGATTTAGACAACTTGAAGTTGTAAATACTGTCTGGTATTGGTAATTTTAGTCTATTCATAGATTACATCATACAAATTGTTTATTTGCTGCTTTGATTGCGGGACTGGTGTGTGTGTGTGTGTGTGTTAGTGTACTGCCCATTTAAGGACTGCTCCCTAGGTATCCGCATACCAGTTAGCCACAACCCGTGATAAAGGAGCACAGGAGCTCCGAAACGCATAGGGTCGGCTACGAAATTCCTGGTGTATGTGCAGCTTTATCAATAAAGACTCTGATGCAAGGTTTGGAGTCTTCTTGCCCTCGTGCGCGACTTTTGGATGAATATATATATATATATATATATCTATATATATATCTATATATATATATATATATATATATATATATATATATATATATATATATATATATATATTCAATGAAAAAACCATTGGTTTTAGGCCATATATAGTTAGGGATTTGCATTTACAAAACCTTATTTTACTCGCATAAAACCATTGAAATTCCATATATAGTTAGATGCGCTAACTATATATCGCGCACCCGCAATCCACTGCTGATGATGTCACATATTACATCATTCATGACATGGTCAGTGACATCACTGATGACATCACTGATCACAACATCCAGTGACTGTATGTTTCTGTAAAGTTAAAATATGTCTTACATATTGAAGAATGAGTGGATGTATAAATGTCTGGATGAAGGATTTAGTAGGTGCATGACTGATTGTATGAGGGAGTGATTAAATGTGTCTCATTGAGTGCATGGGTTAGTGATTAAACTGTATTAATTTGTGCATCATTATATCTGTTGTTCTGTAAACTTCTGCATGTGTTGATCAGTAGCTATATGAATAACTATATGGGTTATTGATTGGTTGCTCAAGTATTTGTATGGGAGACTGAGTATGTGTGTGAGTGGCTGGGAGGTGTGTGACTCTGTGCATAGATGTGTGAGCAGTTGATTCACTAGATGTATGGTTTCAAAAGTGCATGTGGAAACAGCTGTATGGGCGGTTGACTGTGTGCATGAGTGTATTGGTGAGTGAATGGATATCTCAGTGCTACATGTCAAAGTAAGTACATATGTAAAACACAGTACATGTGAGAGTTAACATATATAAATAACTGTGCATTAGAGCCAGTGAATGTGTGAGTGGCTGTATGGATCATTGTGAACTTTTATTAGGGATTATATAAGAGAGTAAATATGTGTTAGAATATGTTTCAATAAGTAAGGTGTGTATAACTGTATAGTTGAGGAATTGGAGGTGTGTTTGATTCTTTGCATGACTGTCTAGGTGTATGAGTAACTCCATGGATGAGTGACAATCTGTGAGTGTCTGTTTTCACTGAGTGTATCTAAGGATATATCAGAGTCTGTAGAGGTTCATCGTATTAACACATGAATGATGTCATCTGTGATGTTGTCAGTGATGTCATTTGAGTTGTCATCAGTGATGTCATCAGTGATGTCATTTGAGATGTCATCAGTGATGTCATTTGAGTTGTCATCAGTGATGTCATCAGTGATGTCACTGACCATGTCATGAATGATGTAATATGTGACATCATCAGCAGTGGATTGCGGGTGCGCGATATATAGTTAGCGCATCTAACTATATATGGAATTTCAATGGTTTTATGCGAGTAAAATAAGGTTTTGTAAAGGCAAATCCCTAACTATATATGGCCTAAAACCAATGGTTTTTTCATTGAATTTTCAAGGTTTTGTAAATGCAAATTCCTAACTATATATCGACTATAACCTATGGTTTTTTCAGTGAATTTCAATGGTTTTTTAATAGCAAATATGAAAAGCTTTAAAATGTCAAGTACGTGATAGATAAAAACATTTTCGTATTTATGCACGCTGATGTGCTTTGAACGCTGCACCCCCCTTCCCCTCTCTTTTCTCTTAGGAGTACTCTCTCTTTGTAGATAGTGAAGGGTAGTTAACGCAGGCCTTTGCCCCGTTGTAATCCGTCGTGCCTGCTTCTCTCTCCATTTGATTGATTGTTATCCAAGCATTTACTGTTTTAGAATTGGTTCTCTTTGGTTCATTCTCTATTTACAAACAAGCACAGAGTCGCAATACTCTGTTTAGTCTTTGCAGATAGTGAAAAATCGTTTAAAAAAACAAATGGAATCGAGCAAAATCAGTAGGCCACTAATGGGATCTCTTTTTGACCTCGCTAAAATAGAAACATTAACCACAACCCCTCATGAGAAATACGAAACTAGTGAGATGAACTGAGCTCCACACCATGAGGGCTGCAAGACAGCTCGGCTCCGTCACCCATCCCGCCCAAAATAACGACAAACCCTATGCAAATATTAAAAATATAGACAACACACCAGCAAAGAAACAGGGTAAAACATTTTATTAAATAACTATTTACATAACGTTGGTTTATAAGATGATGTCAGTAGTGGACCGATGTGTGAATAGGTCGGAAGTAGCACAAGGCGCCAAGATCCGGATGGCAAGTCCTGGATTTTGGGTGCCATAGTTCAGAGTTCTGAGTTTGAGCCTTTTTCAATGCCTGTGCTTTGTTGTTTCCCCTCCATCAAAAACCAAAAAAAATATATAAAACTGGGCAAAAATACAAAAAAATGTTTAGAAAAGCAGTGCTTGTAAGACTGTCTGAAGCTTATTTCCACCTGCTGCAGCTTCACTATTCTCAAAGTAAGTGAGGGTCGTTTGTGGACCTGACTGCATTTGAAAACAATGTTATATGGTACCTCCCTAAACCGCTTGACGGAGGCCCCCGAGGGGCGGTGTGATGGCACGGACTCAGAGAAGACGCTTGGCTCCGACCCCCTCCCCAAGTCTTATAGCACTGGTGTAGCCTGAGATCGCCCCCGACATAGGCGGCCGGCTCCCGGGGTCCGGCGGAACTTTTTGCCTTTTGATGACTCTTCTATTCTGGACTTTGTCCCACAATCCGTTTGACCTGAAGACACGCTGTAGTGGGGCGCCCCTTTACCGTTTTAGTTGCCATTCCGCCCGCTTTTGCTACACTGTGCCTCTTCCGCCATTCAGCTGTTTACCGCCCGCTCTTGTGACTACAGCGTCTCGCTCACCATGTAGTTAAGTTGCTCCCGCTCTTGCGGTGCAGCGATAGGCGGCTGCCACAGGACTCTCAAAATGGCGGCCGGCTCTTCGGTTTTGGGCCTGGTCCACTAAAATGGCCCTGGGACACCTTGGAACTCGGACGCTTCCCTGATAGGGCTTGGGTCCCATTCTCGAAAGCGTCCCCTCAGCCTTGAAGATTCTACAAAAGTCTTGGGGGCCCCCGACTCCCGCAGGCTTCTGGTGGGGAGCGGCTGCCATGTCTGCTCGTGGAATGGCCACGACGGAGCTACGAGATGGTAGTGCTCTCATGCTGACGCCAGCTTTAGTCTGAAACATCCAGAAACACTGTAGACTACCAATTCGATCAGTTCCGGTAGCGCCCCAACATGACCCGGAAGAGAAGAACTTGCCCTCCCCTCTTTGACTGATGGTTCTTGTTGCCTGTCCCCTCTGTTGTCATTTAACAGAACTTTTTGGACTGCTGAAAGGGGTTGTGTTCCGAACGCTGGTTGGTGGAGACATTTTGACTATATTCTTGACCTACGTTGTCGCGTAATGCGTTATATGACACGCCGCGTTTTTTGTTTTTGATGGAGGGGAAACAACAAAAAACAGGCATTGAAAAAAGCTCAACAGTGCAGGGCGCCTTGTGCTGGTTCCGACCTATTCACACATCGGTCCACTACTGACATCACCTCATAAGCCAACGGGGCACCCCACACTGACTTTCGGCGCAGCATTGTAGGATGGCCACACCAGTGCGGCAACTTGCTGGACACCACCTCGGTGCCATCCGGATCTCGGCGCGTTCGAGTCACTGTACCGCAAGAGTGACCGGAACTCAGCTGGTCACTCCGTCTTTCGGCGCAGCATTGAAGGATGGCCATACCAGTGCGGCAACTTGCTGGACACCACCTCGGTGCCATCCGGATCTCGGCGCGTTCGAGTCACTGTACCGCAAGAGTGACCGGAACTCAGCTGAACACGCCGTCTTTCGACGCAGCATTGTAGGATGGCCATACCAGTGCAGCAATTTGCTGGACACCACCTTGGGCAATAGTGAAGCTGCAAAAGGTGCAAATAAGCTTCAGACAGTCTTCAACTTAGTCTGATTCTTATAATAAGCTTCAGATAGTCTTACAAGCACTGCTCAGAACTCTCAACTATGGCACTCAACATCCAGGACTTGCCATTCGGATCTTGGCGCCTTGTGCTGGTTCCGACCTATTCACACATCGGTCCACTACTGACATCACCTCATAAGCCAACGGGGCACCCCACGCCGACTTTCGGCACAGCATTGTAGGATGGCCACACCAGTGCGGCAACTTGCTGGACACAACCTCGGTGCCATCCGGATCTCGGCGCGTTCGAGTCACTGTACCGCAAGAGTGACCGGAACTCAGCTGGACACGCCGTCTTTCGGCGCAGCATTGTAGGATGGCCACACCAGTGCGGCAATTTGCTGGACACCACCTCGGTGCCATCCGGATCTCGGCGCGTTGTGCCTATTCGCACATCGGTCCGCTACTGACGCCGCCTCACGTGCCAACGGATTTTCTACGCTTTTTGTAGCCCTATGCCGCATAACAGGTCATGTGACTTGTTTATAAAACTTTTCATTGGTTCATTTTACTTTTGGTTTCCTAATGATGGAAGGCTTGGTCATGTGACCTAAAAATAACACTTTTCATTGGTTTAGAACTTTTTTTTCCCAAACGATGAAAGCCCCACCTTGTTTCTGGATGATTCAGACTGAAGCTGGCGTCAGCATTAGAGCACCACCATCTCGTGGCTCCGTCGTGGTCATTCCGCGAGCAATCATGGCAGCCGCTCCCCACCGGAAGCCTGCTGGAGTCGAGGGCCCCCAAGACTTTTGTAGAATCTTCACGGCTGAGGGGACGCTTTTCGAGAATGGAGCCCAAGCCCTAGCAGGCAAGCGTCCGAGTTCCAAGGTGTCCCAGGGCCATTTTAGTGGACCAGGCCCAAAACCGAAGAGCCGTCCGCCATTTTAAGAGTCATGTGGCAGCCGCCTATCGCTGCACTGCAAGAGTGGGAGCAACTCAACAACATGGTGAGCGAGACGCTGTAGCCGCAAGAGCGGGCGCAACTCAGCTGGATGGCCGCCACCTGGGGAGGCCCGTTCACGCCGCCTCCCCCACGCCCCCCCCCCCCCCGGGCCGCCCCACGCCAATTTTCGGAGCAGCATTGTAGGATACCAAAACCAGTGCGGCAGTTTACTGGACATCACCTGGGTGCCATCAACATCTCAGCGCGTTCTGCTGCCTTGGGACTATTCGCACAACAGACCGCTACTGACGAGGCCTCCCTCCGCAACACCCTGGACTCCCAACGCTGTTTTTCTTTGCTGCATTGTAGGATCCCAAAAACCAGTGCGGCACCCAGATGACATCACCTGGGTGCCGTCCAGAACTCAGCACGTTGTGCTGCCTTGGGACTATTCGCACAAAAGACAGCTTCTGACCATTGTTTCTTTTTTTTGTGAAAAATGTTTAAATGTTTTTACAGTTTTTGTTCCGTTTGTTATATTTAAAAGTTAATAAAGTTTTATAATCCCACTTTGTTTGAGTGCTATATATTTTTAAAAAATCGGGTGAATGGGGCCTTGAATCGGGTTATTGTCATGTGTTGGCTTTGCAAGTATACTGCTACAGGATCGGACATTTCAAACTCAAATGCACGTTCTTTTTCTTACCTTTCCGAAGCATGGAGCGCAATAGCAGGCAGAGAAAGGGTGATGCAAGTGTTGAACACTGCCTGGCCTGGCAAGTTGCTGGCAGTGCCCCCCCCCCCCCCCCCCCCCGCTCGCCCGCTCCTGAAAGAGGACACACCGCCGCCCCAGGTACTTCACAGATCTTTAAAAGACCATGCGCTTGTTCATGAGGCTTAAATGGTTTATCACCCCTTCTAGAACCCCTGCATCGACCCTCTGACGTTTCCTGGAACAATTACCACGTAACACAATACCAAGCCTTTTCAGCTGAAACCCCGAGGAATCGTGGGGCATATTATCAAGGGGGTTTATCTCCGCTTTTTTGGCTTTTAAAGCCAAGAAAGCGGAGATAAAATGATCTCCCTATTACCAAGCTGTCGCTAACACCAGTTAGTGACAGCTAAAAGGAGATAGCGACCATCTTGGGCCCCGCTTTGCATGTCAGTGATATTTATCACTAATGACATGCAAAGTGGGCGTGCCAAGATGTTAGCGACTGGAAACAGTCCCTAACATCGCTATCTCCTATTACCAACTTTTGAAGATATTCGCGCTAAGCACGAATATCTCAAAAAGCTAACACCTGCCCTGAGCAGTTCTTAGCCATGTTATCCAATGGGAGGTGGATAACATGGCTAAGAGCATTTGCTCGATAATGCATGAATATCGCTGACTTTTCAGCGATATTCATGCATTGCGGCCGTTTTTTATCGCATTTGCGATAAACCTTGCTAATAGCAAGGTTTATCTGCGATAAAAATCGCCGATGTGCGGCGATAATTTTTGTCTCTAAACAAGTTAGAGACAAAAATTATCGCTAGTTGTTGGTAATATGCTTACCAAGCTGTCGCTAACACCAGTTAGTGACAGCTAAAAGGAGATAGCGACCATCTTGGGCCCCGCTTTGCATGTCAGTGATATTTATCACTAATGACATGCAAAGTGGGCGTGCCAAGATGTTAGCGACTGGAAACAGTCCCTAACATCGCTATCTCCTATTACCAACTTTTGAAGATATTCGCGCTAAGCACGAATATCTCAAAAAGCTAACACCTGCCCTGAGCAGTTCTTAGCCATGTTATCCAATGGGAGGTGGATAACATGGCTAAGAGCATTTGCTCGATAATGCATGAATATCGCTGACTTTTCAGCGATATTCATGCATTGCGGCCGTTTTTTATCGCATTTGCGATAAACCTTGCTAATAGCAAGGTTTATATGCGATAAAAATCGCCGATGTGCGGCGATAATTTTTGTCTCTAAACAAGTTAGAGACAAAAATTATCGCTAGTTGTTGGTAATATGCCCCCGGGTTTTTGCTTGCAGAAATCGGGAGGCGGGAGACTAGCACTGAAATCAGTAGTCTCACGCCTGAATCGGGAGGGTTGGCATGTCTCGATTCTCTACAGCTGGGGCCATAAACTACATCCGCAGGGCTAGGTGATAGCCTGGGACCGGCCTGGCATCTAAAATGGCTGCCGTGCACGACAAAATTGTGGCATTGGAAAAAAGGCAAGATGGCGCAGACAATGTTTATCAATAAGGATTCATTTATAACAAAATATTTTATCGCACTGACAAATTGGCGGTCAACACTTCCTGATTTCCATCGAATGGAACGTTAACAGACGTCACGCAGCAAAAAAAAAAAAAAGCTCACGCACAGCCGCTGGAAGAGATGTATCAACATATATGAGCCTCCTCAGCCACCCTCAGGAAACATAGGGGATTAGGATACGTCTCCCGCACCCCCTTATACCTAGTAATTTAATTAAAACGAAGCACAAAATGGCGAATTCCCGTTTCGCTACCAGTTTGCGGCCCAGTTCGCGGCCCGTGAAGCGCTTCTACCGTGAAAAATCATTTTTTTTTTATTTTCCCCACGGGACCCTTTAATAACCCCAACAACATTCCTAGGGGGTCAAGAGGGGTATATCTTGCCCCCTTTCATTAAATTCCCCCTTCGTTTTTCACCTCTTCTTCTCTCTCGATCCTACCGAGAGATAAGATGGCGGCCGCTCTGGACTGTTTAGAATGTTGACAGACACCGGAGAGCCAATCAGCTTTCTGCGCGCAAAGTTCCGTTTCGCGAAAAGTAAGCGAACCGGAGCGCAGCCCGGAGCGCTGTTACAGATATATATCTTGTTTTGAACGTTAATTTCTCAAAAACTACTGGAGCACATATATTGAGACCTAGCAAAGGCACATCGGGCTAACAGTCCCTACAATTTTGCCAAGTTTCGTGCAAATCCATTCAGCCGTTCGAGCTAAAAGTGAGTCCAACCGCCCTATGGAAATTAACATGGGAAAAACGCGTTTTGGGACCCCCCTTTTTTCTCGGCCCCCCCTCGACAAAACCCCCCCAAATTTTCAAGGGCTGCTCAGAAACAAAATGTGCCATTTTCCTGAAAATTTCAGCCGATTCCGTCCACAAACGCCAAAGTTATTAGACATAGAATTTTCAAAAATCCCATAGGGAAAAAATCCTAACTATATATACCTACTGGCGACCGCCAGTAGGTTATATATATATATATATATGTATGTATATATATATATATATATATATATATATGTATATTACCTACTGGCGGTCGCCAGTAGGTAGTTATAGTTAGGATTTTTTTCAATGTTAAATCTCAAAATTCTATTTGGAATAACTTTGGCGCCGGTTGACGAATCTGCCTGAAAATTTCCTCAAAATGGCCTTGCGGCGCCCCGGTCCTTCTCTGAAAGTTTGGGGGGATTTATCAAGCGGGGGCCGAGATAAAAGGGGGGTCCCAAAACGTGTTTTCCCCATGTTAATTTCCATAGGGCGGTCGACCTCACCTTTAGCCCGAACGGCTGAATGGATTTTCACCAAAATTGTAGGGACTGGTAGCCCGATGTGCCTTTGCTATGTCTCAAGATATGTGCTCCCGTGCATTTTGAGTAATTTAGGTTAAAAAAAATATATATATCTATGACAGCGCCCCGGTACGCGCTCCGGGGAGCGCTCCGGGCGCGCCACGCGACTTACCGAAAGCTGATTGGCTCTCGGGTGTCTGTAAACATTCGAAACAGTCCGGAGCGGCCGCCATCTTGTGTCTCGGTAAAATCGAGACATAAGAGGTGGAAAAATCAAAGGGGGAAATGACCATAAGGGGGCAGGGATAGACCCCCCTGACCTACTAGGTTTGATGTGGGGGCCATAAAAGCACCCAGCGGGGCAAAAAAAAAAAATTTTTTTTTTGATTTGCGCGGGGGAGCGCCCGGTACGCGCACCGGGGAGCGGACCGGGGAGCGTCCCATGGGGAAAAATGAATAATAGAGTTTTTAAAAAAAATTGCCTTTTTTTATAAAATTGGAGGTAGTTCTAAAAAGAACTGTTTTTTTTCTTCTTTTTGTTGTTTTATTTTTTTAATTGTTTTTTTGAACATTTTGTACTTTTTTGGGGTTTTCTGAACAGTTTTATATTTTTTTTGGATTTTTCATGGGGAGAAACGAAAAAACAGAGAATTGAAAATGGCTCAACTAGAGCAAAAAAAAAAAAAGAAAAGAAATAATTAGGGTTTATTGGGGCATTTATGGTTGTCCCCAGCAAGGACGATAATCTTTACGCTTTGTTCTCCGTAGGAGATGGTCTTCCCACAATATTTACAGATAATTCTGAAATCTGCAAATCGTGGCTGAATGCATGGCATCGTCTCACTTTCCTCTGGTGCAGACGGAGTGGGTTGCTTCCTTTTTGAGGTTGTGCTTGTGGATTGGGGAGGGTTACTGGCCAGTTCCCTCATCTCTGCAGCAGAATAATTTATTGGATGCTTGCGCTGCATGTGGCGTATCATCGTGTTGTTTCCAAATGAATATTTCTTGTTCGGGTTTCCCCTGGAAAGTTCCACGCCACAGATTCTGCAAGTCACCTTTGCTGCATTTACTTTTTTCTTCCCCTGTGGGATAGAAAAAAACTCCCAAATAATGTGTGGTCTTGGCTGGTATGGGGTATTTTGTTCTTGAAGCCATCTTGAACTCTCCTCCTCCTCCTCCTCTTCCTCTTCTTGTTGACCACCAATGATATCTTGAGGTGGTCCTCTTGGTGGTTGTGGTGGTGGTGCAGATGCACCAGCTGCTGCTACTACTGAAGCCATTATATTGATCAAAAAGGTACAGAGAGTTACAAACAGGTCTTCCTAAGTCAAAGGACAAAGTCATAATAAGGAAAAAAGGTGGGGTCTTTCATCCTTTTGAAAATAAAAATGTATTGAACCAATGAAAAGTGTTATTTTTAGGTCACATGACTAGGGGCTTCATCATTATGAAACCAAAACTGTGTTGAACCAATAAAAAGTGTTATTTTCAGGTCACATGACCCGACGCGCTTACGCTACGCGCCCCGGGGCACGCCCAGGGGCGCGTCGCGTAAGCGCGTCGGACGCCTACGTTGCGCGATCGTATTCACTCGAGTGCTTTCGGGTCCGTTTACGGCGTGCGTATCACGCGGTCGCGGCTACGCAATACGTCACGATCATGTTTTCGTTTGCGATATTGGCGCTTACGGGACGCTCCCCGGTGCACGCCCCGGGGCGCTTCATAAAACTACGCTTTCCGGGGCGCTCACCGGGGCGCGCACCGGGAGCGCTCCAAGGCAAAGGAAAAAAAAAAAACAATATAAAAAACAAAACATTTGGCAAAATTGTAGGGACTGGTAGCCCGATGTGCCTTTGCTATGTGGTTTTTACGAAAATTAACTTAAAAAAATATATATTGGGCTACATTGGGCTATATATATGTTAGAGCCCAAATGTAGCCCAAATGTAGCCCAATGTAGCCCAATGTAGCCCAAAGATGGCCACCAGAAACAAAAAAAAAATGGTATGTTACCGTTACATCGCAACTTTTACATCGGAATGCTGTTACAACGCAGCTTTTACAACGCTGGTTCCATTACATCGGATGCCATTACAACGCAGGATATTACATAGCAGATGCTATTACAACGCATACCATTACATCGTAAGTATTGGTAAGTATATAATTTTTTTTAATTTTATTTAATATTATATTAATTATTTTAATTATTTTTAATTATAAATAAATATATTTATTTATGTTTTTTAATATTATAAATTAAATATATTAATTTAAGTAATTTTTTAAATAACTATGAGTATAGGAGTATATGTTTTGGGGTACTGAGGTATATGTTTTGGGGTGTTTGGGTATTTTTAGGTTTTAGGGCTGGGTTTGGGTTTTGGGGTACAGGGGTGTTTTTAGGTTTTAGGGCTGGGTTTGGGTTTTGGGGTTCAGGGGTGTTTTTAGGTTTTAGGGCAGGGTTTGGGTTTTGGGGTACAGCGGTGTTTTTAGGTTTTAGGGCTGGGTTTGGGTTTTGGGGTACAGGGGTGTTTTTAGGTTTTAGGGCAGGGTTTGGGTTTTGGGGTACAGGGGTGTTTTTAGGTTTTAGGGCAGGGTTTGGGTTTTGGGGTACAGGGGTGTTTTTAGGTTTTAGGGCAGGGTTTGGGTTTTGGGGTACAGCGGTGTTTTTAGGTTTTAGGGCTGGGTTTGGGTTTTGGGGTACAAGGGTGTTTTTAGGTTTTAGGGCAGGGTTTGGGGGTACAGGGGTGTTTTTAGGTTTTAGGGCAGGGTTTGGGTTTTGGGGTACAGGGGTGTTTTTAGGTTTTAGGGCAGGGTGTATTTTTGGGGTTCAGGGTCAGTTTTTAGTTTTTGGGTAAAGGGGTATTTTTGGGGTTCAGGGTCAGTTTTTAGTTTTTGGGTAAAGGGGTATTTTTGGGGTTCAGGGTCAGTTTTTAGTTTTTGGGTAAAGGGGTATTTTTGGGGTTCAGGGTCAGTTTTTAGTTTTTGAGTAAAGGGGTATTTTTGGGGTTCAGGGTCAGTTTTTAGTTTTGGGGTACAGGGGTATTTTAGGGTTCAGGGGTAGGTTTGTGTTTAGGGCTAATTAAATTATATTTACCATTTATAAATTAATTAAAACATATTTATTAAATTAAATTAATTATATTACATTTTTTAATTAAATTAATTAAATTAAATAAATTATTTTAATTAATTTAATTTAATTACATTTTTAAAAATATTTAAATTAAATTAATTTCATTATATTAATTAAATAAATTAATTACAATTGTATTAAAATTAAATTAAATAAATAGATTTTATTTTATTAAATTAAATTAATTACTATTTTAAAATGTATTTTAATTAAATTAATTAAATTAAATTAATTAAATTAACTTAATTACATTTTTTTTTAAAAGGTATACTTACCTATACTTACGATGTAATGCCATGCGTTGTAATAGCATCTGCTATGTAATGCCATGCGTTGTAATGGCATCCGATGTAATAGATCCTGCGTTGTAAAAATTCCGATGTAACGGAATGCGTTGTAAAAAAACGCATTGTACTGACACCAATCCCAAAAAAATATAGCCCAAATATCAGCCAGATGTAGCCCAAATATAGCCCAATGACAGAATGTCACAGAGTGTTCTAAAGAACAACTAGAGCGCTAACAGTCTTACTTATAAACTGAGACTTATAGTTAGGGATTAACATTTAAAAACCATTGAAATTCACTGAAAAACATAGGTTTCACACCAGTTATAGTTAGGAATTAGCATTTAAAAAACCTATGAAATTCACTGAAAAAACCATAGGTTTCACACCAGTTATAGTTAGGAATTAGCATTTAAAAAAACCTATTAAATTCACTGAAAAAACCATAGGTTTCACACCAGTTATAGTTAGCTGGAAATTTTACTGACATAAAACCATTGAAATTCCACGTTATAGTTAGTTGGACTCCCTATAACTTGCGCGTGTAATGCACTGCTGATGACGTCACATATTACATCACTCATGACATGGTCAGTGACATCACTCATGACATCACTGATTACACCATCCTTGTGACAGAGTGACAGACCTCCTTTCAGTGTAATGTAACCCTAGAAACACATATTCAAAAATAGAAACTAAAATTTTCAAAAAAATAGAGATACCCATACCAGTTACAACAACCAATTCAGTAATACCACCATCTATATACACATCCACTCATTCACCAACAGTTCTATATAGTCACTCATACATATATTTACTCATCATATGTAGTGAAGCACCTATACATCCTTTACACACCGACAGTCGTCCAAAAGTTACTCACACACATACTCACACATGCAAATAAACTATTGAACATCCATTTATTTGCATATACAGCTATACACCCACTACCACTTTACTTCTAAGGAAACTTACACATACTTACTCTCTAAAACAATCACTTATAGAAACACATACTTATTTAAACAGGAACTCTACAATCTCTCACTCTCACATATACTCACTTATATACATCAAAATTCACATATACTAGATTAAAACATATGTCGTTACTGATAAAGACACTAGTGAGACAGTCATTCACTAACTAACACACACATATACACACTCATCCACCCCTACAGTCCTGCACATATGCTGTCTTCAAAACACATACAAACAGTGAGTCAGTCATTGATGCATCTATGTGCTAAGTAATACCCCCACCAAACCATACAGACACTCATACTGATACTTAAAAAAACATCTAATAACCCATATACACACACATGTAGATACTCACCAACCCATGCAGCCAATTATACACAAAGTGAAACACTGATACATATATTTAAATATTTAAACATTACTCACTAATATATGCATTCACCAAGATACACTTAATAAGCCAGTTAACCAATCAGTTTTTTTTTTTTAAAAACATCCTTTTAGGCACTTATTTAAACATTTATTCTTCCATCGACCTTTACATATACATATATAAAACATATTTATTTTTCAGAAAGACACACATTCACTGGATGGTGTCATCAGTGATGTCATGAGTGATGTCACTGACCATGTCATGAGTGATGTAATATGTGACATCATCAGCAGTGCATTACACGCGCAAGTTATAGTGAGTCCAACTAACTATAACGTGGAATTTCAATGGTTTTATGTCAGTAACATTTCCAGCTAACTAAAACTGGTGTGAAACCTATGGTTTTTTCAGTGAATTTAATAGGTTTTTTAAATGCTAATTCCTAACTATAACTGGTGTGAAACCTATGGTTTTTTCAGTGAATATATATATATGTGAATTGAAAAACGTAGGTTAATGTCTTCTTAGATCTTTCTTTAGTGGAATTTCCTTTTTTGCTGAATATTTAGCCTTATATTTCATTTGTCAGATTTTTGTTCACATATATTAGTTCTCAAGCGCCTGTTGACTGGAGCGCCTCCTTATTATTCTCGTAAATAAATACGCTTACTTGGAAAATAGGGGAAACACTTCTCTTCACTCGAGTGCTAATACACTACTTCTCCACAAAGACCTATTTTTTCGGAAATGCTAATAGGCATACACTGTACTGATGTTTAAAATTCAACAAAGTCTCTTCTCTGAACACTGCTCTCCTGAACAAGGCAAGTACCATAATCACTTGAGCATGCGATAGCTCTCCATCCAATTTCTGCGCTTTTTCTGAGGAAAACGAAGAAGGCGTGAAGGAGAGACACTTCTCACAGTGTAAACTACAGTTGCAGTGCGCGGTACTAGCGTAGGCGCGATAACACTATTCTCCGGTCTTAAAAAAACACAAAAAAACCCACTATTCTCCGGTCTTGCAACTGAACAACTAGACTGAGAACCTGAATTGAGTAAAATGATGGTCTTCTCCATATCTCCACCGCATGGTAAATTCAACTTCTGTAGCATTGATCTAAACAGGTGCTTAACCTTTTCCAATGCGGGTATTTCTTGACAAAGGCATTTCTGGATCTACAAGAGGTTTGTTTAGTAGACAGTCAGGGGCATGAAAGAGGGTTCCTGACAGTACCCCCATCCAAAAAACATCCATTCAGTTTTGGTTTGTTTGGATTAGCCTTATGAAAGGCTTGTGTGAGTTTTGGGGCGTGGACATTAGAGTGTGGCTCCCAAGATCTTTCATCTGGACCAAAACCTTTCCAGTCGACTAGGTAATACAATTTACCTCTTCTCAGAGTGGAATCTAAAAATGTATTCTCTTCAAACTCTTCAGCTGACTCTAATAGTACTGGTTTTGGTGGTGAATTTGATCGCAGATTTGGTGGACCTCTTTTAATTAATGAAACATGGAAAACTGGGTGCACCTTGAGATGCAAAGGTAACTGCAGCCTAACTGTCACTGGGTTTGTCATCCGATCTACTTAAAAAGGACCCACAAACCTAGGCTGAAACTTTCGATATTCTATCAACCTTACATTTTTTGTTGACATCCAAACCTTATCTCCGGGCCTTAATACTGGTCTCACTCTTCTTTTCTTATCTGCTTGAGTTTTGTAGGAATTCTTGGCCTTAATAATATTTTGCTCTGCTCTTTGTAAAGTCTCTTGTACTTCATTTATAAAATCTTTAACTGCCGGAACTGATTCTTCATCCTTTTCAAAAATCAAACTAGGGTGTCTACCATGATTTAGATAAAATGGAGTGAAGCCAGTGGAAGAGTGTTCAGCGTTGTAATAGGCAAACTCAGCTGTCCACACCAACTCCGACCAGTCCTTTTCCTGATCCATCAGATAGAGTCGCAGGTATTGCTTTAAGTGCTGATTGACTCTCTCAGTTTGGCTATCAGTTTCAGGATGATAACGAGTGGAATATCGGGTGTCAATTCCCAATCTCTTAGTGAAGGCCCTCCAAAAATGAAAGATAAACTGGGATTCTCGATCTGAAACTAGGACTTTAGGGACCCCATTTCTACTCTCTTACTATGTGTTGGGTAAACAATTGAGTTAACTGTGAGGCTTGTGGAATGTTTTTTAAGGGAACGAAATGTGCCATCTTAGAAAATGTGTCGACCATTACCAATATTGTGTTAAAACCTTGACTAGGAGGTAGATCTACAATTAGATCCATGCAAAATGTATGCCAGGGGTGAGGAGGAGTGGGCAATGGGATAAGTAGACCGTGAGGAGCTTGTCGATTTGGTTTTCCCTCCAAGCATCTCTCGCAAGTGGAAACATATTCTCTTATCTGCAACTTAATTTTAGGCCACCAAAAATTCCTTTTCACCAGTTCCATGGTTTTCTATATTCTTTTATGTCCAGCCAGTAAGTCATCATGACAAGCTTTTAGTACCTTTTCCTGAAGCTTTTTGGTTGGTAAAAACAACCTCTTTTTTCTGTTAAGTTTGTCCATCTTTTATTTCTCTTTCTGGATCTTCTTTGGACCAGAGTAACATCTTTTCTTCAGGCAACGCCCTTTGTATTTCAGTTTTACAGTCTGAGCTTTGAGTGGCCGAAATACATTTTATGGCATGATACAGAGGCTAACATTATGTAAATCTCCTTTATTGCGTAGCTCACAGCAGCAATAATGAAGAGATCTAGAACTTCAAAACATTTCAACATAGTATATAGTCCATGCACACGTAGTCTCCTCCTTTCTTTGTTGCTGCTGCACACAGATAAGTACATCTCTTATACTTTGTATGTGTGCTGTATGTCTGTTGTGAGCATTAACTGATTATTGGTTGGATTCCCTCCCCCTCTCTCACACCTAATTAGGACAGTGTATTGTGTTACATAATGATACACTCTTTATATCATATCTCTGTATTCCTCCTATTCCTTTCAGGGGTGGGGGGGCTCCCGATATGACCAATATCGCTTTTTTGTGACCAATATTTGTTTTTTGTATAAGGACAGGAGGCTCCTCACCTCTGTTCAACTTCTTTATTAACTATTAGAATTCCTGCCTTGACGCTTTATCGTTTAATTTAATCACTTCTGCCCTTATCCCCCTTGGAGCCAGGGCAGAGGCTCTCCGCCTCACTGACTCATTTCTGTGCTTCCCTTGGACCCTTAAGGTCAAGGGAGACGTTCGTTATATGGCAAAGGAGGCGTTCTTTACACAGGATAGGCATTTTTCAAGTCCGATCCCATGCTAGGCAGGACCTCTGTACTCAGCGTCCTCGCACTCTCATGGCAACCCGATGGCTCAAACAGAGGGTCAGCAGGGTTACCATGACTACAAACAACAAGCAAACCACGTCCGTGAGCTGAGTCGGGAGACAGGCTCACGGAGGGATTAGCTCTACGGATCATAAAAATTAAAAAAATTACTCCACCAATTTTAAAACAAATCATTAACAAAAGGTGACTCACCCCTCCTTAGCAATGCGGTGGGTCACACTCCTCATTTCAATGCCGTTTAACCCTCTCTGACAGTGGTTACCGGCTGAACTCATAATGTTGATAAAAACAAAAAAAAGAGAGAACAGAGACACAAGAAGGGCAACGGTCACACAATAGACCAAAATAGAAAAGGGAAACTAATAGCAACCCCAAACTTGGGGAAAAGACCATAACTCCTGGCAACCATTTTGTTAAACCAGGTCAAGTTACTATAACTGTAAAAGCAGCCATTTTATGTACCTATGCATTGTTACCTGTTTTGACAGTTGGAACCTCACTAACCCTTTGGACATCTACCCTTACACCAGCAGTTTACTGTATCTGACCTTAATTTTAATTGTCTTCTGAATCCTCAACCAGCTCCATGGTAACAAATTAGAGGGTCTTATTAATAAAGCCCTAGATAGGGGAATGGGGTCACTTGATAACACCATTAACACAAAATTGGAAGCCCTATCAAAAAAAGGGTGGCCAACCTCAGGACCTAACGAGGAGGCCACGGAGTCTGATAAATAGCCAAGAAAGTGACCAACAACCGATAACCCTCCCAAAGGTGCAAAAAAAGCAAAGAGCTCCAACCCTATGACTATGACTTCACACTGTGGCGGTGACAATGACAACAGTGCCTTGGGCACAATAGATGGGCAAGAAAAAGGTCCACTTCCATCCATCCCCATCAACAGCGATGATGGCCAGGAGGATGAGATTAACCTCTCCTACTCCTCTGACTTTGATTCTGAGGAAGAAGGATAGATAAGAAATGTGGACACATCAGGTGAGGCATCAAGGGTCTCAGGGTCAAAAATGGGAATTGTAGACCCTTTGGGGAGGACATATTTGATCCCCTCCTCATCAAACACCCCCTCTCCCCCAAGTGGGCCCCCTCCCAACATATAGGCGAATATCTTTTGTTTCTGGCTCCGTAAGGAAATTCCAAAGGAGGTGAGATCTCGCCTCAGATCTGAATGCCCTCGACTTTCTCTCCCTGACAAGGTGACTCGACCCAAGACTTAGACAACAAAGGAGTGGCTTTCATCGCCAAGAGCAGAAGTGACCCGAGGAAAGGCCTTGACAAAGATCTAAAGTCTTGCCAAGACACATTCTTGGATATTACGGGCCACTTAACACAATTTTTTTAAAGAGCCTCCCTTGAGAACACCCCCATAGACCCAAGAGAGCTGCGCCAGTGGGCGCAAAGGGCTATTTGTCTACTCTGCATTGTCAACACTGCACTCTCAAACAAGAGGAGAAAGAGTGTCTTTTTAAAAATCAACCCTGAGCTAGTGGGACTAGCTAACAAGGAAGGGGGAGCATCCTCTCAAGGCTTCTCTTTGGGGATGAATTTATCAAAGAAATGGCAAAACATGTGGGAGTGTTTAACTCCATTCAGACATCTCAAAAAGATAAAGAGAGTTTTCCACGATGGGGTTTTTGGAAGGGCCGGGAGAACACAGGGTTGGTTCCCCGGCTGTGGCCAGTTCTCGACAAGACCATACATGGAACGAGGAGGAAGACGCTCTCAAGGTGGATTTGCAGGTCAATCAATCTTCTACCATCAGAAGCAAAGATTCCGTGCCAGAGGCTTTAAGGGTGAAGGGAGGTAAAGAGGCTTTTCAGCAGGTAAGACTTTGGAAAGACCTTTCAGATACCCCTATAAAATGGGAGGAAGACTAGCCCAATTTTGTGGAAACTGGAGCCTGGTGAGCCAAGACCCTTGGGTACTGGATACTGTCAAAGGGTACAAGATAGAGTTCATAGACTTACCAATACAAAAGAGACTACCCCAAGAGATATCGTTCTCACAAAAAGATTTTGCCCTAGTGACACAAGAGGTAAGAGATCTATACGCCAAAGGGGCAATTCGAGAGGGAAAGGAAATAGGTTTCGCCAGCAAGTGTTTCTAGTCGAAAAGAAAGACAAAGGTGATGAGACCTGTTACAAATCTAAAATATCTGAACCAGTGGGTGGTTTACCGTCATTTCAAAATTGAAGGAATCCACCATCTCAGGGATGTACTGAGGAAAGGAGATTGGCTAACACGTCTAGATCTGAAAGATACATACCTGGCCCACACATCAGAAATTTTTCCAATTCATGTGGTAGGGCAAACTCTGGCAGTTTTGCAGCCTCCCCTTCATCCTTTTCTCAGCCCCCTGATGTTTCACCAAGGTGCTACGCCCAGTAACTGGATGGCTAAGAGCCAAAGGAATAAGATTAATTCTATATCTACACAATATTCTAATAATGGCTCAATCCAGAGAGGTAGCATCACAACATACGTACCTCACAATAAAACTTTTAGGTTTAAAGTATTTTATTGAAGCAGGGTGGGGTAGGACACAAAGGGGCAGGGAACAGGTGAACCACAAGATCCGCGCACCAATGCGCATCATACAGCCAATACAACAATGCAGTTACAATTTTGCAAGAGGCTCCATCCGGCTCGGGAGCATAGCTTTCGCACCTGTGGGCACGGACAGACAACGAGGGGAGGGGGGGGGGGAGAAAGGGAGGGGAGGGGCGGGATGGGGGGAGGAGAGAAAATCAGGAGGGAGGGGACAAGAGAGAGAACGAATGAAAAAAAAAAGGGGGGGAAAGAAAAAAAAAGGGGGGGGGAAGGGAAGGGAAGAGAGGTAAAGAGAAAAAAAAAAAAAAGGGGGGGGGGTGAAGGGAGGAGAAGCAACCCCGCTCCAAAAACCTACCTAACCAAACTGAACCCCCAACTACCATACCCCAACCCACCCCCTGTACTGTGCCAGCATCTACAGTCTCCACTACTGTGAAGTCTCCATGAA
The DNA here is from genome assembly GCF_964263255.1 of Lissotriton vulgaris. NCBI lineage: Eukaryota > Metazoa > Chordata > Amphibia > Caudata > Salamandridae > Lissotriton > Lissotriton vulgaris. The sequence goes on along the minus strand of NC_141685.1, from coordinate 400,040,478 downwards.
TCTCCACTTTACAATACCGACCCCACCCAATCAAGCAGGCGGGTTCGGCGGCGGCGTCAGCCTCAACAACCGAAGATATCTAGGGCAGGTGATCTCTCGAAACTCGGAACATAACAGGCTGTAAAAGGGCTCCCACAATTCCTCAAAGGTATCAGTATCCCCCAGGGCTACTAAGGACATCTTCTCCATTCCAAGAACGTGCCATAATCTGTGCAGCCAACCAACTACAGAGGGAAGTGTTGTAGTGCGCCAGTGTATGAGAATATTCTGCACCGCTGATCCCAGCGCAATTGCGATCTGTCTACCCCTCTTAGACCTAAGGGGATACATCAACCCATTCGGCAACCCCAACAGGACATAGGCCGGGAATCTAGGCAGTTCTATCCCAAAGCATTTGTCCACCTCGCTCAGGACCTCTTCCCAGTAAGGAGCCAGCAGGGGGCAATCCCATAGTATGTGTGTTAGTGTACCAGTGTTGCCACAGTTGCGCCAGCACGTCCCTGGTATCGCCCTATCCATCTCGTGCAGTTTCTCCGGAGTGCGGTACCAGTAGGTCGAGATTTTAGTAAAGGTCTCTGTAAGACCCGTGTGGTAGGCCGAGTGGCGCGCGCGGTAGGAGATGTGGTCCCATTCTTTATGACTCAGCTCGCGCCCGAGCTCTCGCTCCCATCGTTCCCGACCGGGGTTGTGAATGTGAAATGAGGGGGGCTGCAGCATTTTATACAGGTCTGAGATCAGTTTGGCGTCCGACGTGCGAGTAATTAACCAACGCTCATACTCCGTGATTTCCCGGTGTGCCGCGTCGCGCACTTGGGGTTGTAATGCCCAGTGGCGCGCCTGCATGTATCGCATGCGCTCCGTTTCGGGGAGGCCATAATCCCTCCTCAAGTCCTGGAAGGAGACAACTCCCTCAGGGGAGTACAAGTGGTACAGAGTGCAGCAGCGGGCCACCCGCCAGCGCTCATAGGCACCCTGTTCCATCCCCGGGCCGAAGTCCGGGTTGCCAATGAGCGGCGTAAAGGGAGAGGGGAAGGTGGTAAGCTCGCATCTGGCAGCCACCGAGTCCCACGTCTGGAGCGGGACTCGCGTTACCAAAGACGCGTAAAGATTGGGGGGCCGATGGGCTCGCCTCAAGAATGGCACTTCCTGCAGCGTCCTACCCGCCACCGCCTGATCCTGGAACAACCAGTGTTTATCAGACTCCCACCGGCTCCATTCCACCAGATATCGGAGCTGAGCGGCCTGAAAATATTTCCGCAAGTCCGGTATCCCCAACCCTCCGGATTCCGGTGATAGCATAGCGATGCCCCTCTTGATCCTCGGCCTGCGGCCCTGCCACACGAACCGTGCAATGGCAGTCTGAGTCTCCGCAAGCCACCCCGCAGGGGGATGGAGCGGTAACGCTCTGAAGAGGTAAAGCACCTGAGGCAGGAGGGTCATCTTCACCGCGGCCACCCTACCCAGTAGCGACAGCGTGCCCTTATCCCACCGGCCCAGCTCCTCCCTGATTTTTGTGCCTAGAGCTGCGTAATTGGCCGTGACCATCTCCGGGAGGGAGGGCGCCAACAGGATCCCCAAGTACGGGATCCGGTCCTTGGACCAGCTCAGAGGGTAAAGCCTCTGCAGTTCCACTCTAGTGGCAGCGGTAAGCGAGATGTCTAGGGCGGCTGACTTACCCAGGTTCACCTTGAAGCCCGCCACGTCAGCGAATAAGTTCAGTTCCTCCACACAGGCCGGCAGCGATCTCCGCGGGTCATCCAGCGTCAGAATGACATCGTCCGCGTACAGGCTAATCGCATGACGAAACCCACCCATCTGGACGCCGATAATGTCAGGGTTCTGCCTAACCCTCTGGGCAAATGGCTCCATGTACAAGGCAAAGAGCAAAGGGGAGAGCGGGCACCCCTGTCTCGTGCCCCGCTCAATGGGGAAGGGTCGAGAGCTACCGCCGTTCACCCGGACCACCGCAGATGGGAACCGGTAGCAATTAAAGATCAGATGACGGAACTTCTCCCCTATCCCAAATTTGCTCAGGACTTTCTCAAGGTAGGGCCAGTGCACCCTGTCAAAAGCCTTCTCCGCGTCTATGGACAGGAGCATCCTCTCTCCAGGGATCCTGGAAGCCTTCTCGAGAATGTGTGTCACCCTTTTCGTATTATCTACCGTTTGCCTACCGGGCACAAAGCCCGCTTGGTCCGAGTCAACCATGCCGGGGAGGTGCAACGCCAGGCGTGCAGCTAAGATACTGGTGAACACCTTCAAATCAGTGTTCAGCAGCGAAATGGGACGATAGGACCCGCAGGCGGTCCTGTCCTTGCCCGGCTTAGGGATCACTGAGACCGTGGCCTGGAGAAATTCGGAGGGGATGGCTCCCGGTTCTGCGAAGGAGTTAAAGAGGCGAGTCAGCAGAGGCGCCAGTTCCTGACAGAAGGTTTTGTAAAACAGCGGGATGAAGCCATCCGGTCCCGGGGCCTTGCCCAGTTTGAGCCGGGATATCGCCGTGACCACCTCCTCGATACGTATGTCACGCTCCAGATACTGAGCCTGATCCTGTGTCAGCGACGGGAGCGGGACCGAGTCCAGATAGTCCCCCTCAGCCTGGGCCGAAGGGGGCTCCCCGGAGTAGAGGTCCGCATAAAAGCCGCGGAAGACGTCCGCTATGTGCTCATCGGTCGTGACTCTGCCTCCGGCCGGGTCCAGTAGTTCCTTCACTCGGTGCTGCTGATGCTGCACCCTGAGTTTGTTAGCCAGGAGCCGCCCACACCGATCGCCCCCTGTGTAATATTTGTGCTTCAGGCGGAGCACCGCGTACTCCGCCCGATCTGTGTCAAGGGCCGCCAGGAGCTTCCGCGCCGCCTTCAGCTGCCTCCACACCCTGGGGGCCCCTGTCCTGTGATGAACCTGCTCCAGCTCCCTCACCTGCCGGGTAAGCTCATCTCTCTTGAGTTGTCGGTCCCTATTCTCGGCAGCGGAAATCGCGATAAAGTCGCCTCTGAGCACGGCCTTTAGGGCTGCCCACTGTGTCGCGCGGGAAGTATCCCCATTATCGTTCACGGTCTGAAAAGCCAACATGGCCGCCCTGATCTGATCCACCACCGACCGCCTATGCAAAAGCGTGTCTCGGAGCCTCCAGACCCCCCTCGGCCGAGCCACCGGCGGAAGAGTGAAAACGCCCTCCACCGGAGCGTGGTCAGAAAGAGAGAGGACCCCCATGTCCGCATTCGAAGCCAAAAGAAGCAGTGGGCCCGACACTAGAAGATGGTCTAAGCGCGCATAAGATCTATGGGCGTGTGAGAAGTAAGAGTATGCGCGGGTGGTGGGGTGGAGGCGACGCCACATGTCATGCAGGTCCAGCTCCTCCAGTCGAGTTCGAATCGAGCCCGAAAGCTCACCCAACTGATGGCGCCGCTGCACAGACCTATCCTGCGCCGCGTCGAAAACCAGGTTCAAATCACCCCCCAACACTATGTGCCTATCAGAGGTGGATGCAACGTCGTCCAAGGCCCTGTGTAAGAATTGGTCCTGATGATCATTGGGGCAATAAACGGAGCCTACAGTCAGTGCTAAGCCCCCCACCTTAATCCTATATACTAGAAGTCTCCCTTTCTGTTCTGCTACCTTGCTCACGACCTCACCCCTGAACCCTCTAGAAAACAAAGTGGCCACCCCCGCCGTCTTGGAGGTGCTAGAGGAGAAGAGCTGTGTGGGGAACTTGGGGGTACGCATCCGCGAGCAATCCTTAGCCAGCAAATGGGTCTCCTGCAACAGGCAGATATCCGCTTGTGAGTTTTCCAACAGGGATAACACTGCCCGCCGCTTAACCGGATTATTCAGCCCTTTCACATTGAGAGTAAGCACCTTAAGAGCCATCAAAGAGGGAGTTCAAGGAGCACATATCAAGAAGCAAAGCCCCGCCTGCAAACACAGAAGGCACCCATCGAGGCCTCAAAACAGAGCAACATTGAATCAACCACTGGCACAGTACAGTCCCCGAACCCCAGCACCCCACAACCAAAAACCCCCCCCCTGCCCCTACACCACCAAATCCACACCACCCCCCGCTACTGGCCCTCCCTCTAGGTCCCAAAATCAAAACATCTGCCCGCCCGCCCCTACCCTTGTCCCCGCTTCTCAAACTTTTCAAAAAAGACATTGTCCCAGTCCGGCCCGAAACGGGCAAGGCCGTGGTAAGTCAACCTAGTGGACGTCCAGCCACCACCTCCAGCACTCGCCCTTCCTCCCAGCCCACCCCCCGGATCCCCGCACCTGCAATAAGAATGAGCTAAAGTAGACTCCCCCCGGAGTGAGTTCAGGCCGTCAAGGCCACTTCGCCATTCGCCGCCACTCTGGAGGCCTCCTGGATGGCAGCCGCCATTTCTGCCCGGATTGCAGGCGAGCCCGGGCGCTCCGCCGGAGGAGAGGCCCCCCCCCCCAGCTTGTTGCCATCCATTACGAGTGCTGCGCCTCCGCCGTGGGGCCGGGGTATCTGTGTCCGATGCAGTGAGGCCCAACACCGCGCAGACATCCTGAAGGGACCGAAGCTGATGCAAGACACCGTTCCACCTGAAGATCAGACGGAAAGGGTGCCCCCAGGAATACTGTGTCTCATGCTCTCGAAGGAAGTCCGTGGCGATCTTGAAGGATTTCCTCTTCTGTAGCGTGACCGTGGATAAGTCCTGAAACAGGGTCACAGGGTGGTCCCGGAATCGGAAAGTTTGCTGCCCTCGTGCCTCTCGGAGGATCCGCTCCTTCAAGGGAAAGTTCAGGAGGAAGGCCAAAATGTCCGGAGCGGGCGCCGTGGCTCTGCGGGGGCGACCCACCCGATGTGCCCGGTCAATGCGAATCCGAAAGTCCTCCGACTCTCCCAGGATCGCACGGAAGAGGGCCACCAGATATGCAGTCACGTCTTCACCCTCCTCACCAGACGGCACACCGCGGACCCGTATGTTGTTCCGCCTGGACCGATTTTCAAGGTCCTCGGCGTGGGCCTGTAGCTCAATCTGTTGCTCCCGTAGCCGCAGGACCTCCTGCTGCAGATGGGTGATCTCCTCATCCCTGGAGTGACCCGCCTCCTCCACTGTGTTCACACGGTCCCCCAGGGAGTCCATCTCTCTCCTCACTTCGCGGACCTCCCCGGCCACCTCACGCTTGAGTGTTTGGAAGTCCTCCCGAAGGGAGCTAAACAGGGACTCGAGAAATGACCTCGTCACCGGGGGCTCTCCACCGTCTGCCCCCCTGGTTGGTGCCGGGGAGGTCGCGGCAGGCTGGGCACCTCCGCTGCGTAGGGCGCCCCGTCCCAGCATTTCCGGCAAGGTCCGGTCGCCCCGTCGCTGCCCCCTGGCATTCGACATTGTAGATTAATAACGGACACCGAGGCTCACTGAACAGCAAAGAAAGCAGCTATATGCCAGCCGGGAGCGGCCCACACAAAGAGCACCAGGCCGAACTTCACAAAATGGCCGCTCAGTAGTGTCGAGGGGACAACGCCCAAGATGGAGACCCTCTCTCCGTCTCCGATCTGAGATCCAGAAATCCGGCCAGTGGGCTAAGTCACAAGGCAACGTTCGCCGGGGTCCACTGCTTCAGGGAAAGATCTTCCCCGGGAGACTCGTTCCACAGTCCCGCACAGATAACTAGCCGAGGCGATCTCCTCCAGCGGGCCTCGTCAAGCCACGGGCTGGCGTAGTGAGGTGATGCCGACTCCGCCTCCGCTCTGCACCTCCGCTCCGTTCCGCTCCGTACAGCCGCTGTCGGACAACTCCGAGCCGCTCGCGGAGCCGTCGCCGACTCCCACTCCATCAGCTCATGCACCGCTGCGGGCTTCACGCCTCGGAGGCCGGTCGCTTCGTCGCGCTCCGAGGGTTGGGAGACTCGCGGCTTCCAGCTCTCACTCGGGCCGTTCAGCGGGCTCCGACCTGGGCTTCACCGGCCAAAATCTCATCCCCGACGGCGCAAACCAGGCTCAGCAGGCTCTCTACACCTCCACCGTGAGCACCAGGCTCAGTTGCCGCTTGATCCGGGGGGGAATCAGCGGTTCCAAGCGGTGCAGGAATTCAGGGGTCCGGGAGCTCTCGGCAAGTGCGACCGCTCAGCCCGCCATCTTGGCCACGCCCCCCACAATAAAACTTTTAGAACACCTAGGATTTGTTATAAACACAAAAAAGTCACCACCACTCCAAGCCAGGTCACTCAGTTCCTGGGTTTTACGATAAATACAGTTCAAGCAGAATTGAAATTGCCTGGGGAAAAGCGAAGGAAACTTTGGATGGAGTTAAGGAAAATTCTAAGGATGCAGGGATTCCCGCTAAGAAGATTAGCAAGAGTGCTAGGCCTCTTGTCCTCAAAGATCCAAGCCATATATCCGGGCCCCCTGTACTACTGGGCCCTTCAGAGACACAAAGCCAAAGCTTTGAGATTGAATCAATCCTATTCACAGACAGTACAACTAACTATATAGGAGCAATTACAATGGTTTTGTATGAGTGAAATGTCCAGCTAAATATAACACCCCTAAAACTTAGTTTTTTGAGTGAATTTCAAAGGTTTTTAAAAGCTAATTCCTAACTATATAAGGCCTGAAACCTATGTTTTTTTCAGTGAATTTGTAAGGTTTTTTAAATGCTTATTCCTAACTATATAAGGCCTGAAACCTATGGTTTTTTCAGTGAATTTGCAAGGTTTTTTAAATGCAAATTCCTAACTATATAAGGCCTGAAACCTATGGTTTTTTAATTGAATTTGCAAGGTTTTTTAAATGACAATTTTTTAATGTATTAATTTGTTTTTTTTTTATACTGATTTACTACATTTTTGTAGGAAGGTATTCAGAGGACACACCCCCTTTTTACAACACTCTGCAGCGCAACCCCTGGCGCGTTTGCAGAGGAGGAACTAATTCCCCTTGCATACTGGGGGTCCCTGGGGGCAACTAGGCCACCAGGAGCCTCCAGTATAAGCCAGGGGGCTGCATTGCAGAGAGGTGTAATGAGGCCACACCCTTTTTTTACACCTCTCTGCAGCGCAACCCCTGGCGTGTTTTCAGAGTAGGAACTAATTCCCCTTGCATACTGGGGGTCCCTGGGGGCCAACTAGCCCATTAGGAGCCTCCAGTATGCGCCAAGGGGCTGCATTGCTTTGCCCCGGGGGTGGCGGTCCCCAGGGAAGTGTGGGGGGGTTGTGGACCCCCCTACTTCTTTATCAATATGCCCCCGCGATTTGGTCCCCCCGGGGGGTAATTTTTTAAAAACAGACCAGGTTTCCTTGTGGGACCACCTGGGCAGGCCTAGGGTGTCAGGCAGGGTGTATCTACCCTGCCCCCTTTTTGTGTTCTTCACATTTGTTTTTTTTTTTTTGCTTTCTTTTGCCTTTGTCTATCGAGCACAAGATGGATGTCAACACTTCCTGGTTAGAAGTGTTGACAGCCAATGAGCATGCAGCTTTCTCAGGAAGGCATGCTGATTGGCTGCCACTGTCTGTCAACACTAGCACAAGATGGATGCCAACACTTCCTGGTTAGAAGTGTTGACCGCCAATGAGCATGCAGCTTTCTCGGGAAGGCATGCTGATTGGCTGCCACTGTCTGTCAACACTCCAAACCAGAAAGTGTTGGCAGCCATCTTGTGCCTCGGTAGAACCAAGGCACAAGAAAGCAGTGAAACAAAGGTGCAAACCACGCACAGGGAAGCAACCTGACCCCCTAGGCCTGCTCAGGGGGTCCCACAGGACCCCCCAGGCCCAAAAAAATATATTTTTTTTTCAGAGCTACCCTACCTCTAAACACTCTAAATTAATTATTGAAACTACATTTTTTTCTGTTTTTCCCCTTGGTACGCACTCCGTGATTTTTTTTTTTAATAAAAACAACGATTTTTTGCCCTTCTTGGTCCTTCTAGGCCACCCTCAGAAAACCTAGGGGGTCAGGGGGTGTCTACCCTGCCCCCTTTTAATCATTTCCACCTTTTTCTTTTCACCTCTTGTGTCTCGATTCTACTGAGACACAAGATGGCGGACTCTCCGGACTGTTTGGAATGTTGACAGACACCCGAGAGCCAAACAGCTTTCCGCTCACGCACTTCCGTGGCGCGCCGGGTGCGCTCCCCGGTACGCGTACCGGTAAGCGCTCGAAGCGCGCATATAGATATATATGTGTTTTTGAACTTACTTTTCATAAAAACCACTGGAGCAATTTTCACCAAATATAGAAAAGGCAATTCTGCGTACCAGTCCCTACAATTTTGCCAAGTTTGCTGTAATTCCGTTCAGCGGTTCGGGCTGTAGCCGTGTCTAAACGTCCTTTGGAAAATAACATGGGAAAACACGAAACCCCCCTTTTTTCTCGGCCCCCGCTTGACGAATCCCCCCAAAACTTTCAGGGAAGGTGCAGAACTGAGCTGACCAAAAGTTTGGAAAATTGCACGCAATTTCCTCAATCGACGCCAAAGTTATTCCCAATAGAATGTTGCGGATTTCTTATGGTAACTAGGTCCTAACTATATATACCTACTGGCGACTGCCAGTAGGTAATATATATATATATATATAATCTATGTATATATATATATATGGGGAAACATCCTTTACAACTCTGTATTTACACTGCGCGACCTTTACGACGCAGCCATTACAACGCAAGTCGTTACTACGACTTGCGCTGGAGGGCGCTCTTGCTTAAGGAATAGTTTGATTTTCTATTCCAACACCTTCCCTACTGTTACGTGGGCTGGAGTTGGATTAGAAAATTAAATTAATCCACAATCCAGCGCCCTCCAACGCAAGTGGGGCCTTAGTGGTTCAAGGTGGGCGGTAAGGCATCGGCATGTTCAATCAAGATGTGCCCCGGTAGCGTGGGATCACTCTTCCCACCGTATCCACGCACAGCAGAAGGATTATCGACCGCTAAACCACGGTGCTTGGATTTCCACTGTAATCTGAAGGTGATTTCCACTGTGATCTGAAGGGTACCGACAGGTCTCTGCAGTATGCACATGAACCTGCCGAGCTCGCTTTAAGTATTTACGTGACCGAGGATGGAGTAGGCGCTGTCTGCGTCTGTGAGCCTTTGGAGGTAGCAGAAGGGGGGAGTGTGGCATAGGAAGGGGGCTCCATTTGTCTACCTATTGAACAGTACCTGGGAGAAGTTGTTTATATATCACAGCGCCGCATCTTCTGCGGTCGAAGGGCTGCTTGGTTTAGAAGGGCTGTCTTATGTTCATATGGCGGGGTGTCGCCTGCTGCTTAGAGCCATCAGATCGCTGTGTCCTGCACCTAATACTGAACCCTGCCCATAAAACAGCACCTGCCCTTGCCAGTCTTGTCGATTTCAAGCAAAACAAACCATACCCCAAAAACCTTCCGAATCAAGCCATGCCGGTTCATCACTGAGCCCAGGTCAGCGCCCCGGACAGCAAGGCATGACAAGCATTGAACCCGCTCAGCCTTCTCAACTACACCCAACACTAAGCTTGGCCTGTTGCGTTATTTAACCCATCAAACACTGACCCACGCCCATCCATCCTTTAACCCGATCCACGCTCATCCACTCTTCAACCCATCCAACACTGACTTACTCCCATCCATCCACCTTTCAACCCATCCAACACTGAGCCACGCCCATCCACACTTCAATCCAACCTGCACTGACTGACACATTGATGATATCCACCCATCCAACACTGGCCCTCACCATCCACCCATCAACACGTCCAACACTGAGCCTCTATGATTCCGTTCACCTTTCACTCTTTTTTCTTTCCTTTCACCCTTTCTTTTTTCCTTTCACTCCGTTTTCGTTTTTTGGTTTTACCCTTATTCCTTCCTCCTTGCAATTTCTGTGTCCCCTCCAACTTAATGTGAGCCACTGAAAAGGAACTTTAAAAACTAACACTGAGAGAGTGGCTCAGATTTTATTCCCTTGAGTACAGATTTTTATTTGCCAGAAGTTATGTGCTTTCGCTGAAGACTATTGCGTGCATTGCACTTTTTGTGACTTAACCGGCAACTTATGCTCAACACAGAAGGACTGGTTTGGTTATGGCAACAAACCAGTGACAAAGGCTATAGGCCAAAAATGCTTATTTTGAGAAGTCATGATTAACCCCTTGCATGCTTCGGACGGCCCCTGCCCGTCCGACGACACAGTAGGCGTGTGCGGAGGACGGCCGGGGGCTGTCCGAACCCCGCCCACTCATTATTTCACCAGCACCACGGCATAATGTGCGCCGTGGTCAAGGGGTTAAGGCAGTAGGCCCGAATTATTTATTATGAAAATCACATTCTAAAGCCAAGTGGTGTTTTGATGAATTGTCATTAAGTTTTCTTAAAGCTGGTAGGCAGATATTTTGTTACTAGGAACGCCAGACTGCCATAGTAGGAGGCAAGTACTTTTCTGCATACAAAAAAACAAAAGAAAAACATAATTTACAATGCCAATAGCTCTAACTTTTACAAATGCGAGACCTATTGCATTGAAAATGCTTGTTTAAAACTGTTGGATCTTGCATTGATCACACACACTGCAATAGACACCAATGCAGATGTCATCTCATCCACCAGATAATTCACAGGAGACAAACCATCATGATTTCACAATGCCTGAGTAGAGAGTATCTATCTTTCTATACTTTTGGCAAGATGAATCACTACTGACAATGCCAGATTTCTGCAAGTTAAGAGCCTTTCTTGCGTCTTCTTTGAACAAGCATTTGCAATGCAATAGGTCTCCCATTTTCAAAGTTAGAACTAATGGCATTATAAATGACAATATCCTTTATCTCTGTGTTGTGGTTTGGTTTGGAGTGTAGTGGATGTATGAGCAGAGACACAGCTCTAGCACTCACTGCCAAGAGGACTTAGAACAAGGAATTACCACTGGGACCAGAGAAGCAGCTGCAGCACTGTCTGGAGGACTTAGGATGAGAAATGACCTATGAGACCAAAGAAGTAGGTAGCAGCACTGTGTAGAGGACTTAGAATGCGGAATTACCAACTGGACCCAAGAAGCAGCTAGCAGCACTGCTTAGAGGGCTGAGAATGAGGAATTACCAACAAGACCAGAGAAGCAGCTAGCAGCCCTGCCTAGAGGACCAAGAATGAGGATTTACCACTGAGAACAGACACACAGATGCAGCACTGCGTACAGGAATTAAAACGTGGGAATTACCGATGGGACCATAGTAGCAGCTAGCAACTTAGAATGGCCCCAGAGAAGCAGGTTGCAGCACTGCCTAGAGAACTTAAAATGAAAAATTACCACTGGAAACAGGGACACAGCTTCAGCACTGCCTAGAGACTCAGAACGTGGAATTACCAACGGGACGAGAGTAGCAGCCGGCCGCACTGCCTAGAGGACTTAGAATGAGGAATTACCACTATGACCAGACACAGCTGCAGCACTGCCTAGAGGACTTAGAACGGAGGAGTTACCGACTGGACCAGAGAAGCAGCTAGTAGCTCTGTCTGGAGAACTTAGAATGTGGGAATTACCAATGAGACCAGAGAAACAACATGCAGCACTGTCTGGAGGTCTAAGAATGAGGATTTACCACTGGAAACAGAGAAACAGTTGCAGCCCTGGCTTTAGGACGTGCAATGTAGGAATTACCAATGGGACCAGAGAAACAGCTGCAGCAGTGTATAGAAAACTTAGAATAAGGAATTATCGGTGAGACCAGAGTAGTAGCTAGAAGCACTGACTTGTAGACTTAGAATGAGGAATTAACAACGAGTTGTTGATAGAATTAGGAAATTAATAGCTTAACCTTCAGACACCAAGGGGACGGAGAGGGGGTAATCTGCATCCAAACCCTAAGGCGGAACGATGTACAATTGTTGCAGCTTGATCTAAAGAAGGGCTGTAATGTGAAAAATCAATCTTTTATATACATGATTTTCCTTCTAGTTATAAAGCTTAAACCCTACAAAATAAAGCATAAACTTTACAAAATAAATACCCACAAAATATATTTCAACAATTTAGAGAGGAGTTGGCCTAACAGCTAGGGCGGTCAACCTCTAATCTGAGGAACTGGGTTGAATCTCTGCAATGACACTGAACATCCTGTGATTCTGGGCAAATCACTTAATCTCCCTGCACCTTGACAACAAGCATTTGCAATGCAATAGGTCTCGCATTAGGAAAGTTTGAGCTATTGGTATTGTAAATGACAATTTTTTTATTTATGTGTTGGTTTTGAAAATAGCAAAATTAATAGCTTCGTCATTTACAATGCTAATAGTTTTAACTTTCGCAAATTTGACACCTATAGCATTTGTAATGCAATATGTGTTGTATTTACGTGACTTGGATGTATTGATATTACAAATAAAAATGGCTTATTTTTTTAATAATTAAATAAAAGTTATTGTAATTCATAATGGCAAATGCTTTTGTAAATAACTTTTGTGAAGATTATGTTCATTGCATTTTACTGTGACGAAAATCCAGGAACAGAAGTGAAATATTAACATATTTTTGTGACATTTGTAATAAAGCTTGAAACATCGAGAGAACATATTTGAACCACTTGTTGTTGAATGGTTGCACAGATTGATGCTGTGGTGGCGCTGACTGATGTTGTGGTGGTGACAAGTGATGCTGTGGCGTTCAGTGATCCTGTGGTAGCGCATAGTGATGTTGTGGTGCCCCTGAGTGATGCTGTGGTGCCCCTGAGTGATGCTGTGGTGGTGCTGAGTGATGCTATGGGGATGCGATAGATAGATATATAGATAGAGTGAGGGCGATAGATAGAGGGAGGGCGACAGATATATAGAGTGAGGGCGATAGATATATAGACTGTTATGTGGCACTGAGTGGTATTTGGAGTGTATGTTCCATTGCAGAGTGTGTGAGGGTGCAGAGTGTGAGGGTGCGCAGAGTATGAGGGTGCGCAGAGTGTGCGGGTGCGCAGAGTGTGTGAGGGTGCACAGAGTGTGTGAGGGTGCGCAGAGTGTGTGAGGGTGCGCAGAGTGTGTGAGGGTGCAGTGTGTGCATTGTCTGTGATGGTGCAGTGCAGTGTGTGAGGGTGCAGTGTGTGTGATGCTGCAGTGTGTGAGGGTGCAGTATGTGCAGTGTGTGTGAGGGTGCAGAGTGTGAGGGTGCGGTGTGTGCAGTGTGTGTGAGGGTGCAGTGTGTGTGAGGGTGAAGTGTGTGTGAGGGTGCAGTGTGTGAGGGTGCAGTGTGGGCAGTGTGTGTGAGGGTGCAGTGTGTGTGTGTGAGGGTGCAGTGTGTTTGAGGGTGCAGTGTGTGTGTGGGTGCCTAACTTTTCTATTTAATTGCGTTCACATATGCAAAGAAGGGGGTAAAGGAAAAACACCTTTGGTCATGTTAGTAGCTGCCGAACTGCTGACAATAGGCGCACGGGCACCATTGTTAAAGTTGAAGTGTGGCATTTTACCGATGTTGAAAAGAAAAAAAAGGATGAAAAAAAGAAATATTTAAAGTTAAAGTGCGACATTTCAGTGCTATAAAAAATGTGTTAAGGCACGCGACAGTCGCTAAAAAAAGCAGTTGCAGGATAGCATGTCCTGCCTGCAAATGTATGTCATTTAAAGAAAAAAAGTACTCACAGACTAATATAAATTACAGAGAAACAACACAATAAGACGGCCAGTACTCATGGGACAACGTCACAAGCAAATGAAAAATATGGGCGGAGAGTGGGTAGGGCTTCAAATCCCTAACTCAATACCTAACGGCTCACAGAGCAGTGCATATGCTGCCCAGGCTCAACCTAAAAACAATGAAACACACATTGTTCTTGTATATATGTATCAATGCCATTCTCAAATTCACATGAGGCTGCGAGTACTCTCAAAGCAGTAATATATTCTTCTACTGTCCCATCACTGCCTTACTAACGTTGAAAAGTTTGTCTTTCAAGAAAAACACGTAATTCTTCCGAATATTGCTGCAACATGCGTTCTTCGGCCTCAGCGTATTCATCCTACACCACAAATTCGCCTTGAGGAGGCTGGACTTGCGGTAAATTATCAAACACTCGCTCTCTCTGTAACCCAAGATGTTTGAATAATAGTGAAGTTTTCCTTTGTGTATTAAATGCAACTAGATAGTTTTCAAATGATCTTAGTCATATTTTCCACTTTATTTGCAGTTTACCTGCCCTTTGAAGAAACGGTGGAGGTTGCAGAATCAAATTTGATGATGCCATGATCATGAATTTACAAAACCATGTGCCAGAAATAACCCACCTTGTGGGTAGAAGTTAGATAAATAATAAAATTTAGCCCACCTACACTAGAAGGCAGGCGAAGTTTCAGTAAATATTCCTCCTAAAGTGTGGGTATGCGATCATAATCGAATGATATTCGCACCTGACCCAAACTAAAATGGCCACCCACTCAGGACATTACCCTTTTTTAATTGCCTTGTGGCATTCTGGGTGGCAGTAATGGAATGCAACCAATAGAATACAACAGAGCCGATAGAAAAGGATTGCGCTGGAATTTTTGTTGCACGCTCGGTCAGTGCAACTGGCACTTTTGAAAGATGCACCACTGATGAAGAAAGTCTTGGGTATGAATAAATAATCAATACCTTGCCTTGCATTTTTGTTGAATTAGAACAATGTTCTCAGGGGTCTGTAAAAAATCGCACACCATTTCAAGGGTATTTGAAATTCAATACTCCAGCAACGATGCCATAGATCCGAAAAAGGTGCACAGCGGCTCGCTCCACTATAATCCACAACTAGAGGTACTGCAGCTTGGAGTTAAGCTTGCTAAACAACAGCGTAATTACAGAGGAGCGTGATGAAGGGCACTGCGAATTCTGGTCGGTGGGTCAAGGATCCTGAGACCTTCCTTATCACCAGATTATGTGGTATTCTTAAAGGGTTAAATAGAGGAACCACACATGAACCAGCAGTAAGATTCAAGAAGATTTAATACAAAATCCATGATCTATCAATACCGGCTACCTCCCCGGCATCCATCAACTGTCTCCCATGCTGCTTGGATGTTCTGGAACCCAGACCGGCTTCTTACTAGAATGAACTGAGCACATTGAATACAAACATAGTGTACAAATAATATAGCCTACAATAAGCCCCAATACTGCAATGACATACTGTGTCCTGAAGTCATGGGAAGTCAAAACAGCCTGCCTGGCATTTTTTTCAATTGCTGTGTTAAAATATGACATTCAGGGCCAGATGTACGACCATAGCATTTTGCGACTCGCAAATTGCAATGAATTGCGAGACGCAATTTGTGAGTTGCAAAATGCTATATACAATGGTGTTTACAACCGTGTCTGAGACACTGTGATTCCCAAAGGCAATGACCCAATGGGGTCGCAAATTGCATGCCTCATGAATATTAATGAGGCTGTCTCAATTTGCGACCCCATTGGGAATGGCAGGCACGCCCAGTGATGGTGGCCTGCTGGGGACAGCAGACCACCATGTCTGGGACTGCTTTATCAATAAAGCAGTTAAAAAAAATGCAGCCTGTTTTCCTTAAAGGGAAACGGTATGCATTTAAAAAACTAAAAATTAAACTTCTTTGTTTAATTTTTTAAGGGCAGGCAGTGATCCCTGAGACCACTTCCTTAAAAAGTATTTGTTTTTTTTTCAAACAAGGGGTACCAGGCCACCAATTTCACTACTGCTAAGTAATACTGCAGATTCGAAATACAATGCAGAAAATCATCGTACTTTACTTTCATATTTGTATTAATTCAACTTCATTTCAAACAACTGTTCATTGCTCTTGATGCATAGGAGGAATACACATTTCATTCAGTATATTGTGCGAATCAAAATTGTATAAAAAACATTTTACAAAAACCTATTATAATCAAAAACAAAGACAAAACACTGTTGTATTTGCATCAATTAATTACACCAGTCCAAAATTTCAACAATTGCCTGCCAAAATTCAAATTCTATGTGGCACTATGACAGGCAGGCTGCGGGGAAAGTTATTTTTTATAAAAGTTCGCTCTCTGGTATGGTTCAATTATGACACCCTCACTAGAGTCCCATTCAATGTTGGTCCCTCGCAGACGATTAAAGACGTGCGGACGCGTTTCCAATCCCCTTCTGCATTGGGGGATTATTATCAGGGCTTTAGACCACAGTGTAATCCTGGTAATTAACAAAATAATATATAATGAGTAGCGCCCTTCTTTGCCTCTCCTTATCAAACTTTTAAATAAACCAAACCACTAAGTACATACATACCAAGAGTACCTTATAGCTTTTGATGGGGTTCTTTTAAAGGTCCATCTTCTGTCCCTAAACACAACCAAATTGATTTTATATAAGTTTGAGTCTGACGTTATGGGACAATCTTAACTACTATTGTTGTTTTTTATGACTTAGAGTTGTGAGCACTTACTGGAGTCTTCGTACATCTATTTCGATGACCCCCACTTGTGTTCGTGTTTCCAGACATGGTCAGCTTAGGACGTTTTGAATTCACCCTGCAAACAATTAAATTGCCATTGTTTATACAGAACGAAGTTTCTTACTGTTTGTGTCTTAGGAAGAGCTTTCCACTGCATTTCTCTTACTTGTATGAAAGGTTCCTCTTCTACCAGATGAATTGTATTCTCATCTAAATTTGGGGCAGCATCATTTCCTGTCACAACCAAACAGAGGAATCTTTTTTTTTTTTAAAAAGCAGTGTAAAAGGAAAGCTATTTGTTTAAATGTGCGCTTTCATCGTCCTTATTAATCTATCTGCTGCAGCCCAGCATGTAAAGAAGAAGCCACATACAACACACTTGAGCTACACTAAGCACTGCCATTCTCCATTATACGTAAAATACACCACAAAATAATCACAAAAGTACTATACCTCCTGGGTCACAACCTTGTCAGATCTTCCTATTTGTACAGAATGACAACTGGTGCCTGGGCACACTCAGGTGAACCTTGTAGCTATCACCCACAACATCATGGGGTACTACACTTCCTCATATTTTCACCCCATGAGATACTTTCCTTGCAACCTCTCGAGGCAGGGTACCTTTCTTCTCCGACATCAACCATCATGGAGTCCCCCTCCCCCATCCAACTGGTTACAAAGAATACAACCCTTCCCCAACTAAGCACACCATAGGATGCCTCCACATTCAGCATCTGACAGCAAGGTACTACTCCTCTCCAACTGCGCATAGCATGAGGTGCTATACGCATATCACTACTAGCAACAGGGTCCTGCTCTTTCCCCTGTTTGCACCAATACGTTGGGCGTTGTCCTGGATTCAGACGATATGGAATCAGTGTCACTCAAGGTAAACACATGGCTTAAGGAGGCGATTGATTGATTCTTGTCTCCCCCTATCATACAAAAAAGTTAGAGTCCATAAATCTCCTGCATTGTGGTTCAATGAATCACTTAAAGCAGAGAAATCCAAATGTAAGAGGTTGGAACGAATTTGGAGGAGAGACTATTCCTTAGAAGCAGGGCTCAATTACAGGAATGAATTAAAGGAATATCATAAGGCCTGTGCTACAACTAGGGCGAGCTATAAATCGAAAATACTATTTAACCTAGTCAAAGAAATTGCGGGTTCCCAAACAAGTGCGAGCCCTCTGCCGTTGAGTAGTGATCAATGTGAGGAACTTGCCCGTTTCTTCACAAATAAGATTGACACTATCTACTTGGATATAGAAAAGCAGCATCTGGTGTCCGAAGAGAATATTACTGATCATACTAGCAATATTGATCTGGTCACTGCTTTTCAACCTTGCTTGAAGTATGAGCCGCTTACGATTTGGCCTGAGATTAATGTGTAAGGCCTGAAAGATATTTTAGGCAAATTAAAATCTGGATCGCCAGCTGATCCACTTCCAATCTCGGTACTTAAACCTTTGGACATTCCTCAGCTTTCTGAGATTTGTAGAGCACTCAACCAATCGCTATTAAATGCAAATGTTCCAGCTTTGTGGAAAATTGCTATGGTAATGCCACTGCTGAAAAAGCCATCGGCTGATCCGAAGATTCTTGCCAATTTTAGACCTATCTCCCTTTTGCCTGCTTTCTCCAAAATTTTGGAACGGCATGTTCATTATCATCTCGTCCAGTTCACTGAGGCAAATGCATTACTTCATCCATCCCAATCAGGTTTCCGCCCAGGATTCTCCACAGAGACTACTTTGTTGGGCGTTACAGAGAATCTACGCCTTATGTTGGACAGAGGGGACACAGCTGTGCTGATACTTCTTGATCTCAGCGCAGCATTTGACACCATCTCTCACACTATACTACTACAGTCTCTCTCTGCAATGGGCATCTGTGGTTTGGCCCTGGATTGGATCGCATCCTTTCTTACTCAGCGAACATTTCAAATCTCTTCACACTCGGCTTCCTCTAATACTCATCTGTCGCCGTATGGGGTCCCTCAAGGTTCGGTACTCAGTCCCTTGCTTTTTAACCTATATGTTTCACCTCTCGCACAGATTGCCGAACAGGAAGGTTTGACTATGTTTATGTATGCTGATGATTCGCAAATTACGTTTTCGCTGTCAAATTCAAAGCAAGCGTCACCTTCCCTCCTTCAATCTGGGCTTAGGACAATTGCCAAGTGTAAGAGTGATAATTTGCTCACATTGAATGGCGGGAAAACGGAGGTCCTTATACTAGGTCCTAAGCAGGACCTCTGGAGTCCTAGACAATGGCCATCAGATATGGGAGCCCTTCCAATTCCTTCTGACCAGGTGCTAAACTTGGGGATGACTATTGACAGAGGCCTGACTATGCAGCCCCAGGCTAGGAAGTTAACTGCTTTATGTTTTACCATTCTAGGCTGGCTTAAGAAAATCATTTGGATGCTGCCAGAAGACTCACAGAAGTCAGTAGTGAATGCCCTGATCACTTCTAGGTTAGATTATGGCAACGTTCTCTATTTAGGGGCGTCACAGGTGGTCATTAGACGCCTTCAGCTTGTTCAAAATGCTGCGGCTAGGCTGCTTTGTAAATGTCATAGAAGGGAACATATGTCAGGTCATCTCCGTTCTTTACATTGGCTAAGGGTGGAGAGTAGAGTTAAGTTTAAAACTCTCAGCTATATGTACAAAATAAAATGGGGTATGGCCCCGAGATACCTTCAATCTCTGGTGCATCTGTATACCCCGGTTCGCTGTTTGCGGTCCTCATCTCTTGATCTTTTTAGCTTGCCCAAGATTCGCCTTTCCAGAATGGGAGGCAGGTCCTTTTCTTTATTGGGTCCAAAACAGTGGAATTCTCTGCCATTGAATATCCAAAGGGAACCCAGTTATGCCCGCTTTCGCAGAGTCATTAGGACCTGGCTATTTGATCAATATTTTCCCTTTGATTCTATATGATTGGAATTTTTTAGCTGTCTAGCCTACTGTCTCATTAGCACCGGGAAACCCTTGTTTGGGTAGCTGTCGCACTCTATAAGCCTAATAAATAAATAAATTATAGTCATAACCCAATTGTTGTCTCGTTTCTTTGACATGAGATTTGGGGAGCCTTATGTCTTGACTTGTGGAAAGGTTTCTGTCTGTTGTTTGTTATCTTTTGTGTCTTCCTGGGTATTGGAAAGTGAATGATTGTCCTTGTATTTTATATGCAAGGAATGGATGGCTGTTGTTTTTAAGAGAGGGCGGTGTGTCCACATTCCCTATATGTCTGAGCTGGTGTCTGGAATACTGAGGAAGAATAATGTAATATAATGTAGGTGTGTGGTCTTGAGTGGGTGCAAGGGAAGGACAATTAGAGGGAGGATGGAGTTCTGCCAGGACCTTCTCCTGTAGGCTAAGGGCTTAACATGGAATAAAGATCTTACTGCCGACAAGAGTGGCTCCACGCTCTTATGTGAAGAGCCTGTCCTCTAATTAGTACATTAGTGTAAAGGCGAAAATTGCCTGAAAGTGACTATTTTAGCCTGACATCCTGTAACTCATTGTTTCTGCAATATTTGCAAATGCCTTTGGGAATGCAAACTTAACTACAAGCGGTATGTTACTTTTCCTTTACAGAAATTCAGGGACATTCTGGACAACAACAGGAATGTTTCCTCATGAGTTTATCATTAGCTTAAAAGGTCTGGCAAACATCAATACCATTACAGTGCAGAGTTATTTAGGTGAGTTTTTTGTTACATATATTTAAATTATGCCTTTCTGCCTCTGTAGTCTTTAAGGAGGGAAAATGCATGTGTTTGGGACATGAAGTCATTAAAGATACCCAGCTCTTTAGAAGACGAGGTAGTTGTGCAGAACGGGCAAACCAGTTGAAGCCTTGGGACAGAATTTAGCTTGTTGGAAGAGTGAGTATGATTTCATGATGGTGAAACCTTCCAAATGACCCTGTGTTGATATCTTTGTTGATGGGTACCTTGTCAGCTGTACTTGTAATTGTATCTCGCCTTAAAAGTTTTTTTGTGAGTTTTGTGTTTTTTAATGATTCTGATAAGCAGTTCAGATGTGCTGCATACAGTCAGAGGGGTCTCAGGACCCAAATGCTTTGGGTTTAATCGTCCAAAAGTTGGCAATTTTTACATACAAACAATATTGGGAATGGAATTCATTTAGTAGTTGTGTCATTTTAGGACATTATACTGAAAAGCTGCCAGAGAAAACCAGGACTTAGTAATTTGTGGCAAATGTTTCATTAGTAAATCACTTTTGTGAATAAAAGAAAAATTGCAAATGGTGTGTTTGTAAAGAATGTAACCAATCAGAGCAATCAAAGTCAGATATTTGTTTTAAGTGGAAAATGGGCAATTCAACCCCAAAAAGATTGGAATTCTTATGTAGGAAGCAGTTCATGTTTAAAATATATATACATAAATTAATCAGTTATATAAAATTGAACACACCAGTGAGTGGTTTACAACATTTAATTCTTTTAAATCTTTATTAAGTTGCACCTCAATTCAAATGCTGGTTAAAGAAGGATTTTCAAACTTTTGGAATATGCTCTTTCATCTACAATTAAAGCCTGCGAGGGTAACATTCTCTGGGTAAAGTTAAAGCTAAAAAATATTCCTACTTAATATACGGAAACCAGTATTGATGCATATTTGACACTGTTGGTCAAGCTCCTTGTCTTAAAATAATGTATTTTTCCAACAATTGTATAAAGTGCTCTTGGCATTTGGTAGTTTTCCCCAAGAAAGTTTCTAAAATATTAGTGGTAAATAGCGCATTTCCAAAGCAAATTTGGCAAAGCAAAATAGTAAAAATGAAATAAGTTTAGAGAACAGTATAGCGTTACCTGTGCTTCTCTTGCAGTCATCATTTACACTTGGTGTATATCTGAAACATATTTTGCCAATCTTGTTAAACATAGGGTGAGTTGTAAAGTTCACTGCAAAGGAGTTGGTTATTCTTCAACAATTCGCTCTACTATGAATTGCCAGGGCTTTCTCCTCCTTGTGTTGAACCCTTTTTAGGTCTCGCCTAAGCCATTGCGTTAGCAATGCTTTAGCGAGATATTAAGTAGGGCTTTAAAAAATGATCCCAAATTCTTTTTTTAGGCGGATTGCCTATAGTGCATGTGTGCGGGCGCGTGCACATCGCACACCATTTGTCAGCCTTTGAGCCTCTCTCCGCACTCATGCTGGTTTACAATTCAAAGGAATCCGCTCCCCCGCCCCCCCTCCGTGCAATGCCAGAGCTTGTTGTTTACAAGCAACACCCCAGCTGCTTTTGATCCGGAATCTGCTCCCCCGCCCCCCTCCGCGCAATGCCAGACCTTGTTGTTTACAAGCAACACCCCAGCTGTTTTTGATCCACCATGTCCTTTTCCATGCTTTGTTTTACTCAGCCCCCTGCTTCAGCTATGCCCTGCGCCCTCATTCAACGCTGAGAGTTGAACCCAGTTCCAGGGTCAGCAACTCTACCTTAGGCATGCATTTGTTGTATTATTAGCGGTGCCAGCTGTTCTTCATCAAACACTTAAATGACGAAAGTCTGAAAATACAGAAGGCTTTCAACTTCATTATAATTGACACGTTAGAGCAATGGCATATCAACCAACTATCCGGTACTTAAGTAGCCAGCAGTCGCACTTTTTAATTCAACATCCAATGCTTATTTTCAAACGCTGAGTTGTCTAAGCAAAACAATATTGTAATCGTTCAACAAAAATATAATTTCTTTTATTTATATAATGGTAGCAGATTCGAGATGTGACTATATTATTTTTACAAAATGAGTACTTATTAGCACAATGTAGAATTGCGTAACGCTGAACAATTGTGTGAAATCGTATATCATACACCGGAAATTTAGACTCATTAAAACACTTCATGCAAAAGGTCAGTCTGATGAATAAATCATTTCACTGAGTAATGGATTGTTGTAATTGGATAACAGAAGGAACAGCAGTGGAGAGTAGGATAAACAACCTCTCTCTCACCCCTCTCTCTCTACACCCCTCTCTCTACACCTCTCTCTCTCTACCTCTCTCTCTCTACACCCCTCTCTCTACACCTCTCTCTCTACACCTCTCTCTCTACACCCCTCTCTCTCTCTCTCTCTACACACACCCCTCTCTCTCTACACCCCTCTCTCTACACCTCTCTCTCTACACCCCTCTCTCTACACCCCTCTCTCTACACCCCTCTCTCTCTACACACCTCTCTCTCTACACACCTCTCTCTCTACACCCCTCTCTCTCTACACCCCTCTCTCTCTACACCCCCCTCTCTCTACACCCCTCTCTCTCTACACCCCTCTCTCTCTCTACACCCCTCTATCGCCCTCACTCTATCTATCTATCGCCCTCACTCTATCTTTCACCCTCACTCTATCGCCCTCACTCTATCTATCGCCCTCACTCTATCTGTCTATCGCCCTCACTCTATCTATCTATCGCCCTCACTATATCTATCTATCGCCCTCACTATATCTATCGCCCTCACTATATCTATCGCCCTCACTCTACCTATTGCCCTCACTCTACCTATCTATCGCCCTCACTCTAACTATCTATCGCCCTCACTCTATCTATCGCCCTCACGCTATCTATTGCCCTCACTCACTCTATCGCCCACACTCACTCTATCGCCTTCACTCACTCTATCGCCTTCACTCACTCTATCGCCTTCACTCACTCTATCGCCCTCACTCTGTCTATCACCCTCACTCTGTCTATCGCCCTCACTCTGTCTATCGCCCTCACTCTATCTATCGCCCTCACTCACTCTATCGCCCTCACTCTATCTATCTATCGCCCTCACGCTATCTATCTATCGCCCTCACTCACTCTATCGCCCTCACTCACTCTATCGCCCTCACTCTATCTATCGCCCTCACTCTATCTATCGCCCTCACTCTATCTATCGCCCTCACTCTATCTATCGCCCTCACTCTATCTATCGCCCTCACTCTATCTATCGCCCTCACTCACTCCAATAGTTTTGTTTGTACTCACTCTTTCCTCCTTCTATAACTTTTCATGAAGCCCTGCAAAGGAACGCCATTATTTCATCCTTTTTGGTTCAGTCCTCGTAGAGCAGCCTTGGTTGCAATCTCATTCTGCTTAGAGGATTGTAGAATAAGTGAGAGTGATAAAAAACCTTGACACTTTATTGCCACTTGTTCTACATGCTCTGCCTTTCCCTACTTATGCTCCTGCCCTGCTAATTCAGTTGCCTCTCTATCTTTACCTGGAGTTTCTGCCCTTACCACTCCCCGCCTTCTATGAGAGTCTTGATTTAATGGAGCATGTATGGAGGTGTCCTGTTTCCTTGTCTGGAAGACGCTATTGGTTTCACTTCTGCTCTTGGAGCAACCCTTCGTCAATTGGTGTCCTGTTCATCTGAGCTTTCAGTCTTGAAGCTCCCATAGACTGAATTACTGGCATCCTTGAAGGAAATGACACAAATAGGGTCACCCGGGTCACTCGTGACAACCTCTCGGCCTTCCAAACAAATGAAGAGTCAGACAGTAGTGAATATAAACCCAAGTTATTTATTAGTAGTGCGCTGCAGCGACGCCCATTCTGACCAGCCTCATGAGATAGCCGCAGAGGGACTGACTCCCCCCAACACGACATAAGATATTATACATTTCCAAAAGCCATAAGAACACGCCCAGGCCAGAAAATTCCAGTACAGGCACTAGCCAACAAAGGAGGCACAGAAGGATGAGCTACAGTACTGGGACCGGGTACATGTTATCTTTGCCAAGCACTACGACGCAGGTGCTTAGCTTCGGTTATGAAACAGAATGGTGGTTACTAATAAAATGGCAGCATGAATGCTAACTTAACACAGAATAAAACGTGAGCAAGGGGACGCTAACCTTTTCAATTCTAACAGACCCTCCTTTTAGCATTTATTGCTAACAAAGGGAAAATGCTCAAGCATAGATAACATTTGTTAGCTCATTTAGCTATTAGTGAAAGTGAAAACTCTGTGCGATATGTAATAAACGCATTGCAGGGATAGGAAGGCATCACTAATATTCAAAAAGGCCCTTGTCTATGCACATCATATCCTGGATGTCCTGGATCATCATGATCTTGTTCTTAGAGTCATGTTTTGAATGTTTAGGGCGAGGTGTCAGTATGTCTACACAGCAGGCACAACAAGCAGGAAGACAGTGTATGCACAGACAACATATCAAGATAACACCAGCTATGGAGATCAGGAAGATGATAATCTTCCTGATTATCATCAAGATGCAAATTGGCCCCAAAACCACCCCATGAGAGACCACGTACCATTCTCTTGGTGTATTTCAGAGGAAAGCCCATGGAGCTTCTGTATAGTGGCATATACATTCGGAGCATGGTCCAGTAATGTATACACAGCAGCTACTACCAATGACACGGCAAGCGCCACCCCTTTCAGCAAGGATGACGTCTAACACCATCCGGTTTTGAAGAGCAACGACTCCCGTAGCCATTTATCACTCCTTCAACCACCAGGGTGAGTTTACGAATAAACAACGGGTAGGTACCTGTTTCCAGGGAGGATCTGTGTGGTACAGACTAGATATTTTTGTACCACAGAATGACAACACCCTGAATCCAGGTGGGCGGTTACCTTGGTTTGGTTAACAAGAACACTCCATAGAAAAAAGCGCCCAATTCTTCTGTGTAGAGAAGAGACCTGGGAACACAGCTGACGTCAATCGGTTCTTCACTTGACTTCTTGTGGGGACAGGTCCGGGAGATTTTGGAGGCTCACTGACGGGTCGTATGATCTTCTTTGGTCCTTGGTTACCGCAGGGAGGTTTGCTCCACCTCCCATGGGGAGACACGGGGTTGTGCGCATGAAAAGCATATGGCCCTCTTGACTGCTTGCTCGATAGTGAGATGAGAGTGTTGCTGCAGCCATCTTTGAGTAGGGCAGGACAAAGCCTTCAGGTACTGCTCTAAGTAGATTTGTTCCATAATTTCTTCCTTCCTTTCTTCTGTTGGTTTCAGCCATTTATCCGCTGCCAGCTTTAGTTTAAAGAACATTGTCTTATGGTTATCACCTGGGGCCCCCTTTACCTTCCGGAATCTGACTCTGTAGGACTCTGCAACCATTCCCAAGTGGTCAAGAATAATGTTTTTTATTTCCTCATAAGGGGTAGTACCCCCAGTGTTATCAATCTGGTATGCCGCTTGGGGTTCCTCTGTCAGGATGGGAGCCAAGAAAAATGGCCACTTCCCGACAGGCCATCCTGATGCTTTGGCTGCCCTTTCAAAGTTCAAAAGAAAAGCGTTCGGATCCTCTCCTGGTATGTACTTCTGAAGGGCTATATTCGGGTGAATTGGATCACCCGAACGAGTGCCCTGATGGAGGGAGGTACTCTGTACCTGGTCTTCATCAAACGATTGCCCAAAATCCAACATCCAGTCCTGGTGTAACAAAGACAGATTCACCTGTGCCCCTTTAATATAGCTCTTTAGAGAAGTGTAGTAGCCTTCATTCTCTCCGTTAGGAGGAATATGTATCGAAGGCATTAATGCTCAGGGGGCTCCATGGACGCCAGCCCCACCAAGCATGACTCTTATCCAACAGAGCCCATTGCAGCAGGCTCATTGTCCAGCCTGGACATCATAAGCCTCTCTCATATCCAGAAAGGAACTAGCCTCACCCCCATAAATAAATCACTCAGAATGAAGAGTCATGCCTCAAACCACAATCATCAAGGGGAGTTGACAGGTGTGCATCCTCTGCAGTGCCATCGCTCAGACATATCTCGCCATTGTAACTAACACATTCTCTCTGTGCTTCAGTGCTGCAGGGGAAGGTTTCAGCAGTTCAAAGGAGTGCAGGGACGTATCCCACGTTCTCCTCGACCTATAGCATCCCAGGTACACAATCAACACTGAGCCAACCACTGCAATTCGGCAGACAGGTAGTTAAGCTCAAAGTCTGGAGCAGTCATTTCTCTCTCATCCAACAGGAGCCGTAATGTCTGCAGTGCCACCCTACTCCTCAATGTTCCCCAATATAGCATAAGAAGGATGCTATCCAACTCCCTAAAAAAGGCTATAGGTAGTTCCATCAATAAAAACTGCAAACAAATAGAGGAGCTGCGGTAAAATCGCCATTTTAGAGATGGCTATCCGGCCACTTACTGAAACAGGGAGGGCACTCCAACATGTATTTTTGAATTTAAATTTTAATTTGAATTTAAAAACATTTATTGAGCGCTCTTATACCAAGCGGTTTCATGGCGCTTTGGAGATTACGACCAGCAAAAAGCAGCAGGAGAGGACATACTAGGTGGCAAAAGCACTAGAAAATAGAAAAGTTTTCAAGTTTTTCCGGAACTCTAAATAAGAGGATAAAGTTCGGAGCGCCAGGGGGAGGGAGTTCCAGGTGCAAGGGCCGCGAATTTCGCCCCGCCAGCTTTCTTTTTGTTAGAACGGGGTATGGCCAGGAGTGCCATGTGAGTAGAGCGGAGTTCTCTACCCGGTAAATAGGGCCTGACAGCTGAGCAAATAAACTCAGGAGCAGTGCCCATCCTGGCCTGGAAGGTGAGGCAGCCTAGTTTGAATAAGGACCGTTCTCTCACGGGCAGCCAGTGCAGTGCCTTCAGCAATGGGGTGGCTCGATGGAATTTGGGCAGTCCATGAATCAGGCGGGCAGCCTGATTCTACACTAGCTGCAAGCGGTGTATGGCGTAGGCCGGCGCGCCGTTGTAGATTATGTTTCCATAATCAATGCGCGAGAGCACCATAGTCATTACAATAACCTTTAGCGCCGGAAGGGAGAAAAAACGGGACATTTTCCTGATTATCCTGAGAGAGAAGAAGCAGGAGGATACCACCGAACTGACTTGGGAGTGCACAGAAAGTTGAGAGTTAAGCAGAATCCCAAGGGTATTGACTTTAGGGACCGGGAGTGGGGGGGCACCCAGTGATGAGAGCCAAAAAGATGGGGACCATGGACTGCAACCACCTCCAGTCAAGACCAGCTCAGTCTTGTCTGGATTAAGCTTGAGGTGGTTGCAGTTCATCCAGTCCTGAATGAATAACATAACAGTTTGAACATTCTGAGCGGATGAGGGGGAGTGGGAAAGATTGAAGATTAGCTGGAGGTCATCGGCGTAATTGAACACCGTGACCTCCAGCTGCTTTAACATAAAAATGAGGGGGTAGATGTATAAATTAAACAGAAGGGGGAAAGTGAAGAACCCTGAGGGACGCCACACTCCACCTTACGGGAGGCGGCAGTGAAGCCAGCAAGGTGGACCGCTTGAGCCCTATCGCACAGGAAGGACTCCAGCCATGAGAGGGCTAAGCCCTCTATGCCCGCCGCCTTGACACGGGTGAGGAGAATGGAATGGTCCACCGTGTCAAAGGCGGCGGACAGGTCCAGGAGGATAAGGGCCTGCGGGAGATTGGTGTCAATGCCCTCGCATAGTTCATCCATTACCGAAATCACTATCTTCTCCGTGGAGTGTAGAGGTCGAAAGCCCGCCTGGCGGGGAGAGAGGCAGTGATTTGCCTCCACATGGGTGCTCAGGGTGCTGGTGACGTGGGTTTCCAAAACCTTTCCCAAGTAGGGCAGCAGGGAAATGGGACGATAATTGGAAGGGGATGAGGGATCGGCGCCAGGTTTTTTTAAGATTGGGATAACAACCGCTGCTTTGTGAAAGTTGGGGACGACTCCATTGCTGAGCGAGCCGTTAAGGAGTGTAAGGGGAGGGGTAGGGCAAGCCAGGAAAATTTCTCTGAGGACGTGGGCAGGGCCGAAGTCCAGGGGGGAGCCCGACTTTACCCGTTGAAGCAACGGAGGAAGTGAGTCCATGGTCAACAGAGGAATACTAGTCAGTTTAGAAGCGGTGGGTGGGGGAGAGGGGTTAACGAATGTTGGTGAAGGGAGGGGTATGTTGATTTTGATCTTTGCAACCTTCTCAATGAAGAATACATTGAGCGAGTTGCATAAATGCTGGGAAGGGGGGATCGTTGCCGTTGCTCTATCGGATGAGGCTAATTCGTGGACAGTGGCGAAAATTTCTTTGAACTGGGACTCTGCCGCTAATATCCTGTTGGAGTAAAAATCAGTCTTGGCCTCGAGAATGCCTTTTTTATAGGCCTGGAGGGCAGAAAGATATGCAGTTTTCAGTACAGGGCAGTAAGCTCTCCTCCAAGCTCGCTCAGCTCTCCGTGCAGCTAACTTTTTCGCCTTGAGGTCTGAGTTAAACCATCTATTAGCTGCATGGGCCCTTTTAACCGTAATCCGTCTAAGGGGGGGCGAATTCGTCGCCCGATTGGGTCAGCCAGTTGTTAATGGTTGCCAGCTGAACTGGGGCTGTGAGGCCTGAGAGGTCAGGGCTGGTCTCGGCCAAGGACGAGCAGAAGGACGGCATCTCAGCTTTGCCCCATTTCCTGATCCAGATATTCTTGCGGAGTAGGGGCTTGGCCTCAGGGGCTAGGGCAAGGGAGAATGAAATAACTAAGTGATCAGACCAGGGGCAGGGGGAAATGATGGGAAGTGATGTGGGGACATTTAAAGGCCAGATCTGGTCCAACATATGACCATGGGTGTGAGTGGGACTGTGGATGTGGGGTATGAAATTAAGACTGGTCATAAGGTCAGTAAAGTCCTTGGAGTGGGAGTTTTCAGCGGGGTCATTGGGCCAGAAATTGAGGTCCCCTAGGACTAGAACTGATGAGTTATTTATCGCCAGTGTGGCCAGGAGATCTTGAAAACTGGAATTGAAGGAGGGGGTGAGTTGAGGGGGACGGTAAATAAGAACACAAGTCAACGGTGTCTGGTATGAGGTCGAGCGTGCTACCAGGTAGTCCACTTCCGGAATAAGGGGGGAGGGAAGGATCTGAAAGTGGAGATCAGTGCGAGCTATCAAGGCCACTCCTCCACCCCTCTTGCCCTCTGGCCGATCCGCTCGGATGGCAGAGTATGAGGGGGGCAATATAGCTTGAATGTTGGGCAGGGAGTCAGCCTTGAACCAGGTCTCGGTTAAAAACAAGAGATCGGGCGCGTGCGTGTCAATATAGTCAAATAGCTTGTACTGATGATTGACCGCTGACCTGGTATTAAGTAGTGTGGCCGAGATGTTGAATGCCGGTATTTGGGGAGTGAAGGGATGAGGAAGGGTCGGGGATGGGAAGACAAGCGAGGGTATCATCTGTGACACAATCGCTGGAGGGGAACAGGGAGGGGGAGTAGACAGACCAAGGACAGACACATGAGTAGCTACAGAGGGGGAGATTGTGCCAGGGGTCCAATATGAGCAGAGTTGAGATGAGGAGTATGTAATCAAACAAGCAGAGTGGGGTGCCCCTAGCCCCTGCCAGCCGCGGACGGGCGCAGATGGGCTTAACTCTGGCGCAACTCCGGCGCGCCTTCGTCGCGCCGCTGCGCTCGTCCGCTGCGCTGACACATGTAAGCCGTTTAAGTAGAGGAGTAGCGTGGGGGGAGTGGCGTGTGACCGATCGTTGCAGAGAGGAAATTTCCTGGGCAAACTTTCCCCTGAAGAGCAACTCCATGGTCCTATATATGTTCACCCCCAACTATCGAATGGTAGTCTGTTCTCAGCGCATCGCCAGAGCGGAGATAGAGGGCTGAAACCCCCCTGGTGTCAGGACTTAGGGAATAGGCGCTGGATTTTTTTTCAGTTAACGTCGAGACCCAACACCTCCCCAAATGCCGACAGAGCTGCCATCGCCACTTCCACGTCAGAAGTCTCGCCATGAATATACAACAACATTTCATCACTGTATAGTGAAATATAGAGACAATCTTCCGCGATCTGTAGGCCGCGATAGTGCCTACTCTTCCATAGAGAAAGCGCAAATGGTTCCAAAGCTAGGGCAAACAACAAGGGGGATAATTGGTATCTCTGCCTATTGCCCCACGCTACCATGCAGGTGTCCAATATTACTGACCTAGTTCTTACCCTTGCCACAGGTAAGGTATACAATAACCTGGTCCATTTAACAAATTCAAGCCAGAACCCCATCTCAAGTAAAGCGGCATATAAAAACGAATAATTCAGGGAATCAAACACCTTCCTAATATTGACGGACTGTCCTATATTAGGCAAGCTGCTACGGGTAGGGATGAACCCTATCTGATCAGAGTGTATCAGTTTACCTACATGCGGCAATATCCTATTCACCAGGACATTAAGCATAGAGAGGGGGCAGTAGGAATTAACTAGTCCAAGGTATTTGTTCTTCTTGGATAAATACACAATTGTGTCTTGGGTAACAACACAATCTCTGAGGAAGGTGGGAGCAGTCCCTCGCGTTTAGCCCCATTAAAGACTTCTACTAGCTTAGGGGCCAGGACACGAAATAATGTGCATAAAACTCTGTGGGAAGCCCTTCCGTTCCAGGGACCTTGCCCCAGGCCCTCTCCTTAATTGCATAACATACCTCCTGGACAGAGACATCTGTGCCTAGTCGCTCTGCCATAGCAGGGTCTAGTACCAAAAGAGAGGAAACTATAATGTATTGTAACATGTCCGCCTCGTTAATTGCAGCACCCACCGACATGGGTGTGGAATTTAATAAAATATCTACTTGTCCATGGGACAGGTTGCTTCATAAATCTACTTGTCCCGTAAAAAAAATCCATGTGTACTTTGGTGCCAAGAAGTGCGGCAACAAATCATGGCAGCAATCTCATTATAAAAGAGCTCTGATGATAGCATCTCTGATTATGCCAGGGCTAATATATAGTAGGGTTTGATTTCTAGCAATTCCCTTAATTTTCCACCTTTGAACAGATCTACATACTGGGGCTGGAGGTGGTGTAAAGCAATTGTTTCAGGGTTGGAAAGCACGTTTGAGTCTGTGCAAACCTACTAAATTTTTAGGGGTTTTCACTAGCTCTTCTGTAATTTTTCCCCATATTGAGAAAGGTTGGAAATTTACTCCTGGCAAGGGCAGATGTAAAACTTCTTCCAAGGTTGAGAAAAAAATGGTTGGAGTGAAAGTTAACTTTAAACGCTCAAAAGATTTTCGCATGAGCAAATCAACGCATGCATATTGGCTTGTGCTAAAATGCAGTTTGCAAATATTTTCTAGGAGTACGATTTTGTGGCCTACTTCTGTAAATTAATGTGAATTTTTTGAAGCCGTAAATCTGCAGTACTGCAAGGACATATACAATGGGTGCACTTTTGTGACTTAATTTAAGAATTGGGTCCCTAATTAGGTCTTGAGATAACTAAGATTCATTCATTCTCTCTCTTTCTCTCTCTCTCTCTTTCTCTCTCTTTCTCTCTCTCCTGTTCTTTCACAAGGAGCATATTGGCACTCAAAGAAGTTATTTTACGGGGGCAATGTGTGCTTTTTAAGACCAAAAAACATTGTTGCTTTTTGCCAATGTTTGTTATGTGGTGAGGGACTAGCAGTTCCCACAACAATTAAGTTTTACAAAACCATGTCAAAACAAGACATGCATTGACCACCAATGTCAGACCTATTGGTTTGACAATGATTGTTTATCATGTATCCCATAATCTTCTTGAAACCGGTTGCACAGATTTTCCATTCTGAATATTTTTTAGGAATATTAGCATGCATCAACATATTTTACTAGATGACGCTTCAAAGAAATTGTACCTTAAATCTTCACAGTAGTTTAGCAAAACATTTTATTTCCTAGTTGCATTTTTTTGTGAACATTTTATTTTGAAAGCAAAGATTCACCAATCTTGCTTTCAAGCTTCAGCAAATATTTGCAGCCCTTCAAAGAGCATTCTTGGAGCGTTATACGTAGCCTCATATTGTTAAACTTTGCGAATGTGTGCATACATTTTTATACTGGGACCACTGTCAGCAGTGCAGTCCGAGCTTACAACATTTCCTTAGCTTGCTCACCTTAATAATATAGGCCTTGCCTTAATGAACCATAGATAAAAGTTCAAACCGCATTAACATATGGACATAATTATGACCTTAACTGCAGACAATGCCCTTCCCTGATCCATAATGTGATACTGTAAACTGGCAGCCGAAGGGTATGTGCTGCAGGGCGTTGGGCCTACTTGTTCCAAGGCAAAAGAAACATAAAAACTTGTTGTCCTTGACCCCAAACAATATGTCCTAGAAGTCGGGTTATAGGAATTTCACACTCCTGCACAGTGTATAACTTGTTGTAGTATTGAGTGAAGGTGGCATTGATTTCCCACTGTGTAAACACATCCTGACCAGCTGAATAGAGAATCTGGAGAATAGTGTGCCCCTGCTCTCCTCCCGGGGAAGCCAAGTCAGCATGCTCCCTGACTTATCACTATCCCTATAGACCGATGCCATACTGGCCTTATAGTCCTATTGCGTCAAGCATTCCACTAATATAAGCAACTTCTTCCTTTTAGCAAGTATCCGCTCCCTGCCGTCTCCCCAAGCTCCTGGGGCACACCATTCAATACCTCCTCTTGTCGCTTAATGTCAATTTGTAGCTGGATACACACATACAAATTATTCGAGATACAATAACAAGACACAACCACATTCAGGACCTCTCACTCAATTCCCACCGACGACGCTGTCCCCGAGTTCTCCAGCCAATAATTATTAATTACTTCCCCAAGCGAGACCCGGAATCCCGGGTCATCAAGCAAGGCCGAGTTAAACTGACAAGTTGGGACACAAGGACAGCGTCGCAACCACCGGAAAAAAGTATAATAAGGGGTTATGGTCAGAATAATTTCTTGCCAAATACTCTGCATCTACCACCCATTTCTACACTATATCACAACCTAGTACCCCATCCAGGCGAACATCCAAATTGTGCAGGCCAGAGCTCAAGGATTAAGCCCAAGCCCCAGGGATGCATGCTCTCCAACAATTTGTAAGATCCCATTGCTGAATCCAAGTACCGAATGCTCCTGCCAACTTTTGCGCAGGTGATGAGTGCAATGGTGGATTAGACCTAGCTATGGTAAGGTCAGCCACTTAGTTGTAGTCCCCTTCAACAATCTTCAGGTAAGGCAGCATTGCCTCAAAGAGGGGTGTCAGGGTATTCAGAAACGAAGGTTAGTCCTTATTTGGGGCATATATATTAAGCAGTGCGACATCCTTCCCATCTAAGCGACCCAGCACTAAGACGTCACAACACTCAGGATCAAAGAATGCATATGCAATTGGAAGGGTACTCTGGGACGGATCAAATAAGAGCCCCCCTCGTAGAGCAAGCAGTGTAGTACAGTTGACCCCTCTACTCCTACGAAGAGCCCTGCCCTCGGAATCTGTTATCTGTGTCTCCTGGAGAAATGCGACCTTTGACCCCCTCAGTTTTTAGATAGGCCTGAACATTATAATGTTGGGAGGGTGTGGCCAGCTCCAGAACATTTCAGGTGACAATCTAACCCGGTTAGCCATCGAAACATATGTACATGAAGCCAATTGTATCATGTCACTCCACGCCAAGCGCTCAGTAGGTGTGCCAGCATCTAGCCACTCGGTGCTTTCTCTCCAGCCGCACACACACACAACCAGAGAAGAGAACAAAAGAAAGAATCCAGAAACAACTGCAAAATTCCCACAACCCCCACCCTCAACAGGGATATGAATATATCCTGTCCAAACAATTTAAGGCAAACAGCCTACAAAGAAATACATGGAAAGCCCACCAAGTGAGACTAAAAGAGTCGGTAAAGGAAAGTTCTGTCGGAGAAAGAGCCCAGCCAGGCTAGGACCCAAACAAGAAATTAATCAAAAAGAATCTTATGCAGTGCATCTCCCTGCACTTGCACAGTCCCGCCTCCCCCAGCAAAGCATTGAAACATAAAAGTTATAGGTGGATGTACGGTAGCCTCCACGGCTCAAAACTTGAAGTGGGGGTCATGCCCGGGGTAATCCCCAAGAGGATGTTCTCCACACCTGGAATTGTAGAGCCCACTGAGCTTGAGGTGGACCTCCTGCGGGACTGCATCCTGGGATCCAGCGAGGTCCCTCCAGACCTCAAAGATGCCACCATCTCCACCGCCATCGTCTGTTCCTAGGCCGCCTTTTGCCTGTTACGCCGACTTGTCCTCCTTGCAATGGGAGCGCTGGCGCCTCAGGCACTGAGGTCGGTGATGTTCAGAAGCTGCTGTAGGCACAGATCCTGTTGAGCATATCCTTCTGGATACTCAGGATTGGTTCATTGCACAATAGGATCCACCCCTTAATTCTGATAGCTTTGGTAGCGCAGAAAGTTGAGATGATCAAGTGAGGAAAGGTAGGGAAGGTAACAGCAGGGAAGGAGACCTAGAAGGGAAAAAGCACACCATAAGATTCATTGTGATACTGTACTGCCTGTCCTTATGTAACACATAAATTATGGTAACCTATTTTACCTGTAAAGGAAAGAAAATCTTATCACGTGACCAGTGTAGGAGTCTGTATCATTCTTTCACAGTCAGTACTGTTCCATATAATTCCCTGCTGTGATACTGAAATAGGAAGAGAGTGTTACCACATATCAATTTTTTGGTCCCTACTATTTCCTGATATGCCACTTAAATCATAAACAGACAGCACCCACCAGCATAAGGGTAATGCCAGACATTCAGGGATAAACGACCCTCTGGAACTCTGAACTCCCCTGTTAAATGGCAAGACAAGATCAACTTATGAGTACGTTGTTTTCGAATGTATGTGCTTATTTCAATCATAGCGCTTCACAGTAATTATTTTCTTTTCCCTAACTCAGTGTTTTCCAATATAGCGAGTAAAATACATCAGCACATAAACTATTTTCAATATGTCACCACATGTGACCTTTGAAAGAAGCAGTAATCCTGAAATGAGCCAAACACTGCTACATGTCACAACGCACTATGTATGTAGATACCAAGCATATTTAGGAAATCCAGAGATGACTTTATGCAGAAACGAATCAAAAGAAACTGCCCTGCAACCCCAAGGCTCCAAAATTTGGATATGTATGCTAATAACCAGTGTTAACCCTTTGTGTGTCCCACTCCAGCAGGAGAACCAATATGGTCAGCAAAAGTTCACGATCCCTCCCCCCTCACGCGCTCCCCCCCGCCCCCGCTGATTCACACCAAGAATGCTAACATACTGTTCTGCACGAACAAGGAAGGCCTAAAAGGACCTGGAGGTGGTGTAAGTACACCCTTACGATTCTGTCAGGAATGCTTATACTCCAGTCTACCGTAAAACAATCCAGAATAATCTGGGGGCAGAAACACCCTTTAGGCGGTTCCGGTTCATGACGTCCCAGCGTCTGTACCTCTCTGCGAGCGAGCCTATGTCCGCTAATGCACATGGGACATGTAGTTTATCCTTGCAAGCGTATGTCTGCCGTTTGCCCTGTCTGACAGCTACTCCAATTCTAGCCATGTTTCGGTGACATTACTGACAACGTTCACAGCGTGACTA
Organism: Lissotriton vulgaris; assembly: GCF_964263255.1. Classification (NCBI taxonomy): domain Eukaryota; kingdom Metazoa; phylum Chordata; class Amphibia; order Caudata; family Salamandridae; genus Lissotriton; species Lissotriton vulgaris. The sequence continues at coordinate 400,004,724 of NC_141685.1, read as the reverse complement.
CTCGAAGCCCCAGTCCTGGATATAACAGCCAGTTTGTCTTAAAGTTCCAGCCAGTCCTGCACTGCAGAGGGGTCTCTGGAAAAAATGTGAATGGGCCTCCACTTGTACTCACAGGCTGCCCAGGAACAACAGAGAATAAAGTAACCCTAGTTCACAAAGCTTCTTCTTCACCCAGGCAAACAAAGCCCTTGAGTTTGGACCTGGAGGGTAAAGTCTGGCTGGGTAGATAGAGACCATAGCAAACACAAGGAGCTGATGGAAGGAGAGCTGAAACTTTTCAGACACTCACCCCCAGTCACAGATCTGGGTTGAATCCATCAACGTTCTTTAGCTCACTTCGCCACCTCAGTTCAGACACAGCTATATGCAAATCAGTCTTTACCCTGTGCCTCATGGGAATAGTCCAGCCCGAACTGCTAAGCCAGGCCTTCCCTGAACCGAAACAAGCATCCTGGGACCGGTTTCGGGGTAACACCCCTCATCAGCCAGGGACCCACGTCTGGGCATACCCTGCCAATTTAGGACGAACAAAGCAAACTAGAATGGCATGGTGAGCAAAAAAAACTATGGATTTAGGCCCAGATCTCTCCACTAGTGGTGAATGTTTGACATTGTTATGCATTCTGTCCATCAATTATTCTTTTTGCATTTGTGGCCCCGAGTGGGACGGGTACGCCCAGACAAGGGTCCCGTGTTCTCCATGCCACTGGAGTCAAGCCAAGCTATCAAAGCTGATGAGGGCTGAAAGCCCGAAACCGGGCCTAGGATGCTTTTTTCCAGTCCAGGGAGGATGCTGTAGGAGAACAAGTATGATCAAGGCCTGTCAAACACCAACGGGCAGGAGTCTCCAACAGCGGACCCAGAAGTCACAGCACAGCCAGCCGCACCCAAGGCAAGAGTGCAAGTCTTAATATGGCTCGTAGGTTCCGGAGGCTACCACAAGGATTTGGGCAGGAGGCGACTAGCAGCCTCGTATTGTGTCAAAGATGTCATAAAAGGTATAATCCATATGTGTATCGGTAGTGCCCACCCTCCAGTCTGCTCACCAGAGCACCCTCAGCAGCTATCAGCCTGGGCCCACCCACCAGTCATCCATCAAAAAAAAGAGCAGCCAGTAAAATATAGATTTCTCCAGGCCCGCTGTCAGCACCCACAGGGCAGAACAACAGTACTCCTCGGAGGCTAGAAGCAGCACACCAAACCACTCTTGGGGTTATATCGCAGGAGCTCCAACAGACATCAGGCAAGAAGTCCTGATTGTAGGACTGCCCAGCACTGCTGGGAAGCTCAGTGCCACACTCCTCGGTGGCCCCAGAAGTTCACAGGATCAACCAGTTGGGCCACAACCAACCAGGACATTCACCCCAGGCACCCACAGTGTGGAAGTCTAGGCAGCTGGCAGGTGTCCCGATACTAGGTGGGCGAGTGTGGATCGCTCCATCTCTCCTGTGGTCGGACCTTGGAAGCGTGCCACATGAGCCACCACTCCCCCGGCAGAGTTGAAATGCGACTTGGGTCGGCTCCTCTTCACCAGCTGGGGTACTGGGGCCTTCTCCTCAGAGGGTGCCGCAGTCTACTCCACAGTGCGACCCTCGCCTACTGCAAGCACAGGAACAGCGAGTGCCGCCACTTCTGCTCCACAGTCATGGGACCACCAAGGTCCGGCAAAGCCAAGCTCCCTGCGGGACTCCTCAGCCCGCATTGCCACCTACAGTAATCCCCAGGGCATTAGTGTTCCAGTGGCCCGCGACCGGCTATATATGTGGAGTGCAGAGGGTGTAAGATGCTGGGGTATCTTGAGCCGGCGAAGAGCTCACACAAAGAGCTGCTCATGGCATGACAGCGTTCTCTGCCTCCCAGAATTGAGATTCTATTCCACAGTTCATGTGGTGTGAGGCAAGCCTTGTTATCTGTGGTTTCTGAATTTCCCTGCGTGTGCATTGTGCTGGGCAACAAGGGGTTGGCATTATTCCTGTCTCCACTATTGCCCTGTGTTTGGAGTCAAGATGAGGAGTCGGAGTTTGGGCCTGTGGGCCATACTCTATGGGACCTGGTGCTTGCCTACCACCCACTAGACTCAGGAGGCTCACGTGGCAGTTGTCTATGTTCTCAGATGTCAAAATAATATACATTGAAATTCTCCTAAAAGCCTCCAGTTTAATCGGCTTAATGATTATGATCCTAAGGCTAAAAAACAGAGACATTCACCATGTATTTTGAATACCCCACCAAAACTGATCCCTCTGCACTGTGCTCGTGATATAACATACTGATGACATCACTGATATTATCACATATTACCACTGATGTCAACTAGTTTGGGGAAACATCCTTACATCTTTCTCCAGTAGTTTCCTGACATCAGGACGTGGGAACCATGTGGTCCTGTGGAGTCTCTGCATGTAGGAGGGCCTCAGCTGTCAGTGGAGGGGGGAAGGATGAGAGGACAGTGCAGACAGGGAAGAGAATGCCACTTGGTCCTGGCATTTGTATGTCCGCGAGGCAGCTAGCTACAACAAAGTTTTACTGAGCCCTCACCAATCTTTGCACGTAAAACATCAGTTGTTGGTACTTATTTCATTCACATCCCCCAGTTTGACACCTATCCTACATAAAATACCACTTACCAGTTTACTACTGCTGGCATCATTATGTCTCTGTGTTGCCATCCTAATTGTTAAGTATGTAATTTACTGGAAGCTATTTTTTGATCTTAGATGAATGGATAGAAATGCTGTTAAGGTCTTTGATGAGAATTCAGATGCACATTAACATTATTTATTATTTTTGTTTCAGTAAAGCATTTAAGAGTTGAAAAAAGCACATCCAAAGATCCAGTCGGGTTTGAAGTAAGCCACGAAAGAGGTGTGTTATAACCGTGCATATGTTAACAACATAACTTTTATAATCACTGTTTTTCATTCACAGAGCAGATTCTCTTAATTAGGAGGAGCGGTCAGGCGGCCTCTGTTATTCATTTAACAGTTTACTATTGTATTGCATGTAGCCAAATGCGCAGCAGTAAAGGCAATAGAATTCGTAAAGAAAAAACTTTTACTGTATATTATATTAATCATAGTCTGTTTGGTGACAGCCCAGTTAGAATAATTCCCATTATACATTTTTTATCTTTAGAATTCATTATTCAATTAAATTATCATTGGTTGATTAAGCACCAGCCTTATATTGAAATGTGTCAACAGTTGACTTGCACATTTTCTTAAAATGTTGACAAATAAAAAATGCAATTGCATTTCTATTGTATAACATGAGCAGCACCTGTAGAACGCGGGGTGCCATTCCAGGCATCTAAAGGCTTGAAGGCTCTAACATACCCAGTTAAATTAACAACACTTCTTGCCTTAGCTGAGAATATATTTTAATTCTGATATTTATTTATTAATTTATTTATGTTATAAGTTTTATATAGTGCTATCTAGACCCGAAGGTATCAGAACGCTTTCCAAAATCGTGAACAGGAATACAGTAAATCAGGAACGCAAGCACTGAAGAGGCAAGAATTTAAAATAGCAAAGTAATAAAAAAATAAAAAAAATAGTAGCAGTACCCAAAACAAGAGAAGCAGATTCGAGATGATCTAAAGGACAGCATAAACAGATAAAATATGGGATAGCAGATGGTTTGCATTATTTGTTGTCATACACAGAGCATAAGAACGTTTCAGGACAATAATGCAGGTGTAGCCACCAGTGCAAATTCATGTTAATTATGTCTAATCATCTTTTTACTTGCAGGGCAGTTGTTGCTTTCTTTGAAAGTTTTGTGTTACAATTCAACATTTTGAGCCATTTAGAAATGAATTGGCATCCCTATGTTGTTTTCTAGTTCAGTGGAAATAAGCTTAAAAGCATAGGTGTTTCCACCTTACATGACTTAAAGCACCAAACCAAAATTAAGGTTGAAGACACACCACACTTAGATCAAATTTGCATGCAAGCACCTCAACAGATGAAATACCCGTCTTAATGGCTATATTGTATCAGCTGATGCATTTCCATACGAGAGCTTTGCTGGTGGCCCATAGATTAACATTGGGTGATTGTGTAAGCTTGGAGGTGTACCATGCCACGAATCAACTTGGCGCGCCAGTAGCTCGCTGGCATTGTTTTTTGATGACATATTTGCCTTTTTTAAATGACTACTTACCAGAATACCCATCTTTTTAATATTTGAGTATTCTCAAACCTTTTACACTGTTATTGTCGCAAACCTTTTTCGGTGTGCCTTCACAGAGCACTTCAATTGAGTCTTGGACAGACTGATAGTCAATAAGTTTGATTACAGTATGTAATAAGCACTGTGGCCCCGGGGTTGGAGGTAGCCCTGTCTGTGTGTGTATGGTGAAGAAACAATATAGTGTAATCAGTGAAAAAAATTTTTTTTTTGCAAGCAATTCTTTGTATTTCAGTAAAATCACAAAGGCATATTCACCTGGTATCATTACTTGTGCATAATCTATAAACCTTGCAAAATGAATATTTTACAACAACATACTATGGTAGTCTTTTGTTAAATGAAGGTCAGGTTCCAAACACCAGGAAATCCTGGTGAATACAAAGGGCAGAGGGTGAGAGCCGAAAGTGAAAGGGTAGAAGTAATAACAACTGGAGGGAAGGGAAGGATAGAAATGTGCAGCCCAACAGACAGTACAAAATGGAACCCGCAATAGCATGTGGAATAAAGTCAAATGGTAGATTATTGAAGACATTAGTAGATAACAGTCGTAATTTAAAAGAAGAACTATACGCAACATCTTGGGATCAGAGGCTATTTCTCTATGCTGATGACATTCTTCTATATATCGCTGATCCAGTGTCCTAACTTGTAGGGTTTTACTGTTTGGAAAATACTTCGCTTTCCTTCTTATATAGACTGACTTGATAGTGTTCCATTTGTTCGAGTGTTGCTCTCAGCCACATTTTAAGTGCCCTTTCAAAGTGGAAATTGATAGCTTCTGTTATCTGGACATGTATGTAACACGCAGTAAAGGGAAATCTATGAGTGGACCCTGGATGTTCTGCTAAGAAACGATAGGACACATGTCGAGTGTTTAAGACACCTGCCACTTTTGCTCCCGGGATGGGCTACCCTTTATTTAAAGATTGCTCTCATTATATTTCAGTACGTTCTTCTGAAAATGTGATGAGGTGTTAAAGATGGGGTCTCTACCAATAATAAAATATCAATGTTTTGCAGTCGGATTTCAATTGTAAAACATTGATTCATTAGATACCAATTTGGTATATGGAAGGCATGCCTACAACATGCCCCTTCCAGATACCGAATCAGTATCTATTCGCAATCAGTTTTTAGGAGTCGGAAAAGCTGTCCGACTAATTAAAAGGGATTAATATATCAGAAAAATCATTTAAATGGTTGCAAACGAGGATACTATTGGGGTTGGCTATACTGACTATGGAAGTTTAACATCCTGTAGGAGCTAAGATGGCGGCCGTGTGAGATGGTCGTAGGTGGCTCCCACAGGGGTGATACATACATGCCAACATTTCAGGAGAGCAAAGTGGGAGATTACAAAAAAAACGGGAGAATGGGGCTTTGAATCGGGTTACTGGCATGTATGGGCTTTGGAAGTGGCTGCTGCAGGATCGTACATCTGAAACGTAAATGCACGTTTTTTTCTTACCTTTCAGAAGCATGGAGCGCAATGGCAGGCAGAGAGGGTGATTCAAGTGTTGGGCACAGGCCTGGCAGGTTGTTGACTGTGCATGCACCCCCCATCCCCCTGTGGCAGCCCGGGCTGAAACAGCCCCCCTCCCCCCCAGTACTTCGCAGGCTTTAAAAGCCGATTCCCTTGTTAATGACGCTTTGTTGGTTTTTAACCCCTTCGAGAGCCCCTGCTTCGCCACTCTTTGTTGGAAGAATTAACACTTTACACAATACCAAGCCCTGTCAGCTGAAACCCACGAGGAATCGGGTTTTTGCTTGCAGGAATCAGGAGGCGGGAGACTAGCCTTCAAATCGGTAGTCTCACGCCTGAATCAGGAGGGTTGGCATGTCTGGTGATATGAAACTGGCTAAGATGATTTAACCCCAGCTCCCCGGCACCCAGAAATCCAAGCGCTTTATGTGGAGGTAAAAGCCCCCTTCTGTCTGGAGTCAGAGAGTGAATCGCAGCTCTGACAGCAGCTTCGGAGGTACTGATTGCCGGCTGTGCAGCGTTTGAAAACGGGCTCTCGAGCATCCTGGTTCGGGACTCTGAGCACTGCAGTGTACACACTATCTCCCGTTCAACCGACTTGATAATGCCACCAAAAGCTAACACTAGAGGAAGGGGGAGCACCGTGCAGGGGGCCCCCCTTGGCTCACCAAGAGGAGACGCGGTGGAGACAGATTCGACGCCTGTGGTGGCTCATGAGAGAAAGCGAAGGCTCCGTGCAGAAAATCTCCAGGACGGGAAGGGGAGGGGCTCGGCTCCGCAGCCCTAGCCGCAGAGGACCGTCATGGAACTGCTCCGAGGACCACAGGCTGCTCGGATGGAGGAGCAGGCAGGGACGGGAAGCCAGAGAAGGAAAATTACCGGTAAGTCACCACCGGGTACTGAGGAGGTGCTGCATGATGATGCCGAGACATTGACACAGGGGGGGAGTAACCAAGACTTTGCTAGCACTTTCTCCGGAGCTAAAGGGGGTCAATGAGTCGCCCAGAGTACCAGGTACCCTGGCAGAAACCCAGGGGAGTAGTATAGAAGCTGCATTAGCCGGAGCTGACAGCAGTGAAAGTATAGGGCTTTCCATGAGTGCCGACCCCACTATAGAAACTATAATTTCTACAGCTATCCCTAACCCAAGCTTTGAGGAGGAGAGGCTTCCCCCACAGAATGGAGTTGATCCTGCCGCTCAGAGTGTGCCTACATTAGTAGGGAAAGCCCTAGGAAACCTTGGGCAGAGTCTGATTCTCTTCCAGGGGATCCTCATCAATAGTCATAAGCACTGAATATTCCCGCCCATTTGCGGGACCCCGGAAACAATATAAAAATATATATATGTAAAAACATGTATATCTAGCTCCACATATATGTACGTACATATATTATTTTTCTCATACCAATGCAATGCAGCCCCAAAAAAAGAGGCTAACCCAATGTAAAACCTTGTACATGTACTGCAATTATAAAGGAAACAAAGAACACATTAAATCAAATATCCTTTATTATTTTGTGTTTTAATGAGTAAAGCCACTCATAACTCCTGAAAATCGCTCATAAAAAGACATTGTTAGCCTCAGGCTGCATTGAAAAGCAATAACATAGAAAATGAAAGCATTTTCAACAAATACTGGCACTGTGCCTTTAAGGCAGCCCTGATCCCAGGCTTCCCATCATGCCTCAGGGGTGACAGTTAGGTCAGTTGTTCTTTCCGGCTCCTTCTGTCAGGACCCTGGTTAACAGCTCCCACCTTTTTTTGACTTTCTGTCAGAATTACTTGGGGTTTTCTTCAATTTTTCGATCTTACTCGACAGGTTTTTTACCCTAGAGATATAGTTCTACCTTTTTTGGGCTCAAAAAAGGTTAATTCGCTGTCTACCTGACTCTCATGAGGTAGCATCTTGTGTCCACTGCTAGTCCTTGTCATCCAGGACTATTAAGGACAGAGAAAGAAGCAGGATTTATGGACTTTCTGCGAGAGGTAGGTCTCCAAAGAGACTTAAGAAGTGGTCGACGTCGAAAAAAGTCCCGACCTGCTCTCCTTTGGCGTCGGGATCGGCGTCGTAGTCTCCAACGACGAAGAAGGTGAAGTCTTCAGCGTCAAGAGTCAAGAAAGCTCAGCTCCCGTCAACCGGGCGACGTGCAGCGTCGAGAGAGAGGTCACCGTTGAAGCAGGGCGGCTCAACGTCGAGACCTCCGTCGTCCAAGGCTCAGGTACAGTCTTCGACGTCGAAGCCGTCGCCTAGTCATCAGTGCTCGGCGTCGAGGCAGCCTCCGTCGACGTCTGGCAATCGAAGTCGAAGCAACCTCCGTCGTCGCCAGGTCATCGGCAATCAAAGTTGAGGAATTCTCCGTCGACGACCCATAGGCACTCGACATCGAGGCATTCATCGTCGTCGAAGGACCATGGTCGTTCGGCGTCGAAGCTTCCTCCGTCGGCATCACACCATCGACGCTCGACGTCGAGTCATTCACAATGGTCGGCGGGACATCGACACTCGCCGTCGAGAGATGAACAACGTTCGACGTTGGAGAAGCCTTTATGGACTTCACCTCCTCGGAAGTCGACGTCGAGGCATGGGACTCCAGTGGTTCAGCCTCAACCAGTGGCGCAGCAGTCTCTGAGGTCCACTTGATCTGCTTCAGCTGCGGAGGATGACCAGGGCTCGCAAGTGAGTGACAGTCACGCTGCCAAGCGGAAGAGGTCTCCAGAGCAGAGGGACTCTCGCAGTCGCTCCAGGTCTGCGGCTGGCTCAGGTTTGGAGTCTGGCCTGGATGTAATTATTTATAAGTTGGGCAGCGAGGAATCCAGGCATTCGCAAAGGGATGCAACGCCTCCATCACACTCTCAAGTGAAAGATTCCGCTCCAAAGTCGCCTACTGTCAGACTTTCACCGAGATGGTACAGGCCACTTCATCACTGGGCTAAGGACGAGGAAACAGCGTATCGAATGCAGCAACCGCTCTCTAGGCCTAGAGAACGGTCACGCTCTCCGGTGAGACAAAGAGAAAGATCACGCTCTCCAGTTCGCCAGAGAGAAAGATCACGCTCCCCAGTACGCCAGAGAGAAAGATCACGCTCTCCAGTTCGCCAGAGGGAAAGATCACGCTCCCCAGTTCGACAGAGCGAAAGATCACGCTCTCCAGTTCACCAGAGGGAAAGATCACGCTCCCCAGTTCGCCAGAGGGAAAGATCACGCTCCCCAGTTCGCCAGAGGGAAAGATCACACTCCAGGGTGCGAACCAGCAGGCGTAGATCACGATCAAGAAGCACAAGGAGAGAGCGAAGAACTCCTTCTACTTCTTCTTCCTCGACCCGCTCTCACAGAGGCTACTCTCCTACCCTAACAGACTCTCCTCCATCGAGGGTATCTCCGATTGATGATATCTTCACTTTTCAGGACATACTTGGTAGGGGAGCTCTTAAGCTGGGAGTTACCTTAAAAGCTCCGCAGATCAAAACCTCAGTAATTTTTGAAACACTACAGCATAGGTCTGCACCCAAACCTCTTCTGCCTTTGGTGCTGGGTATTATAGAGCCAGTTATGGACGTCTTCTTAACCCCAGCGACGGTCAAGGGGGCTCCGGCAAGGATCCTTAAAAAGTAGAAATCTCCAGAGGATGGCCCGCTATTCCTTAGAGCTGATCCTCCCCCGGACTCAGGGATTATCGCGGCGGCGAGGAAGTCCAGTGCAGTCGCCTCATCCTCCACTGTGCCTCCGGATAAGGACAGTAAGATGCAAGACTCGTGGGGAAGGCAGGTCTGCAATACATCAGCGGCTTTTCTCAAAGTTGCCAATGCGAAAGCCCTCTTGGGGCGTTATGACCGATCCCTGTGGGATTCTCTGCAGCGTTTTGTGGAGAAACTCCCAGCAGAGGATCACAAGGACTTTGAAGAAATCCTCCTGGAAGGCAGGCAAGTCTCCAACCAGGTGATAAGTACCGCAGCGGATGGGGCTACCCTAGCAGCTCATGGGTATGCTCCTGGGGTAACGGCAAGGGGGTCATCATGGTTGCGCCTAACGGCTTTGAAACCAGATGCCCAAGCGCGCATATTATTATTATTATTATTATGTTTGAGCTTGTAAAGCGCACTGTTACCCGGAGGTTTCCTGGCGCTGTGTAACACTGGGGAACCCGTCCTGGCTTTCCCCGTGGGATGGTCCCTGCTTGGAGTCCCCAAGGTGGAGCCAAGCATCCCCGGCGGTGGAGGGGCCGTTGTGGAGATTAGGCAAGCTGATGCCCAGAGTTGCCAAGTGGGACCCCTGAATTAGAATAGGGCGAGAATTATCGAGTCCGCTGACCAAAGTCCACGACCCTGCCGCGTCGGGAATTGAACCCTGGTCCCGGCCGACTTCTGCTCCCGGGTCTGCCGCCTCTAACCAGTGAGCCACACCACTCCACAGTGAGCCACACCACTCCACTATTGGACTCGCCTTTTTCAGGTACTTCGTTGTTTGGCAAAAGTGCGGACGAAGAGATGCAGCGCATGAAAGCAGAGTTGGAAACTCTCAAGGCGGTGGGTCTTGAGAAGAAGAAGGAGTTCAAGAAGAGATTTCGCTCCTTTAACAAGGGCTCTACAAAGCAGCGGGTTCAAACCCCGAACTGGCAGAAGAGCAACGATCAGCAGGGGCAGCAAAAGTCCCAGTACAAAGGAAAGCGTAATTACAAGGGAGGAGGTAATCAACGCCAAGGCAACAACACTGGTAAGACTCAATCCAAGCAATGAGTCGTTTCTTCCCCCAGCGCCGTGGACCACTCCAGTGGGGGGAAGCCTGGCAAATCATTTGAAAGAGTGGCAAAGCATCACAAAAGACAGATGGGTGTTGTCTACACTTCAGAATGGGTACTGTCTTCGTTTCAATCATCTGCCTCCACCTGTTCCCCGATGTCAACATCAAATCATCAGCTGCACCTACTGCAAAGAGAAGTCGCCACTCTACTCGAAAAGTCAGCTATCGAGGGAATGCCGGTCTCTCAGAGGGGAAAAGGGGTGTACTCCCGTTATTTTCTGGTCAAGAAAAAAGGACAGAAGGCAGAATACAGACCCATTCTGGACTTGCGAACACTAAATCTGCACGTCAAAAAGGAAAGATTTCGCATGTTGGCGCTTCACCAAATATATCCACATCTCAGGAAGGGATATTAGATTTGTTCGCTGGACCTTCAAGACGCTTATTTTCATGTTCCAATACACCCCAGCCACAGAAGATTTCTTCGGTTCAGGGCGGGGACCTCCCACTATCAGTTCAAAGTCCTACCGTTTGGGTTGAAGTTGGCCCCTCGGGTGTTCACAAAGTGTGTGGCAGTGGTGACAGCTGCTCTACGCCGCAGAGGGGTCTTTGTGTACCCATACTTGTATACAGCACTGCCAGAGACTAGGGCTACATGTCAACTTCGGAAAGTCAGTCATTCAGCCCACCCAGTGTTTCCTTCGGAGGAGAGACAATCATCAATCACCCAGAAATGTCAACTGGTTCTTCGCGGCAAGACTCAGAAAGGGCGCATGATTGCCTCCCTGCTAGGGTCGATGGCGTCTTGCATCTTCCTGGTCCCAAAAGCCAGACTTCGAATGCGTCCTCTCCAGCAGGATCTGGAGGAAAAGTGGTATCAACAATCGGCTCGCTGGGAAGATCACATCACCATCTCAGACGCAGCTCGAGCTTCTATTCCGTGCTGGACAAAAGCTCAGAATATGCAGGTGGGAGTCCTGTTCCATCAACCTCCCCCTGTGCAGACACTGATCACGGACGCTTCCCTTCTGGGCTGGGGAGCGCACATGGGCCCACTGCAGGTGCAAGGTCAGTGGTCACACAAAGAAAGCACTTACCATATCAACATGCTGGAGCTGAGAGCAGTCCACCTAGCTCTCAAAGCGTTCGTCCCCTCAATTCAAGAGGCATCCGTGCTAGTACAGACGGACAACACCACCACGATGTACTACTTGAACAAGCAGGGGGGGACGCACTCCCGGATCTGGCATTGGCTTCTGGCTCGCAGGCTGTTTATCACAGCGGTTCATCTTCCAGGAGAGCAAAACGTGAGGGCAGACGCTCTAAGCCGTCATTTCGACGACAAGGAAGACCGGGTTCTTCACGACGAAGTGGTAGAGGAACTTTCTCAATCCTGGGGTCGTCCCACCATAGACCTGTTTGCGGACGACCAAAAAACCAAATGCCGAAGCTTCGCCTCCAGGTTCCACCGGCCAGGCTCGAGAGGGAATGCTCTTTTAATCGACTGGTCAAACGATTTGTGTACGCCTTTCCACCTCTTCCGTTGATTCCGAAAGTGGTGAGCAAGCTAACACACTTGTGCACAACAATGATTCTGATTGCTCCCGATTGACCGAGGCAGTGGTGGTACACTGACCTGCTTCACCTGTCAGTGACTCCTCACAAGAGGCTACCATGCAGGCCGGACCTGTTGTCCAAGACGGACGAGAGGATCTACCATCCCAACCTTCCGTCACTGAGCTTGGCAGCATGGCTCCTGAGGTCATCCAATATGGCCATCTAGGTTTGCCAGAGGACTGCATGTTCATTCTGAAAGAGGCAAGGCGTCCTTCCACCAGACATTCGTATGCATGCAAGTGGAAGAGATTCTATATGGGGTGTATACAGAATAGTCATGATCCGATCAAATGTCAAGAAGAAGCAGTTCTTCCTTATTTGTTGTATCTGGCTAAAGCAGGTTTAAAATGTAATTTTATCAAGGTGCACCTAGCGACCATAGCGGCTTATAGGCGGTTACCTTCTCAAACCTCTTTTTTCCAGCTAACATCTGTCAAGGACTTCCTGCAAGGGTTGAAAAAAGTATACCCTCCAGTGCGTCCTCCTTCTCCACCCTGGGAGTTGAATCTGGTTCTATCAAAGTTAATGGGTCCTCCTTTTGAACCCATTCACAAAGCTACTTTGCAACATCTTTCATGAAATGCGGCTTTTTTGGTGGCTATCACGTCAGCTCGCAGAGTGAGCGAGATTCAAGCCCTCTGTGCCTCAGAACCCTATACGGTGTTCCATTTGAATAGGGTGGTGCTGCGTACGCATCCATTTTTTCTGCCTAAAGTGGTGTCAGATTTTCATGTAAATCAGACCATTTCTCTGCCCTCTTTTTTTCCCAACCCCTCTACTCCAGCTGAGAGGGCTCTGCATTCTTTAGACCTGAGAAGGGTTTTAAAATTCTATCTTGACAGGTCTAAAGTGATTCGTCATTCTGATCAACTTTTCGTTAACTATGGATCGATCAGGACAGGCCATGCTGCCTCAAAACGTTCCATTTCCAGATGGATCGTTTCATGTATTAAACTTGCTTACCAGCTAGCGCAAAAGCCCCTGGGGTTTTCTCCCAAGGCGCATTCCACCAGGGGAAGAGCTGCGACTGCGGCTTTTCTCAATAATGTGCCCATGTCTGAGATCTGTAAGGCAGCGACCGAGCGGTCCGTCCAATCATTTACCAGACATTATTGTCTTGATTCTGACACGAGAGCAGATACCCAAGTAGGCCAAGTCTCCTTACGGAATCTGTTTAACAGCCAGTCTGGGCTGTGATGTTGGGTCTTTTAAGGTAGAAGATGTACTTCTCATTTACCTGCAGGTGGTTGTTGGGCTTGCTATTCTATTCAGTGCTTATGACTATTGATGAGGATCCCCTGGAAGATAAGGATAAGTTACTTACCTGTAATCCTAGTTCTCTTCCAGAGGTGTCCTCATCAAATTCATAAGCATAACCAACCGGCTCCCCAGGTAAATGAGAGCTGTAGGTTTTATATTTGTATTTAGCCCTGTCATCAGGGTTATGCAAAGAACAACTGACCTAACTATCACCCCTGAGGCATGATGGGAAGCCTGGGGTCAGGGCTGCCTTAAAGGCACAGTGCCAGTTTTTGTTGAAAATGCTTTCATTTTCTATGTTATTGCTTTTCAATGCAGCCTGAGGCTAACAATGTCATTTTATGAGCAATTTTCAGGAGTTATGAGTGGTTTTACTCATTAAAACCCAAAATTCTAAGGATATTTGATTTAATGTGTTCTTTGTTTCCTTTATAATTGCAGTACATGTACAAGGTTTTACATTATGTTAGCCTCTTTTTTTGGGGCTGCATTGGTATGAGAAAAATAATATATGTACGTACATATATGTGGAGCTAGATATATGTGTTTTTACATATATATATTTTTATATTGTTTCCGGGGTCCTGCACATGGACGGCAATATTCAGCGCTTATGACTTTGATGAGGATACCCCTGGAAGAGAACTAGGATTACAGGTTAGTAACTTATCCCTACTGTCACTGGAGAAGGCAAAGGCCAGCGAATATCCAAAGGCCCGGGCCCAAGAATCAATGGGTCCGAGAAAGGGGCAGAGAAGGAATCCACCGGGCCAAAAAAAGTACAGAGGATGCCAGGGGAAAAGGACATCGATTCTGAGGCAAATGACTTTTATTCCTTGTCAGATGCTACCTGGTTCGGTTTGGAATCCGAGTCTGGGTCTAACATCGAATCCAGCGAGGACACTGATTCAGACAGAGGTATTAGTGGCAGGCGAACCTCTGACTACCCCAAAGCCAACCATTAGGGGTCATAGAGCAGACAACATCAAAACGCATGAGCTAAGGTGGGATTATTCCCTAGGGGACCAATTGGTAGGGGTTGAAGCTGAGGGAATTTATAGAGTGCACATATATCAGAAAGGTTTCATGGTGCTAAATCGGTCCAGCAGCAGAATAGAGCAACAATTAGACTGCAAAGGCCCTAGTGAATAACCAGGTCTTCAGACATTTACGGAACTCCAAGTATGAAAGGGTTGAAAAAGGAGCGAGAAACCTCTCAACCAAGGAAGCTGCTGTAATCCAGTCTCCCCCTACATTGGAATCAATTTTTCAGTGCGTTGTGGCACACCGAGAGGAGGGTCGAATGGTAAGTAAACGTGCACAAAGTGTAGCCTGGAAACTCCAGGTGGCCATTAGAAAAGTCGACAGAACATGTAATAGTATTTGCGACCAGATGACTGAAGTAGAGTCCAGAACCACAACTCTAGAGTAGGACCTTGCTGGCTCAAAGGGGCAAGTGAAGGCACACGAGGCACAACTCGTAGATATTAAATGGAAGCTTGAAGAGAGCGAGAATCGTCAAAGACGAAACAATCTACATTTTCTGGGCATCCCGGAAGGAAAAGAGGGATCAGATACTAGAGAGTTCATGGTGCAGTTGCTGCAAAAAGCCTTTCCGGATTTAGAAGGCTGGAGCTGGTCCCAGGAAATCCAGAGGGCACACCGAGCCCCATTCAATGTACGTCAACCAGTATGCCCCGATGCCAAGCCCTGGGGGATCTTAGTCTATTTCGGGAACTTTCTATTGAGGCAACACGTGTTTGAGAAGGCCAGACCGGATGCACAACGAGCGCTGGACAGGTTCTCGTTCTTTACCAGGCCCGACTTTTGCCACATAACTGTGGAATGCAGGTGGCGTCTAGGTCAAATGATTCCTCAGTGCCAGGAGAAGGGGGCTCAAGCCTTTCTAGTAAACCCAGCCCGACTGAAAATCGTTTGGAAGGACCGGGTCAGAGTCTTCATCTCAGAAATTAAGGCTAAAGAGTTTTTAGATGATGGAGGCAAATAAATTCTGAGTGGGTCCATGGCCTGGCGTACCTTGAGGACTACAAAATTTAAGCAAGTCTGACTAGGATTCAGTTATAAGACTTTCCTTTTCTTTTTTTTTCTCCCTCTCCACATTTCTATCGGACCTAGTAACTTTGATTGGGTGCGGGTGGGTGTAGGAAGGACGGCGGTCTAGAATTGGGGGGTGATTGAACTGAGGGGCTAAATTGTCGCTCCTTTTCTTTTTCATATTCAATTTTTTATATATATCACTCTAGTGGTGTGAGAAGTTGGCCTGATATGCAGTGCTCACTATTCTAGTGATCAATATGTATCAGTCCAAACAACCCTTATTGATGATTGGTTGTAAGTCAACCGTAGACCAGCTATCCTAGTAGCATGGACAAGAGCAGTCTTTAGGCTAGACTCTAGAGGGCGTGTTAAGCCAGCTGTTATACCATCACATATACCCCTTGAACACCAAGTGAAAGGACACCACACAAGTTGTTATGAAAATAAAGTATATTTATTTAGAACACAACAGCCCTGGACTCTTTATGAGGACAGGGCGCTAAGCACAATACAAAGCTCTTAGGAAAATACACAAAGTCGCACAATTTACACAAATGCCCGAGGGGCACGAAAAACCATATACTCTAAAAGTGGAATGCGAAATTACTAGCAGGTAAGTACTACTCTAATAGGCTTTAGGATCGCTAGGACTTGACTACTGAACCTTCAGATTACTAGCAGGAGGCCTAGGGAGATCGGGTGCAGAGTGGGCACTCTCACGCGGGATGCGGGACAAAATCTATGGATGCTAGATTTCGTAAAGTTAGTGTTATCGGTCAAATCCGACTAGGTAGAGCTGAAACGAAAAAGGATCTGGACCTTTGGATAGCAAAGCTATGCTGGAGCACCGAAATGCTGAGTTTACCTAGCTCATGGGCTGCGGTTGCATAGGTCTGGAAAGACGTCGGGAATCCTCGTTGCAGTCTATGGAGCCTGAAAGAAGAAGTTGCTGGCAGGCGACCAGTGAAGAGATTCGGAGGGATCCAAGCCTGGATCGAAGATGGAAGACACCTGTAAGCAGAGGGGACCAAATTCTGAATCACTAGCCAGTGATTAGATGGGCACCAGAATGGCACCGGATGGAGTCACCTCGACCAGGTGAGTAGGCGACCCTGGGCTCTGCAGTCTCACGGACCAGGAGGCGTTGTCGGCGACCAGGATGGAGGTGCGAGCAGTCCCACGAGGGTATCTGCTTTCGACGTCGCTGGACCCAGGATTGGGGCAACAAGTCTTGGCAAATGCAAGCCCACGCGGTGGACTCAAAATGGCGTCTGGAGTGGACCAGGAGGGTCCAGGGTGCTCCTCTGTTGGAGGGGAGCAAGGGCCAGTCTGGAGCAACCAGACCAGCGGTGTTGATGTCGTCGTTCGTCGTCGGGAAGGCCACAAGCCAGCAGGCTAGTAGCCAGACAACGCGGTGAGCAGCAAAGAGCAGAAGGGCCCCACGCAGATCTCGTGGAGGCTGGGAGGCTGAACTTCGGTGCTGGAGCTGCTCAGGGTTGGGGCTTCTCACACCCCAAAGCACTCACTCGAGGATCCCTCGGCGGTCGTGCTGGGCAAGCGTCGTGCAGTCTTGAAGATGGCCGGTCCCTCGAGGTCTCGTCATACCCACGAATCTCAGCTGGGCTGATGATGCAGGTAGAGGTCAGAGGTGCCAGGGAAGCCGGTTCTCGTCGAGCTGGGCAGTCTTGATCCGGAGGAGAGACTTACAGCAGACCTCGATGCTTGGATGGTGCCTGCGGATGCAGGGTGACTACTCCTTAGTCACAAGTTGAAAATCTTAGGAAGAAGTCTTGAGTTCCTTTCGTAGAAAGTAGTTTCAGGATTCAAAGATGATCTAATTTGGAAAGGGGCCCGCTCCTATCTTTATACTAGGAAAAGGGGCTGGCACGCGACTAGGTCCTGCCCATGGGTGGAGGAGGGTCCGGGGTGCTCCTCTGTTGGAGGGGAGCATGGGCCAGTCTGGAGCAACCAGACCAGCGGTGTTGATGTCGTCGTTCGTCGTCGGAAAGGCCACAAGCCAGCAGGCTAGTAGCCAGACAACGTGGTGAGCAGCAAAGAGCAGAAGGGCCCCACGCAGATCTCGTGGAGGCTGGGAGGCTGAACTTCGGTGCTGGTGCTGCTCAGGGTTGGGGCTTCTCACACCCCAAAGCACTCACTCGAGGATCCCTCGGCGGTCGTGCTGGGCAAGCGTTGTGCAGTCTTGAAGATGGCCGGTCCCTCGAGGTCTCGTCACACCCACGAATCTCAGCTGGGCTGATGATGCAGGTAGAGGTCAGAGGTGCCAGGGAAGCCAGTTCTCGTCGAGCTGGGCAGTCTTGATCCGGAGGAGAGACTTACAGCAGACCGCGATGCTTGGATGGTGCCTGCGGATGCAGGGTGACTACTCCTTACAAGGGAGAAGTCTTAGGAAGAAGTCTTGAGTTCCTTCCGTAGAAAGTAGTTTCAGGATTCAAAGATGATCTAATTTGAAGGGGGCCCGCTCCTATCTTTATACTAGGAAAAGGGGCTGGCACGCGACTAGGTCCTGCCCATGGGTGGGACCAAGAAGGGGGGTGGTTACACCCCTCTCCCATGCCGGACTTTCCCCAGCTCAGGGGCTGGTGTGCCCCTGGAACTGGTTCTATCCGGCAGATGCATAGTGAGCACCGGGGTGCCACTTGCAGTCACCTTCCTCTAAAGCCCTGCCTACCCAGGATACACAAAACCCTGTCTGGGATGGTGCTAGCACCGCCCCTGACAGGAAACCCTTTGTCCAAGCCTCCCTCGCTGGAAGGACTCCCAGCAGCAGGAGGTCAGACTTGTGTCTGTGGTGGCAGCATCCATTTTGTGATGCTGAGGCTTGAGTTAACTTTAACCGGGGTTCACAGTTACATACATGTTGTGCCCCTTTAGAAGGGTGGAATGCTAACCCCGTCACAAGAATTGGCGAGGGGTTAGTATTCCAATTCGTATGACACCTTACTCGACATGTTTTGATAAAGCGATACCAGAGTTAGCATATAACCGTGAGGATTATAATGCACTTAAGAGTATATGGTACGCGTTATCATGGAACAGCTATTAGGACTTGGTTCCGCAAGCTGCAGACGGGCTCAGCTCATGCCAGAGCACCATCTCACACGATTCCAAGCACTCTGCCTTCAGGATTGTCAAGGCTTGCCATAGGAGTGACTGATCGGAATACGGGTGTCCATTTTAGGGTTAGATATAGGTATACTATATCTAAAGCAAGGGGTGATTACACCACCTTGCCCCAGCTGTCGTGCAGCCAGTTGTGTCAGATTTAGATGGCCAGCCAGGGGTGGCATAATACATGCTGCAGCCCCTGGTAGGCCCTGGGTACACCTATGCCCTGAGTTACAGGGTCTGATAAGGTGGCCCAGTACCAATTGGTAAATGCACCTAAGGTACACGTGTCAATTTAATGAGAGAACAGCAAGGCTGTGGGTCTGATTAGCAGGCCACAGCCAGAGAAGTCGTAAACCAGTGAAGCAAAAAGCAAAAATCTGGGGTGATCATAGGATTGCGGACCCTACTCTCCTACATGACCCCCCCCCCCCCACCCCCCAAACTTTGGGACAATAAACTAACCTTGACCAGGTAAGTCTTCTTGCTCTAAGTGGAAATACCTGGAGAGCCCATCTGCATTGCCATGATCAGTGCCAGGTCTATGCTCCACTGTAAAATCCATCCCCTGTAGGGAAATGGACCACCTAAGCAGTTTGGGGTTTTCACCCTTCATCTGATTTAGCCACAAGAGGGGCTTATGGTCGGTCTGAATCTTGAAATGAGTGCCAAACAAGTATGGCCTCAGTTTCTTCAGGGCCCAAACCACAGCAAAGGCCTCCCTCTCAATAGCGGACCAATTTTTCTCTCTGAGGGTCAGCCTTCTGCTTATAAAAGCAATTGGCTGGTCATGACCATCAAAATTCAGTTGAGATAGAACAGCTCCCACACCCAACTCAGAAGCATCTGTTTGGACAATGAATGGTTTGGAGTAGTCTGGACTCTTTAGGATAGGTGCTGTGCACATGGCCTGCTTTAGGTCATCGAATGCTTTTTGACAGCCTGCTGTCCACTGAACTTTCCTTGGCATCTTTTTACTTGTCAGTTCATTAAGTGGAGTCACAATTGATCCATAATTTCTGACAAATTTCCTGTAATAACCAGTCAGGCCCAAGAAATCTCGAACCTGAGTCTGGGTGGTTGGAGGAGCCCAGTCCCTGATGGACTGTATCTTGCTCTCCAGTGGCTGAACCTGGCCTCCACCTACAAGGTGGCCCAGGTATACAACCTGTGTCTGCCCTATCTGGCACTTTGTGGCCTTGATAGTGAGACCTGCTGCTTGCAGTGCCTCTAACACTTTCCTCAGGTGGACCAGGTGATCCTCCCAGGTGGAACTAAAGACAGCTGTATCATCAAGATATGCTGCACAGAAGTCATCCAGCCCAGTGAGAACTTGATTCACCAGCCTTTGGAAGGTGGCAGGTGCATTTTTCAGACCAAAGGGCATTACCACAAATTGATAATGTCCACCAGGGGTTGAAAATGCTGTCTTGGGCTTGGCATCCTCAGCTAACCTGATTTGCCAATACCCAGCTCTCAGGTCAAATGTGCTTAAGTAGTTGGCAGAAGCCAATCTATCTATAAGTTCATCTGCCCTTGGTATTGGGTGGGCATCAGTCTTAGTGACTGCATTGAGGCCTCTGTAGTCTACGCAAAACCTCATCTCTTTCTTACCACCCTGGGTGTGAGGCTTTGGCACTAGAACTACTGGACTAGCCCAAGGGCTATCTGAGGGCTCAATGACCCCCAGCTCCAACATTTTCTGCACTTCTGTCTTAATGCAGTCTCTAACATGATCAGGCTGCCTGTAGATTTTACTCTTGACTGGCAGGCTGTCACCAGTGTCAACCTCATGGGTACACCAATTGGTTTGACTGGGTGTCAGAGAGAACATATGTCTGAAGGATTGAAGAACTTGTTTGCAATCCTTCTGTTGATGGTCAGAGAGGCTGCCACAAAAGACAACACCATCTACTGAGCCATCATCAGGATTCTGAGAGAGCAGGTCTGGGAGAGGGTCCCTCTCCTCCTCCTGTCCCTCATCTGTGGCCATGAGCAAGCTCATGTCCTTCCTGTCAACATATGCTTTGAGCCTGTTCACATGGAGCACCCTGTGGGGGCTCCTGGGAGTTCCAAGGTCCACCAGGTAGGTGACCTCTCCCTTTTGCTCAAGGATTGTGTGGGGCCCAGACCATTTGTCTTTGAGTGCTGCTGGGGCCACTGGCTCCAACACCCACACCTTCTGTCCAGGCTTGTACACAGTCAGGACAGCCTTTTGGTCATGCCAAGCTTTTTGGAGTTCTTGGCTTGCCTCAAGGTTTTTAGAAGCCTTTTCCATATACTCAGCCATCCTGGAGCGGAGACCAAGTACATAGTCCACTATGTTGGTTGCAGGCTTTTTGAGAGGTCTCTCCCATCCTTCCTTCACCAAACATAGGGGTCCTCTCACAGGATGCCCATACAGAAGTTCAAAAGGGCTGAAGCCAACCCCCTTCTGTGGGACCTCTCTGTAAGCAAACAAAAGGCAGGGTATCAGGACATCCCATCTACGCCTGAGCTTTTCAGGTAGTACATGAATCATCCCTATTAGGGTCCTGTTGAACCTTTCAACAAGCCCATTGCATTGTGGATGATAGGGTGTAGTGAACTTGTAGTTGACACCACATTCCTTCCACATAGCAGTCAAATATCCTGACATGAAGTTTGCACCTCTGTCAGAGACAACCTCCTTAGGGAAGCCCACTCTGGAGAACACTCTAACTAGGGCTCTTGCCACAACAGGTGCTGTAGTGGTCCTAAGGGGAATAGCTTCAGGATACCTGGTGGCATGGTCCACCACCACCAGTATAAACTTGTGCCCTGATGCTGTCTGGGGTTCCATTGGACCAACAATGTCAATCCCCACTCTTTCAAAGGGCGCCCCCACCACAGGCATTGGTATAAGGGGGGCCTTTGTTGTGCCACCTGACTTACCACTGGCTTGGCAAGTGACACAGGAGCGACAAAACTCCTTGGTATCCTCATTCATGTGAGGCCAGTGAAAGTGTGAGACAATTCTGTCCCAAGTCTTATTCTGGCCTAAGTGTCCTGCAAGGGGAATGTCATGGGCCAAGGTGAGAAGGAAACCTCTCAGAGACAAGGGGATGACCAGCCTCCTGGTTGCACCAGGCTTGGGGTCTCTTGACTCAGAGTACAGGAGTCCATCTTCCCAGTATACCTTGTGGGCACCTGTGGCGTTTCCTGCAGCCTCAGCAGCAGCCTGCTGTCTGAGGGGTTCAAGGGAAGGGCAGTCTAACTGTGCCTTCCCCAGGTCTTCTCTGGAGGGTCCCCCTTAACCCAGAAACTCAACCTGATCAGGTTCAAGTTCTTTAGGCTCAGTTTCCCTCAGCTCTTTGAGGTCAGCCTCCTCTGAGACTTGATCCACAACCTGGGGCAAGGGGGAAGGCAATGCCTTAACCCTACTGCTCTTCTTCTTGGAAGGTGTCTGGTCCATTGTTCCAGGATCCAGCACCTGTTCAGTGGGGCATCTTCTGGCCTGTGACCTAGTCACAGCAATGACATGTGCTGGCACACGTAACATTTCCATGTGAGTCCTCTGCTCCACTTTGACCATAGGGATGACTCCAAATCATTGCCCAACAAACATTCAACTGGGAGGTCTGAACTAACAACAACCTTCTTTTGGCCACTTACCCCTCCCCAGGAGAAATCAACAATTGCCATACTATGGTGGGTAGTGACATTGCTGGCATTGGTCACTAGGTACTCTGGACCTAGCATGATCTGTCCAGGGTCCACAAAGTTAGGTGTCACCATTGTGACACTGGCACAAGTGTCCCTGTAGGCCTGAGCCATCTTGCCATTGATAAAAGGTGTCTGTCTGTATTTGCCCAAAGTATTGGGACTGGCGTCAGGGGATATATCCACATCCCCTGTACAGACAAGGACAGCCTGAGTGAGTGTGCCAACTAAGTTGTCATACCCCTCAGAACCCAAGGTTAACCCAACTAATCCCTTGGGAGGTGCACTACCACTGCTGACTGTACTAGGGGGTGCAGGTGCATTAGGGGCTGCAGTGGCAGGAGTTTGCCCTCCTTTCTTGGTGCACTCACTAAACCAGTGAGTTTTACTTTTACAGTACTGGCACCGTCTTTTAGACTGGCCTTCCTGAGTCTTCTTCTACTGGGAAGCCTGACCCCGACCCTCTTTGGTTTGTTGGAAACCTGTCGAAGACTTCTGGTCATTTTGTTCACCTTTTGGTATTATTACCCTTCTGGTCTGTTTTCTTCTGACCACCCTGGTTCTGGCACTGGTTCTGCTTGACCCTTGTTCTGACCCATCTGTCTGCCTTCTTTCCCAATTCTTGGGGAGAGGTCAGATCTGAGTCAACAAGGTGCTGATGCAACAACTGGTTCTGACAATTGTTTAAAATCTGTTCCCTCATGATCAGATTGTACAATCCTGTATAATCAGTAACCTTACTGCCCAGCAACCAGCCCTCCAAAGCCTTAGTGGCACAATCTACGAAATCAGACCAATCCTGAAACTGAGTTTTCTGGGTATCCCTGAACAGCAACCTGTACTGCTCAGTGGTAAGGCCAAACCCATCTATCAGTGTACTTTTCAGGACTTGGTAATTGTTAGCATCCTCAGCTCTAGTAGTGAGGAGCTTATCTCTACCTTTGCCTTCAAAGGAGAGCCACAAGACAGCTGCCCACTGACTCTGGGGGACGCACTGGACAGTGCAGGCCCTCTCCAAAGCAGTTATCCATTTGTGGATATCATCCCCTTGTTTAAACGGGGGCACTATCTTACTCAGGTGTCTAGTGTCTAAACTCCTGTCTTTTTCTCTTGGGAGAATGCTGCCACCAGTGGGATCTAGCCCACTTAACTTTTGCTCTCTAGCAAAGGCAAGCCTCTCTTTGGCCAGGGCAAGTTCTTCCCTTTCAATCCTCAGATTGGCTTCCCTCATCTTTGCTTCATGCTCTCTCCTCTTAGGGGATGACATTCCTCTATGAGAAGAGGTGTGAGAGCCATTGGTTCGAATGGATCTGTTAGAGCCTCTGGATAGAGACCTATCTCGTCCATTCCCAATGTTAAGTCTGCCTGAGAGTGGCCCTGGGGGTCCCCCAAATCCATTCTCATGCCTACTTAAGTTGGTCCTAGTGAGTCTACTGACTTCTACCTGACCTTTGTCTGCCTCATCCTCTGACAACTCCTCTTCCTCCTCCTCCTCTGCATCATCTGCTGCCTGGAGGTGGAGGTCAGGGTCACCAGTGGTTCTCTCTAAGGGGGGCATATTCCCATCTGGATGAGAAGGATCTGTGTTGGCAGTCCTCCTGGCATCATAAGTCTCTAATAGACCAATCAGAAAAGGAATGGTAGGGTTAGAACCCTGTTTTAGCTTCCTGGATGTACAGGTTTGTCTCATCTCCTGGAAGCTAAGAGCAGCATATCGTGAAGTGACCTGTGGAGGGTCCACTGACACAAGGGGGGCTTCTGAGTTCCCTCCTTTGTCCGACATGCTTCTAGTGTGGTGTAAGTGATGCACCTACCTACACTGTTTGTTTGCCTACTGATCCCTTGCTAAGAGTTGTAGTCAGGGTGTGCTAGGCCCTGTTGAACTACAACAGCTGGTTCAGTAGAACTCCGAGTATTCTAAGCTAAGTTATATGTACCTGGGTACTTATGTGATCTTTCACAATGATATTCTTAGGATACGTGTGGTAAAACAACAGCAAGCTCAAATCCCAACCGCTGCTCACCAATGTGAGAAGTTGGCCTGATATGCAGTGCTCAATATTCTAGTGATCAATATGTATCAGTCCAAACAACCCTTATTGATGATTGGTTGTAAGTCAACCGTAGACCAGCTATCCTAGTAGCATGGACAAGAGCAGTCTTTAGGCTAGACTCTAGAGGGTGTGTTAAGCCAGCTGTTATACCATCACATATACCCCTTTAACACCAAGTGAAAGGACACCGCACAAGTTGTTATGAAAATAAAGTATATTTATTTAGAACACAACAGCCCTGGACTCTTTGTGAGGACAGGGCGCTAAGCACAATACAAAGCTCTTAGGAAAATACACAAAGTCGCACAATTTACACAAATGCCCGAGGGGCACGAAAAACCATATACTCTAAAAGTGGAATGCGAAATTACTAGCAGGTAAGTACTACTCTAATGGGGATTAGGATCGCTAGGACTTGACTACTGAACCTTCAGATTACTGGCAGGAGGCCTAGGGAGATCGGGTGCAGAGTGGGCACTCTCCCGCGGGATGCGGGACAAAGTCTATGTATGCTAGATTTCGTAAAGTTAGTGTTATTGGACGAATCCGACTAGGTAGAGCTGAAACGAAAAAGGATCTGGACCTTTGGATAGCAAAGCTATGCTGGAGCACCGAAATGCTGAGTTAACCTAGCTCAGGGGCTGCGGATGCATAGGTCTGGAAAGACATCGGGAATCCTCGCTGCAGTCTATGGAGCCTGAAAGAAGAAGTTGCAGGCAGGCGAGCAGTGAAGAGATTTGGAGGGATCCAAGCCTGGATCGAAGATGGAAGACACCTGTAAGCAGAGGAGACCAAGTTCTGAATCACTAGCCAGTGATTAGATGGGCACCAGGGTGTCACCGGATGGAGTCACCTCGACCAGGTGAGTGGGCGACGCTGGGCTCTGCAGTCTCACGGACCAGGAGGCGTTGTCGGCGACCAGGATGGAGGTGCGAGCAGTCCCACGAGGGTATCTGCTGTCGACGTCGCTGGACCCAGGATTGGGGCAACAAATCTTGGCAAATGCAAGCCCACGCGGTGGACTCAAAATGGCGTCTGGAGTGGACCAGGAGGGTCCGGGGTGCTCCTCTGTTGGAGGGGAGCAAGGGCCAGTCTGGAGCAACCAGACCAGCGGTGTTGATGTCGTCGTTCGTCGTCGGGAAGGCCACAAGCCAGCAGGCTAGTAGCCAGACAACGCGGTGAGCAGCAAAGAGCAGAAGGGCCCCACGCAGATCTCGTGGAGGCTGGGAGGCTGAACTTCGGTGCTGGAGCTGCTCAGGGTTGGGGCTTCTCACACCCCAAAGCACTCACTCGAGGATCCCTCGGCGGTCGTGCTGGGCAAGCGTCGTGCAGTCTTGAAGATGGCCGGTCCCTCGAGGTCTCGTCACACCCACGAATCTCAGCTGGGCTGATGATGCAGGTAGAGGTCAGAGGTGCCAGGGAAGCTGGTTCTCGGCGAGCTGGGCAGTCTTGATCCGGAGGAGAGACTTACAGCAGACCGCAATGCTTGGATGGTGCCTGCGGATGCAGGGTGACTACTCCTTAGTCACAAGGGAGAAATCTTAGGAAGAAGTCTTGAGTTCCTTTTGTAGAAAGTAGTTTCAGGATTCAAAGATGATCTAATTTGGAAGGGGGCCCGCTCCTATCTTTATACTAGGAAAAGGGGCTGGCACGCGACTAGGTCCTGCCCATGGGTGGGACCAAGAAGGGGGGTGGTTACACCCCTCTCCCGGACTTTCCCCAGCTCAGGGGCTGGTGTGCCCCTGGAACTGGTTCTAGCTGGCAGATGCATAGTGAGCACCGGGGTTCCACTTGCAGTCACCTTCCTCTAAAGCCCTGCCTACCCAGGATACACAAAACCCTGTCTGGGATGGTGCTAGCACCACCCCTGACAGGAAACCCTTTGTCCAAGCCTCCCTCGCTGGAAGGACTCCCAGCAGCAGGAGGTCAGACTTGTGTCTGTGGTGGCAGCATCCATTTTGTGATGCTGAGGCTTGAGTTAACTTTAACTGGGGTTCACAGTTACATACATGTCGTGCCCCTCTAGAAGGGTGGAATGCTAACCCCGTCACCAGAATTGGCGAGGGGTTAGTATTCCAATTCGTATGACACCTTACTCGACATGTTTTGATAAAGCGATACCAGAGTTAGCATATAACCGCGAGGGTTATAATGCACTTAAGAGTATATGGTACGCGTTATCATGGAACAGCTATTAGGACTTGGTTCCGCAAGCTGCAGACGGGCTCAGCTCATGCCAGAGCACCATCTCACACGATTCCAAGCACTCTGCCTTCAGGATTGTCAAGGCTTGCCATAGGAGTGACTGATCGGAATACGGGTGTCCATTTTAGGGTTAGATATAGGTATACTATATCTAAAGCAAGGGGTGATTACACCACCTTGCCCCAGCTGTCGTGCAGCCAGTTGTGTCAGATTTAGATGGCCAGCCAGGGGTGGCATAATACATGCTGCAGCCCCTGGTAGGCCCTGGGTACACCTATGCCCTGAGTTACAGGGTCTGATAATGTGGCCCAGTACCAATTGGTAAATGCACCTAAGGTACACGTGTCAATTTAGTGAGAGAACAGCAAGGCTGTGGGTCTGATTAGCAGGCCCACAGCCAGAGAAGTCGTAAACCAGTGAAGCAAAAAGCAAAAATCTGGGGTGATCATAGGATTGCAGACCCTACTCTCCTACAAGTGGGGTCTCACCTTTAACCATCACCCACAGACCAAGGCTGGTCTGTTGCTTCATGACACAGGGTGGGCAAGGGGGGGGGGGCAAGTGAGGGGGTGCTGGGGGGGGGGAGTGAAAGGAGAGGCAAAAAAACAAAACAAATTCAGGAAAGTAAATTGTTGTACTGTTAACAATTTCAGGGCGAGATGTGGCCTGATGGTTTGGTTTAAAAAGAAGAGTAGGTGTAGTAGGGTCCAAGGGAAATATCGAGATGGGTAAGCTAACTTTGTGTATGATTAACATAGGGGGGCTGAACGATCGAGGGAAGAGAGATAGGACTGGGGAAGCTCTGCGATCTCTGGTTCTGGATCTCATTTGTCAGCAAGAGACTCATCTCCCTTGGCAGAAGAGAGGTCTCAATTATATTCCAGGCTTTACACAAGTAATCTGTTCTTCACAGTCCTCTAATACTAGAGGGGTGGCAATTCATGCTTCTAATCGGCTCCCACCTAGCAAACTTACATTATCCGACAAATGGGGCCGGTGGGCAATAGCCTCGATTCCCAGCTTTGGCACACTCTGCACCATCTATGGTTCAAACCTAGATGATGCAGATTTGTTGATAGAATTAGAGGTAGAGCTTGCTTCCTGGCCTGCCCCATTGGTAATCTGTGGGGATTTTAATATTCATATGGACGCAAGGGGTTTGGGAAGGGAGGGGTATCAAGGCAGGAAGTCACGAGTTTTTCATTCAGTCCAGGCGCTAGCCGATAGTCATTGGTTGGTAGACATTTGGTCTGTAAAAAATTCATGAGACCCAGGATACACATGTTACTCCTGTCCACACAGAAAATATGTAAGGTTAGATTATTTTTTCATCCCTATTTCATTAGTGGAAAAAGCTCAGATAAGGAGGTTACCCAGGGCTCTCTCGGACCACAACCCACTGGTCCTGGACCTGGAGATCCCAGGGCTTGCAAAATCTCCCGTAAGATGGACTTTCGATAGAAAACTATTGTTTACCAATGGATTTATTGATCATATAAAGCAATGGACAATCCAGTTTTTTTATGAAAATAGGTACAGTACACCAAAGGAATTTGTGTGAGATGCTTATACGTCAGGGCACAGAGGGGATATAATTAGTTTTGCAGGGTTGCATAGAAAAAAACAGCAAGAGTTCATTGGTCTGCTGCTACAGGAATTGAGCAGATTTGAGCAAGAACATATGGTGACTTTCACCCAAAAACAAACTCAGCGGCAACTGGAGATCGAATTAAAAGTAATCAGCACTAAAGCTAAAATAAATTGGGTGTTTAATCAATCTATAGCGGAAAGGTTTCAAACTGGCCGACGGGATCATTATGAGTACGGGGAAAAGACAGGGAAAGACCTCGCTCTTAGGATTAGACACAGAATAACGGCATTCAATATTACGAAGCTGAAAAGGAAGGATGGTACAGCCTCTAATAAACCCCAAGAGATAGTGGGAATTTTTCAAGATTTTTACCAAGATCTTTACAAGTCCAGGCCCCAAATCCCAGCAGGTCCTGGTGTCGGGCTTCCGCCTCTGATTCAAGAGCTTGAGGGAGATATTCTACTGGAAGAAGTGAAGGAGGTATTGTTGTCTATGGCTTCAGGGAAAGCGGCGGGTCCGGATGGGCTCCCCATGGAAATTTATAAATTATTCTATAAGGAACTAGCCCCTCTGCTGTGGGATCTGTTTTTAGCAGTTCAGCAGAAAGGTATTCCCCCTAAATCATGGCAGGAGACCAGCATAGTTATTTTTTTGAAAAAGGGGAAGGCGGCGGATGATAATAATAATAATAATACTGGTATTTATAAAGCGCGAACAGCTGCCTCGACTAGGAGGCGTCCCGGCGCTGTGAGGGCATGGCAAGAAAGCTAGCTTGGAGTCTGCGGCTTAGAGAGGCTCCGAGAACAGCCACGACTTAAGCTGTCTCCTAAAGCTTGTTTCTGATTGGGCCTTTCGCAGCTCAGGAGTTAGGGAGTTCCAGAGACGGGCCACGTTGGCTGAAAAGGTCCGGCCGCCCAATCTAGCCCTTTTGACTCGCTTCAGACTCAGTAGCACCTGATCGTTTGAGCGAAGGGAGCGGGTCTGTGTGTATCTGGGCAGACGGGCTCTCAGATAATTAGGGCAAGTACCGTCGAGGGACCTGTAGGCCAGAGTGAGAGTTTTACATTTTATTCTACTGGCAATCGGGAGCCAATGCACGGCCCGAAGATGGTGGGAAATGTGCTCTTTGAAAGGGATATGCTTAAGCAGCCTGGCTGCCGCATTTTGCACCGTCTGCAGCCTTTGAACCAAGTATTTCGGGAGACCGCTATACAAGCCGTTAGCATAATCCAGTCTCGATGTGATGGTGGCATGGATCACGGTTTTCCGGCATGACTCAGGCAAAAGTTTCAGGACTGGGCGGAGATTCCTCATTTTGCTCAGGCAGCACCCTGTGACCTGATGGATCTGGGGCACAAAAGAGAGATTTTCGTCCCACTTGACCCCCAGATTTTTTGCCCACTGGGAGGGGGGAGGTGGGGTACCCATCTCAATCGGCCACCAGAGCTCAGCTGGAGGGTGACTGTCTTTGCCATAGAAGATCACTTCCGTTTTTCCCGGATTCAGTTTCAGCTTATTAGTATTCATCCAGGATGCCACATCCTGAAGGCACCCCTTAAAGTTTGCAAATGCCGCTTCTGAAACCTCTGAGTAGGGAAAAACCAACTGGGTGTCATCGGCATAAGATATTGCGGTGACTCCCCAGTTGGCAATGAGGGAGAAAAGAGGGGCAAGATAAACATTAAACAAAAGGGGGCTAAGGGCAGATCCTTGCGGGACCCCGCATCTCAGCGGCTTACGCTTTGAGGCATATGTGCCTAGAGTGACCCTCTGCGTTCGGTTTGACAAGTAGGACTGCATCCAACCAAGTGCCTGATCTTGTAGACCAATTTCTGCCAAACGTTGGACCATCCTAGCATGATCCACCATATCAAACGCGGCCGAGAGATCCAGGAGCATCAGCATAGCCGAGTCTCCTGAATCTAACGACCACCTCAAAGAATCAGCCACCTCAATCAGCGCTGTCTCCGTGCTGAAGCCGGGTCTGAACCCGGACTGAGTCTCATGAAGGATGTTATTAGATTCGATATGAGCATTCAGCTGGCACTGAATTAGTTTTTCCAGCATTTTCCCGGGAGCTGCCAGCAGAGAGATAGGACGGAGGTTAGTTAAATCCTCCGCATCCCCGTTTGGCTTCTTCTTCAGTGGAAGGAGCGTCGCATGCTTCCAACTCTCCGGAAATTCCCCAGTGTCTATGGATGTGTTCCAGATGTGTTGAAGCATAGGTGCAATAGCGTCCGCTAAAGGTTCCCACAGTTTAGGTGGGCATGGGTCCTCTGGGGAGCCTGACTTACACCGGGTTATCTCTTGCCTTGCCTCATCTAGCGGGATTGGTTGAAATTTCCTCAAGGAGACTGGGGACCGGCCCCCACTCTCTCTATCCTCCTTGGCCGTAGGTTTATGCGGGCCAAAGGAGTCATAGACCATCTGTATTTTATTGGCAAAATAGATAGAGATCTTGTCACAGAGTGCTACGGATGAAGGAATATCCCTTTCAATACAGTGAGGCTTCAAAAAGGATTGAACCAGTTTAAACACTTCTTTGCTGGGGTTCTCTGCCTGTTGAACAACAGAGGCATAAATCTGCTTATGAAACAGCTTGGTGGCCTCTTTAAATTGTTTTTTTGCTAGGGGGCAGTAGTTTAATCTCCATTGTCTTTCGAGTTTCTTACAGGCTCTTTTTTCCAGTCGTAGATCAGCGGAGAACCATGGGGCAGTGGGAGAGGTTCTCTGCGCTGTCACCCTTTTTGCTGGCGCTACAGCCTCTACCATGTTGCTAATCCAGTTACTTAGTGCCTGGGCATCCACGCTGGCATTCATAGTACGCTTAGGCGGATCATGGGACAAAAACGGGCTCATAATGGCCGGAGTGAGATTTTTCCATTGCCTCTTCATATAAGAGTGTTTGCTTTTTCTAGGCTCTACACCATTTAATACTAGTGTGAATAGTATAAGCCAATGATCTGACCATGCTACTGGAAGTGCATCATCCACTACTATGCTTTCTAATGTGGAGAAAATTAAATCAAGCGTGTGTCCAGATCTGTGTGTGGGACCTTTATTATGGAGCATCAAGTTTACAGCACTCATTGCTGCCATCAGGTGCTCTGCCGCTGTGTTGCCATCCCTATCAATGTGGACATTAAAATCTCCCACAACCAGGAAGTGCTCGTGCTTCAGCGCATTCAGTGTAATCGCATCTATAGGTCGAGCAGTGCTGCTCTCAGCGCAGTCCGGGGGCGATAAACCACCATCCCAGCAATGGCTAGTTGAGGGTTTAGGAGAAGGCAGAAGTATGATCCGGCCTCCTACAGACCAATCACGTTGATAAATGCTGACGAGAAGCTATATTCTAAAATTCTAGCTAGGAGGCTATCTAAGATCATCGACTCCCTGGTAAGTCTGTGGCAACACGGCTTTATCCCTGTTAGAAGTACCACCGATCACATCCAAAGGGTAATCTCTCTATTTAATATCGCAGAGACCTCCGGGCAACATATGGCACTAATACTATTAGACACGCAAAAAGCGTTAGATCAAGTGGAATGGGGGTACCTCTGGCAGAACCTGAGATCAAATGGCTTTGGACCGCGCATACTCACTGCATTAAGAGCTATGTATGTTCAACCATATGCAAAAATACAATTGATGGGGCAGCAGTCAGGTCAGGTTAAGATCGAAAGAGGGACAAGGCAGGGTTGCCCCTGCTCCCCTATCCTTTTTGCATTATACATAGACCCATTTATTAAAACTATTTTAAATGATCCAGTGATTCTGCCTATGGTGGTCAGGGGATTTAGTACCAGGGTTTTAGCTTACGCAGACGACATCGCGATAGTCACCTCTGAACCCCAGGTGTCAATAGCTAGAATTGAAATTCTGTCTCGGGAGTTCGGGGAGGAATCTGGCTATATGCTAAATGCCGATAAAACTAAGATCGTTAGTTCAAAGTCAATTCTGTGGCTGGATCCCAGGAGGTCTATGGTGGCAACCTATTTAGGGATTTTCAATTGCAGCAGATGTTGACACTATTTGGAATATCAATGCAGACCCTCTCCTCAGCAAAATTAGTGCGGATTTTAAAAGAATTGATAACCTGCACCTATCTATTATTGGCAGGGTAAACGACATAAAAATGACTATTTTTTCTAAAATATTTTATTTGTTACGTTGTATCCCACTGGAGCCTCCGAATCTTTTTTTTAAAAAAGGTGAGGCGATTTTCTCACAGTTTATATGGGGGTTTGGGGAGATTAGGAGATGCTTGAAATTAATGTCCCTTCCTCAAAATCGAGGGGGGCTGGCTGCTCCGTACATCTTATATTAGTATTCGGCTATTATGCTCCAACAAATGACAATATTATTTAGACCCAGGTCTGCAACACAAGACGTTGAGACTCCACCATCCATCTTTGAACTGGCTCTAGGTAATCACGCTCCAGGGCTACTGCTTAGACAGCTTGAGAGTAGCTATTACAAGAAGACTCGTTTCAAACCTCTCAGAGCAGCATGGAGGGTGTGGCAAAGAACCAGCAAACTACTAAATATTCCTAAAATTCATCGATATTTGTTATTATGGCGTTCATCATTTTTTCCAGACTTCCTATTTGATAAAATCAGTAGCAAGTAGGACGAGGCGGGCATTAATTCTGTAGGAGATATTTTAAACTCCTCTGGTATTATGACATTCGCTGAGATTCAGGATCGATTCGAGATAGGTCCACGAAGCCTGTTTAAATATTTTCAGGTTAGGGAAACAACTAAAACCGCTATGTCACATCTTATCTCCCATTCAGGTGTCCCACTGCTAGACACTCTTACACGCAAACAACCCCAAGTAAAGGAAGTGTATGCTATGCTGATGGAAGCTGGCGATGACGATATTGTTAAAGTAGAAAGTGAATGGGCGTTTTAAACTAGGAAATCAAGATGTTGACATATGTAGATCTTTAGAATTGTCCAAGAAGGTTCTTTTAGCGGCCAATCTAAAGGCTCAGCACTTTAAAACTATATATAGATTATATTTTACACCGGCCAAACTTTGGACATGGGGGAAGAGGGAATCTAACGAATGTCCAAGATGTGGGCAAGGTCCTGCTGACATGATTCATATGTTTGCAGAGTGCCCAGAATTGGAAAGGGTAAAGCAGGGGATCAACACCTACCTGAATAAGACCATATGACGATCTGACTTATTAACTCCAACTTTAATTCTTTTTGGATGGGATAATTTCCTGCATCTAGACCCAGCTCAAGTTAATTTTAGTTTTTTGGTTACAGCAGCTCTGCGTATAATGATCGCTTCAAAGTGGAAGGATAAGGATCCTCTGACATTTCAGGCATGGTTTTCTAGATTGTTTCACATATTTAATCTGGAGATGGCACTATACAACTGTAAGGGGAATAGAGCCAGGAGAAAAGGGCTACAAATTTGGGGGCCTCTGGTGGAGTTGCAGGGGAGGGGTGGGAAGCGATGTGGTTGAGTTTGTAAATGTCTATATTTCTGTATGTATTATAAGTGTTCTTGCTGCCATTTCTCTTGGACCCACTGCTTCTCTTTTTTTTCATCTTTTTTATCCCCTCTCTCGCTGATTGCATTTCATTCTCTTTCTTATTATCTTTTTTCTTTTTGCACTCCTCTATTCTCACTTGAACAAGTCTATCATGTTGTTTGATTATGCAAACTTTGTTACTTTCTTGAAAAAAAAAATAATAATAATAACTGGTTGCAAACAGTGAATTGAAGTGCTTGCAACCATTAAAATACTTATTACATCAGGCCCTATTCTAATAAAATGTTATGACTTCAAAAAATCAATGGCAAGTTTAAAAGAAATCAATTCAGTAAAAACCTTTTATATGTAATATGTTGTTTAACTGAATTACTTTGCAATTCTTTAATAAAATACAGCATTTGATCCGTAATTCTGTAATACACATTTTATATTCCAGACCTTGAACACATTGAAGGACAACTTCAGACAGAGGAATTTAATGTGAGTATATACTTTTAAAAAACATAGGATAATAATGCATTGAATAAGTTCCTTTTTTATGATTTGGATGTTAGATCCATTAGAGGGTGAAAAAAGATTGAACCAGCTACTCTTTCTTGCAACTCATGGAGGTGTTTGACAATTACCCTAAAGAACATGTCCTAAATACGTCAATGGAAGGTTCAAGTTTTGTTATTTATTTACTTTTCCACAGTCTTTATAAGGTCAAACGTAGCCACAAGGAAAAAGGAACTTTTCTTATTTTTTCCAAATCATACCTGTACAATTTGTAAAGTAATCCAGTTGGTAATGAACAAAACATATACACTAGTTTGAAGATAAAGTTACTACCAACTGTGAGAATTACTTATTTAAACAGTGGTTTGCACCTCACACCTGTCGCATGTTCTCAAAGTGGACTGATATCTATCTGGGCAAGCATCCGCTAAATAATTCCCAATGCTCAAGTTGGTAAAGTACACTGACCAAGTTATGGTCCAAAGTAAAACCATTGCTAAGCCACTGCTCTGGCAAATCAGTGCTAAATGTGATTATCACACAGTGCACTACCCTAGTGCCCCTTTACATTAAAAACTATTTTGATCCCAGAAACCTTTGTTGTGCCCTGTGTAATAAACCTATACTCCTCAGACCTTTCTTTAAATGTCTCCTCTACAGTTTTACTTTAGCTTTTGCCAGACACCACATGGCATGGACTTGGCTGAAGGTTGAATGTTTTGTGGCCTATATCCTAGGTCTCCATCCTTAGGCTAACATCCTAGACCAGAGTCTTATGAGGCCAAGACCCAGCTGACAAAATGTTTAAGGTGTAAGGATACCCTCCTGATAAAATTTTCTAGTGCCTGACTCTCCTCGTTAACAACCATAAATTCCCACGGCAAATCATTTTTAAAGTGGGGAAATAATATTAAAAAGTGTTTAGCAAACCAAAGGTTTGTGGGTGACGGCGGTTCGGTGTCAGAGGCTTACCACACAGTTCAAACAAAAAGTCTCCAAAAAGAATTACCAAAAATGCACAATGGTGGAGGGCGTGGCTAGGAGCCAACAAAGATGGCTGCTAGTTAACGAGGCTCTGGCGGACCTCTGCCTTCTGCATCAATTAATCCATACAAAATCTCCTGGTCTCGAGCAAACATCGACAGCTTTCGGCGAGACCGGAGGGGAAGGATTCACCTTCAGCCTTCAGAGGGCCGTCTGCATCGGGTTCACTTGAGGTGCCGGAGCCGCAGCTCTGAGAAGTAGGCGGGGCACGGCCTCCCGATAGAGCCTAACGTCTGAATCGAGAAGCAGCGGGCGCACGGCCCGGCTATCAGTGAACTGCCTTGCTCCCCAAGTGGAGACTAAAGGAAATAGCCACCCAACGCCGCCAAACAACGTGGGAGCAGCAGGGCCCAGAGATGATGCCCTGTCGCAGAGAGGCAGGCCCTGGCTAGACAGTCATCAAACAAACAGAGGAACCCAGATCAGATTTGGAGGGCCATATGTGTCATTGGAGAACTGAAGCAGTGTGGGAAACTAGGTAAAGGACCTGGGACGCTGAAGGTGAGGTGTATAGCCCCGGACTAAATACTCTGTGGATTGCTCGTTTCTGAGGGGAGTCTGAGGAAATATATGGCGAGAACACAGCTCCAGTAAATTGAGGGTCTCAGAAAACATAACACCCCCTGTGCTGGGGGGTGAGGCGAACTGCTGACTGCCAGGGTTCTCTCCCTGAGGTGACACATACGTGGGGTGAGGCACTGGAAAAATTGGGCGGGCTGGTCTATGAGTGTGGTAGGCCCAGCAGTGCGACCAAAGGAGGAGTACAATACCATCGCCCTGCCTAAATAACAAACTAGTGGGGGGATATTTGGCTTTCACCAGCCCCTGTGGGGGACCACCCAGGGTGCCATGAGCTTCCCTTCTATGTGCTGAAGACCTTGAATCCTCCACAGAGTGATTGAAGGCAAAGAGGGGAAATTGGCGGTGACAAGCAGATCAATAAGTAGAACGGGGCTCCGTAATACCACTGGGAAGCAGATCCCTTATTCTCGGGGGAACCCAACAGGCTGAGTGAAGTAGTACTGCCTCAGAGCTAGGCGGCAGCTGTTACCTGGGGAGAACACAGTGCCAGAGCCTGGGATGTAAATCCCCTTCCCATCATAGACCGTATGCCTGGTGCTAAAGGGCAGAAGGAACTCTCCAAACCAAGCTCGACAAATATACGATGTTAAAGACCCCCGAAATGGAGATGGCGGCTTCAGCCAAGACAGTCTCATCAGTGGAACCAGTGGCCAGACAAGGCGACCCCACTCTAAAACTCATAATGGAGGCAATTAGTGGAGTGCGCACCTCACTTGAACTTTGAATGGACTCAATTACCACAGAGATTACTCTTATCAGGGCCGACCTTCGAAATGACCATGGAAACCGTCACTAGTGAGCTCCAATCTGACTCAGAAACTCTGAAAACACAAATTAAAGAAGTGCAAACCTCCAGTGATATTCTGGAAATGAAACTTGACGAATACGAAGGCAGATCTTGCCATAATAATGTCAGAATTTTGGGAGTTCCCGAACGAGCTGAGGGGCCCTCCGCAGAACTGTTTGTGGAAGATCTAGTCACAAACTATTTGCAGCTGTGGGGCCTTTCCAACCTTTTCTCGGTTGAAAGAGGCCACGGGTTCTGGGGGCGCAGTCCAAAGCCAGGGGCGCCTCCTAGGCCCCTGCTAGCTAGGCTGTTTAACATCTGAGATCAAGACACCCTATTACAAACCGCACGTGGTGCCCCGCCGGTTCAATATGAAAACTGTACTATATCTCTTTTTCTGGATTTTACAGTCAAAGTGCAAAGGCAAAGGAGATCCTTTCTAGATATCAAGAAGGTGCTATGAGATAAAGGGGTGAAATACTCCTTGTTATTCCCAGCAAAACTGCGGATTGAGGCAGAAGGAAAGACATGGTTCTTTAAGACTCCAGAGATGGCACAGGAAGGGCTCGATGGTTTGAGAACAGTAGGTAGGAACAGTCCTAGACCCCGATGTGAGAAGCCTCACAAAAAGACGAACGAACACAGAGACCGCAGGACAGCCAACATCAAAACTGTGAATATCGAGGACAAAGATCACTGACCTCCTGGATAAGGACTGATGGCGGCTTAGTCTGTGCCTCAGAGATGACAAGAAGAGATGGGTCCAGTGGACCTCAGGCTAAGTAGCAAAGCAGTGGCTACTGGAAGATATCCTTTATAAGTAGAACAAATAATGCATATACTGTGATAGTAAATTAGGGAGACAGGGGTCTGCGCTCTTGCGCCGTGAGTACCCCCTCTTTTTCTTCTTGTAAACCAGTTGGGAATGGGGTGACAGGCACTCTGCATAGTTGGGGGTACGGGTAGTTCTAAAGCAGGATTGCAGGGAGGCGAGATTCATGTTTTGTGTTCTTATTGCTTATACTGTAAATGACATTAAGGGTGAAAGTGGCAATACTAGGTGGGCGTGTGCCTCGTCCTTTGAGGCATGCGGGAACAACCTTGCAAAGATCCTCCTGAAGCACTGCAAGGGGAAGAATAGGAACTTATAAATGACCTGAAGGGTGAAAGTGGGAATACTAGGTGGGTGCGTGCCTCGCCCTTTGAGGCACTTTAAAAAAACCTTGCAAAGATCCTCCTGAAGCACTGCAAGTGGAAGAATAGGAACTTGGGGCCATAACTTGGGCAAATATTGCCCGACTCTCCCTGCATGAGAGACGGGGACATGGGAGGAATTATTGTACAAACTCCATACTAGCCACAATAGATGCACCAACAGTAATAAAATTAAACAGTATTAAAAATCCCAAAATAAATTGGAAAAATAGACTAAAGTTTATTAAACAAAATTACAGAGATGTCCAGGACAGACAGGACTAGTGGAACACAGGCCAAGTGGCAAAGCAGTGGCTACTGGACAATATCCTTTATAAGTAGAACAAATAATGCAGATACTGTGATAGTAAATTAGGGGGACAGGGGTCTGTGCTCTTGCCATTAGCACCACCCTCTTTTTCTTCTTGTTGACAAGTTGGGAAAAGGGTGACAGGCACTCTGCATAGTTGGGGGAATGGGTAGTTTTAAACCTGGATTGCAGGGAGGCAATATTCATGTTTTGTGTTCTTATTGTTTATGCTGTAAATGACATTAAGGGTGAAAGTGGCAATACTAGGTGGGCGTGTGCCTCGCCCTTTGAGGCACATAGGAAAAACCTTGCAAAGATCCTCCTGAAGCACTGCAAGGGGAAGAATAGGAATTTGGGTCCAGAAGTTGGGCAAATATTGCCAGACTCTCCCCGCATGAGAGGCGGGGGCATGGGAGGAATTATTGTACAAACTCCACACTAGCCAAAATAGACGCACCAACTGTAATAAAATTAAAACAGTAATAAAGTTGAAATGCGAGATAATAACAATCTCAAATTAAATTGAAAAATAGAGTAAAGTTTAATAAACAAAATTACAGAGATGACAAAGAGAGATGGGCCATGGGGACCCCAGGCCAAGTGGCAAAGCAGTGGCTACTGGACAATATCCTTTATAAGTAGAACAAATAATGCAGATTCTGTGAGAGTAAATTAGGGGGACAGGGGTTTGTGCTCTTGCCATGAGCACCCCCTCTTTTTCTTCTTGTACATAAGTTGGGAATGGGGTGACGGGCACTCTGCATAGTTGGGAGAACGGGTAGTTTTAAACCCGGATTGCAGTGAGGTGAGGTTCATGTTTTGTGTTCTTATTGTTTATACTGTAAATGCCATGAATGGTGAATATGGCAATAGTAGGTGCGCCATGCCTCACCCTTTAAAGCATGCAGGAAAAACCTTGCAAAGAAGCACTGCAAGGGGAAGAATAGGAACTTGGTGCCAGAACTTGGGAAAATATTGCCAGCCTCTCCCAGCATGTGAGGCGGGGGACATGGGAGTAATTATTGTACAAACTCCACACTAGCCACAATAGACGCACCAACAGTAATAAAATTAAAACAATAATAAAGTTGAAATGCAAGACAAAAAAAAAACCAAATAAATTAGAAAAATAGAGTAAAGTTTTATAAACAATAGGACACTAAAATGAAAAAATCCAACAAGGGGAAACGGACATATGAATTTTTCATGTTTTACGTAGGAATTATGGCAAGAAGCATAAAGTGCCAATGATAGTCAATGGTTGTGGTAGAACAGGAACTAGGTGCATTTTGACCCGGACTTTGATGGAGTGTGAGTCGGAGACACTAACCAGGTGCACACTGATCAAATATTTTACCTTTTGACTTTTAAGTGCCAATCCACCACAGCAGTACACTTTTCAACACCCCCATGGCATCGGAGGGGGGAGGGGGGCAGGGTGGGGGGGTTGAGAGTGCACTTAGAGACTCGCAGTGTGGCAGGCAGAGGCCAACTGGAGGGTCCAGTTGCCCCTGGTCAGCTGGTAGGTTGCAAGACCAGGCCTCTTGTATAGCTTTGTGTGACTCTGTAGCTTTAGCAGGAGGTCAGCCTTATGACCCTTTGAGTCCACTTCTTTGTGCTGGGTACAAGAGGGAGAGCTGATCCAATTGTCTAGACTCTTCTCATGTCTCAGACAGCAGAAATTTTAGACCTCTTCTGACCCTCCACAGTTCCAGGAGTGATCTAAAGTGGGTGCCTGGAGATTCCACATGTATGCCTGTCTCGAGCTAGTGCGTGGAAATGACCCTACACAATGGGGTAAAGGTTCTCTGGGTTCATCTTACCCACTTTAGGCATTTTCAAGCTGGCCAAAGTCTTCGCCCACACTACACCTGGGCTGTAAGAGCTGGGGTGTGTGTGGGCATTGTACTTTGTAGTAGCCAGCTGGTGGCAGGCACAAGTGGTTGGGCAAGCAAATCAGCCACTTTGGCCCACTGACAGGCACAGAGACATTGTGAATGTCTTTAGATTCAACTCCAAAGCTCTCAATCATGGCTTGTTATAAACAGTGTTTATAACGAGCCATCACTGAGAGCTCTGGAGTTAAGTCTGAAGGCAGTGCGAGTTTCTTTCGGTGGGTCATAACGTTACAAATAAAATGCATATTTTCCCATTGGCTCACCTCCATTCCTCTTCTCGGTTCTCCTCATTCCTACAGGACAACACTGGTTTGCTGGTTGGAACGTGCTTTTTTGGGGAGGGTGATCTTGCTCGACGTGTCTGGCTTCTCCTTAAACCAAGCGAAACAAAAGGGGATGATGGACGGAGCGTTTGAGTTTGCTCCTTAAACCACCATGGCTCCTCCCGTAAACCCTATTGCTGACAGCTGTACCAGGCAGCTAATGATGAAGATGGTCCAGGCTGCAAGCATGCTTGTGAGGTCCCTCTCTTTCCTCACCACAGAAATAGAACCACCAAAAGCTGAGAAGAGCCAAATGCCAGAAGCCACGCTATAATACTGCACAATTAAGGAAGGATCAAAATGGGGTGAAGTTCAGGATTCATTTAGGTTTTTTATCAGAGTACGTTCCTGCAAACCAAATTAATGCTGCGCCGCCCAAGAGGCAGATTATTATTATTATTATTATTATTATTATTAATTGAATTTATAACGCGCACAGCTACCCTAGGCAGGGTTTCCCAGCGCAGGCATGTCTACTACTGCCCCGCTGCAGTTATCCTCCTGGGGCAGATGGAAAAATTATTGTGTTTTCTTTCAATTCTTAAGTACAGTACAGATGGGCTCCACTTCTCCCCCTTGAAAAAGGCCAAATAAAGGAATCCAGCACTGTCTGCTGCCCTGGCCATGATCCCCTGTGACAGTGGCGGATGTTTCGTGTAGTGCCAACATATCAGCCCATTTCCAGGTGCTTTGAGACTGCATGATTTAGAAACACAAAATATACAAAAAATAGAAAATAAAAGATGTATTGGGAGTGAAGAAATGAAGCAACACAGTTACCAGCTTACATGATTGTGGATATTGGCACCTATCGAAGTTGGCTATGATCATGGCGCAAACACTAACAAAAATTGTGAAATTCCGGACAGCTCTGTTTACTTTCCTGTGCTTTCAACTGTATAATGTGTTACGTGGTCCAGGGTATGATCCTTGCTTCCAAACATCTCTGCTTGTTACCACGTAGAGGCGATTCCTTGCTTCCATGGAATTCATACCCAGGAGAGTAGTGCAGGCCGCAAGTACTTTGCACCCCAGGCACTCGGAGGTCTTTTAATTGATACAGCTGCGAACGATGTCTCAATGGGCTATGCTTGTTACACTCCGGGTGAGATTCTCACTTGTTGTGAGCTGCTCATTATTCATTCATTTCTGTCTTTATTTCGATCACTTGGATCATAAAAGGTGCACATCAAGATTAAAAAGAGACTCACGAGTAATACATTTTCATAAAACAGGGATTAAAAAAGTCATAAGATTGTCATCTTATTGTACAGATTCAAAGTGCAGGTGCAAGACAGGAATCCGTCTACTAATTACTTATTAAAAGACACTTGTGTTGTAATTAATGAAATCAATTGCAGTCCCTTCCAGTTTAGGATCCTCTGTACATTAAGTGTTTAGGGTGCCTGTACCAAGTCCATTTCAGAGTTCAGAATGTAACGAGTGCGCTTGTGCCAAATCGCTGTTAGGAATTTGGGGCCCGATGTAGGTAAACGCGATTTTCCGATTTCAAAATACCGAGGCGGGCCGAATCGGTATTCTGAAATCGGAAAACGAGATGTAGGAAAAAAATACCGATTGAAAACCGATTCGGTCGGCATCGGTAATGAGATTCGGTACGTTCCGAATCAGCTCT
Source organism: Lissotriton vulgaris (assembly GCF_964263255.1). NCBI lineage: Eukaryota > Metazoa > Chordata > Amphibia > Caudata > Salamandridae > Lissotriton > Lissotriton vulgaris. The sequence continues at coordinate 399,962,925 of NC_141685.1, read as the reverse complement.
GTCCGAATCGGAAATTACCGAATCGGCCAACAACGAATCGGAAAACACCGAATCGGCTACCACCGAATCGGACATTTCCGATTCGGCGAATACCGATTCGGTAAAAGCCGAATCGGTAAAAACCGATTCGGCAATCATAGACCCATGGCGAAAAAGCCCATAGGAATGCATTGCATGAACCGATTCGGCTTTTACCGATTCGGATAATACCGATTCGGATTTTACCGATTCGGATTTTACCGAATCGGTAAAAGCCGATTCGGCAATAGGCGATTCAGCCAATGAGGTGGCTCCCCCTCCCCCACCCAAACAGGGAGTGGCAACCCTGGCAGGTGCAGCCAATTAAGAAGTTTCTAGAAGTTTCTGGAAAGCCTGCCTGAGCCCAACACACAGTTAGCAGCAGTGGGAGAAGGAGGTTGCAGACTGAGCAGGAGCAGGAGAATATGGCAGATCAGGCAGGAAGCCAGAAGTCCTCCCAAAAGAGGAAGCCCAAATTCACCACCACAGAACTTCAGGTGCTGGTTGAGGAGGTGGTGAGGGTGCACCGCCAGCTCTTTGGCAAGCTGTCCCTCAACGTGCCAGACAGCACCAAGAGGAGATTGTGGGCCGACATCGCCCAGAAGGTCAATGCTGCTGGAGTCACCCCCAGGTCCATTGAGGAACTTAAGAAAAGGTTTTATGACCTCTGCAGCCTCACGAAGAGGAAGCTGGCCGACCTCCAAAGGCAGGCTGGACACACCGGAGGAGGCAAGAACCCGGCGCCACCCCTCACCGAGCTGGAGGAAATTGTCTCCAGCACCATCGAGAGGGCGAGCATCGTAGGGATCGGGACCCTGGACAGCACTGCGATGGCCACAGCTACAGGTAAGAAGCATGCGCATCATGACACACCCTACCAGACACCTCCCCATTAGACACAATGCATAGGCAAACACCAGCACTGTACTGTCACCAACATACAAGAGACAAGCATCATGGTACATGTAGTCAGCAGAAGTTAGCCAAATATGTCAGTGCAGAATCACAAGACAGGAAACAGTGTGACACGGTGTAAGGAGATGCAAGGACATGTGGAATGCCATTATTGTACTGACTGTAATACATCGGCACTCAGTTTACAAATGCTTCTTTGTACCTAGGGGCACCATCAGGCAGCACCACTGTGGCAGCAGAGGGAGCTTCGACTTCAAATACTGCAGTGGCAGGGCCGAGCACCAGCCAGCCTGGCCAGGAGGAGGAGGATGAGGATGAGGAAGGAGACACCCCAGGGCTTGGAATGGAGGGAGTCCTGGTGATTGATTTCCAGGCAGTGCACTCCCCAGTACTGCCCAGCTCACCCCCCTTGCAATTTTCACCATACAACTCCCCTACAAGGCAGACCATTCCGCCGACAACAGCTCCTGCCACAACCGTGGCCTTGCCACCCGTCCAACCTGTCGTGGGAGCAGGGGCTCCGGGACCGGCCAGCACCACACCACCACCAGTGGCACCCCAGCCCACTCAGCAGGCCGGAGGCAGCAGTGCCAGACGCCGTGCCACCACCACCACCACTGCTGCACCAGCACGGGAGGGCAGTGTGTTCCTGGGCCTGGAGGGCCAGATGGTAAAAATCCAGCGCCAACAGGCCAAATCCACCATGGCCTGCCAACGCCAGCTCCTGCAGCACAACCTGCAGATGGGGGAGTTGGTGAAGGGGTTCCAGGCTGTTGTGGACAGCAACAAGGAGGTGGCAGCAGGGTTGGGCAGGCTGACCACTGCCATCACCCACTCCTCTGCCAGGCAGGAGGAGCATGAGGTTGCGCGCAGGAGGGATGCCCGGGTGCTCAACCGGGCCATGGCCCGCCTTGCAGCGGCGACCGCACAGCTGTGCCATCGCAGCTCAAATCAGGAATCGGCACTCAGTCAGCATACAGCTGAGCTGACTAGGGGGATGGCCAGGATCACCACGGCCATGGAGGCCATGTTAATATCAAACGCCGCCTCCAATCCTGCCCTGGACCTGGGTGATGCTGGAGACAGCAGCAGCCGCAGCAGCCCGGCCAGCGCTGCTTCAGAGCCAAGGAGGAGCACCAGGCGATCCGCTGATGCTGCTGGCCATTCGGAGGGGGCCGAGGGACACCCCAGTGGGTCTGGAAAGCGGGCCAAAAAATAGGCTGGCAAGGGGGGATGAGCACACCAGAACCCTGGACTTTATTTTCGTTAACAATCTCCATTATTTGATGCACATCAGTGCTGTAACTGTGGTGCATCATTATTAAAACTTTTTTTTTCCAAGCAACATTTAGCTGTCTTTGCATCTGTACTCAGTCAGAAATAGTTCTCAGTGATCTCCTCACGTCTGTATCTGCCATCACATGGCGTACACACCCCAGCTGGCTGTGTCAGTGGCACAGCTTCGTCGTCGTCATAGTCCTCGTAGTCAGACAACTCCACCTCAGTGCCCTTCTTGACCGCAAGGTTGTGTAACATTGCACATACAGCTATGATCTTGCAGCAGGTGATGGGGGTATACTGCCTTGCACCTCCACTCTTGTGCAGGCATCTGAATCTACTTTTCCAGATGCCAAAGGTCCGTTCAACAACATTCCTGGTGCGTATGTGGGCCCGGTTATACCTCCTTTGGCTGGGTGTGGAGGGGTTGAGGTAGGGGGTGAGTATGAATGAGCGGAGGGCATATGCACTGTCGCCTGGAAGAGAAAGGGGTCACATTAGACACATGCATACATGTATTACACCTACCTACTATGTGTTATGGGGGTCTGATGATGTGGCTCACCTAGGAGGTATCCTTCTCCAAAATCGCCAGCCATCAGCCGTGCATATATGCCGCTCTGTTGGAATATATATGAGTCATGGGTACTTCCTGGAAATTTTGCTACCAGGTCTGTGATGGTGCACTTGGCATTGCAGATCACCTGCACGTTGATGGTGTGTGTAGATTTCCGATTGCGGTATATGTATTCGGTGTCCGCTGGTGGGCAAATCGGAATATGCGTGCCATCTATGCAACCGATGACTTGGGGAAAGTGTGCCATCTGGTAGAAGTCCGCTTTGGTTTGTAGCAGTTCTGCGTGGGTTGCAGGGAATGAGATGTATTGGTCCATCCTGTCTATCATGGCGTCAAGGAATATGTGGAAGAACCTTGACAGGCTGCTCTGGCTCACCCCTCCTGCTGCTGCTACTCCACTTTGATAGCTGCCAGACGCTACCAGGTGTAGGCTGCATAGCACCTGGACGTGCGCAGGGATGGCGTGTGCCCTTGGGGTGTGGTGGTCCAAGTATGGCTTAAGGTCCCTGATGAGCTCAAGTATGGTGTCAGAGTCCAGCCTGTATCTCTGTAGGATCTCAGCCTCAGTGAGCATGAACAGGGTTATCCTCTGTCTGTAGACCTGTTCATTTCTTAGCCATTCCCTCTGTCCTTCCTGCTGTAGCCGTAGCCGCCTCGCAATGACATAGAAAGCTGCCATCCTGCAAGTTGCAATGCATTTTGGGACTGTTTATATGGGTTGGAGTTGGTTACCACCTGATTGCAATCCATGGTAAATACCGAGTGAATTCTACCGATTTTGAGCCGATTTCGGTGTTTCTGTGCCTCCCTACATCTCCCCAACTGTCGGAATCGGGGAATTTCCCGATCGGAGATTCATACGAATCGGCATGTTTTCCGATTCGGATCATGTCCGAATCGGTATTTTTTCCGATTCGGTACATGGACCGAATCGGTGATTTTCCGATTCGGTGTCACTAACGAATCGGTAGTAGGACCGAATCGGTGATTTTCCGAATCGGTGTCACTAACGAATCGGTAGTAGGACCGAATCGGTGATTTTCCGATTCGGTGTCACTAACGAATCGGTAGTAGGACCGAATCGGTGATTTTCCGATTCGGTGTCACTAACGATTCGGTAGTAGGACCGAATCGGTGATTTTCCGATTCGGTGTCACTAACGAATCGGTACATGGACCGATTCGGTCTTTGTAACCGAATCGGTGTTTTTCCGATTCGTTACATATCCGATTTTCGGTATGTACGTATCGGATTCTTTCACATTCGGTACACATTCCGAATCGGTTTTCTATCCGATTCGTTCTGTTTTTGGGTCCCTACATCTCGATGGCTGTTTACCGATCGGTAAGGGCCAAAAATCGGTATTTTCGGCCGATACCGATCGGTAAAGCCCTACCTACATCGGGCCCTTGGTTATCACAAACACAGTTGGAGGTGATAGTTCCGTCTTGAACATTCTGTAGGCTGGAATGCAGTGCCTAAAACCCAAATTTTTAAGAAGAGGAACAAGCCAGTACTTTCTAGCTTTTTTATAGGCATTGCAAAAAAACAAAACCTGTAGATCATTTTCCAGCTGGTATGAGCATGCGGGGCATTGCTTAGAGGGAAAAGGCTGGGACCAAGTACTTGTAAATGCTCTAAGAGGAAGGGTGCCATACCTCCATTGTAGAAATAATTTCCTGGTGAAGGCAGGGCAGATTCCATCGAAAACATGTTCCAGGTGGTAGGAGTCTTTAAATTGAATGGATGAGATTGTTAAAGTCCCCAACCGTATATTCCCTAGTAAAGTGTTTAGTTTTGAATATCATAATATTCCTTTGATAAACGTTTGCGTGAGACCTTACTGCAAGCGTTTTCAGGGTCAAGCCATAATTCTGGCCTTCCCAAACTTTCACATGTCTTTTTTATATATTTTAACCAGGGAGTGTTTGTTATATTTGGTAAACTTAAAATCTCTTTCAGCTCCATCTTGTAAGTCAGAAGCTCTGGAGTAATCCAGAGTCGGCGCCAGAATGTTAGTGGTTTTAGACCCAATTCTTCTTCTATCGATCTAAGGCCCAAATGAAGTCTGAGATGAAGAAGCAGGGTGCCCAAAGGCAGGGCTACCAACTGCCTAATAAACTTGTTTTCTGTTGTCGTTAAGTTTTGGCCGGATGTGTGCCCCCACAGTTCCCCGCCATGTGTAACTGCCCCCCTCGCCTGCATTTTGTAAATTTCGAGCGATGGACTGAGGGGTTTAAAAGTCGATCTATTTATTATCTTGGAGATGCCGCCCGTTAACTGGACCAATTTAAGATTGGCCTTTATTTGGTGTGTATCCCAGGTCATATTTTGATTGATGGTCACCCCTAAATACTCGAATGTACAGACCCTCTCTAGGCTTGTTGTGCCTATAGTTGGCTTAGGACAAGTTGTAGATGGGGCGCTGAAAATCATATATTTAGTTTTCAGGGCATTAATCTCCAGCCCGCTCTCACCACAGAATGTTACAAAACCATCCAGGACTCGTTGTATCCCCATCGGGAATTTTGACAGCAGCAGGGTGTCATCCGCAAACATGATTGCGGGCACCCTGCTGCCGTTGAGCCTTGGGGCATCTATGTCATTGATCCTAGTCAGATAGGCGATTACCCTGTTGACAAAGAGGCAGAACAGGGTAGGTGCAATCACACAGCCCTGTTTCACCCCCCTGTCAACGGGGAATCTTGCTGAGAGCATCCCATTCCTGCCACACCTGACCCGTGCAATGTTTTCTTGGTGGATTTTATCAATATGTTCAAGATGTCAGGTGGAATGCCCAGCTCCGCTAGCACGGACCACAGTTAAGATCTTGGCACCAAATCGAAGGCGGCACGCAAGTCTACAAAGCCCGTGTATAGGCTGCCACCTTCGATTGATACAGTTTTCCAAAATAGCAGGTTAAGACGGAAAATCTGGTCCGTTGTTGAAGTTTTCCTTCTGAATCCTGCCTGGTAGGGGCTCAGAATGGAAAACTCTTCAATCCAATCTTGGAGGCGATCTAATATCAGTCTCCCGAATAGCTTTTGTGACACATCGATGAGGCTGATGGGCCTGTAGTTGGCTGGTAGCAGAGGTGAACCCTTCTTAAATATAGGGACAATCTCTGCGCCCAGCCAAGTACAGGGCACCTCCATGCCCCTCACGACGGCATTGAAGATCATCAGCAGGTAGGGTTGCCCATACGTCTGGTTCTTGTTTAAAGAGGTCACCCGGAAACCCATCCAGGCTAGGAGCTTTACCAGATGCTAGTCTAGGGATAGCAACTCGCACCTCTCCCTCAGTGAAAGGATCCCCCTCTGGCTGTGGGCCAATGATTGGCAAGGGGTGAGCTAGGGCCCCGTCTATATCCACATTAACTCCCGTATAGAGAGCTTGAAAGTGTTCTTCCCAAGCCTTAGCTGAGATATTAGGTTTGACAGCCGGAAGTGGCTCATCGGAACCCGTATTTACAATTCACCAGAATTTACGGGAGTCCCTCTCAGCTGGTGTGGTGGTGAGATTCTCCCATTTCTCCTGGTCCCATTCCGCCTTAGCATGGGTGCTCAACTGCTTGTAGTCCCTTCTCCTTGCCTGTATTACAGATCTATCATTGCCTTGTTTTAGGAAATTTACTAGATCTGATTTGGCCTATCGGCAGGCAGCATTGTACCACGAGGGACTGCCCCGGTTTTTCCTGGGGAGAAAATAACCTCAGCCATGGTCTTAATAAGGTCCTCATGGGCGGACCAGAGTTTTATATGCATGTCCTGGGTGTTGGGTTGCTCCACTAGTTCACTCACCTTTTCGAGTGTGGGAATAACACGGCCATATAACTCTGAGACCCTTTCTGGGTTTGTGGCTAGTTTTTCCCACTCACTCTGCGTCTATTGTTCGTCAGGGTCAACCCTATCGCAGACACATCTACATCAACCCGGTTTTCATTATCTAATCCGGGGAGAGAATATTCTAATTCTAGGGCATTATGGTCGCTATCATCTCTGACTATCACCCTGAAGTCTTTAATTTTGAACCAAGAGGACAATTGGACTAAAATATAGTCCAATCGTGACTCCCTCCCTACTTTATTAAATGTACATTTAGGGGGGATGTCAGAATTCATGCGGCCATTACAGGCCCTTATAGCATGTTTGAGGGTTAGAGCTGTTATCTGTACCGCCAAAGGTGTCCAGGCTCTGGGTGGAGGAGCCACCCTAGGAGGTACTAACCATAGCGCGTCCTCCTCCATTGATGTTCCATCTAGTAATCCTATTAGTGGCTCAAAGTGGCAGTTCAGGTCCCCTCCAACCAAGAACGGCGTACCCTTGGCAATATCATTGAGGAAGGTGGAAAGTTCCTCAATGGTACTCGATTCCTGAGTTATGTTCACCGGCCTGGAGTAAACATTTACCACTGCCAATTTAGTGGAGTTGGGCCATTCCATGATGATGAATTGAACATCCTCCGAAGCTGTAAAGTAAGATGTAGCCTTGCACCCCAAGTGGGTTGCCACCCAGATAGCAAGGCCACCAGAGGGACGCCCCATGCCACCCCATTGTGCAGGAATGGAAAATACAGCAAAGCCTGGGCGAGTGTATTCCTCTCTCGCCCAAGTTTCTTGGAACATACAGACATCTTTGGAGTCTATGAATGTGCTCCAATCTGGGCAATCGAACTTATTTCCCTGACCAGCCAGATTCCAAGACAGTATCTTTAGTGTAGCTGGTTTGGAATTGAGGGTAATACTTGGGGTGGCCCCCTGGCCAATTAAGCTGGCCGGCGATGTTACACTTTGCTTCGAATCCCCGTGACTGGCCGTGGGTTGCGTATTTCTAGACAGTAGCCTATCAAAGGACTGTTGGCAATCCTTATCATGGTGTTGTTCTACGTGGGACCTGGTCCCTGGGATGCCAGCTATACCTCGACCGGAGAAGATGATCTTGCCCGCCCGCTCACCCCTGGATCGATATTGTGCCAACCCCTCCTCGGCGGATTGTGTCAGTCAATCATGTCCAGGCAGCTAAACCTATTGTGTGTTGTGAGATAGGCAGGCTGTTGAACTATGGGGCGGTGGAATTCCCTTCTCTCTCTGCTCCCCGAGCCTCTCCCTCTCATTGGGACTGCATCCCATCCTTCCTCCTCCCGTGCGTTGCTCCAGGGCGGGTAAAAAAAAGGATAGGGGTAAGGACTGAATAATGTCCCTTGATCACGGTATGGCCACCCGCATATGTGAGAAACAGTCCTAGGATCCCTGAAATTAATCAGGACGCAGTCACTGTTAGTAGATTTCGTTGTATTGCCTAGCCAGGGGACTCTTCTTACCATAAGTACCTCACTCGCTATTCCTGGGGGGAGGGGTCTATTTACAGTAAGCCAATTGACCACCTTGTTTTTTAATGAGGCGGCAGATTCTTTGGTCCCTGGATTTAACTCCGGTATGCCCGTTAGGATAACTACGTATGGGCTAGCCTCAGGGGGGAGGTCCATGGATAGGATCTTGTTTGTTTTGTCACCCACCCCCTGGTTGGATTTAATATTAGACTCAATGTGATTAGTTGTAGTTGCACCTCGGTTGGGTTGGGGAGTTACAGGGTGAGTAGTAGGTGGCTGCAGTTTTGGAGTGTTTGGAACTATTCTGGCGTCCTTAGTAGAGGCTGCTGTTATACCCCTCTTACTCTTAGATAAAACCCCACCCCTGTGAGCCTTAGTATCTACTTTAAGGCCATCGGCTATTAATGCCGATGTTTTTTCAATTATTGTCAGTCTAGCTTCAATCGTAGTTAAACGGGCTTCTAAGGGGCTAATCGGTGACCTCCGGAGGGCGCCAATATTGGCGATAGTAATAGCACCTCCTTCCGTTGGTATGGGGCTGGTGTTCGGCTGCTCTGTGACTCGCGCCAAATCATCAGGGGGTTTGGGTACGGTTTTACTGTTTTTCAAGATGTTAACCTCCACTGAAATATTGTGTTTGGCAATTTTTGCCTTACGACCCCCAGGGTTTTGGGCCCCTCTTTTCCTTTTGGGTACTGCTCCTTCCCTATCTCCCTGTTTTTGGCGACTATCTCTGGCGCTAGGGGTTACATTATTTATAGTAGTTAATACTGGGGAAGAGGAGCTAGATTGTAATTGGGCGGGGGGTGAGGACAATTATCGTATTTCATCAGTGCCTAGGGATTCGTTGTCCCTATGTTGTGGAGTCAAGTTAGATACATTAGGCAGACCCATCGCCCCATTGTCCCGTGTTACCAGCTCCATGGTGTCGAGTCCATTCTCAGGAGTTCTGGCATGCGCTATAGTGCCCATGGAAGATCTTTTTACCCATGCAATTTCCTGGGATATGCGCCTCTCCAGTGTGGTAATTTCATCAATTAAAAGGGAGCCAGCTTTAACAAAGTAGTTGTCCAAAGTACTGTTAGATGTCCACCAGCCAGCATGGTTTTGCTCCTCGTCTCTCTAGTGGCCATAATCCTTTAAGCGAGGTCAGTTTGCTGTGCAAAATATGGGAGCGAAAAGCCAAGAGGGGTGGCCCGGACCGGTCTCGCCCGTGCTCGAACGGGCTCAAACGGGCCAGTCTGTCGCGCGTCGCGATATAAAAGGCCAATAATATAGATGAATGGCAGTGGAGGCGGGAAGAGACAGAGCGCTGCCGCGCGGGCTGCCGGTCCTCGCAGTCCCGCCTGTGCTCCACACAATGCCCCAAGACGACAGTTCACCAAATGACTGCCTGCTTTGTACTGCGGTGGCGGCGGGAAGAGGACGGTGCGCTGCCGCGCTGGCTGCCGGTCCTCGCAGTCCCTCCTGTGCTCCACACAATGCCCCAAGACGAAAGTTCATCAAATGACTGCCTCCGAGCGGCTCCCGCGAAGCGGGGGCCGCGAGGCGCTGCTTTGTACTGCGGTGGGGGCGGGAAGAGGACGGAGCGCTGCCGTGCGGGCTGCCGATCCTCACAGTCCCGCCGGTGCTCCACACAATGCCCCATGCAATGCCCCAAGACGAAAGTTCACCAAATGACTGCCTCCGAGCGGCTCCCACAAGGCGCTGCTTTGTACTGCGGTGGGGGCGGGAAGAGGACGGAGCGCTGCCGCGTGGGCTGCCGGTCCTCGCAGTCCTGCCGGTGCTCCATACAATGCCCCAAGACGAAAGTTCACCAAATGACTGCCTCCGAGCGGGCGCTGCTTTTTACTGCGGTGGGGGCAGGAAGAGGACGGAGTGCTGCCGCGAGGGCTGCCGGTCCTCGCAGTCCCGCCGGTGCTCCACACAATGCCCCAAGACGAAAGTTCACCAAATGACTGCCTCCGAGCGGCTCCCGCAAAGAGGCGGCCGCGGGACCATGCTTTGTACTGCAGTGGGGGCGGGAAGAGGACAGAGCTGTGCCGCGCAGGCTGCCGGTCCTCGCAGTCCCGCCGGTGCTCCACACAATTCCCCAAGACGAAAGTTCACAAAATGACTGCCTCCGAGCGGCTCCCGCGAAGCGGGGGCCGCGAGGCGCTGCTTTGTACTGCTGTGGGGGCGGGAAGAGACAGAGCACTGCCGCGCGGGCTGCCGGTCCTCGCAGTCCCGCCTGTGCTCCACACAATGCCCCAAGACGAAAGTTCACCAAATGACTGCCTGCTTTGTACTGCGGTGGGGGCGGGAAGAGGACGGAGCGCTGCCGCGCTGGCTGCCGGTCCTCGCAGTCCCGCCGGTGCTCCACACAATGCCCCATACAATGCCCCAAGACGAAAGTTCACCAAATGACTGCCTCCGAACGGCTCCCGTGAAGCGGGGGCCGCGAGGCGCTGCTTTGTACTGCGGTGGGGGCAGGAAGAGGACAGAGCGCTGCCGCGTGGGCTGCCGGTCCTCGCAGTCCCTCCGGTGCTCCACACAATGCCCCAAGACGAAAGTTCACCAAATGACTGCCTCCGAGCGGCTCCCGCAAAGCGGGGGCCGTGAGGCGCTGCTTTGTACTGCGGTGGGGGCGTAAAGAGGACGGAGCGCTGCTGTGCGGGCTGCCGGTCCTCGCAGTCCCGCCGGTGCTCCACACAATGCCCCAAGACGAAAGTTCACCAAATGACTGCCTCCGAGCGGCTCCCGCGAAGCGGGGGCCGCGAGGCGCTGCTTTGTACTGCGGTGGGGGCGGGAAGAGGACGGAGCGCTGCCGCGCGGGCTGCCGGTCCTCGCAGTCCCGCCTGTGATCCACACAATGCCCCAAGACGAAAGTTCACCAAATGACTGCCTCCGAGCCGCTCCCGCGAAGCGCTGCTTTGTACTGCGGTGGGGGCGGGAAGAGGACGGAGCGCTGCCGCGCGGGCTGCCGGTCCTCGCAGTCCTGCCTGTGCTCCACACAATGCCCATAGACGAAAGTTCACCAAATGACTGCCTCCGAGCGGCTCCCGCGAAGCGGGGGCGCGAGGCGCTGCTTTGTACTGCGGTGGGGGAGGGAAAGAGGACGGAGCGCTGCCGCGCGGGCTGCCGGTCCTCCACACAATGCCCCAAGACGAAAGTTCACCAAATGACTGCCTCCGAGCGGCACCCGCTGCTCATTATACTTTGGGGAAGGATCCTCACTTTCATAGCCTAACAGGGACACTAGCGTGGTTTGATTGAACTTGTCCGTGGGATAGGAACAGGGTGGTAGCACATGGTTTCAGGCCAACACCCTTAACCACTCCAGACCTTGCTCTTCTGCTGCTTATAATGTTAAGCAGCATGAGAGAAGCGCCAGTATTAGCTTGAGCGTGCTTGCTCAATGCTCCCTCAGGCACTAGGGGCCTGTGCCTGCTTCACCCAGCTACGACCGCTTGTATTGGAGAGGTTTAAATTGTGCATATCTGGCTGGCCGTCGCAAGACAGACAGCCAAAGTGACATGAGCACTTCAACTTAAGGGCCCACCACGCCTCTTTGCTGCTACCAGTCAGCAGCAATGGCCCGCCCATCCTGATGGTCAGCTCGGCAGTAGTGAAAAATAAAATGGTAATAAATGTATTACCATTTTATTTTGTCGACTCTGCTGCATTTTATTCAGAGTTGATGCTCCTCCACCCCAATAGAGGCACCACGGCTGCTATATTGATAATCCTAGTGTCTTCCCACATCTATAACTATAATCAAGTTTTAGGCAGTCACTTTATCCCCAACAAACTCAGAGACAGAAGTCTGATAGAACAAAGCTGAGCTTTCAACACCCAGACAGAGGATACACACAAATTGTTTTGCCATTCTGTTTCACTCTTTTGAAGTGTGCCCCTAATGTTATATGTAAACCCAGCAGACCTTTCAAAAAGGCTTTGACACTGTAATGTCAAAAAGAAGCCCACTATGATCGGGTCCTGTCGGGCTTCCGGAGGACAAAAGAAGTACTAGGTGACATCTGCCTTTTACAGTGGAGGCCTCTTTGAACTGTGACCAAAGTATTGTATGAAAAACCTGAGCAGGCCTGTCAAGCAGTTCTTGACACTCCAGCTAGATGAGACACTGTGTCAACAATAAGCCCACCACAGGGTAGACCTCTTTGAAGTTAATCAAGTCCTTGTGCCTAGCCCACATGACATCCTGTCAAGGGTACAACACCACCTCCCCACACACAACGCCTATTGTACCTGTCCTGGGAGCAATTCAGGCCTCTTTCATAACTATTGAAATCATAATCACCGGCTGGCAGAAAAAGAAGAGAAAAATGAGATTTAGCTTCGAGGGGCTTCATTCAGGGCAAAAGTAACTTTCTAAAATTCCCCTTTGCAAAATATTTATTACAAATCCGACTTCATCAGTCAATTGGGCTTGTAATAAATAATTCAAAAAGTCAACATTTTAATTTGTAGCTGTGTCCTAGCTGGAGATAAGATTTAATAAACTTCATATTGTATCACAATGACTTCATATTGTATCACAATGCTTTCCTACAGAACAGCCACCACTGTTACATCAAAAAAAGGTTTTAGTGCTTTTTGCTGTAAGGACATGTTTAATTTTAAACTGTAATATGTTCTACTTTTAAATACAATCCCCCAGATGCATAAAGCATCCATTTTGCGATTCCTCATTAGCGAAAAATAAGGATTCGCTAATAAGGAATAGCAAAATGCCATGCATGAAGAACTCGCTTAAAAAATAGCAATTTCTTACAAATTCCTTAATTGAGAGTCGCAATTAAGGAATACCTCCCCATAAAGGCCCATAGGAATGAATGGGAAGACAATCTCAATTTGCGATTCTCTATTAGAGAATCGCAAATTGAGATTGCAATTTCAAGGCTGCCAGGGTGTCAAAAGGACTCCCTGTTGCACCCCTGAAATCTGCATATGGGTACATTTTGCACACACAAATGGAACTTTGAAAAATGCACTTTAGTGCATTTTTCAAAGTTTTTGCAAATTACCATGAATTTCAACTTCATGGTAATTTGCGCCCCCTATTTGCGAAATCGCAAATTTTTTAACTTTAATGCATTGCATTTAAGGAATCTCAAATTGAGATTCCTTAAATGCAATAGCAATTTAAGTAATCGCAAGTTTACGATTTTCTTAAATCGTAATTTTTGCATTTGGGATGATGCATCCCAAATGCAAAAATACCAGTCGCAAAGGGGCAGATTCTGAGAATCTGCCCCTTTGCAAGCGGATTTTAGCTTGATGCATCTGGGCTTATGCCTCTGGTCTTATGGCCAATAAGATCTACTTTGGAGTGACATCATAATATTTAGGGATTATTTTGACAGATTGAATTTGCAGTTAAAACCTGCACAGCCAAGTTACTGGTGGCAGGCCTGCAGTCATGTTTACATTCTCACTACAGCGTATGGAAAAATGGGTGCTGCAGTCCACTTATGACATTTAACTTAGGGGCACTATTGGTACACCTTGGTACCATTGTAGGTCTTATAGGTAAGTTAAGTATGCCAATGTCCTAATGTTTAAGGAGTAGCACAAACATTTTACCACTAGTTAACTGGGAACCACTGGGTTTCCATCAGCATTTGTCGTACTGGCAGTTGCACTTTTGTCACTGAGATACCCGCCAGGTGGGCAGAGATCTATAAATATGGGGGATGTTCGGCAGAAGTGCAAGAGGCCGTAATTCCTGGGGGGCTGTCAGGTAATCCACCAAGATCTAAATAACCCTTTTTTAGGTCTCGCCTATTATATCCCGCAGGGATAAATAGGCGAGATTATAGTAAGTGGAAAAGAAAGTCTACCTAGCATGCGGATCGCGTACAGTTCATGTGAGCTATGCCCGTGCACACCATCGCCAGCCACATCACGCACCACCATTTGTCTGAGCCTTGGCATCAGACTTCAAAGGAATGCGTTCCCCCGCCCCGCCCCAGCAATGCCGAGAGCTTGGGTTTTTTCGCATCCATTTCGCGGGGAAGCTGTATTTTGTTCGGCTTTCTCTGCACCTTTCTCAGTTTTTTTTCTGGACGAAAGTGAAAGCCTACCGTGCTTGTTTACGGTAGCCTTGCTCCTCAAATGCTGTTGCTGCGTTGCCATCTCTCTAGGGACATGCCGCTTGGAAACACTCGACTTGCTAGCTGCAATGCTACATCCGCTATGCTTTGCCTCTAGACACGTTGATCTCTCGCAGACTGTGCTGACTCTGCCCCTCCTGATTCTGAAACTGACCAAAGCAGTCACCACGCAGTCTCTTCTCTCTGTCTTATGATGTCTGCTCTGCCACCATTTACTTCGGACCCTCACCCTCACACCTCCTCACCCTCACAACCTCTCGCCCTCACACACCCTCACACCCACTAACCTTCACCCTCACACCCTCTCACCCTCTCGCTCACAACCCCTCACCCTCACGCTCACACCCCCTCACCCTCACCACTCCACACCCTCCCCCTCACACACCCTCACACCCCTTCACCCTCACACCCTCGCACCCCCTCACCCACCCTCACCCTCACGCCCCCTCACCCTCACACCCCCTCACCCTCACTCCCCCTCACCCTCACACCCCCTCACCCTCACACCCCCTCACCCTCACACCCACACACCACCTCACCATCACACACCCTCACCATCACACCCTCTCACCATCACACCCCCTCACCCTCACACACCTTCACTCTGACACCCCCCCCACCCTCACACAACCTCACACCCCCTCACCCTCACACCCTTTCACACACCTTCACCCTCACACACCTTCACCCTCACACACCTTTACCCTCACACACCTCACCCACCTCACCCACCTCACCCTCACACATCCTCAGCCTGACTAGAATAGCATAGCAAAACATAGCATAGCGAAACAAAACACAGTATAGCATAGCATAACAAAAAAAAGCATAGGATAGCATATCATAGCATAGCATAATAAAACAAAGCATAGGATAGCAAAACATAGCATAACAAAACATAGCATAGCAAAACACAACAAAGCATAGCATAGCATATCAAAACACAAAAAACATAGCGTAGCATAACAAAACATAGCATAGCATAACAAAACAAAGCATAGCAGAACAAAACATAGCATAACAAAACATAGCATAACATAACAAAACATAGCATAACATAGCATAAAACAAAGCATAGCATAACAAAACATAGCAAAACACAACACAACAAAACATAGCATAGCATAACATAACACAACAAAACATAGCATACATAACAAAACATAGCATTGCAAAGCATAGCAAAACATAGCATAGCATAACAAAACATAGCATGGCATAACAAAACTCAACATAGCATAGCATAACAAAACAAAGCTTAGCATAGCATACCAAAACATAGCATAGCATAGCAAAACATAGCATAACAAAACAAAGCATAGCATAATAAAACACCACAAAACATAGCATAGCATAACAAAACACAACAAAATATAGCATAGCATAGCATAACAAAACATAGCATAGCTCAACAAAACATAGCATATCACAACAAAGCATAGCATAGCAAAACACAACAAAACATAGCATAGCATAACATAATAAAATAGCATAACAAAACAAAGTATAGGATAGCAAAACTAAACATAGCATGACAAAACAAAGTTTAGGATAGCAAAACAAAACATAGCATTGCATAACAAAACATAGCATAACATAAAAAATAGCATAACAAAACACAACAACACATAGCATAACAAAACATAGCAAAACAACAAAACATAGCATAGCTTAACAAAACACAACAAAACATAGCATAGCAAAACAAAACACAAAAAACATAGCATAGCATAACAAAACATAGCATAGCAAAACAAAGCATAGCATAATAAAACACAACAAAACATAGCATAGCATAACAAAACATAGCATAGCATAACAAAACATACCATAGCATAACAAAGCATAGAATAGCAAAACGTAGCATAGCATAACAAAGCATAGCATAACAAATCAAAGCATAGCATAACAAAACACAGCATAGCATAACAAATCAAAGCATAGGATAGCAAAACAAACATAACATAGCATACAGCATCACTCAGGGGCACCACAACATCACTATGCGCTACCACAGCATCACTGAACGCCACAGCATCACTCGTTCGCCATCACAACATCACTCAGCGCCACCACAGCATCAATCTGTGCAACCATTCAACAACACCTGGTTCAAATATGTTCTCTCAATGTTTCAAGCTTTATTACAAATGTAACAAAAAGATGTTAATATTTCACTTCTGTTCTTGGATTTTCGTCACAATAAAATACACTGGACATAATCTTCACCAAAGTTATTTACAAAACTTTAAGCTATTGCCATTATAAATTACAATAACTTTTATTTAAGTATTAATTATTGAAAAAAAATTAAAAGCCATTGTTATTTGTAATATCAATCCATGTAAGTCACGTAAATACAACACATATTGCATTACAAATGCTATAGGTGTCACATTTGCGAAAGTTATAACTATTGGCATTGTAAATGACAAAGCTATTAATTTAGCTATTTTAAAAAACAAAACATAAATAAAAAATGTGTCATTACAATACCAATAGATCAAACTTTCCTAATGTGAGACCTATTGCATTGCAAATGCTTGTTTCTAATTACTTCTTTTCTAGTATAATTGTTGTAGCTCACTACAAACTTTCTGCTGTTTGATTACTGCTTTATGGACTCTGAGATTGGACTGTTTATATTCATGGACTGAAATGATAGCATTATGTGCAGCAGTGTTAGCAAGATGACTACTGGTCTTCAGATTTAGCTTGATCTGAAAGAGTTTTGTTAAAATGATCTATGTTTATCTATTTACAGCTTTCTGGAACCCAGGTTGCACACCTGCGATTTGTTATATTATCTGGCTTCGATCACTTTGTTGCAATAAACCGAGTGACTGCAGAGTGAGCAGCAGAAAACATCTCATGTGCATTTCTGGAACAAGAAAGAAGTGTCTGAAATATATACTACATTCTACATAAAGCATTGTTTGATCCTTGTATATAGTTTCACACACTTAAAAGTGGTGAATACATCCATTAGTAATTGTCTTAAATTATGTATCAAAGTGCATGTAAAGCATTCACTGTAAATATCTGTGGAATCCTTTCAGGAAAAAAGAAATTCAACTGTATAGTGTCTGTGCAAAGGTCAGAAATGGATTTAAATTACAATGAAAAAAGTTAATCCCTTTTACTACCCACTACCTCTGTTCTAAGTATGCTTCTCATAAGTTTTCTATTTGAAGATTTTTTTACATTGTATTATATTTTATTTGTGGTATATTCTGTACTAAAGCAAACATGTATTCAAAGTTAAAATCTATGTTTCGAAATGAATCACCTTTTCATATTGCATGATTTGTGTACAGCGCACTGATACCCTGATGGGTCAGGTTTGCACTTTATAAAACCTTTCAAATAAATAAACTAGGCTACTTCTTCCTTATTGTATAATAAGTTATGTAGAATGAAATGCACTTACAAATTAAGTATAACCAAACACCTGCAGCTTACGAAGTATCTACAGTGTTTTTCCTAGTTGCGCAATACCCCTCATTCAGGAATGTCTTGACCTCTTCAACTGCTACTTCACTTTTGCTCTTTAGCAACCCTAAACCTCCCCAAATATCATTAAAGCCAAGTTACATACATTAATTTCAGAGCACGGACCTCAAATCAGAACACATATGGCCTACATAGTAATTTCTTTCTATTAGTCTATGTAACAATGTCATGGAATAATAACCTTATACATAATAGCAATGTATAAAATTAATTTAAAAAGAGAATTATTTTAAAAAGTGTGATGTAGTGCCAACATTCCATAAAAAGGGGGGCAGTATGGTGTTAAAGTTCTAGATGGCATTATAATAAGATAATTACTCCTTTAAGTAGCACACCCAGAGACTATGGTACAAAATGAGGAAAAGGGCCATTGTCATCCTATGAGGTAGTTAAAATGTTCTTTAGTAATATTTTAACATGCGTGTCATGTAATGTACAGTGTCTACGTGCAAAGGTTTGCCATTTTCTCATATCTGAATTACCATTTCAGCTACACTGGGCCCATAGGATTGCAGGTGTAGGCTGCTATGGATCAATTGAAGTTTTCATTTGGTGGTTTGGCACTCCCAAAAGGCTGAATAGCCCCAGAATCTTTGTAGCCTTATCTGCAGCAGGTAAAACGGTGTGGACTACAGTATGGTGATCAAAGACCTTTAATGATCCACTTGGAAAGGAGTGTCTCCTGGGTTTTCCTTGGCCATCTCACTATAGAATACATAAATCTTAACATTCCAAAACTAGGAATAAGGTCTTCTTGATAATTAATGGAAATGGAACAATGTGATGTAGTAAACCACAGGAACTGTAATATTGACAGGTGGTCTATTTTGTTGAATCTTCACATTCAAGTAAATAGCCATTATTACAGCTATTTAGTGAATGGGTCTTGTTCACATATTTACTCACCTTAATCAATAATATCAAGATATAAGGCTATTTTGAAGAGTTGTGGCAATGCCCATTGACAGATAGGGAATATACCAAGTATGCTTGTACCTACAAGTTAAAAATTAATTTAGAGGCGGATCTCAAATCTCAAGACATTGTAATGATATGGCACATACTATACAATAATTTATTAATCCACTTCAGGCTTTCATGGGTTCTGCAATGTTCCCATTATGATACGAAATATAAGAGTGTGAATAAACTGACTAAAGAGTTAAAAGTGGTGAATGTTGCTATTGAATATGGCAATGAAATGTTTATGCTGTCTGACTTGTACCAACCATATGAGGGTTACTGGGAGATTCAGATGTACCGAGGAGGCCTGATGTACAAGGCCATTTTGTTTTCGCGAAGCCTGCGGCTCGCAATATCACAGGCTTGCAACCGCGAATAGGCTTTTTGTCCTGTATTAAACCCATGGGCGGCAGCTCAGTTCAGCATCATGTGACTCTGTGCAATACATCACTAAATCTCCCCGATGGTCCCCACCGCCTTGAAACCCATAAGGGGGTGATATGTTTGCGCTTTACAAATAAGAATTAAGTAAGTAATGGGTTGAGAAATGGATAACAAAAGACATGTTTAGGGCGTCTCTTCAGAATTTGCGAATTGCAAGGAAATGTATCAATTGTTTTGGAGCTGTGAACTGGTTGCAAAACATTGAGAAGTTACATACTCCCTAGTTGGGGTGACAACCCATTCTCAAAAGGGAAACAGTCATCTTGGTACTCTTTCCTCCTAGTGACTGCTATTGAAAAAAAAAAGTTTGTTGCGGAGCAGAAAGTGGTCTATAGGACCACTACCTACTCTTAAGCAAACTGTTCAAATTTGTTTTTTAAACACAGCCACGTTTCCTTTAAGGATAAATGGCTGCATTTAAAATAAAAAAATATATTATTTAAAAATGATCAGACATGGTGGTCTGCTGACCCCAGCAGGCCACCAGCCATGTGAAGGACCCTAAAGGGAATGATTCACAATTTGCAACCTACCTCATGAATAATAATAAGAACGTTTGGATTGGCACCCTCTCCAAAGGGGGATTTTGTGAACTGGCCAATTAGTACATACGTTGGTTCACAAAATTCTATTTCAATCACTAAAAGGAATGGAATGTTCGTACATCTTCCTCTGTATTCCTCCTTAGCCCACAATCATGAGTCTTCACTCTGAAACATATATGTCTCTTGATTTTCATTCATTGGAGCTGAAAAAAAAACTGAGGATATGTTCTTGTTGTATGTACATAGAGTAATAATAGAATAAATATGTTGTAATACACATAAGTCCAACATACAAACAAAAAATGTATTCTTCAAATCACACAACCTTCCCCCTTGCATATATAAATGTTATAATATTTACAAAACAACAATTATTAAAAATACAAGCTAATAGTAAAGTCAACAAGTACCTAAAACCATACTTCCTGGCTTAAAAAAATCCTCAAAAACGGTGATGGATCAAGCCCTGATCTTTGGACTGGGTAAGAGTGGTCTGCTCAATTCAGACACTCTGTTCATCACCACCCCCTTTTCTGAATCATTTTTGTCCACCATAAGCGTGGAAGGGTATACTCAGATGTGAGTCCCTAGCTCATTGCACCATCAGGATTCAAGCAAGCCGGGCCGAAGACGGCTGAAATGCCAGAAACCGGTCCCCGGTAGCTTGTTTCCTTCCCAGTATAAGAATTGGCTTGGTAGTTTGGTCTGCCCTGTTCCCATGATGCACTGGGCCAGGGTCAGACTAATTTGCATATAGCCAAGTTCTGAGCTGGGATGGTGCAGTGAGCTAAAAAACGGTGATGGATCAAGCCCTGATCTTTGGACTGGGTAAGAGTGGTCTGCTCAATTCAGACACTCTGTTCATCACCACCCCCTTTTCTGAATCATAAAAAAATCCTCAAGCATGAAGTATGTAAGGAAAGAATACATATTATCTCTTTTGCACCCAAACTTCCATTGTTTTCCATTATCCAAAACAAGTACATAAGAGAGAGAATACATATCACTTTGGGCCAGGAACCTTTCATACACCGACAAAACTCTATTATTTTCCATTATTTTAATTCTCCACCAAATGTTTTACTTGTATTATCTTTTAAGGTTGGGAATATTTGCCCTCTCCTTTCATCACAAAATTAGCCTTCATTACATAACGTGCATTTGTAAAGCGCACATTCACCCGGAGACATCTTGGCGCTGAATAACAAATGTTTATTGTTTACCTGTGCAATGGTACTCATTTTATTGACCTCAGAAGGATGAAATGCTGAGTGGACTAGCCGGGATTTGAACCTGTGACCACGAGTTCACACACATGCAATAGTCCACTAAGCCAACGGACCTGGCATACACTACTACCCAACCACCACAATTCAGATTCATT
The DNA here is from genome assembly GCF_964263255.1 of Lissotriton vulgaris. Lineage (NCBI taxonomy): Eukaryota > Metazoa > Chordata > Amphibia > Caudata > Salamandridae > Lissotriton > Lissotriton vulgaris. The sequence goes on along the minus strand of NC_141685.1, from coordinate 399,941,844 downwards.
TCATTCAAACCCTTTCTATTGTTGTAAGATCTTTCACATGCTTTTGCAAACAGGCTGTTCTTTCCCTCATGCTTCCACAATTCACCTGAATCTGATCTTACTTCTGTAACCACATTGGAGATTCTGTAGGAGCAGGCGCCCTGCATTTAAGTGCTATGAAAGGGGATAACCCTGTCACCGAGTGGAATCCACTAGAGTTCAAATAATTTTGTTTAGTCCTTCTTTCCATGACAACCCATTTGTGAATGAAAGTTAGATATTCTCCATCTGTATTCGATTTACCGTTCTACTAGATCATTAGCTTGTGGTCTAAACAATGATTCCTTACCATGCTTTATCCCAAACTCTCCCATAAATGCAGACATTGCTGTTGAGACAAATTGCACCCCATTATTCGTTTCTAGCATCTTGAGTATCCTTTCGTCCCAAAATCTTCCTCTCAAAAACCTCAATACATTGTTAGTGCTTACCCGATCCATTGCCCTCACCACAAACCACTTACTGTGATAATCCACCACAACCACCGAGAAGCAGGTTTTTGCTCCTAATCTGTTAATAAAAGCAATAGGCAACCTCTCCCATGGTCTTTTACGTAATTCCATATAACTCCGAGGTAGTTATCTAATTATTTTTATCTTTATCACTGTTACCACATGCATAATAATATCTTTTTCCTCATCTTCTCGATCCACAATTGGCCGCCAGAAAAACTGTCTTAACCTTCTTTTAACCATGCTTCAACCCAGATGCCCCTCATGTACAATCTTGATCGACTTCACTCTTACCTTTCTTGGTGGAATAATGTGGTCACACCCCTAAAATCTTATCCCCATGAGTGATTAATTGTTTTTTCATCATGAAAATAAGACACTTATCTTCTTTCAAGTCCTTCCCCAATCTCCAGCTGCCACAATGCATTTTTATCACTTCATATAGCTTATCTTCCTCCCACAGCTCTCTTCCACTCCTCTTTGCTGAGAACCAACTCTCCTCCAATATGGACCCCGTAATCCCCTCCTACTTGTGTATATGATACATTCTCAACTGATGAATGTGATAAACAATGAGACAAAATGTTTTTGTTTTTTACCCCTTTTGCATAATCACTTACATAACTGAAATCCATCAGCGTCAATAGGCAATGTATTATCCTTGGATGTACTGCCCTCCAAACCTTAAACAATGGTTTATGGTCTGCTCTAACAATAAAAACGAAGGGCCCTAGTCACAAAAGTAATCTGAGACAAAATTCTAACTTTAGGACTTTCGGTATTCACAAAAGGCATTTAGGAGTAGTAAAGTTAGGATTCCTAAACTGAGAAAAATCCTAACTTTATGACTTTTGGTATTCACAAAAGGCATTTAGGAGTATATAATAATAATAATAATAATAATCTTTATTCAGCAGATATAAAAAATATGACCATAACAGATACATATGCATTAGCACAGCAATACAGTACAATAATCATCCTGGGCAGCCAGGGCACCGCATCAGCATAAGGGCTGGGGCTCGGGAGGGCCCCACACAACAATCTGCCGATCAAACACAATGGCGAGAGATAAAGACCCTAAAGCCACCAAATAGGGCAAAATGGACAAGTACACTAAAGCGATCCCCCTGCCCCCGGAAACGGCAGGCACGGCCAGAGCCCTGTGGACAACACAACTCTCCTCAGGCGATCCACTCCTCAAGAGAAGTACTAGAGGGAAGAATAGCCAAGGTAAGATCAGAGGGGACGCTCTTGCGTCTAGATATGTGTAACATCTCCGAAAGGGTGACGCATTTCCGAAGTGGAAGACGCATCAGGCTCCCTGCAGAGAGGTCACCGGCCTAACAGCGGCGTTGAAGGACGTGACCTGGAGAGCGGACCATGCCGAAAACAGGGCCCGCAAAAACAACCTGTGCTGCATTGGATTTCCAGAGGGCACAAAGGGCGCAGACCCCAATGCCTTCCTGTCCAAATGGCTCAGATACTCACTGACATCAGCTACATTTTTGGGCTGTTTCATAATTGAACGGGCCCATAGGATGTCCGGTATGCAGCTACCAACTGGAGCCCCCCCCCCGCGACCAATGATTGCACGGTTCCTCAATTTCCAGAACTGTGACCTAATACTCAGGGAATGGAGAAATCTCAGGGAGCTTAATCACGCAAACACCAGGATAATGGAGTTTCCAGATTACTCCAGAGAAGTGCAGAGGCTTTGACGCATATTTGACTCAGTCAAGGTCAAACTCAGAGCTCCTCGTCTCCAGCACATGCTCCTCTTCCCTGCAAAGCTGAAAGATCTTTCAGGACAAAGCATACTGCTTCCAAACGCCAGAGGAGGCAGTGGCATGGATTGAGGAGCGCCTGCAATGAGAAGAAGTCAAAGAGCGGAGGAACCTACGCGTAGGGGCTCCCAGAAAACACCGTACCCTAGGCCTAAGAGAGAAAAAGTGAGACGCCTGACCACCGGGACTCTGGGTACGCAGGCTGGAACCCCATTTCATACGCCATCCCACGACTGGAGTGGGGACCAAAAGTCAAACTCAGAGGAGTCTGCGAAAGATAGACCTCGGAGGAAACAACCGAGCGAGTGGGGGGCGGATCACCCGATCCTTCAGACGAGATAACTCAGCTGACGAAAATAGCGATCATCTGCTCCTCCCCAACATTAATCTCATGGAACATAGGACGGGTGGTCCACTGAACGAACGCTAACAAAACAACAACCCCTCACAGAGAGCAAACAAGGACACAATCCGGGGCTAACTGGTGGCCGAGCCAGTGCAGAAAGACAGAGAACACCCCATAGACAATGGCTACTTCAAGTCACTAAAAAACGGACTGACTATAAGTCTATATCCTTTTTGTTGGTCCAATCTTTCATAGTTAACATCAGATTAATTTACTGTAAGGGTAGGGTGAGGGTACAGACCTCTCGGGATACACCTACGCCAAGATTGTCATGTTGAGCATTGGGGACTTGGGCGCCGGCAGTGGGAGAGAGTAGGGTGGGGGATCAGAGGGGGGGGGGCAGGCAGCAGATTGTGTTGATGGAGAAATTGTTACCCATTTTTTTAACCAGACACCAGACATTAGGAGCAGCATACAAACAGTCAAGTGTGCTGAGCAGCTACAGGACGCAAATAAGCGGTAGGCATGAGACCACACACAAGAACTAAGGGTGACAGAAGCTATTTGGGGAATGGGGAACAAGGTCAAGAGGGGGTTAGTTACCAGATACCTCAGGAGGATTAAACCTGACATAGTCCTTCTCCAGGAGACACACCTGCATGGTGAGAACTGTCCCTTTCTGAGGAAGGAGCCATACACTGTGCTAGCTCATGTGGGCTTCATGTCCGGATCAAGAGGAGTCGCTATACTAATCAGGGAAAATACAGCCTTTCACATAACCAAGATCTGGGCAGATCCCAATGGCACATACACGGCAGTGCAGGGCACATAGGGTAGGGGAGAATTTACCCTGAACAGTGCGTATGCTCCACCATGACTACAGAACCCCACACTGAACAAGTTAGCGGAGATACTCCTTGGGTCTGACCCCTCCACACACATAGTAGGTGGCGATTTTAATGATGTCTGTTCCAAGGTAACTGAAGGATGCGCACACAGACTGACTAGCTGAATTTGTAGACTCTTTAGGACTGTTTGGCCTCTGGTGTAGACACAGTCCTAGAATACGGAGCTACTCATACTTCTAAGGGGATCATGTTACCTTCTCCAAAATGGACTATCTTTTCACGCCTGCAGGGAAACTAGGGGGAGTCAAAAGAGTGGAGTACCTCACTAGAGGTATATCCGACCACTCACCTCTATGGTTGATTGTGGGTGGGAGCGCCCCCAGTTCGCGGCGGGAGTGGCGGATGTCTGCTTGGGATCTGCATGATCCCAAGGTAGCCAGAGAGATCCGCTTAGCTACAAAGCAGTATTTCTGTGAAAACGAAGGCACAGTACCCTCGGCAGTAACGCTTTGGGAGGCATACAAGGCAGTACTGCGGGACAGAGCCCAAAACGCAATAGCCCAAAAATGTCGAGCGGAGACCTGCCAGGTATAGGCCTTAGAGCAGAAACACCTTGATCTGGAGAAAAATATTGGTCCCAGCACAGACGCGCAACAGCTTTGCCAGTTGGCGGTGCTGAGAGGCGAGTGCAGAGCACTGGTAGAGCGGGTGATGCGATCCCAACTTCTTGCCCAGCAACATAGACTTCATGAGTCTGGGGACATAACCGGAAAGCTATTGACATGGCTGAGCATCAGAGAAAAAGAGGTAAGATGGGTCTTAATATTCAGAAGAATGGGGTGGCTCACACAACTGCACAATCAATCAATCAGGGAAATTGTAAGCGCGCTACTCACCTGAGGGGGGTCTCAAGGCGTTGAGGGGAGAGAGGTCCGCCGGTCTGCTTAGCCGAAAAGGCAGGTCTTGAGAGTCTTCCTGAAGGTGCTCCAGGTCTTGGCTGCAATGTAAGAGAAGGATCTTCCAACTGCTCTGGCTCTGTGGATGTGTGGGGTTTCGGCCAGTGCAAGGTTGGAAAATTGGAGGTTTCTTTTGGGAACGTGGAAGTTGATTCTGTTGTTGAGGTATTTGGGTCAGTTGTTGTGTAGGCATTTGTAGGTGTGAGTGAGGATTTTGAAGGTGACTCTTTACTCCACGGGGAGCCAGTTGAGTCTTCGTAGGTGTTGGCTGACGTGTTCGTGCCGGGGGATGCCGAGGACGAGTCTGGCGGCTGTGTTTTGTATCGTCAGGAGTTTACGGAGTAGGGACTGGTTGATGCCGGCGTAGAGTGTGTTTCCATAGTCCAGTCTGCTGGTGATGAGTGTGTGGGTAACGGCGTTGACCTGTCGGTTCATGGTGAGTGATGAGTCAAGTATGATGCCCAGGTTCTTGGCGTGCATCCTAAAAACATTAAACCACACACTATCCCCAGTTATGCACCAGGTGCTTGAAGGACCCCTCCGTTTATGTTCCCCTCGTATTTCTTAGCTTTACTACAGATCTTAAAAAATTTGTGACACAAAATAATGTAAAAAGCTTCAGGGGACAGTTTTAAAAAAAGTAGAGCCACCTGGGCTTTCTTAAAATCATGTTTCCTTAAAAGCCCCTTAAGGCATTTAGGAGTAGTAAAGTTAGGACTCCTGACTTTACTACTCCTAAATGCCTTTTGTGAATTCCGAAAGTCGTAAAGTTAGGATTTTTTTCAGTTTAGGAGTAGTAAAGTTAGGAAGCCTAACTTTACTACTCCTAAATGCCTTTGTGAATACCGAAAGTCGTAAAGTTAGGATTTTGTCTCAGATTACTTTTGTGAATCGGGCCCGAAGAACCTAAAGATAGTACCTGAAATGGTTGATCCCCTAACAGGATGCTAATGCTTCCTTTTCCATGGCAAAGTATGATTGTTCTGCACTCTTCAATCGCCTTGATGCAAACCAAATGTTTTTTTTCTTGACCATGAACCCTTTGTGAAAATACCACTCCTACACCTACATTGCTTCTTGTCTGTTGTAATAAAAGTTATTTTGTTTACATAGAAATGTCCTAACGTTAGGGCATTGGTAATACATTTCTGAATATTTTCAAAAGCATCATGTCATTCTAGCCCCCATTTGAACACATTTCTCTTTATCATCAATGCCCTCATAAGTTCTACAAAATTTCAGTAAAATTACATATAAACTTAGAATAATATTCCGCCAACCCTAGGAATGATTTCAACAGCTCCTTGTTTGATGGACATATGGCCTCTTTGATGGCCTTTATAATATTTTCCTTTGGTTTGATACCATTCTCAGTAATCTCTTGTCCTAAATAGCTGACTTTTTTTCTCAATTGCCATTTTTCTTCTTTATCCTTTACCCATTTTTAAAATCCTTACCAACTATACATCCTCAAATAGTTAGTAAATGTTGTCTTCTGATCTCATGCTCTTCATTATATCACCCTGGAAACATAACACTCCTTTTTGCACTGCCATTGTCTTTTGGAAGACAGCTGAAACTGATGCAAAAACTAAGTGGCCTTCAACAGTAATGGCATGCTCTGAGTGGTGTCGCAAAACAGGTTAATAGGAGTGATGCTTGATGTAAATTCACTTGATGATCCTCTGCCGACATATCTAACACACTAAAAACCTTTCCAATTCCCATCATGCTTAGCATTTCTGTGAATTTGGAAAGGTACAGCTGTCTGCCCATATATTCTTGTTTAGATCATGCAAGTCTGTGCATAGTTGAATATTGCTTCGCTCCTTTGGGGACACAAGAAGGGGTACCAACCACTCGCCAATGCGATCATTTTTTCATCTATGGTTACTCGAACATTATATTTATTTAATCTCCTCAACATGTCATTACTTACCAGAGAAATCTACGTCTGATCAATAGAGTGTGCTCCTTTGGATATCAGGTTAGCTCATACTTGCCACACCTCACCTGATTTCAGCTTGATTTCTGTTTTTTTTAATTATCTTTTTGTTGGCATTTTCAACGTACATCACACTTTGCACCATCAATGCAAGGGAGGAGGTCTGCTCAGCTGGCCAGATATTGGCCAACAAATACCTCTTCCCATCACTCCAACAACACCAACTCAAACATCTTCCAGACAGTTGGCGTCATGCATTCTACGGCTACAACAGGCATTGTTGTCTATTCTCATAACCTTGAATTGTAGCAGATGGTCAAATGCAGGTATCTCAAGCATGGCGTTTATCCTCAGTTGTCTGTGCCAGTCCCCTCTCTTGCTACCCCCGACCGCTCCTCCCCACCCCATTGGTGGTCCCCCTCCTGCATGGGCTTATATGGTCAACCAGTTGGCCCCCCTTAAATGTAAATGTAAATGTGGGATACTTGTAAAGCGCACTGTTACTCTAACCGAGTGTCCTGGCGCTGCAGACCGCTGGGGAACCTGTCCTGGTTTTCCCTTACTTAATCACACTCTGGGGTGGTGGTAGCCCTCAAGAACAGGCCTCCACACTTTCTCGAACTTGTTTAGGCAACCCCAGGCTCAATACACTTGCTCCTCTGCCCTTGTATACCAGCTAAGATTCGATTCCCACTCCCAGGTGTGGGAAGAATGGGGCTCCGCCATCGTTTGGCCGTGTCCCACCACGCAACTGCTAGTACTACATTGCAAAATAGAATTGTTTATTTCTCCAGTGTTTGCTCCCCCAGATGCCCAATGTAAGCAGGGATGATTTAGTTTTCAGACGTCTAATATGAGGTTACTTCTTCTCCCACAAATCTTGAAGCCAGTGCAGTACATCATAACAACTTCTTAACATAAGATTCTTCCTTGTACATCCTACCCCCACTCACATTTACTTTTTGAAAACCACACCTGGTTACATTTAGTACTTTCACTGAAAGTTTTGTTTTTCTTGGTTGTCCCGGATTTTATTAACCTCTATTATGGTGATACTTATCACACTACTGCTCCTTAACTTCTCCTCCTTAAATGTGGGACAGTCTCCTTTCATATTACCTCCACGCATTCCCATATACCCCATCAGGAGAAAGGCTATCTCATCCAGAGACAAACCACCTTTCCTCTGTATAGTTCATACATGTCAGCTCTCCCATTTTATGTGATTTGCGGTTTATTTAAACCAAGATTGTTATTTAGGCATTCTACTTTTTAAATTGTTGTAGTATTCTCTCTTTGTTTTAGATCATGTTATATTTATTAGTTATTAGTTATAACATGTTCCTTGTCATTTTGCTTTACCACTCTTACCACCATCGTACGTGTCCTATCTCCTCCTTCCTTTCCTCTGTCTCACTCTTCCTTTGTTCCTTGTACTCAGTGTTTACCCTCAAGTTGTACTATTCTTCCACTTTGCAGACCTTGCATACATTCTATATTTGTTTACTTACAGCAAAGTGGAGAAAGAGAGAGAAAGGAGAGGATGCGAGAAGAGAAAGTGACAGGAAAGAATGACAGTGATGGAAAAGTAAGACAGAAAAAAAGAAAAAGCAGAAAAAGCAGAGTGAATCAAGGAAATAAATTAAACAAAACAAAGAAGAAAACATGAGGAAAAATAAGAAATATAGATACAAAGGAGAAAAAGAAAGGCGATGGAGAAAGATAAAATGAGAGGAAGAAAAAAACTAAACCTAATCTAATAACGAAAGGATTAAAGAAAGAATGGCAGAAGGAGAAGTAGAAAGAGAGGGAAAGAAGAGCTTGACAGAAAAAAGAAAGAAGGAAAAAAGATAACAAGAAATGGATGTAAAGGAAGGAGATGAAAAAATAAGAGAAACAGGGTAGAAGACAACAAAATAAGAAAAGGAGAGACATGGAGAAAATGACAGTAGTGGTGGAAAAAAAGGTTACAAGTACAAGAATTAAATAAATACAAGAAAAAGAGAGACAGCGGGAGAATACCAGGATGAAAGATGAATACAGTGAAAGAAGGTAAGATTGAAAGAAAGGAGGGAAAGAAGAAGAGAATAAAGCAACAAAAGAAAGGAAGAGACAGAAAAAGTACCTAAAAGGGAGTAGAGAATGAGAGAACTGAGGAAAGAGGGGAGGAATAAAAAATAAATGAAATGGAAAAGTCAGGAAGGAGAGAAAAAAGAATGAAAGAACAAAGAAATAACTATTTAGAAAAAAGGAGAGGAAAGAAAGTAAGAAAGAAAGAGAATGAAAGGAAAAGAAAGAAGAAGGTCAGAAAAAGGAAAATGAGAAAGGCAGAGGTAGACTAAAAAATAGAAGAAGAAAAATGAAAAAGGAAGAAACTGAAAAGAGAATGCACCACAAAGGATGAATGAAAGCAAAAGTATAAAAATATAGGACGAAAGAGAAAGAAAGAGTGAAAGAGATAAGGAAAGAAATAAATAAAAGCAAGGGGAAAAAAGAAGGAATGAGCAGCAAGAAAAAAGAGAAAGAAGAAGAGCGTAGGTTGCATTATCCGGCACTGTCACACAGAAACCAACAGAGGACCTGACAGGGGACAGATTTTATGTACTCTTTATTGGCTTGTGTTTTTAAATGGATCCCCTTTGTGTATAATTGCTTTCTTGGCGTTTCCTAATATGTTATTATTGTTTGCTCACTGTTGTATTCTATATTCCTATGCATGCCTTTGCCCACTTCATGCCTTCTAGTGGAATGCCTCTGCACTGTAATGCACCATGGAATGTTGGGTGCTGGTTGAAGATAAGCCACAGTTATGATGGGGCTGAGCTACCTGCTGGAGTCAATTACTACACTCACCCACTCCAAATTTGCATGTCATGTATTTAGGCGCCATTTTATTTACTGTTGTCCATTTCCAAAGATTGTTATTATTTGTCCCCAAATTTTTGTTTGTGGAAAAAAAAAGTTTGATTTAGTTATAACAAAAAATGTAAAAACTTTCATGTTTTGCGTGTTTTATACAATATTTGAAGAATATTGAACTGCATGTCTGGTGAACGAAAGTTTTAGGTGTTTAGAAGATGCATTCAAATTCATGAGGACATTTTTATATCTAATATACTTTGATGGTAAACAAAGACCAGAATATAAATAACAATACCCTATGTTGTAAATGTCACATTAAACATTCAACCCAGATGAAAGATAGACACAGGTTTTATATTAAAAAAAGGTGGAGAGTAATTTATTTTACAAAATAGTTTTCAGTGAGTGTTGTAGGGATAAAGTAAAGGAATTGTACAATACAATACAAAACCTTCTTTTGGAGGTTTATCCTACTACCCTGTTTATGCAATGCTGGTGGTGAGATTGAGTGTGTGCTTGTCTTGTGGTGCTTCAGTAGTTTGTGTTGGAGGTTGAGGTCATGTAGATGGAGGTGGGTCAGGTAGGGGTTCTGCAGGTGGTTATGGAAGAGGTGTGAAGTATGCAGATTGTGTGTCCCTCTTAGGCTGCTATGCCCCTGTAGAATCTTGTGTATCCATTGGCCGCAAAGAGTGGCATTCACATATTTAGATGATTCCTTCTATCATCTTCATGGCCAAAGGAAGTTGCCTAGCACTCTCGTGATGTAAACCTTGAATAAGTTTGTGACAGGGTGGGGGCGGTCTTGGAGGACCCCTGGGGCACCGTCAAGGAAACACTCCTGTCGTCCGGGAGCATGTCATGACCCGGGAGGAGTAAACAAAAGGGAGGAGGCACAGCAAGAGAGCGCTTTCAGCGAGATGGACAGAGGAGCAGCGACGGACCCAGAGGATGTGAGCAGAGCGGCAGTCACCGCGAACGAGGAGGCAGTTACAGATGCCGAATCGAGAGTGGGAACCACATCGGATGGGAGCCGGAGAGCCGACAGCGAGAGGACCAGGGAAGCAGCCAACGCCACCAGCTGGAAGGAAGCAACCCGAGAGGACTAGGGAAACTTGGAGGCCACCCCTCAGAAAGGAGCAACGGACAAGTCAGTTGTGACCCTGTTGCCGGGTCACTGTATCAGGCAAGTGACTGGCAGGGCAAGGGGGGTGTTGCGCAGCTGGGTGTTCTATCAGGTGGTGTTCTTGGGATAATAAGGAGCGGGACAATACGGGGCATATCAGGGCATACAGGTGGTCACTAGAGGCCAAAAGACCATAAAGAAGGCAGGGGTGGTTCTCTTCCTTTTCCCTCACGGCTGGGCTTTCCTCACTAAAACACCCCCCAGTACTTCTTCCTTACGCCAGGTGAAGCAACACGGCAAGAGATACATTGATTCCCCTGTGCACAAAGAGGGCGGGAGCAATAGACCAATGGCTCTGACCAGGTCACTAACTGCACTTTCACTCTCCATTTTCCCGAGGGGGAGGACCCAGAAAAGCAGACGACCAGAAGTCCAAAAACAAAAGGAACCCGTGAAGAAGACCAAAGGACCCGTGAAAAAGCCCAACGGACTTCTAATACAAACCAAGAAACCCACCTACCAGACAGTGTAACAATAAATACGTTGTCCTAGCAGGATCCTGGCCTTGTGTCGTTCTTGGTGCGTGACAAAGTTCTCAGTGTATCTCTGGTATGTTGTAGTAAGATTTTTTTCATGTTTTCCAATTCAGGGACCCTTTTTAGTCATCAAAGGGAGTCCTCCAAAAGAGCCATCTACTTTTTAGGTCTCGCCTCTCAATGCGCAAGCGCATTGAGCAGAGCGAGACTATAGCGTCTTAAACAGACTTTACCTAACTGGGCGATTTGGTGCTGTGACCGTGGCTTTTAGGTCAATGCGCAAGCGCATTGACCTAAAATGCGCGTGCACATCATCAAATCGCCGTCTGTTCCCTCAGCCGCACTCCTCCCACACCTTTGAAGTGAAGCTTAGCTTCACTTCAAAGGCCCCTGCTGCTTCACACCCTCTCCCCGCTCCGCCCCCTCCCCTGCCTGCCGTGCCGCATTTCTCCTGCCCCCGCTTCTCTGTCTTCCCTCCGTCTTCGCATTCCCCCCCTTCTCTGCCTTCCCTCCGTCTTGTTTTTAATTGTACATTTACTACTTCCCCATCTACTTTTGTTTTCCATAATAGGCCTTCGACTGATTCTACCAAGATAACACATGGCGCTGGTTCCTCATGCGTTTCCCCCTTAACCGCTTACTCTGTGTTTAAGTCGGAGAATCCTATCAGGCTGGGCTCAAACAATTGACTTTCTCGAGACAACCTTCAGCTATCAAGGTCCGAGTTGAATGATAAGATTGTCTCTACGAGGTGCGCACACGGCAGAAACTAAAGCTGGGTTGGATGTCAGCCTCAGTAAAATTCCGGAGTGCTTAAAAGGCCTTCCCAGCGGGGGATACTGGCATCAAACAGGCCGACTGCCAACTTCCTTTCTGCAAATGAGCTCGGACTCTGGGGAGGAAAATCAAACCTGCCCAACACTTCTTATACCACTTAACCTTTGACTCCGGCTTTAGTTACACTGGATTTGTCAGTAATGACTCAGTTCAAAGTGAACTCGCAGAACTATTTCCAAGAGTGCCGTGAGACAAAAGATATCCTTGATCGCAGCCGTTGTTCTCCCCACTGGAAAATAATGTTCAGTGGCCCCTCATCAAATTCTGCATGTGTGTGTTGGAAGGGGGCGATTTGTGCTACCCAACCCGCTCGTCATCAGTTCGTAGGGCTGTGTTATCAGCACTCTGGAGTGTTGGTAAAACATAGGAAACCAGGCACTCCTAGAACAGATCGTCCGAGGGTTCATATTTATAGTAAACTTGCCTCAGAGAAGCAGAATAAAGGCATAACCCAATCACCTCACAAACTAATTAACGCCTCATTTTCGCAACTCGGTTGTAAGTACAGGCTAAAAAAAGAGCACACGCTCCTGTAAAAATTGTATTTAAACACAGAAACCTGTTTAGACTAAACATTAGATTGGGGTGAGGAAAAATACAGTAGTGTATATATTTTCTCAAAAACTTCAGGACCAATACTGCGCTGTTGTCCAGACGATGACCCTGCTCTTATTTTAATGTTAAAACGTCGTTGATACTCAGTGATGAAACACTTTCTTTTCAAAGTGAACAATGCTACCAAGGAGCTCTGAATTCTTTAATGCTTCATGAATAATTAAGCTTATTCCACCGGAACGAACGGTCATGAAATATTAACTCTGGCACTATGTAGACAGCCATTTTTACTTGATCACTTATGTCAGGTTTTTTTGTTCCACTTGCACAGTGTAATCACTTATACCACCAAGCACCGTTTTGTCCCACATAATTTATACAATTCTGTAAATGTCAGTGCGTTATCACACAAATTGCTATAAAGTAACTCTTGCATTCACGGTCTCTTTGAAATACTTTGTACTGTATATGAATTGATTTTCATTAGATAGAACTTACAACTACCTCATTAATGATACGTATTTTGTTATTGATAGTACAAAGTGTGCAGAGGTGCTCTGCTGACTGTTACACCGCTGTGCGGCTCATGGCTGCCGGCGCAGCCTTACTACCCATTAGCCGCCTGGCGCAGTCATTCTTGCACTCATGGGGCCACGTAATTGTCCGTCTCGGCTACAAATTGCCTGTCCCCGCAGGCCCATTCGCATAAATCCTGCAAGCTCGTCCAAACCTGCTCCAGAGTGCGCGAGCGCGCCGCACGCGCGCCGAGAGCCAATAATGGGTAAATTTCCACTAAATGCTTTCTTCAATTAAGGCAGGGAAAAAAAAAATAATCTCCCGTTTTATGTCACAAAACATTAGCAAATGCTTAATCATTTGGGGGGAGCGGAATGGGGGGTCTTTTGGCAGGGACGCCGTGTTACACCATGACGCCAGAATGCAGGCTCGTAAAATTCATACAGGGTTAGTGCACATTTTGGTGATTCTCCTCCCCCCAGTGTACTTTTTTTAAAAACTTGTTTAACTTGTTTAATCACATTGACCTTTAACATTTCTCCCCGTTTGGTGCCCTCCCTCTTAACACCAAAATCTACACTCCTCCCACCCCCACTTCCGGGTTAAGTAGAGTGCCCTTCGTCATCGGCCGCCCGGGGTCAGCCTCTCCCCTCTATAGCCGCAGGGGCCACGGTGATCAGCCCACCTCTCCTCCTCCCCTGCAGCAGCTGATCTACCACTGCAGTTCACACCGCTCTGCAGGTAAAGCCCTTTAATGCCTTTGTGCATTTAGAGGTGACTCATTGGTTATGCAGCATTTTCCATTGTTGAGAACACCAGCCTGAATGCTGTCCTTTTGACCACCAAAAACCCACCCAATCACAACGATTAAGCTGTTAAAAACGTTGTTTGCGCTTTGAAGGTGCTCTCCAGCATGTTCAAGAACTATGAATTCCTAAAGATTATTAACACCAGAAGGATCACTTCTGACATTTGATTGTTTTTTGCACTTCACTTTACTCATTCAGTACGGCTGTTGGATAGATTTTTAGGTCTCGCCTATCCCACTCACCCTCACACCCCCTCACTCACCCTCACACACCATCACAGCCCCCTCACACTCACACCCCCTCACAATCCTCTCACCCGCACACCCCCTCACAACCCTCTCACTCTCACACCCCCTCACTCACCCTCACCCTAACACACCCTCACTCATACTCACCCTCAACCCTGCACCCTCACACCCCCTCACCCTCACACACACCCTCACACACCCTCACCCTCACACATCCTCACCCTCACTCACCCTCACCCTCAACCCCACACCCTCACACACCCCCTCACCCTCACTCACCCTCACCCTCACACCCCTCACCCCCCTCACTCACCCTCACACCCCCTCACTCACCCTCACACCCCTCACTCACCCTCACACCCCCTCAGCCTCACAACCCTCTCACCCTCACACCCTCACAACCCTCTCACCACTCAGTGCCACATAATTATATGCTTTATAATTACACTGCGCTCAACTCAACATACACTCCAAATACCACTCAGTGCCACCTAATTACACGCCACATAATTAAACTGCACTCAATGCAATATACACTCCAAATAACACTCAGTGCCACATAATTACACGCCACATAATTACACTGCACTCAATGCAACATACACTCCAAATACCACTCAGTACCACATAATTACACGCCACATAATTACACTCTACTGAATGCAACACACACTCCACACAATACCACTCAGTGCCACATAATTATATGCTACATAATTACACTGCACTCAATGCAACATACACTCCAAATTCCACTCAGAGCCACACAATTAAACACCACATAATTACACTCTACTGAATGCAACACACACTCCACACAATACCACTCAGTGCCACATAATTATATGCTACATAATTACACTGAACTCAATGCAACATACACTCCAAATACCTCTCAGTGCCACATAGTTATATGCAACATAATTACACTGCACACAATGCAACATACACTCCAAATACCACTCAGTGCCACATAATTACACGCCACATAATTACACTGCACTGAATGCAACATACACTCCAAATACTACTCATTGCCACATAATTAAACTCCACATAATTACTCTGCACTCAATGCAACGCACATTCCAAATACCACTCAGTGCCACATATTTACACTGCACTCAATGCAACATACACTCCAAATATCACTCAGTGCCACATAATTACACGCCACATAATAACACAGCACTCAATGCAACACACACTCCACACAATACCACTCAGTGCCACATAATTATATGCTTCATAATTACACTGCACTCAACGCAACATACACTCCAAATACCACTCAGTGCCACATAATTACATGCCACATAATTACACTGCACTCAATGCAACATACACTCCAAATAACACTCAGTGCCACATAATTACACTGCACTCAATGCAACATACGCTCCAAATACCACTCAGTGCCACATAGTTATATGCAGAAAGGTATAGGTGCCTTCAAGGGGATTTGTTTAACAAAATATAATTAAACGTGATTCAACTAACTCTTTAGGACAAGTCAATGGTCCTTTCAAGAATAAGGACCATTGACCTGTCCTAAAGAGTTAGTTGAATCACGTTTAATTATATTTTATTAAACAAATCCCCTTGAAGGCACCTATACCTTTCTACTTACTCACCCAAGCCCTCAAGGGTATTTTGGGTTGCTCACTGTTCCTTAATCACATAGTTATATGCAACATACACTCCAAATACCACTCAGTGCCACATAATTACACACCACATAATTACACTCTACTGAATGCAACACACACTCCACACAATACCACTCAGTGCCACATAATTACACACCACATAATTACACTCTACTGAATGCAACACACACTCCCCATATTACCACTCAGTGCCACATTATTACATGCTACATAAATACACTGCTCTCAATGCAACTGTAGCAGGGTTTCCGTTCTCCCACAGAACTGTGCATAGAGATCTAGAACCTCAGTGAGTTAGGATGATCCAAAACTCATCTCAGTGTCAGAAATCTCCTTACCTAGCTAGCTACAGTGTCTCATGGATCATTATGGAATGAACCATGTCTTAGACAAACCAGAACATGATCTTTAGAATACCTCAGGAATCGTGGAACACATGAACACTCTTTCGTTATATAATCATTTCAAACCAAAACTGAGAGTCAAAGAACACAAGTGCAAGTTTGAAATATTTATTATTCAATGCAAAGTTCTCAAACGCAGTATCTTGTATAATACCAAAATGCAGATTATAAAAATCAGAGTCAGCAGCATAGTCACTAATCCATAGTAAGCAAAAGGTGCTAGCATGTTATAATGCAAAACCTATAGAAATCGATATCACCTATATTTTCGCGCACCCTATCTAGCATATTATTTTATATCTAAGAAGGTCTCATTCGGGCTTTAGCAGGGCGGCCCCATACCTCTCAATGTCAGTAGGAGCAGTTCACATCAACAGCTACCCGCTCTCTCCATGCGCAGCACCAAGTGTCTACGTTCATTCCGTGTAACTCTATCTTAAACCCGCGTAGAGCCCAAAATGTTGGCATCAACATTATTTGTGTTATGTCTAATGTGGTGCGAGGATCAGGCCTCCCAGCAACCTTGTGTTAGGTTAATCTTAGAGTGTGCAGCTCTCAGTGTGCAGACAGTTGTACCAAGTGTACCAGGCAAAGCTGATAGCATGGAAATAACATATTATTCTCAAATAAACCACCTCATCGCTTCTAGGTTGAAAGCTACAACAACAAGTATGTGTCGTGTGCAAAACTGAAGCCGAAGGCAAACCGGCTGTTTAAACATGTAATACACTCATGCTAACTTAACGCAATATATGTAATGAAGTATCCATATGACACCCCCCCATTGGTCCGAGCACCGTCAAACATAAGGGAAAAGGCAATACTAAATCAGACACAACAATTGAAAGCAAAGTTCAATAATCTTGAGCTAAAATAAGCTAAAAATATGTATGAATGAATATGTATGAATGCCTACAGTGGCCTCAAATCTAAAAAATAAAAACAAAACTTTTGAACCAAAAGTCATCCATCAGGTCTCAAAAATATGAAACGTAGGACCAGGTTTCATCAATTCAAATGTTTGTAAGAGAAAAAACAAGGCACGTATCCGATTTCCAAAGTCATGTGCCACATTGACGTTATCCCCAGTGACATCACATGATTGTACTCTCCATCAGCTGAACATAGTTCATCCCTCCATTCCAGCGAGGGGAAAGTCATATCTCACAACAAAGCATTCCTCCCAGGCATCTCACTATTGGAAAGTATATGCAAAGAAAGTTGCCACAGCCTCCAGCATGAAATCACTGCCATCATCCGAAAATAGTTCAGCAATCCAATTTAGCAATGGGAAAGAACATACGTGCTCCTCCAGCATCGGATCCTCCTGTAACGTCAGAGGACAACTCGGTGGGTTCACCAGATCGCTGTGTGTCAGAAAGGCATCCGCCGCTGCAGAAATCTCCCATTGGCCCAGAACTCCATTTATCGCTGCCAAGGCCATAACTCTCTCGCCAGAACAGATCAGTTCGTGAGCCACCACGGGACGCATTAGCTGATCAAAATCGACGTCAGGAGCTGTTCTCAAGCATAGGCACAAATCAATGGCCCAATCGAACTCGCAGCTCAGGCAGTGAAACACAGGTTGGACACACGTGAAGTCGGTGAACCGAAATGACAATCTATAGGCCGTGCTTAATGCTGCAAGCGGCAATGTTCCATAGTAATTGAGCATCCGATTACGGCACAGTGTCAGGAGGCGTTGAATGGCGTCTTGCGCAGGATGGGCATCCATGTTTTATGAAGAAAAACACCAACAGAATGCCTGCTGCTATAGCCAGCAACACAGGTAGTCCACCAAACAGACTCGAAAAAATAGTGTGGAAAAACGTGGGAATGATACCAAAAACTTTTTCAAACGTAGTCACGAGGCCACTGCTTACTAACTTAAAAAAATGTGCAAGTCCAGTCGTTGAAGAAGCATTAAAAATCTGGTGCACCAGTTCACAGAAATGAAACGGCAAATCAGTATTTAAAAGCGCCTGCACCTCTGTGCGGGTGTTAGCTATGTGAAGGACATAAGTTTCCCGGGCCGAACTCAGGGTCACTTGTTTTTGAGACAAAAGGGCCCTTATTCTGCTTAAACCATTGAATTTTGCTTCCAAGGTTGGAATTCGTGGCCAGATGGAGACATCTGAAGACCCATGCGTGGGTGGGTATAGAACATTCTTGCAGCACACCACACGCTCAGATACAGTTACCACATAAGCCACACCAATTAATAAACCACAACATAACTCGTTGTTTAAAAGTAAATAACTACCATTAGCTAATAATGTGAACGTGGGAACCACTGCTGGAACTGGTGTGCCTTTTAAAACACATGCTAAATTTGGGCGGTCCTGATTACAAGAACCGTGTAACTGAATGTGCCTGCATATTAATGACTGGTCAGGTGACTGTGTGCAATCCTCACCATTAAGATTCACTTCTTTTCCATCCTTCAGACATCTGTATGTGTATGGTAGCGACCATGCCTCGTGTAAGAAAGCATTGCCTAGTGGTTCATATCGTCCTATAGCAATATACCGCATACAGTTAGTAAATTTGTATAAAGGAAATGGTAATGTAATTAAACTATGAATCAGCCACGTGGCAGTAGTTGTTTCAGCAACAGAGAAAGGCAAGGATTCAAGCTTCTCAATATGTAACATAGAAAATGATGCATCACGCATTGAAAGCATGCGCTGTTTTTCAGTAAGATTAAAAGGGGCGAAAAGGGATGAAACGTTTAACGAGGTCCAGGGAACTCGACCTGCCTTAATTGTCTGTAGAGTCCAAGCAAACTGCATTACAGAACGCAATTGATTTTGACCATGGTATAACGTGGACACTTCATCATGTACAATATCAACAACAGAAGAAACAATATTATCCAATGTGTAAATCCTGGAAGAAAGCATGTTAATACTGTTATCTACTACAGCCAGCACTTTTTCCAAATTAGCTTGATCAATCGCTCTCAGGCGTTTAGCTGCCTCAACCTGTGAAAATTTCCAAATTTCATTGTATACAGCATAAATAAAGCGTTTAGATCTACCCCTAGTCGGGCCTTTTATAAAATCATTTAGCTCTATATTCTCATTCAACTGGGACAGATGCAGTTTAACTGCAGCCAAAGTGGAATGTTGTAACCAGTTCTGACACAATTTACCTACTGAATAAGTGGTAACAGTGTGATCTGTTTCAAACCTGGGATCTGGCCTGATGTGCGTAAAACCCTCAGATAAACCCAAAAACCTACGTTGGCAAGCATCAGTGCTTCTTTGCCACAAAAGCCACCCCTCCGGATCAAAATGGGAAATATTAAAGGAGGAATTCTGCAAAAGTGCTTGTATCCCACTGATGGATATTGTAGTGAAATTACTCCAACCTGAATACTCTTCCAAGTCAGGGATAGTAGGGGTATTTAATTTTTTAGATGTAGCCAATCCAAAACAATTGTTTGAGAAACAGTAGAATTTAAAAACAACATGTGATTCGGGATGAGACATGCACGATGCAAAGCCTCAGTGCCTTGTACCTGCCAATCTTTGGTACCCCAAACCGATTTAAGGTCAATAGCATCCTTCCATAACTCATAGCCATCCACAGATAACCTATCTAAAAAGGACTTTGAATACAGCAATTTTGTATCAGTAAGTCTAACTTTGGGCATGAATTTCTGGTTCACTTTAAAATAAAACGACTCAGGATTTGATTGATTAAAATCTGTAAAATAAGAGTATTTTCCCAGAAATGTACTTGAGCTCCCCTGTAAGGGAGTAGGGCAATGTTCCCACTGAGTGTAATTCACAGGAACCCTCCTGGAACTTGTCTTGTGTAAGAAATGATTCCCATAATGTTGATAACAAAACAAATCACCATAATTGACAGAATCTAAGTACAAATCCTCAGCATCAAAGGCCGCATAATATTTCAAATCAGAGAACAATGCTTCTACGGCCTGAAGATTCCAATCATCAGAACGAACATCTTGCTTAATCACATCTCCCATGTTTACTCTAAGCACATTAGGAACATTAATAACTTCTGTGGGGCCATGTATCTGAAACCTAACCGCATCCCACACAATCCCATCAAGGACTGGCCAAGTAGTAATCTGTACTGAATGTAAGTCTCTCTTTAGTCTGTGTACCGAATGTGAGGAGGATAGAGGGGCCAATGTTCCATTAAGGTACCGAATTCCTGTTCTTTCTTTCACATAATGGCCATCGATCAGTCGGAAAAAATAAAACACAAAACCAATCGACATAAAAAGATGAAACAAAAATAGTATTAGCCAAATGTATGTCCAAGGCGGAATTAAAAAATGTTTTTTAAACAACGTGGCATATTTTGCAATAGTCGATGGTTTCTTTGAAAGTTCCGAATCAGAGTCAAAAGAGAATCTGGATTGGTTAGCCAAACGAGCTTGTAAATCGGACATGGATAAATCAGCAGGATCTGCATAGGTCACCTCATCAATGTTAGTAACAGGAATAGTATTTAATAAAGGACTGGATATGGCAGGCATCTCGAGGGACACCTCCTGATCTGCACCAGATGTAATAGCCAGCACAGAGTGCCTCACCATGGAATGACAGGATACAGCCGGTGTCATGCTATGAAGAATCGGCCACCCTGTGTGTCTTGACATTGTCAATAGAAATAAATCTGTTTTCTTTACGACCTGGAAGTGGTGGTAAAATGACTGTTCTTGTGCCCTTCACTCCAAGTACTCGGACTGGTGCTCGATATGAGGGACCAAACTCTTTCTTGTTATCGATCTTCTCTCGAACCAGTTCTCCAACTTGGGGTAGCCAGCCAACTACCGGGATCTGCAACGCATCATCCGACGTGGAGGGCAAGTGTTCCTTTGCAAGACTGTCTCTGGTCTTTTGTAGATTCTGTAAAACATTGCAATGTTCATCTACGTCAAAGGCCCCGGCCTGGGCCTTGTAGTCCGGCCCATCAAGGTCAGGTACATACATCTTGATACCAAAGAGCATTTCGTATGGGGTCCGCCCACCCAGAGACCTTCTAGGGAGATTATTAAGCGCACGCTGCACGCCATAGAGGTGGGTCAGCCAGTTTCTACCAGTGCCTATAACACGGGCTGTCAAAGATTGCTTTAAGTCGCGGTTCATTCTTTCTACTACAGAATTGCCCTCAGGCCTGTAGGGGCTCGAAAACTTCACCTGTACTCCCAACGAAACCATAGCATCCTTATACGCCTTAGAGGCGAAAGCCGGACCCTGGTCCGAATGGAAAGTACCACAAGCAAAGATTCCCACAAAGACACGCAAATCCTTAATGACAGTTCGCGAATCAGCGCTTCGATGCGGCCATACCCATACAAAGCGTGTGCATGAGTCAACTGCTACTAAGATGTATTTATACGCAGTATCAGAAGAAAAAGGACCGCAGTGATCCAAATAAACACAACCAAGTGGTTTATTAGAGATGTACAACTGTGTCTGAGGCGGACGCGCAGCAGTAGAAGGCTTGATCTGCTGACAAATGTCACACATAAGGACATAATCGCGCGTCTGTTTGTACAGTCCCCGCCACCAGAACCTCTGTTGTAGCTGAGATACAGTGGCTGAGACGCCCGCATGCGCAGACGCCACACCTTCATGAGCCGCTGTAATCAGAGAAGCTCTGCGATCCGAGTTGGGAACTAAACGCTCTCCAACTTCAGGAATTTTCACATAAGGAACCTTATCGGGACTTAAGTGGTATGTGTACTTCGAAGGGAACCCCGCAGGATATTTACCTCCCTTCTCCGTGGCAGCAACAGCCGCCAAGATGTCATCATCTATTTTGCTTTTGGACCTCGTGACCGCTGCAACTAAGTATTTTGATACCGCTGACTTCGCTGCTTCATCAGCAAGCGAGTTGCCAACAGCGTGGACCCCCACGCGCTGGTGGCCGAGAGTATGAATCACAAACACGAGCGGCAGTTTCTCTTTAAGTTCCGCCACTCGGACCCAGATCATTTTATGTTTTATTGTGCTACCCTTGGAATCACGAAAATCATTCTGAATCCAAAAGAACAAGTTCTCATTGTAAGACTGGACACAGTAGTAAGAATCACTTACGATTAAAGTCGTCACACAAGGATCAGCGTACTCCAATGCGAGCATAAGAGCACGAAGCTCTGCCAATTGTGCGGTGCAGTCCCCTAGCGTTTGCGTGTGCACAACACTGGACTTGAACTCATCGTTCACCATGGCACCGACCACAATGGCGCAAGCGGAAACGTAGGCGTGTTTAGAGCCATGCGCAACCTGCGCCGAACCATCCGTGTAAATGATACAATGGAAATCCTCCAATGGCCGCATTGCTAAAGGAGCAGGATGAACGAATTCATACTGTAAATACTCCTGCGACCGTAAAGCGGCGTCAAAAATAAACGTGACATCCTGAGATGTCAAGGATGTAGCCCACTGAATCCACCGAGGGTGCAAAGCTTTAGAATTCGGTACACTGGCTTTCGTGACCGCCTCCAAGGCTGGACACGGGGTGACAACCAACATGCGCTTTCCCTGCGACAGGGCACGTTCCTTAAGAATTGCCATCTGCACAGCCGTTAAAACTTTCTCCACAGTGGAAAAACGCAGTTCAGCCGAAGTGTACAAGTGTGACTTGTAAGCAATAGGTACAGTATCCCCTTCATTAAAAGTCAGGTACGTGAAACCCACCGTCCCAGGGATAATTCTTATCACCAGGTTGGTCTGGTTATCACGAGTCTGTAAGTAGTCAGAAGCGAGCATATCAGACTGCAAGGACTGCAGAATGGCTGAATGCTCAGGCAGCCAGCATGATTTGGAAAAAGATGGTTGTACCAAGGCATATAAAGGCTTGATACGCTGGGCATATTCCGGAATGTATGTCCTCCCGAAATTTAAAAAACCCAGTAAAGACTGTAATTTTTTCAGCGTTGTCGGAGAGCGCAACTGCGCGCACTTCTCCAGGAACTGAGGAGCCAATCCCTTTCCTTCATGGTTAAGTTCATAACCTAGAAACAACACTGTGTACTCCGCAATGTGTGATTTTGCAAAGTTAAACTTGTAACCCATGTCTGCAAAGTTACAAATTATGCTGTTTACTCGACACAGATGCACCCAAAGCTCGTCGTCTGTGAGATAAATATCATCCACATACGAACATGCAACTGGATCGAAACTCTCTAAAAGAGAGACTATGCGGGCGGAAAACACTCCAGGACTATTTTTATATCCCATTGGGAGTCGATTAAACTTTTTTTGTACGCCGCCGCACGTAAAACTGGTCCATTGGGAACTTAGACCATCTAATCTATGTGCATAAAAACCATTGGAAATGTCAAGCGTGGTTTTGAACCGTTTACGCTCAAGACTATTCACTAGGGCAGAGCCGTGAGTATTCTGTACTGCACAGTTACGGCAATGCGAGTTCAAATGCCGGTAATCCAAAACCAGACGATATGAGCCGTCCGGCTTGTTAACAGTAAAAAGGGGATTATTCATTGGTGACACACACGTTTCAATTACACCTTGATATTCCAATTGTTCAAGGATAGCCGCGACCGAAGCTTTAGCTTCACGCCGTATGGGATACTGGGGTTGTGGCTGCGGCTGTGACCGTAACGGAATCTCATGGCTAGGGGACAATTTATCCCAGCCACACTGATTCCGGTACACAGCCGGCGCAAGCGCCAGAGCCCACTCTTCTGCAAAATGCAGCGCTTCCACTCTCGGCACAGTGTGCGCGAAACTGGGGAGGATTACCTCCTCCCCTCGCGGAGCTGCGAGAACAAAAGGTGGGGGCCAGTCAGCCTCCGAAAGCAAAATGTCATACGTATCCGAAAGATTCTCCCAAAATACCCCTTTTACAGTTCGCTGCATGTCACCTTCAATTAACAGGACAATTTCAAAAAGTCTTTCAGGGGGAGCAACATGCGTATCTGCTGTTTCAATCACAATAAAAGTCTCAGTCGCTGTCACCTTCAACAGTGGACGGAGGGCCTCTCTCACTATGGTAATCTCCGCCGCGCTGTCCAGCAAGGTCAGAGCCCACGTCAGATTCCGAAGCCGCGTTCTCACTATCTGGGGCATATCGATGCGCCGTTAAGGCTGCGACTTTCTTCTTGGCAAACTGCGGTCTCTTTGGCGTAGAGCCGTCCCGCTGATCCCCTTCACTTCGCGTGCGGGGCTGGCCACGTCCTTGCTGGCCACCCCTGCCCCTGCCGCCCCCTCCACCACCGTTTGACGGAGCCGATGAGTCCTGAAAGGAACGAGGAGAGCGTTGGTCAGAAGCCTGATACCTCTCAGGCGATTTAATCGTAGCGCGATCGCGCAATTCATAAACTCGCTCTGACTGCGCAGGTTGTGAAGGCGCCGGACCCGAAACCTGTGTCTGTTGTTGTTGTTGCTTACCCTGATTCTGCTTTTTAGGCCAATTTTGTTTTTTGGACTTGGGCTGTCCACCTGTTTCCGAAGACTGTCCCTGGGGCTGCTTCTTTTCTTTTTCAAGAAAAACCTTTGCACCCTTAGAATTGCGGCCAACCGTTTTATAAGCCGCCACAATAATTCTTGCCAGCTGACGGGGTTTCTCGGCATCGGGAATTAACGCCAGACCATTGGCCACCTGAAAGTTCACAGCATCCCCTTTTACATTGGCAAGGATAATACCGCAAACTGTCTCAAATGAACCGTTCAGGCGCATACCCAACTCAACCGCCGACTCAGGTCCGTGATCATCTTGAACACGTTTGAGGATCGCAGACAGGTTCGACACTGACGGTGTGCCAAAGCACCTCGAGTAAACCGCTGCAAAAGTCTTACCCCATGTCTCACAGTCAGCAAGTTCCGGGGCTAAATCTTTCGGTAAACTAAGCGTAAGAATCCGGTGTTTTTCACTCGGAGTCGTATTAGGAAACACAGCCTCCAGCTGGTCGAATTTCTCGGCAAGCCAGTAA
The DNA here is from genome assembly GCF_964263255.1 of Lissotriton vulgaris. NCBI lineage: Eukaryota > Metazoa > Chordata > Amphibia > Caudata > Salamandridae > Lissotriton > Lissotriton vulgaris. Next base: position 399,916,967 of record NC_141685.1, on the reverse strand, counting down.
GGAAAATCATCCTTATTTTCTGGCTTTCTGCCCATTACGGAATTCACCAAGACAGGACTGATTTTCAAACCAGCCTGTTCCGCTCGAAGCTGCGCACCTGCGGGGGCTGCGCCATGTATATTACGACCAATGTAATGAACAAGCGCTCTAATCACTCCAACCGCGACCTCATGAAGACGCCGCAGGTCAGCTACACTACAAGTGGTGCGATTAGGATGAGGAGTAAATCCACCCAAAGCGGGCCAATTTGTGCCCGGAATGGATAAGGGACCTAACCTCGGAGCCGTTAAAGAATGGGGTAGGACGCCACCAAACCAAACTCCGTGCTGCCAAGCATCGATAGGTACTTCCAGTGCCCTGTACGGAGCATAAGCCGCCGGTACAGCCGAGGCAGTGTATGAATGATAGACACCCGAATTAGCGTCCATTTCCGGAAATGTCACCCAGGAATAAAACAATTCGTACGGGTACGCATGTTCCGCACTCACCACTAGAACCACAGCCAAGCCTTCCGCAGGTACATTATATGCCCGCAAGTGGTCGCGAACCGCGACTCGGCTATGCTGCGCAATTTCCACGGCCATGTTAGCACAGGAAGTGTAAAGAGACAAAGAACAGTTTGTAGCACAACTGGGTAGTAAGTCAAAGAAACCGTTTATAGAAAAATTCAAGCTTGAAAAGACCTATTTCAAAAATAGGTAGGTTTTTCCGACACCACCGTTTACCGGAAACGGGAATGAAGGTGTTAAGGTTTGAATGATATACTACTCGAGTGTCATGAAATACGGCCAACCAATCCGTTGGGCGCCATGTAGCAGGGTTTCCGTTCTCCCACAGAACTGTGCATAGAGATCTAGAACCTCAGTGAGTTAGGATGATCCAAAACTCATCTCAGTGTCAGAAATCTCCTTACCTAGCTAGCTACAGTGTCTCATGGATCATTATGGAATGAACCATGTCTTAGACAAACCAGAACATGATCTTTAGAATACCTCAGGAATCGTGGAACACATGAACACTCTTTCGTTATATAATCATTTCAAACCAAAACTGAGAGTCAAAGAACACAAGTGCAAGTTTGAAATATTTATTATTCAATGCAAAGTTCTCAAACGCAGTATCTTGTATAATACCAAAATGCAGATTATAAAAATCAGAGTCAGCAGCATAGTCACTAATCCATAGTAAGCAAAAGGTGCTAGCATGTTATAATGCAAAACCTATAGAAATCGATATCACCTATATTTCGCGCACCCTATCTAGCATATTATTTTATATCTAAGAAGGTCTCATTCGGGCTTTAGCAGGGCGGCCCCATACCTCTCAATGTCAGTAGGAGCAGTTCACATCAACAGCTACCCGCTCTCTCCATGCGCAGCACCAAGTGTCTACGTTCATTCCGTGTAACTCTATCTTAAACCCGCGTAGAGCCCAAAATGTTGGCATCAACATTATTTGTGTTATGTCTAATGTGGTGCGAGGATCAGGCCTCCCAGCAACCTTGTGTTAGGTTAATCTTAGAGTGTGCAGCTCTCAGTGTGCAGACAGTTGTACCAAGTGTACCAGGCAAAGCTGATAGCATGGAAATAACATATTATTCTCAAATAAACCACCTCATCGCTTCTAGGTTGAAAGCTACAACAACAAGTATGTGTCGTGTGCAAAACTGAAGCCGAAGGCAAACCGGCTGTTTAAACATGTAATACACTCATGCTAACTTAACGCAATATATGTAATGAAGTATCCATATGACACAACATACACTCCAAATACCACTCAGTGCCACATAATTACACGGCACACAATTACACTCTACTGAATACAATATACACTCCCCATATTACCACTCAGTGTCATATAATTACATGCCTCATACTTACACTCAATGCAACACAAATACACTTTATCTGTCTATCTATCACCCTTCTATCTGTCTATCTCTCTATCACCCTCACTCTATCTATCTATCTATCGCCCTCACTCTATCTATCTATCGCCCTCACTCTATCTATCTATTGCATCACCACAGCATCACTCAGCACCACCAGAGCATCACTCAGGGGTACCACAACATCACTATGTGCTACCACAGAATCACTGAACGCCACAGCATCACTTGTCGCCACCACAACATCACTCCGCACCACCACAGCATCAATCTTTGCAACCATTCAACAACTGGTTCAAATATGTTCTCTCAATGTTTCAAGCTTCATTACAAATGTCACAAAAATATGTTAATAGTTTACTTCTGTTCTTGGATTTTCATCACAATAAAATACAATGAACATAATCTTCACAAAAGTTATTTACAAAAGCTATTGCCATTATAAATTACAATAACTTTTAAGTATTAATTATAAAAAAATAAAAGCCATTTTTATTTGTAATATCAATACATCTAAGTCACGTAAATACAACACATATTGCATTACAAATGCTTTAGGTGTCACATTTGCGAAAGTAAAAACTATTGGCATTGTAAATGACAAAGCTATTCAATTCACTATTTTCCAAACCAACACATAAATAAAATATTTGTCATTTACAATACCAATAGCTCAAACTTTCTTAATGCATAGCTGCAAAATCGGCCCTGTAAAAAAATCGGCTGAAAAATGGCCCACCACCCAACATCCACTACAACCACCACCCCATCCACCACTACCACCACCACCGCATCCACCACCGCATCCATCACATCCACCGTATCCACCACCACCACATCCACCACCACATCCACCATCACCACCACATCCACCATCACCACCACATCCACCATCACATCCACCATCACATCCACCACCACATCCACCATCACCTCCACATCCACCATGACATCCACCGCCACATCCACCACCACATCCACCACCATCACATCCACCACCGCCACATCCACCACCACCACATCCACCACCGCCACATCCACCACCACCACATCCACCACCACCACATCCACCACCGCATCCACCACCACCGCATCCTCCACCACTTCCACCGCATCCACCACATCCACCACCACCACCACACCCACCACCACTACATCCACCACCACATCCACCACAACCACCACCCCATCCACCACCACCGCATCCACCACCACCACCGCATCCACCATCACCACATCCACTGAACATAATCGTCACAAAAGTTATTTACAAACGTTTAAGCTATTGCCATTATAAATTACAATAACTTTTATTTAAGTATTAATTATTTACAAAATTAAAAGCCATTGTTATTTGTAATATCAATACATCTAAGTCACGTAAATACAACACACATTGCATTACAAATGCTATAGGTGTCACATTTTCAAAAGTTAAAACTATTGACATTGTAACTGACAAAGCTATTAATTTTGCTACTTTCCAAACAACACATAAATAAAAAAAGTGTCATTTACAATACCAATGGCTCAAACTTTCCTAATGCGAGACCTATTGTATTTCCAATGCTTGTTTTTTTTGGAACCAGATGTTATTGAAGTTTTCAAGTAAGAAACAAACATACATAACACATCAAAATGCAGTATGAATCAAGCGGGCTCATGTCTCTCTTCAGCATATAAGCAGAAACACAGTAGAGAGCCCGTGCTAAGCAGGAGAGCACACTGTGTGTGTCGAACACCCCATTAAATGCTCCACTGCAACAGGATTAACTTCACAAAACAATTCAGAACAACTTAACCATATCCCCGAACCCTGTAGTGTCCTGCCTTCTCGCTGTCAATCAAGCTTATTGCTAGTGTGTGTGGAATAGGGTAGCAACCTTCGTAACCAAGTGGAAACCACTTTACTTGGCACCACCAACCATCATGAACACTCTGTGTTGCCTCCTGCTAGCCTCATGAGGGCAGGAGGCCACCAAGGAGGCCACCAGGCCTACAGCCTCCCACAATATCTAGCTACATCCTGGCTGATTCATAGACCAACTAGTCCAATTCAACGGCACCACCGCTGTCCATCCCCACCTTTAATGCCTCCCAAGCCTGTGCTAAGTCCATTGGCCTCCTGCCCTGGCACGCCTTCCTAAGTAATGCGCCCCTCCCTGTCCGTCCATCCCAGTAGCTCAGCTTTCTACCGCTGAACCCTGAGACCAGCAGTGTCCTTCCATTACATTGTTATTTGCCACTTGGCAAGCACCAGGGCCAAATCCCCAGCAGACACAGCCCGGGGTAGAGGTCCGGTGAGTGCTCCGGGACAACCAGCAGCAATCGCAACACTTCTGACCAATAAGAGGCCAGATGGGCACAGTGAACCTCCACCCTCCAAGTGGTAGCTTGGGCACGCTTAAATAGTAAGTGAGAAGTAGGTGTTAAGCTTTTTGGGTGTAAGATATGCCTGATGCAAGATATAATAGTGAATACATTGGAAGCGAGCATTGTGGGACACTTTGGGGACAACCTCTCACATTTTGATCCAGTCTCTGTCAGTCAAGGGCAACCGCAAGTCGGCCTCTCACTTCTCCCTCAGCTGAGCAAGAGGCAGCACTCGAAGTGCCCCATAAAGGCCCAACACCAGCTTCCGCGTATTGGCAGCATCTCCTATAAATTGGCGGCTACATCACATCTGGGGTTCGGTATCCTGCCTCTCCAGGGTTTCCACACTGCCACAGTAAGAGTACCATGGAGCAGAAATTGCCTTGCCTGAAGGTCAAATTCCACATGCAGATCTTCAAAGGAACTTAGTCCCCCATCTGCATTAACACACCCATAGTATCTATACCTGTTGTAATCCAGTCCTGCAGGCAACCCCATTTGATCCCCTTAACCCGCTTACGCAGGGCCTGAAGCAGTAGCCCCGGGGAGTACGTAGTGTGCATCTCCGTTCTGCGGTGCACCCTGAGCCAACAGTGCCAGAGGACAGCCAGGTCCTGATGGCCTGCAGTCTCTAGACCCCTAAACCACCCCATACACCAATGCAGCTGGGCCGCCAGGTAATAGGACTCGAAGTCAGGTGCATCCATTCTGTGGATCTGGGCAATCAGAATCATGTCTAACTCTCAAAAGATACCCTGGGGTGCAACCACCGACAGCACAGAAAAATAGTAGAGAAGGCGGGGTAAGGCTACCATTTTAGCTATTGCAATCCATCCAGCTACCGAAATCGGAAGCGACTTCCAAAATATCGTCCTAGCTTGAAACGCTACCACAGCTACCTTCCCTTCCAAGATCTCAGGGGTTGCTCAATACTATGAGGGCCTCCCTCAAGGAGGTAGGCAAGGCATCGCCCTTCTCCGCTACTTGGAATAAGGCAGCCAGGCGTGAGTCAAGCATGCCTATGTAGGACACATACAACTCCAGAGGGAGCTCATCTGTTCCATGAACTCTTCCCCCGGTCATTCATCTCATTTTGTGAAAATCGGCCCAGTGGAGGTCCGCAAAGCAGCGCTGAATGCCCGGTTCCGTCTCCCTACAATTGTAGTAAAATAATCAAGAAAGCCCTGATTCACAGATCACTGCTCACAGATCATATACTCCCTATAATCTAAATATTTGAAGTGCTCCACATGCTCTGCCACCCTCTTCCCCCTGGCTTCCAACAAGATCCGCTGTAGGTCTGGCAGTATGGGATGTAATCACTCCATCTCCCGGAGTGATTATTAGTGCATAGCAACCTTGCCCAGCACCCATCCCGGTAGAATGAATTTGTGAGGCAGACATCCACAAGGTTCTGAAAACCTAAACCCCAACTACCCCGCTCCAGGACAGTAAGGCAACATCCCCCCATCCAAACAGGAATACACTGCAAAACAAACCAATAGGCCATTGAAATCACCTATTCCACATTGTAGTTACTAAAAGGAATACAATACAGTCCCACAACTGAGGTGCCCCAGCAGAGCTACTCGCCACCTGGCCATGTTCCTAACAGAGAGATGTCACACCCCTGCCAAAGGCGCATCCAGTGCATCCGCCATACATATATAAATGGTAGGTTGGGCCAGTGGCCCCCTAAGCCCCCTATAAGATACTCTGGGGTACAACCACTGGCAAAAAAGTAGAGAAGGTGGGGCAAGTAGAGAAAGTTCCTCCTCAGCCACCCACAAGCCCCAGCCACAGGAGCAGGCCGCAAGTCTCAGTGAAGGTCATCTGCTGTCTGTCGGGTAACATGGGGCAAGTTCACAATATGAGTGGTGTCCAGGGTGGAGTCTGAGTCCAGCCCCAAATCTGTGTCTCCAAGGCGTTCCTCTAAGGCATGCAACAGATTCTTGGTGTCCAACATTGTAAGCTTGGCATCCGCCTCCACCAGGTACCGGTAATCACAATGTACCTGAGCCGCTGTTGGTGTGCTGTCTCACATGTGTTTGGCACTGGGGTGAGATTGGGGAAGTCATGTGCCTCCACCTTGTGGTCTCATCACAAGCAAGTCCCAAACCTTCTGTGGATCTGAGAAAAATGTGGCCCCCTGGTCAAGCCGCAGTCTTTCTGGGTACAACATGGCATATGTTGGACAGGCCTCGTGGCAGGCCCGACCCCTCCCCGCATGGCGGGTCACGGAGCACTGCTACCCCTGTTCCCCGGACAAGAACTACGCCTACAGCCGCCGGGTCCACCCCCAGCTCTTCCCCGACGGGACCCCGGCTCATACCCACCACATTCTCGGCTGGCCAGGGTTCCTTCCCGAACCACCGTCCCCGGCCCAGCCGCCATTTTGGACCCGCCACGACCAGGCCGCATGGCCGCGGGTCGACCTCAGCCTCAGGCCCAGCCAAGCCCCGACATCGAGGCACCACCGACCACCCAGGGGGTAAAGAGACCACTTGGCGAATCAATGGAAGAAGGAGTGTCTATGGCTCCCCTCCGCCAGGTTTCGATCACCCCCCAGCCTCCCTGGGCGCTGGCTCCACCCCCCTGCTGGGTGTCTGGACTCTCTCATCCCGGACCCCCCGACCTCCAAGTGCGAGGGTCCGGACATCAAAGGGCGCCAGACCTATAACTGGGGCAGCTCCAGAGCAGGAATCCAGTTGTATCCTGGAGTCGAGAGACACCGAGACAAACTCATCCTTGGAGGCCTGCTGGCGCTGCCGCGGCTCCTCTTCGTGAACTATCTTTGAAGGCCTGCTAGCGCTGCCACGGCTCATCCTCGTGAGCTATCTTTGAAGGCCTGCTGGCGCTGCCGCGGCTCATCCTTGTGAACCATCTTTGAAGGCCTGCTGGCGCTGCCGCGGCTCATCCTCGTGAACCATCTTTGAAGGCCTGCTGGCGCTGCCACGGCTCATCCTCGTGAACCATCTTTGAAGGCCTGCTGGCGCTATGGCGGCTCATCCTCGTGAACCATCTTCGTAGGCCTGCTGGCGCTGCCGCGGCCCATCCTCGTGAACCATCTTCATAGGCCTGCTGGCGCTGCCGCGGCCTCTACTTGCGAACCCTCCAGCTCGAGGATTGAGAGCTATACACCAGCTACCCCTGTACCGGACCGGTACTGAGACTGTCCCGCTACCCCCTTTCCCTAGAGACTAGAATTGAAGGGATCATTGTATCCTGGTCCTGCTGTATCGTCAAGTTTAACCTGCCTAAGAATACCGATAAAAGTGTACAGAACCTATCTTTGTGTGGCGTCCATCTGTGGGGGGGTAGTTGCTCGTCCGTACGATTGAAGGAGAGTGCCCTCGCCAGGAGGCCTCTCCCCCTTGCTCGGCCGACCCTCTGGGTTCCCGTCTAACATTGGTAGCTAGCGGCGCGATCCGAGCCGACGCATAATCGTACGGAGAGTAACTCGCCCCACGACGCACAGCAACAATGTCAAGGAAAGAGACTGGAACAACCGCAAAATTCCAGATGGAACGGCTGGAAGAATACAGCCACAAGGAATTGAAACAATTCTGCATAGACTTGGGCATCGCTACCACGGGACTGAGCACCAAAGATGACCTCAAGCACGCCTTGAAGTCGTGGGTGGAGACGGGAGCGCCCCCACCCCAAAACGAAAGCATTGAGACCACAGAAACAATTACAACCCCCGTAGAAGAAAGAAGAGCGGGCCTCTCGTCCGAAGAGGCCCGAGAATGGGGGAGGAGCCGGCTTCACGAGTTGGAACTGGCTCGACTCCGCTTAGATGGAGAACTAAAACTGGCAGAACAAAAGATAACCCTCGAACACTTACGGCTACGGGAAGAACGGGAAGAGAAAAAGAGCCAGAGGGAGCTGGAAGAGAAGAAACTAGCGTACGAGGACGAGCGCAGTTTAAAAGAGCTAGAAATTCGATGACAAAACAAGGACCTCGGCGTCCCCAAAAACCAGAGCTCTGCTCCCCCTACGGACACCAAGGTCCACATTCCCAAAGACGTCGTCCGAGAATACTACAGGAACGACGATATCCAGTAATAGTTCAAGGCCTACGAGGTAGCCATGATCTCCCACCAAATTCCGCGAAAAGACTGGGGAGCCGGGTTGTGGGGGAGATTCGTCAACGAAGGAAGAGATGCCCTGCTACAACTCCCCGACACCGAGATGACCTCCTACGAACACATGAAAGCCGCCTTTCTCACCCGCTATGGGCTCACCCCCGAGATGTACCGGCAGCGATTTCGAGACTGTAAAAGAATCCCCGGTACCACCTGGGTGGAATATGTGAACTTTTTTAGCCGAGCCTTAGAGGGATGGATCAAAGGCAGCCAGGTCACCACCTACGAACAATTATTCGATCTCATTGTGTGGGAGCACCTCTCCAATAATTGTTTCGTGGAACTAAGGCAGCATCTCCTCGATAGTAAGCTGACCGAACCCTGGAAACTCGCCATCGAAGCGGATCGATGGGAGAGCACCCGGGTCCCCCGGAGTTGGCCGGGCGAACAAAACAGAGCCTCCCAGGGGCCCCACCGTCCACGAGGTGGAGGAGGAGGCCAGGGTCGGGGCAGAGACACCGTCACAGTGCCCCTCACTAGCAACCCCCCGTCCCCGGCTGGAAGAGGAAGCCCTCCGACGCGACCGGGATTCCGCTCCAACCTGGTCTGCCACAAATGCCAGCGGCCCGGCCATTACGCCAATGATCCAAACTGTCCGAGAAACCAGTCAGTCCAGGCCCCGGGTCCAGTGAACCGCCAGATCACCGCCGTCGCCCTCGGAGAGGAGCAAGGCGAAGAAGAAGCCGAAGAGTGCGAACACTACCAGCCCGAGTGGGAACCCGCAGCCATGTTCCTGGTATGTCTAGGGGAAAGGGACATGGTCCTGCGGGCCCCCATCCCAGCCAACACGCAGAAGTACAGCCAGTGGGTCACCATTAATGGACATCGGGCTGAAGCCCTCCGCGACACAGGGGCCAGTGTGACCGCAGTCCGCTGCCATCTGGTGACCCCCGATCAAATCCTGCCCAACGTACTTTGTCCAGTACGGTGTGCGGACAACTCCGAAAGCCTGTGCCAGATGGCCCACGTCCCCTTCGAGTGGGGGGGAGTGTCGGGCATGCTGAAAGTGACCGTCCGAGACGATGCCCCCGTGGACTGCCTCTTGGGGAACGATCTCGAGAGCTCCCCCTGGGCAGCCGTTGAGCGAAGAGAGCACCTGGGGATGCTTGGTCTCCCTGAATGGGTCTGCGCCACGACCCGATCTATGGCCGCCTGCGCCATCCCCACCACAGAAGAACCTGAGTGGCCCGAACCTCCACCGCCGGTCGTCACAGAAGAGACCACCCCTGAGCCTGGTCCACCCGGGCCCAACAACGAAGACCCTGACCCACTCCAAGACCTCCCGGAGCTGGCCCAGTGGCGCCAAGAAGGTGGCCCCACTCAGGAACAGTTCCGCCAGGAACAAAGAGCGTGTCCCTCCCTCGAGGGGCTCTGACAGCAAGCCATAGCCCAGAGTGCAGGGGATGCCTCGGGCCCACTGGATCTATTGGGACAACGGCCTCCTCTACAGTGAGCAAAAGATTGCCGAACTGGGGGCCAGCCGGGTGCTGGTGGTCCCCCTCCGATTCAGAGACTTCCTCTTGAACCTGGCACACTATGTGCCTCTCGCCGGGCACCTGGGGCAGGCCAAGACTTACAGCCGCCTGGTGACCCATTTCTACTGGCCTAAAATGCGGAACGATGTAATGAACCACTGCCGGGCCTGCCCCAATTGCCAGGCCAGCTGGAAGAGCGGCCGGAAACTAAAGGTCCCCCTGCAACCCTTTCCCATCGTCACCACTCCCTTTGAGCGGGTGGGGATCGACATTGTGGGGCCCCTGGAGCCCCGGACAGCGCAAGGTCACAGGTTCATACTCGTCCTGGTGGACCATGCCACCCGCTATCCCGAGGCCATTCCTCTCCGGACCGTGACAGCGCCCATGGTGGGCCGAGCCCTGATGGGGATCTTCTCGCGGGTGGGCTTCCCCCGAGAGGTCGTCAGTGATCGGGGCACGAACTTTATCTCCAGATACATGAAGTCCCTATGGCAACAGTGTGGGGTCACCTACAAATTTACGACCCCCTACCACCCGCAAGGAAACGGACTAGTGGAACGATTCAATCGCACCCTCAAGGGTATGATCATGGGCCTGGAAGAGCCCCTACGCCGCCAATGGGACGTGCTGCTACCATGCCTCCTGTTTGCCTACCGGGAGGTCCCCCAGAAGTCCCTGGGATTCAGCCCCTTCGAGCTCCTGTATGGGCACCCCGTCCGGGGTCCCCTCAGCCTGGTCAAGGAAGGGTGGGAGGTGACCCCCCAGAAGACTCCTCCTGATGTGTACAAGTACCTCTTGACCCTCCGGAACCAGACTCGACGGTTCAGGGAACTCGCCAAGGCCAACCTCGAAGCCAGCCAAGAAGACATGAAACGTTGGTATGATCAAAATGCCTCATCCATTGAGTTTGAGCCGGGACAACAGGTCTGGGTCATGTCCCCGGTCGAACCCTGCGCCCTCCAGAACAAATGGACAGGACCCTTCAAGGTGGTGGAGCGCAAGGGCCCCGTCACCTACCTGGTGGACCTGGAATCCCCCCGGAACCCTCTCCGGGTACTCCATGCCAACAGACTTAAGCCTCACTTTGTGCGTTCTGAACTTAGCCTCCTGATGGCTACCGACAGTGGGGCTGAAGAGGACTCCGAGCCCCTCGCCGACCTCCTGAGGACCCTCGAAAAAGACGGCTCCGTGGAAGGAGTCCACCTCTGCGCTGCCCTGTCCCCAGCCCAACACCAAGACTGCCAAGACTTGCTACAGCAATTTGCCGACCTGTTCTCGCTCATCCCTGGGGTCACCACCTGGTGCCTCCACGATGTCGACACCGGGGATAGCCCCCCTATCCGGCACAGGGCCTACAGAGTACCTCATCGAGTACGCGCCTGCATCCAGTCCGAAGTATCCAAGATGCTGGCCCTAGGAGTAATCGAGCCCTCCGAGAGTCCCTGGGCCAGCCCAGTCGTGCTGGTCCCCAAGGCCGCCGCCTCTGGCGTCGCCCCAGAACTCAGATTTTGTGTAGACTACCGGGGCTTGAACGCCGTCACCCGAACAGACGCTCACCCCATCCCCCGAGCGGATGAGCTGATCGACCGCATGGGGGCCGCCCGCTACCTGAGCATCTTTGACTTGACCGCGGGCTATTGGCAGATTGGCCTCACCCCAGGTGCCCAGGAGCGATCCGCCTTCTCCACCCCGCATGGCCACTACCACTTCAGAGTGATGCCCTTCAGAATGAAAAACGCCCCCGCCACCTTCCAGAGGCTCGTAAACAAAGTCTTGGCGGGGCTGGAGGAGTTCAGCGCCGCCTATCTGGACGATATTGCCGTGTACAGCTGCCACTGGGCAGAACACCTCCAACACCTCCAGGAGGTCCTGACTGCCCTCCGGCGGGCAGGACTAACAATCAAGGCCAGCAAGTGCCAAATCGGCCAAGGGTCCGTGACCTACCTGGGGCACCAGGTGGGAAGAGGCCAGGTGGCCCCCCTCCAACTCAAGATCGCTGCCATTCAGGCTTGGGAGCCCCCGGTCACCCAAACAGAGGTCCGAGCCTTCCTGGGGCTCACCGGATACTACTGACGCTTTGTGAAAGACTGTGGCAGCATTGTGGGGCCCCTCACAGAACTCACGTCCAAGAAGAACCCCCCGAAAGTACACTGGACTCCTGAGTGTCAGGCCGCCTTTGAGAACCTCAAATCCGCCATGTGCACCGCCCCCGTGCTCCAAGCCCCCGACTACAGCTGGGAATTTATAGTACAAACAGATGCCTCCGATCACGACCTGGTAACGGTCCTCTCCCAAATCAACACCGAGGGAGTTGACCAGCCAGTGGCCTTCATCAGCCGCCGCCTGCTGGCCCGAGAACAACGTTGGAGCACCATAGAGCGAGAGGCCTTCGCTGTGGTGTGGGCCCTCAAGAAGCTCCGGCCCTATCTCTTCGGTACCCACTTCCGGTAACAAACAGACCACCGTCCTCTGCAATGGCTGATGCAGATGCGGGGAGAGAACCCGAAGCTGTTGCGTTGGTCCATCTCCCTGCAAGGGATGGACTTCACTGTGGAGCATCGCCCAGGCCAAGATCACGCCAACTCAGACGGCCTGTCCCGCTTCTTCCGCCTCGGCGAGGAGATTACCCATGAGGATGGGTGACTCTCCCTGCCTTCAACTGGGGGGGACGCATGTTGGACCGGCCTCGTGGCAGGCCCGACCCCTCCCCGCATGGCGGGTCACGGAGCACTGCTACCCCTGTTCCCCGGACAAGAACTACGCCTACAGCCGCCGGGTCCACCCCCAGCTCTTCCCCGACGGGACCCCGGCTCATACCCACCACATTCTCGGCTGCCCAGGGCCCAGCCGCCATCTTGGACCCGCCACGACCAGGCCGCGTGGCCGCGGGTCGACCTCAGCCTCAGGCCCAGCCAAGCCCCGACATCGAGGCACCACCTACCACCCAGGGGGTAAAGAGACCACATGGCGAATCAATGGAAGAAGGAGTGTCGATGGCTCCCCTCAGCCAGGTTTCGATCACCCCCCAGCCTCCCTGGGCGCTGGCTCCACCCCCCTGCTGGGTGTCTGGACTCCCTCATACCAGGCCCCCCGACCTCCAAGTGCGAGGGTCCTGACATCAAAGGGCGCCAGACCTATTACTGGGGCAGCTCCAGTTGTATCCTGGAGTCGAGAGACACCAAGACGAACTCATCCTTGGAGGCCTGCTGGCGCTGCCGCGGCTCCTCTTCGTGAACTATCTTTGAAGGCCTGCTGGCGCTGCCGCGGCTCATCCTCGTGAACTATCTTTGAAGGCCTGCTGGCGCTGCCGCGGCTCATCCTTGTGAACGATCTTGGAAGGCCTGCTGGCGCTGCCGCGGCTCATCCTCGTGAACCATCTTTGAAGGCCTGCTGGCGCTGCCGCGGCTCATCTTCGTGAACCATCTTTGAAGGCCTGCTGGCGCTGCCGCGGCTCATCCTCGTGAACCATCTTCGTAGGCCTGCTGGCGCTTCCGTGGCCCATCCTCGTGAACCATCTTCATAGGCCTGCTGGCGCTGCCGCGGCCCCTACTTGCGAACCCTCCAGCTCGAGGATTGAGAGCTATACACCAGCTACCCCTGTACCGGACCGGTACTGAGACTGTCCCGCTACCCCCTTTCTCAGAGACTAGAATTGAAGGGATCATCGTATCCTGGTCCTGCTGTATCGTCAAGTTTAACCTGCCTAAGAATACCGATAAAAGTGTACAGAACCTATCTTTGTGTGGCGTCCATCTGTGGGGGGGGGGGTAGTTGCTCGTCCGTAAGATTGAAGGAGAGGGCCCTCGCCAGGAGGCCTCTCCCCCTTGCTCGGCCGACCCTCCGGGTTCCCGTCTAACAGCATATTTAATTAAACCTCCAGGCTAAAGTTAGGAAAAATCATTATGTTACTGTTCTTGATGCGCAGCTCCCAAGTTCACTGTGGCATTTCAGGATACGATTACAATCCTAAACATAGATGAGGTGTACAACAGTTGGCCAAGGTGCCTGGGTGGGCTGGAGCTCTATGAGCCCTTTTCAAGGCAAAGAAAGGGGAGAGACCCTCTGGGGCCACCACACTCCTGCGCCAATCCTTCAGGAGGGCCACCATGTTTGCCCCCTCCACTCTCTCAGGGATCCCTACCACCTGGATATTATTCCTGCGGGCTAGCCTCTCAGCGTCCTCCGCCCCAGCCTGCAGCAGACAGACTCAGTCCAACAGACTCACCAGTTGGACCTTCAAATCCCCTGTTGCTGGAACTACCTGCTGTAGGGTTAGCCCTGTAGTTGTGAGGCACTTTGCCAGCTTACATTGGTCGGGTGGAGGAGGCCTAGGGCTGCCACCACGTGTCCATCGTATGCTCCAGGGTTTATTTTCTGTCCCTAATAGCCAAGAGTATCAAGTTCAGTTTGTCCTTAGGGACTGCCTCCCCTTCCCCAAGAGGTGTGGGCTCCTCTGCAGGATCAGGGACCACCTTCTTCCAGCGGCCCTAGCGCCTCATGGCAGCAGTGCACTGGCATGCAGGCATCAAGTGGAGTCCTACCCAGCGAGGTCAGGGGGGCAGCTGCACCCAAGTGAAGCATAAAAGGGGATCACTCCCAAGTCTGGCCACAGGCCCCTGCTCCATACTAGGCCACTGAGCCCTTCACCAGGGCAGATCAAGATAATCCAGAGTGCCAGAAATCAGTAGCAGTTCGCGGCTGGGCCAGGGGGATTGCGGTCCCAGCACTCAGCACCCTCTCCAGGACATGCACAGGCAAGTTACATGGCCCCGTTCAATCAGCTCAGCTCAAGCAAAACGGGCTGTGCCTCAGAAGTCGCTGTGACAGGTTGCTGCCATCTTGCCAGCATCCAGCTACCTGGTCCCTTTCGTTAACGCTGGCCAGGGTCGGCAACATCCTCTTTCTGGCCATCCAGGGGCACGGGCAAGGAGGTAGACACCGCCACACCCCCATCAGATGGTGGGGGCAAAAGCAGGCGAACAGATGGGGACAGATTGAGGAGTCCAGCTGGGAGCTCCAGAATGTGCATCCTACTTGATTGGCACCAGGCCACACCCCCTTAGAGAGCTATATACCTCATGGATTTTAGCCCCCTCAGCATGAATATCCTTCTGCGCATTAGATTCTCGTTGGAAAAAAAGTATCCTCCTAGAGAGCAGCATTTGACCATGATGAGTCATCCTGCATGGGTGGCCATATGACATGCCCAGCAGGCTAGCCAGTATAGAGAGGGGTGCCATCTGGATGGATGTTGGGGCTCCTGCTCTTCCTCCCCTTCATCTTCACTGAGATAGTAGCTTGGCAGTGGATTAAATCCTTTCCTTGGTGTTCCCGCTGTCTTCTGTTTGAAAATGGTTCAGCAGCATCATCCAGCGTAATGTCCTCAATACCTGGAAGAAGACAATGTACTCAGTCAAAGTTCATCAAATACAGTTTTGTGTTTAAAACACAGTACTCTAATTGACATTGTTCTGTAAAAAGTAACAGTTAGTACTCTAGGAACATAAAAAACATATAAAAATAAGAGTTGATCCATGCATGTAAATATGATATCTTGACAGTGTCAACTCATCAGCTCGAGGCATGAATTATTGATTTCTGGATATCCCCCGTGCAGTCAGCTGCTGAACCTCTGTCCTTGTAGGTGGTGTTTCCAAGTAATCTCCTAACTCAGCAGTTATATAGATAAAATCAATACTCAATGTTATATTGTTGATTTATAAAAATAATCACAATCGCAAATGCTGACACAACAGAGATACAAACACGGAAGGTAAAGTATCACCAAAAGGCTTCTAAGATTCTATAAAAAATAAATTTGTTATCGAAAGGACTAGTAATGAAATGCAGAGGTTACCATCAAAGGTTCCGAGGCTTGCCTCATCGTCAGATGGTAGAGGGCCTAGTAGCTGCTGCCAATATGTCCCTTGATATAATAGGTGTTGATGATAGTGGTAGATGACGGTCTAGCCTTTAACGGCAACTTCCCTATATCAGTTGCAAGCTGCAGCGGACGCGCAGCACTAGCAGGCAGTCAGGCCTAAGGTCTTGTATCCTGCACTGTATATTTTTAGCTATAACTTCTATTACTATTTTGCACAGAGTACTGATTTTTTAAAGTATTGTGGTTTTAATTTTCATGCTTTGATTTCACCTTAAAACGCCGGCCAATTATCCTTAGTCCTTTAGCCCTTAGTCCCTGCCCTAGTCCACCACGACTCCGTGGACATAATCTTTGGCTTCACTTCCGCCTGGACTTCCGCTCGCGGAAGTTGGCGGTCTAGCCTTTAATGGCAACTGCCCTATATCAATCGCATGCTGCAGCGGACGAGCAGTGGACGCGCACAGTGAGTGCGCTGCTGGCAGGCTTGTCTGCGCCTGTCCGCGCACAGACCGCTCACAGCGCCAGCAATTATGCCAATTTTTATCCAGATAACTCTAAAAGTCATTCAATACAGTATCCCAGGAAAGCATTATTGCATCTCAGACCTACAGGCAATTCTTGCGCGGGCGCTCCCCTGGATCCTCACTTGAATTCAGGGAAAAAACATTGCCCCCACTGCACTACAGTGGTTCACAGCTTACCCCTATTCCTAGCAAGACCCTGGTACTTCAGGCAAAGAAGGCCTGATCAGAGACAGAATATAATTTGTTGTATTCTCCTCAAAACTAGATCTCTTATTAAAAACGCTTTAGCATTTCACGACCTCTTGGAGGAGCATTCAATTGACATAGCCTTGGTCACAGAAACCTGGGCTGACTCCTCCTCTGAATCAGACCTCCTAGGGGCTCTTCCAGAGGGTTTTAAAATTCACAGGAAAGATAGAGTCGGGAAAAGGGGAGGAGGCATAGAGCTTATAGCCAGAAATGATTTTAATATACAGTTGAAACCAATTCCAGATTATACAGAGAGTGAAGCAGCTACTTTTAAAAGTAGACTTGATAGCCAGAATACCTTAAAGGCATATTTATCTACCACCCACCAACAGCTAAGGCCAACTTTTTAAATTCTAAAGGTCAGCTCCTGGGGCTTAAGGCAATACAATCTAACTTCACAAGTTTAGGTGACCTTAACATCCACCTTGAAAACATCTATGACACAGACACTAAAGCCCTTTTAGACCATATGGCCAGTACAGGACTCATTCAGCTGGTCAAGGAGGCCACACACTCAGCCGGGCATTGCCTGGATGGGGTTTTCTTTGGCCACCCTAATCTGTTATGCAATAGAGCTCTGCCACTAATTTGGTCTGACCATAAGGCAATAATGTTTGAAATCACTCCGACACCTAAAAGGCCCTCTAAGGTATCAAAGAAAGGACTTAGCTCTTGACTCTGGCACAAGGTTGAGGGAGTAGAGCTAAGTAAGACACTCACATTCTCTTTTCAGCCTATTCCTATGGAACTGGATGAGACGGTGCAGAACTATCATTCCTGGATTGACCTAGCTGGCCAGCAGTTGGCTCCCCAGACCATGCAACACTCAGTCAGGCAGTGTCTCTCTGAACCATGGTTCAATGAGTCATTGAAGGCACAAAAACTATTCTGTAGAACTCTTGAAAGGAAGTGGAGTGTAGCAAAGAATGTCCAAACTAAATCAGATCACAGACTGGCCATTCAAACCTACAAAAACTCATTCTGAAGGCTAAATCAGAATTCATTACAGGAAAAATAGAAGCAGCCAATGGCTGCACTAAGAAGATTTTTACTATGGTTAAAAAAACTCTAAGCTTCCAGAAACACAAGACCAGGAAAGTAGCCAGCAATTCTGTAATAAGTTAACAGATGCCTTTCAACAAAAAGTTAAACAAGTCTTCAAAACTTTTGTGGCCAAACCAAACCTATCTGCACCCCCTGGAAAGAACCCGAGCACCAGCCCAACTCTTCACGCTAAAGCAGATGGCTGCTCGACCACCATACTCCCTATCTTTCCGCCAATCATGGTTGACCGGACTACCAAATTAATTTTTTTAATCAAGTCTGGATCTCCCTTTGACCCATGCCCACCTAAAATGTTGCATATGGTTCCTGAAACCCATGCATCTGCCATCTGGCCCATTTTTAATCACATTATTACCACAGGTTATTTTCCCACTGATTGGAAAAAAGCCTCTATCCTGCCACTCCTGAAGAAACCTAATTTGGATTCTGAGGACACTTCCAACTATAGACCTATTTCTAGGCTACCTTTCCCAGCTAAGGTCATCAAAAGATTCTTAAATGAGAAATTATCCTCTTTTCTTGTGGAATGTGACATCCTAGACCACTCGCAATATGGCTTCCTGGCCCATCACAGCACTGAATTGGCGCTTATCACAGCCACGGAGGAACTTCGGCAAACCCTTTACAGAGGGGGAAGTGCTGCCCTTGTCCTTTTAGATCTCTCGGCTGCATTCAACAAGGTCAACCACGACGTGTTGGTTGAGCGCCTTGCCTCGCTGGAATCAGGTATAAAGCACTCCTCCTACTCAGTTCTTTTTTGTCTAATAGGACGCCATCAGTGGCACACAATGTATTAGTTTGTCCGGATTTCTCACTTCCCTATGGAGTTCCACAGGGCTCATCATTGAGCCCCGCTCTCTTTAATTTGTATGTTACCCCCTTGGCCAAGCTGATAAGAAGCTTCGGTTTCCCGCTGGTGTCCTACTCTGACGCCACACAGCTTATTCTGTCCATCAACAGCCCATCCATGGATACAGCATCTCGATTTTAAGACTAGGGAAGTGGATGCAGGTTAACTGTTTGAAACTCAACACATCAAAAACGGAAGTTATGCTACTTGGCATCACGCCAATTATCTGGTCAGATAGCTGGTCGCCAAGTGATATGGGCCCTTCTCCAATACCAGCCAGTAAGGTAAAGATCCTTGGAGTTCTCTTCGACTCCAAGCTCTCCTTTGAATCCCAGATTAATCATACTACGACAGTTTATTTTTTTATCCTGAAACCTAAAAAAGTACTTCCATTCATCCCATTTGAGCTAAGGAAAACAGTGGCCACTGCCTTAATTGGTTCTAGGCTGGACTACTGTAACACCCTTCTTACTAGCGCGAGCAAGTGCAATATACATAAACTCCAAATGATGCAGAATGCCGCTGCCACAGTCTTGCTTGGGCTCACCCGCTTTGTATCGGATTCCTAGGCTCTCACTGAGTTTCATTGATTGCCTATATCAGCAAACGCATTCAGTTCAGAGCTCTATGTATTGCGCTGAAGCACATGAGGTAAAAGGGGGAGGTAAAAGCATTGCTTACACCACCACCAAACTCTTTGAATTCCCTGCCTACTCCTCTGAAAAATTAACCCAACTTGTTGCAATTCAAGAAGCGTTTAAAAACCTGGCTTTATTAACTTGCCTGACAAATTGACCTCTCTCCCTGCCTTTCTATCTAGCTCCTAGATACTCTTGGGTCTGTGTAGCACTTTATAAATCCTTAATTTCATTTCATTTTCATAAGGTGAATATCAGGGGCTGTTGTATGGCAGAAAATGAAAGGAGAGCGAGACATACATTGGGGAGTAATCCATCCTAAGTTATACAAAAAGATATTATTTAGATGCTTTAACTACTCGTTTCGAGAGTCGAGACGCAAAATGATTCCTCTCCAGTAAGTTAAGACAAGGCCTAACAGATCTCTTATAGTGCTTCCCTTACATTGCCAAGTGTAAGGTCAATACTATGAAACTATATGTAATTTAATAAACAATTGCATCACATATTGCCCAGGGTGCTTCTACGGCTGAATCACAAAAGACATCCAGCTACTCTCTCAGTAACAAATAAAATGATTAGATTCAAAGCCGGAAGGGCAACCGTTTGACTTACCAGCCTCTACCATCCGTGTGCTGTGTGTTGCCAGTCCAGAGTCTGGTGCAGGGCTAGGAGAAGACGCTGATGTGGCAGGTGGTGGAGAGGACAGCAACACAGGACCTTAAAAGGTTTATAACATGTTTTATGAGTATGCAATAACATACAAAAATACATGTCATGGTTGCATTTGACTACCTTTACTAGCCATGATAAACTTCATTGTAAAATACAGTGCTAGGGCTTCACCAAGCAAGATATATAAATCCCCCATAGAGTGTTAGTAACATTATTAGCATACGAAAATGCTGGTGTGGAGTTGGTTCTCATTGCAAGGCCTGCCTTTTATGTTGCCCTGCTGCAATTGCAATGACTCCTGCCCCAGCCAAAGCAACTAATCTACTCAAAAGTAGTGGCTGTATGAAACGAGCAAATATGTAAGAAATATAATCAAAACATCAATGTATTTCTAGGGTCTGTGTTAGAGGTTTGTTTTGAGGGGTATGAATGTGATGTGTGCCTAACAATGTTGGCATGGGTGAACAACAGATATGGGTGAGTGACTGTTTGTTTGCTTTGAGTTATAGAGCTAGAGAGGGGTTTAGAATCTGACTTGGCACAACAGTAGTGCTGTCGTGCAGGGCTTTTGCTCTCTGGCGAAGTTGATCCAAATATCCTCAGCTTTTGAAGGAGTCAAGTGCAAAAGGAGAAATATGTGCATATAGTCTCCTGCTCTGCAGAATACTAGGAAATGTCAAAACCATTAAATGCTAAGAATGTGCATGCCTAAAATATGGGGCACATGCGTGGTGCTTATTAAGGTCCTGAATTATTTAAATTGATCGCCGCAATGTGGCACTCTGGACTTTTTTATTTTAATTAGACACTGTAGCAAGCTAGATATTTATTGTCGCATAATTCACGGGATCTGGGTCTGACATTTGGTGCTAAAACACACATTAAAATGGGTCTCTATCGGGCCCTATATTCATGCCCTTAACATTATTGTCAAAACCCTGATTAATTTCCAAAATATTAATGTTAAAAATGTTAAGGTAATGCATATCGGCGATTTCGTTCCTGTTTCTATTTCCGGTGTTTTACTAAATCTTGTTTTCTCTTAGAGAATTAGCAATTTCCATCATATGTGTTTCTGTGGGGGTTTTTGTGCATCTTATTACGCTTATACTGCATACTTTGAACTGAGTAGCACCAGGTGTTTATGACAGACTGCGATTGAGAGCTCACGCACTGAGGCTGGATGCAGTGTGGGTTTCTCTGCAGAGTACATAGAGCAATGGTCAATTATTCCAGTTGCAATTGAAATGCTGTGTACATGTGTGTGAAGGCGGTAAACAGTTGTCAGAATACTGACAAGGCGAAAGTAAATGAAAGTAAAATTCTGTGTATGTTTGAGGGAGGTGAAGTGAAGGAAAATGCAAGGAATTACACTCAGGAGAGAGAGAAAAGAGGGTGCTGAACAGCAAAGAGATGAGGTTTAAGATATGCAGATGAATGACAGAAATTCGCAATGGCTGGTCCCAAGCCCAGCTGCAATGGAGTTGCATGGGGCTAGCTACCCCACCATGTAAAATCTTAGGTACAGAAACATCAGCCAAAAGACCAACAGTCATTACAGCCTTGGTGAGGAAGGAATCTCCTTCAAGGAGAGTCATGACACCTTGTGGTGAAAGCCAGAGTTCCCTGGAAGCCACAAAGCCAATCCACATGCTTTCGACCTAGACCATCACCATTTAGACAAGTAACGTGAGGACCATGTGCGAAACAGACAAGACAACCCAAATGGCAGCAGAGATGAAAAAATACAACCTTGCCCTGCTTGGCTTCAGTGAGACCAGATGGACACAGTCTGGAGAGAAAAGACTGGCTCCAGGAGGAATGCTGCTGTACTATGGATGCAAGGAAGATAAACCTCCACATACTCAGGGAGTAGCACCAATTCTAACACCAGCAGCCAACAGAGCTCTGATTGGATGGGAAGCCCACAGTCCCAGAATATTCACAGCAACCTTCCACACAAAGAGAAAGATGATCAACCCAAATGTTATCCAGTCCTATGCACCTACAAATGACAGCAAAGAAGAGGAAAAAGAACAGTTTTAGAACAGACTCCAGTCCATCCTGGAGCAACACCTTGAGAGAGAAATCACCAAACTGATGGAGGACCTCAATGTCAAAATTGGAAGCAAAAACACTGGGTACGAAGAAGTCATGGACAACTATGGCCTTAGTGACATGAACGAGAATAGTGAAAGGCCCACACATCTCTGTGCCCTGAACAGTATGATGATAGTGTAGTCTCACACAAAAGAATACACAAGGCATCATGAGTATCACCAGACCATTCAACAGAGAATCACATCAACCATGTCTGCATTGCCATGAAGTTCCGAAGGTCCCTCCAGGATGTGAGAGTGATGAGAGGAGAGGACATGGTGTCTGACCATCACCTTTTCATGGTCAGGCTAAAGCTAAACCTGAAGAAAGCATGGACAGAACCAACACAAGTGATATAACACCACCCTCCCAAAAAATGCACAGAAACGGGATGAATACTCAGTCAGCCTCAGTAACAAGTTTCAAGTCCTGCAAGAACTAGAGAACAACAGATGCTCACTAGAAAGCCAGTGGAAGAAGATAAAAGAAACAATGATATCAACCTCTCAGGAGGTACTCGGTCCCAAGAAATACCAGCATAAAGAATGGATATCCACTGAGACTCTGCAAAATCCAAGCGAGAAAGTAGAAGACAGCTACAGCTGAACAAGAGCAGAAAATGCAAAGCTCAAGTCGAATACACCAAAACGAACAAGGAGGCAAAGAGAAGCTTAAGAGCAGACAAGCACCGATTAATTGATGGTCTTGCTACAGAAGCCCAAGAAGCAGCAAGCCATGGAAACGTGAAATAACTCTACAACATAACAAGGAAACTCTTCTGCAGTATCAGCAAGCCAGAAAGACCTGTTAAAGACAAAGCTAGGAAGACAATCATGCGTAATGAAGGCCAACAACGAAGATGGGTGGAGTACTTTGAAGAACCGCTTAACCCGTCTGTGCCACACACTCTACCAGTCATACAGCCAACTGACAAGGATGTGCTAATCAACTGCAAAAGACCAACCAAGAAAGAAATACGGCAAGCCATCAAACATCTAAATGGGAAGGCAGCAGGACCTGACAACATTCATGCAGAGGCACTGAAGACAGACAATGAAGCATCAGTAGACTTGCTCTACCCCATGTTTCAAAGGATCTGAGGAGAGGAAAGTTGCAGTCAGACTGGAAAGAGAAATATCTGATCAAATGACATTTGAAAGTGGTGGGACGTAAAATTCTTGTCGTACTGCACTGCGCCGACCGAGCGCAGCGAGCAAGCCCGAACAACCTACGGAGGGTCCGGGGGGTTTCTCCCCCTGAGAAAATTTTGAAAAAAGAGTGGACAAATTTTGCATTTTGAAGCAAATTTGAGGAAGCGGGAAGGTTGGAAGGTTAATAAAGCAATGCGATTGAATAATTTTATCATTTAAGAAATTGCCAATTTTTATGCGCTATAGAGGACAATCTTTGCATATGCTGATGTTATCATTTGCTGATTGCCTTCTCCTTGATTGCCCTCTCCTTGATTTACAGACACATAGAAGGTAGTGCAGCGTGCCTTCGCTAAAGTAGCTTGGTTCATATTCCTGTGCTGCTGTTTGCTGTCACATGATGTAGCCTCGAAACCATTCCAGGATTTTTATCGAACAGCGCGTTCCATTTTGGGGGGTTTTGCCTTTTGAGGTTTGTGATGGCAAGGAATGGGTAAAACATACATGCATAGGGGCTGAAGCCTAAAGAGCTCAGCAGCGGCTCATATGGTTGCACGTGGCATTGAGGGCTATGACACCTGTATGCACCTGCTTTATAGTTTTGTTCTCCATCAAATCCTGGGCGGTGAACCATGGAACTGAACTGGTGGGGATGGTAAAGACACAAGCTCCTGCTTAATAACTGTGCTGCATTTGGGAAAGGATAGATACAAATTATCTTTACCCCTTTAGCAATAAATTGAACTTTATTCCAGCTACTGGTTCAAGCAGTAGTTATTCAAATCTGTCATCTGTGTCACTTTGTGTTTTAATGAACCAGTGCATGCTCCCTTGTTTTTAACACAAGTAATACACAGATGTCCAAAAATACACCCATCTTCTGCATTAGTCCAAAAACACACCCATCTTCTGAATTTTGATGGCCCAGAATCAATTAGGCAGCTCTTTCACCGATACACCCCACCTAGGTTTTTAAGATCGTCCTCCCAAGCCAATCTGGTTGTACCTAAAATCAAGAGAGCCACTTGGGGAGGCAAGAGTTTTGCTGTGGCCACCGCCAAACTTTGGGAACTTGATGTCTCTTAAATTAAAAACCACAGGAAATCTGGCTATCTTTCGTAAAGCACTTAAAACTTGGCTGTTTAGTAATTAGTACAATTACTCACTCTACTCCACACGTCGTCTTGGCCTTCAATTACTATCTCTCTTCCAACTGGGAGTTCAGCGCCTAGACACCTACGGGTAGTAGTGCGCTTTATAAATCTCGATTTCATTTCATCTAGCATAGCTACCAAGTAGACAAATGATATATGTATTTTGCATGCTATGATTTTTGATTCCATACATATAATGGTAAGAGGAAAATTACAATTACCATAATGCTCTATGTTGTTTGCTAAACCCCAAGTATGTCTGAAAAAGTTACATGACATGGAACTTCACTTGGCAGCGATTCACAATGCGCTGGATTAGTGTAGTGTCCGTTTTTTGTGCTGGGCCCTTAATGCGTTCTTTGAGCACAGTGAGGTGAAGTGGCAGAAGCAGGCAGGTAGGAGACAAGCAGGGCCCCAGGCAGAGGGAGGGTGGGCACTGCCTTTTCCACCCAGGAAGAGCTGGAGAAGGGAAGACACAGATGCAATAACATGTAGCCACGCAGCCGCCCTCATTCTGTCATTTCGTGTTTACCTGCAACAGAGCAGTTGCCTCTGAAAATTGTAACAGTAAGCTGAGGGGGCAGGGTTTTGAAGGAAGTGATGGATGTGAAGAGGGAGGGGGGTGTAGCTGAGTGTGAACGGTTAGGACGATACTAGGGGTAACTGGAAATTGGACGATGGATACAAAAGAGCGAAAAGGAAGGCAGACTTAGTCCAGGGGGGGGAGACATGGAACAGTGAGGGCAGGAGGAAAGCCAGTGTCGGAGTAAGACACAAACGGAAAGCTTCAAGTTGAAGTTGTAGAGTGATATGTTATTTGGGGGAGTTGGAACTGTTTAGGGCTGGAGTATGGGTTAGTAGATATCTGTTAGAACATTGTGTGGCCATATTAGTTTGTGCGTCAGGAACCCTGAGGATGTTATGTGGTGTAAGCGCACTACTCACCCGCAAGGGTCTCAAGGCGCTTGTACCAATACCTATGTGGAACCCGTCCTGGCTTTTCCCTGTGAGGCGTCCACTCCTGGGCACCCCCAGGGTGAAGGCAAGGCATCCTTAGCGTTGTGGGGGCCGTTGTGGAGATTAAGCAAGCTATTGCCCAGAGTTGCAGAGTGGGACTCTATGATTGGAATAGGCACCGAGGCGAGAATTATCAGGTCCGTGGAATTTTTTGAGCCCAAGACCCGCCGAGGCGGGGAATTGAACCCTGGTCCCGGGCTAGACCTCTGCAACAGGGTCTGCCGCTCTAACCATTGAGCCACACTTCTCCATGGTGCGTCCAGCATGATCCTGAGTAAAGCGGCATTTTGACAATAACAAGGCATCCGTGGTGATATTTGTGCAAAATTAATAGTGTCCAGTGCTCTGTCACACGAATCAGAAACGTTTTATACATATGCTACGACTACTGCTTGCATCTCTGTAACTGCCTCCGAGCTCGAGAGGCTGGACTCATAAAAAGTCAGAGGCAAGATGCAAACTTTCAACTTACCGCAAGCTTTCACAGTCTGGGGTGCGGTGCAATGTATCAGTATATTTGCTCAAATAGATTTTGTTACGCTTTTCCTGTTAGCAGTGGAGACTTTTTATTGTGTCTCAATGGCACTAGCCTGCATAAATGTATGTAGCTTGTTGTTCTAAGGCATGGGTACTCACAAACTTTCTCTCGGGGGCCAAATTTACAGTGTGGTTTGTGTCCGAGGGCCGCACCGGTAGGGGCAGGGTCAGTGGGGGGAAGGGGCGGGGCTAAAGCAACAAAGAAAACGGTGACCATGAGGTTGGACACAGGTCCCTGCAGCGGACGCCTTCGTCCACTGAGTGACCAGACTCAGCATACACACATCTCTCTCACTTTCTCTCTCTCTGTCTCACTCCCTCCATCCCTCTCTCTATCTATCTTTCTCTCCCTCTCTCTATTTCTGTCTCCCTCCCTCCATCCCTCTCTCTCCCTTTCTCCCTCTCTCTCCCTCACTCTGACTATCTCACTCCCTCCCTCTATCTCTCTGTCTCCCTCCATCCCTCTCTCCATTTCTCCCTCTCTCCCTCACTCTGACTGTCTCACTCCCTCGCTCTCCCTCACTGACTGTCTCACTCCCTCTCTGTCTCGCTCTCTCTGTCTCCCTCTCTCTCCCTCTCTCTCTCACTCTCCCTCACTCTGACTGTCTCACTCCTTCTCTCTGTCTCCCTCTCCCTCCCACCCTCACCTTCCCTCTCCCACCCTCACTCACCCTCACTCCCCTTCCCCCTCACTCTCCTTCCCCCTCGCCCTCCCTCACTCCCCTTCCCTCCCTCACCCTCACTCCCCTTCCCTCACCCTCACTCCCCTTCCCCCTCTCCCTCCCTCACTCACCTCGCTCCCTCCCTCACTTCCCTCTCTCCCTCCCTCATGTCCCTTCCCTCCCTCCCTCTCCCCCTTCCCTCTCTCCCTCCCTCACTCTCCCTCCCTCCCCTTCCCTACCTCTCTCCCCTTCCCTCTCTCCCTCTCTCACTCTCCCTCCCTCACTCCCCTTCCCTCCCGGGGAGCGGGGTAGGGGAGTGAGGGAAGGGGAGTGAGGGAAGGGGAGTGAGGGAAGGGAAGTGAGGGAGGGAGTGAGGGGAGGGAGAGAGGGAAGGGGAGTGAGGGACGGGGAGTGAGGGACAGGGAAGGGGAGCGGGAGAAGGGGGGTGAGGGAAGGGGAGTGAGGGTGAGGGAAGGGGAGTGAGGGGAGGGTGTAAGGGGAGTGAGGGAAGGGTAGTGAGGGAGGGAGAGAGGGAAGGGGAGGGTGAGGGAGGGAGAGAGGGAAGGGGAGAGAGGGAGGGAAGGGGAGTGAGGGAGGGAGAGTGAGCGAGTGAGGGAGGGAGAGAGGGAAGGGGAGAGAGGGAGGGAGAGTGAGGGAGAGAGGGAAGGGGAGAGAGGGAGGGAAGGGGAGGGAGTGTGAGGGAGGGAGAGAGGGGAGAGGGAGGGAAGGGAAGTGAGGGAGGGAGAGAGGGGAGTGAGGGAGGGAGAGAGGGGAGTGAGGGAGGGGGAAGGGGACTGAGGGTGAGGGAAGGGGAGTGAGGGTGAGGGAGGGAGAGGGGGAAGGAGAGTGAGGGTGAGGGAAGGGGAGTGAGGGTGAGTGAGGGTGGGAGAGGGAAGGTGAGGGAGGGAGAGGGAGACAGAGAGAAGGAGTGAGACAGTCAGAGTGAGGGAGAGCGAGAGAGAGAGAGAGGGGGGAGGGAAGGAGAGAGAGGGAGACAGAGAGAGCGAGACAGAGAGGGAGTGAGACAGTCAGTGAGGGAGAGAGAGGGAGTGTGACAGTCAGAGTGAGGGAGAGTGAGAGAGAGAGAGGGGGAGGGAAGGAGAGAGAGGGAGACAGAGAGAGCGAGACAGAGAGGGAGTGAGACAGTCAGTGAGGGAGAGAGAGGGAGTGAGACAGTCAGAGTGAGGGAGAGAGGGAGAAATGGAGAGAGGGATGGAGGGAGACAGAGAGATAGAGGGAGGGAGTGAGATAGTCAGAGTGAGGGAGAGAGAGGGAGAAAGGGAGAGAGAGGGATGGAGGGAGGGAGACAGAAATAGAGGGAGGGAGAGAGAGATAGATAGAGAGAGAGAGGGATGGAGGGAGTGAGACAGAGAGAGAGAAAGAGAGAGAGATGTGTGTATGCTGGGTCTGGTCACTCAGTGGACGAAGGCGTCCGCTGCAGGGACCTGTGTCCAACCTCATGTTCACCGTTTTCTTTGTTGCTCTAGCCCCGCCCCCTCCCCGACTGACACTCCCCCCACTGGTGCGGCCCTTGGACACAAACCACACTGTAAATTTGGCCCCCGAGAGAAAGTTTGTGAGTACCCATGCTCTGGACTCAAGGGACCCCTTACTCCTCCTATTTGCATAGGTTCGGTAGTATCGGTCGATGAAGCACCCTCCAATACAGCTCTAGGTTTAGAGGTTGGAAAACGCATCTCATAACAATGTTTATCAACTTTTCGTTCCTGCAGTCTGTGATCCAACTG
This sequence comes from Lissotriton vulgaris, assembly GCF_964263255.1. NCBI lineage: Eukaryota > Metazoa > Chordata > Amphibia > Caudata > Salamandridae > Lissotriton > Lissotriton vulgaris. The sequence goes on along the minus strand of NC_141685.1, from coordinate 399,888,829 downwards.
TACCGTAAGATCTATTAACTCCTCACACGAAGTAGGCATATCCACCACCTGGGCCAGACCGTCCTTAAACTCCCCTCTCAATCCTTGGTAGAACAAGGAGACTCTTTTTGGATGGCCAATCAGTTTCAACAACAAGACGGTTAAAATTAGTTATATAGGACAAAAGATCTTGTGATCCCTGTTTGAGCGTGATAAGTTCCTTATCTAGGGAAAGCATGTGAGCTTTGCGGTCAAATAATTTACGCATTTCCTCACAAAACTCATCAAAATTAGCTAATACCGGATCATTTCTATTGATCAGAGGAAACGACCAACTTGCCGCATTGCCTCCTAAATACGACAACATAAATGCCGTCTTAGAATGATCGTCGGGAAAGACAGTGGGTTTGCACATGAAGTGCAGCTTGCACTGTCCCAGAAATGTGCCAAGTTTGTTAGGATCCCCTAAGAACCTTTCTGCAGGTGCCAATGGTAATTGCACTGGTTGAATAACCTGAATGGTGGATGGACCTTGCACTCCCTGAGTTATGGGGGAATGAGACTGTACGGGAGGTGGTAATGTAGCGTCCCTGATGTAATGGGCTCCTCTTGACCCGGTGGGACTGGACCGGGCTATTCCAGCAACCTCACATCTAAGGGTACCCATTTCATTCCTCATTTCGTGATTCTCCCCTCTGACAGCGTCTACTTCCACCCTTAATGCTGTAAGAGCATCTAACACAGATGTCAGGACTGTGTTGGTGTCCATCGCTCAGGCCGTAAGAGTACGTGGGCTTGTCACTCTGTCACAAAACAAGGCAGATTGACTAACCTTATGAATCAGGTACAGCAGGAGCGATGTCGTTGCTAGTTTCTCTCCTCCCTAGGAGCGGCACCTCAAGTGAGTCTTATACATGAACACTCCCCTATGAGGACCTCACCCAGGGAAGGGGAAAAGTGGAGAAATAAAACATAAAGGGCTGGCAGCCAGAAACCATCTACAGTGTGTGACGACAGGATAGATACCATACGTTAAGTCTGTGTTCTGGTTCCTGCAGAAAGACACAAGGGACATACATAAATACACCCCCCTCTGCCTACATGTATCTGCTATATATATATGTTTGTTTGTGTGAACTCACTCACTTAAGGAAGCTGCCACAAGCATCCATGTTGAAAAGGTCGCAAAAAGGAAAAATAAAGTAAATGTAAAAGAAACAAGAGCTTCCCATGAACTATGGTTCTGGAGAGCTAAAGGATATAGTCTTCACTGGTAAAGATTCATACAAGTAGAAAGCTACTTAGCTCACGACTGAAGTCTCTTCTTTCTCAGCTGCGTAGTTCCAAAATAATCCCGGAGTAAAGTCTGGAAACAATGCCTCTTGTCTCCTTCGCGATCTCCAAAGAACAATCTGAGCCTCTCAACAGCTCTAAGGTTAACCAGCAAAGTGCAGAGCGCCAAAAATAAGCAAAAAATAAACAAAAAGGGAAGAGCCGTACAATTGCTCTCAATGTTAGTGCTCCACTAACAAATGTCATGTACCTCCGCAAGGAATCGAGGTACTAAATATCCAAGTTCAGTGTTCTTGAGACACCGCGGAAGCAGAGAGTGTCTCAATCTCGGGTCTCGCAGTGTAAGACACAGTTCACCCAGCGCGGCTCCGAGTTGAGGGTCAAAGTTCAAATAACATCGCGGAAACAGGGAGCATCTAGCTCGACTCTCACATCGCGTATCCAAAATGAATGTCTGATAAATCCAAGGCGGAGTGTTACAGTCATCCAAATACGAGTTCAACACTACGGGAAATCCAGGTCCGATAAACACGATGACAGGGGCAAACACTACAGGTGACAAGCACCGAGCGCTTCCTGGGAGGGGCAGATAAGGAAGCAGAAGCAGAGCGGAGACGAGTAGGACAGACTACACAACAGGCATTCTGGGAGATATAGTCTATAGGCTAAGACACCTAAAACGTGACAGTGTATGTGTGGGACGGCGGGGGGGGTCTCTGTATGTGTGTGTGCGTGTATGTGCGCTCGTGTGTGTGTCTCTGTGTGTGCGCATGCGTGGAGGGGGAGGTGTGATTGTGTGTGTGTTGGAGCTTCCCAGGAGACAGGAGATGGCCACACAGTGCGCGTTCGCGCGCTCGCGTGGCCCGCTCTAATCCGATCCGATTTTTTAAGCTGCGCGTGGCCATCTCCTGTCTCCTGGAAAGCTGAGTCCCTGACAATAGGTCTCTGGCGAGACAGCGCTTCGCGCTGTAAACGCCACAAGACCTAAAAATGTAGTGTGCATGGTAAAGCCACTCCCCTATTAGAGAACTCCACCCTTTTCATCCCGTGTCAAGCTCTGTCGAAACATATTCCTATATGACTAATTTTAGCCAGCAACTGTGGGTGGTTACCCAAGCCTGGTTAGAGCATTTTATTCCAAAGTCGTTGCCACACAAAAAGGTCTGAAGTTGTCACACTGTACAATTTGAATACTACAGTTACTGTTGAGCATAGTAATGCAATAAGATATAGGTCAGTTTTTAATGCTCTTAAGAATTTCAAGACTACATGTTCACAATTGCTTTATAAACCTTTTTGGTTTCTCAATAAAAAAAATTATTAAAATTTGCTTTGAAATGCAGCATTTGCCAATCTTTTTTCAATTGTTTTTTGTGGGAGGACCCCACCGAATCCATGTTTGTCTATCGAGCTCACTCCCTTCACTCATTACATAACAGTCATACCCATTTACGCCTCATAACTTTCAAATGTCACCAGCCACCACTGATGTAAGCTGTGCATGATGTGTTTGAGGAATACATAATTCTTCCATGCGGAGTTCTCCAACCCAGTTGCAGAGCCTCTGCCCAAGTTGCAGAGTCACAGCCAAGTGTGCCGAGTGTAAAATACAGTTATAAAATAATTTCCGGTCGTAAATTACGTTAACGGAGACTTCATCCCTAAACTGGGGAGGAGAAGACATCTAAGTATACACTATGTAGCCACTTTACACATGGAAATGATGAATACCCAAAAGTAGTAACGCTTTAACAAAGTGTAAGAGAAAATTTACCCATAGGTAAATTTAAAATTTTGAATAGGCACCCTAGAAAGTGCTCTCTCTCACTTTCTCTGTATCTCACCTGCAGATTCGGTGAATATTGTTTTATTGTGAATACATTTCTTTTTATCTATTCTTGAATACCAGTAAATGATGGTCAACATTGCATTCTTGGAACTGATAATGTTACTTCATTAAAAATAGAATGTTAAGATTTCGTTGAACTGGACTTAAAGAGAGGAAGGACGAAAAGGGGGGGTGGCCGAGCGCAGGATGTAGGAGCACTCGACTGCACTCCGATGCTGTTCCCTGTTGCCACCTATAAAAACACTTTTAATCCTTACTTGAACAGCGCCAGCAGGGGCGGCCTTAGGCATGTGCAAGCTGTGCACCTGCACAGGACCACCAACCCCCAGGGGCCTCCACGCCAATATATATCCTTAATATAATAATCCTCTGAGGATGGATACATATTTGCGTGGCGGCCCCTGGCAGGGATTTGGCGGCCTCGGGCTCTGTTCCACTTTCTAACACCATAAACCCCCCCTGAGCTCCGAGGGGCTCTGCCCCGCCCGGACCCCCTCTTCCAGGGCCCTCTATCTACGCTTCCTGCCCTGGGCCACCATGAGCCTAGAGCCTCCCCTTGCGCCAGTGATGTCTCTCATGCCCCCTGGAAGGATGGTGAAGATAACAAGCACTGATTTCGTCCCTGCGGCGGCATCAGCCTGATGATGGTGGAAGTGGCTGTCGGCGAGAGCAGTGGTGGCTGTCATCTACTAAGAGGAGGGGGGCTGGTACACAAAATAGAAAATAAAGAAAAAGACTTACTGGATTGTATCAGACAACGTCCTTCTCACTCTGACCTATTCTGCTGGGACTGCAGTGCAGTCCCCAGCAAACTCCATTGACTAATCCTGGCCTGCTCATGTGCTGTTAACCAGCATGTGAGGAGTGCCCTTATTGGTAGGAGAGGCCTCTCCCTGCGCTCCATAGGGCACTGGATGCCTGCACTTGCTCTTGACCTAGCTGTCTTAAAACAGCTGGGTTGAGAGGTTTAAAGTGTGCATGTGTGGCTGGCCATCTCAACAGGCTTGCTAAAGAGACATGCACACTTTAAATAGTGCAAAGGCAGCCCTCTGCCCACACCTCCTCCTTGCTGTCACTCGGCAGGCCCCGGCTCTGTCCTGACACACGCTTCAGGACTGGATGATGAAAAATAAAATGGTAATAAATTATCATTTTATTTTACATCTCTCGGGTTTTGGGGGGGGGGGCACTTAAGTGGAGCAATACTCCTCTGCTCTAATGGAGAAGCTGCCCCCGGGCAGGGGCCCTATGGGAGGACAAGATAAAAGCGTGACTATGAGCCATGCTCAGGAAGGCCCTGTTGTGGAGCTTGACTTCCTGAGGGCAGTGGATTACGCCCAAACACAGTGGCAAAGATCACAGGTAATACTGGCATTTCCTGGAGGCATGCTGGCCTTTGGGACACAGTAGACTGCACTCGCAGTGGCAGCGGAGCACGCCATGGTGGGTTAGTGGAAAAGATACACAGATGATGGATGGAATGCACAGCAACTCAAACATTCACCCCCAGTCAAGAGATCTGGGTTAAATACATCGTTCTTTTGCTCACCATGTCACCCCAGTTTAGACAAAGCCATATGCAAGTAGGTCTTGACCCTGTACCTCATAGGAACAGTCCAGCCCGAACTGCCAAGCCAGGTCCTTCCTAGACAGAAAACAAGCATCCTGGGACCGGTTTCAGGGCATTTCTCCTCATCAGCCAGGTTAGCTTTAATCCAGTGGCACAGTGAGCCATGTCCTTAGGAACAGTCCAGCTTGAACTGCCAAGCCTGACCCTCCCTGGATCAGAGTCCCAGTGAGCCTGGGACCCCCTTCTGGGCATACCCAGCGCACTTAGGGCGAGAAAGCAAAAGACACACAGATGATGGACGGAATGCAGAGCAAATCAAACATTCACCCCCAGTCAAGAGATCTGGGTGGGTTTGTTGCAGGGTGGCAGCCCAAGCCCGTCAGCCGTTATCACCTGGATGGAGCAAAGCCAAATGAGGCAGTTGGGGGATGTGCTTCTGGATCTTGTGGGGTCCCGGGGTGACTTCTCTGCCCTCAAGGATCCAATTGGACCACCCTCTCCATCTGTGGAACAAGAACTTTTCGACTGGGAAGGTCTAAGGCAGAAAAGAAATGGCCTCGGAACGAGACTGATGTTATCAGTGTAGGAGAGTGGGGTCTGCAATCCTATGGTCACCCCCGATTTTTGCTTTTTGCTTCACTGGTTTACGACTTTCCCTGGATGTGGGCCTGCTAATCAGACCCACAGCCTATCTGTTCGCTCTCTAAATTGACACATGTACCTTAGGTGCATTTACCAATTGGTACTGGGCCACCTTATCAGTCCCTGTACAGCATACCTTAGGTATCCAGGGCATAGGTGTACCCAGGGCCTACCAGGGGCTGCAGCATGTATTATGCCACCCCTGGCTGGCCACCCAAATCTGACACAACTGGCTGCACGACAGCTGGGGCAAGGTGGTGTAATCACCCTTTGCTTTAGATATAGTATTCCTTTATCTAACCCTAAAAATGGACACATGTGTTCCTATCAGTCACTCCTATGGCAGGCCTTATCAATCCTGAAGGCAGAGTGCTTGGAATTATGTGAGATGGTGCTCTGGCATTAGCTGAGCCCGTTTGCAGCTTGTGGAACCAAGTCCTAATAGCTGTTCCGTGATAACGCGTACCATATACTCTTAAGTGCATTATAATCCTCGCGGTTATTTGCCAACTTTGGTATCGCTTTATCAAAACATGTCGAGTAAGGTGTCATACGAATTGGAATACTAACCCCTCGACAATTCTGGCGACGGGGTTAGCATTCCACCCTTCTAGAGGGACACGACATGTATGTAACTGTGAACCCCGGTTAAAGTTAACTCGAGCCTCAGCATCACAAAATGGATGCTGCCACCACAGACACAAGTCTGACCTCCTGCTGCTGGGAGTCCTTCCAGCGAGGAGAGCTTGGACAAAGGGTTTCCTGTCAGGGGCGGTGCTAGCACCATCCCAGACAGGGTTTTGTGTATCCCAGGTAGGCAGGGCTGAGAGGAAGGTGACTGCAAGTGGCACCCCGGTGCTCACTGTGCATATGCCGGCTCAAACCAGTTCCAGGGGCACACCAGCCCCTGAGCTGGGGAAAGTCCAGACAAAGGAGAGGGGTGTAACCACCCCCCTCCTGGTCCCACCCATGGGCAGGACCGAGTCGCGTGCCAGCCCCTTTTCTTAGGATAAAGGTAGGAGCAGGCCCCCTTCCCAAATTAGATAATTCTGAATCTTGAACTACTTTCCACGAAAGGAACTCTTGACAATTTCTGAAGACTCTCCCTTGTGGCTAAGGAGTAGCCACCCTGCACCCGCAGGCACCACCTAAGCATCGCGGTTTGCTGCACGTCCATCCTCCGGATCAAGACTGACCAGCTCGACGAGACCCGGATTCCCTGGCATCTCTGACCTCTACCTGCATCATCAGCCCAGCTGAGATTCGTGGGTGTGACGAGACCTGAGGGACCGGCCATCTTCAAAACCTGCACGATGCTTAACCAGCACGACCGCCGAGGGGTCCTCGAGTGAGTGCACTGGGGTTTGAGAAGCCCCAACCCTGAGCAGCTCCAACACCGAAGTCCAGCCCCCCAGCATCCACGAGATCTGCGTGGGGCCCTTCTGCTCTTTGCTGCTCACCGCGTTGTCCGGTCACTTGCCTGCTGGCTAGTGGCCCTCCTGACAATGTACCACGACGAATTCACCGCTGGTCTGATTGCTCCAGACTGGCCCTTGCTCCCTTCCAAAAGAGGAGCACCCCGGACCCTCCTGGTCCCCTCCAGACGCCATCTTGACTCCACCGCGTGGGCTTGCCTTTGCCAAGGTTTGTTGCTCCAATCCTGGTTCCAGCATCGCCGACAGCAGACACCCTCGTGGGACAGCTCGCACCTCCAGCCTGGTCGCCGACAACGCTTCCTGGCCCGTGTGACTGCAGAGTCCAGCGTCGCCCACTCACCTGATCGAGGTGACTTCATCCGGTGCCATCCTGGTGCCCACAGAATCACTGGCTAGTGATTAAGAACTGAGTCCCCTCTGCTTTCAGGTCGTCTCCATCACCGATCCAGGCTTGGATCACACCAAACTTCTTCACTGGTCGCCTGCCAGCAACTTCTTCTTTCAGGCTCCATAGACTACAACGAGGATTCCCGACGTCTTTTGAACCCTATGCAGCCGCAGCCCCTGGGCTAGGTAACCCGAGCATTTCGGTGCTCCAACGCAGGTTCACTATCCAAGTGTCCAGATCCTTTTTCGTTTTAAGTCTACCTAGTCGGATTCGTCCGAAAACAGTAACTTTAGAAATACTAGCCTCCATAGACTTTGTCCCGCATCCCGCGTGAGAGTGCACACTCTGCACCCGATCTCCCTAGGCCTCCTGCTCCTAACCTTAGGGTTCAGTAGTGTAGTCCTAGCGATCCTGAAGCCCCTGGATCTTGTTAATCACCTGCTAGTATTTCGCATTCCACTCTTAGAGTATATGGTTTTTCGTGCCCCTCGGGCATTTGTGTAAATTGTGCAACTTGAAGTATTTTCTTAAGAGTTTTGTATTGTGCTTAGCTCCCTGACTCATAAAGAGTTCAGGGTAGACTTGTTATAAATAAATATCCTTTATTTTTCATAACAACTTGTGTGGTGTCCTTTCACTTGGTGTTCAAGGGGTATATGTGATGGTGAAACAGCTGGCTTAACACGCCCTCTAGAGTTTAGCCTAAAGACTGCTTTTGTCCACGCTACTAGGATAGCTGGTCTATAAGGTTGACTTACAACCAATCATCAATAAGGGTCGTTTGGTATGATACACAGTGATCACTAGAATAGTGAGCACTATATATCAGGCCAACTTCTCACAATCGGCGCCCTCAGACTCCAAGCAAGTGCGCTGATAGAGGGGGAGTATCTCATCCCAAACTGGAGCCCCCCACCAAGAGATACGATTGATAGTAATTTGGTTGCACCATGCCCACTGGGTGGTAAGCGCTGGTGGCCTAGGGATGCATAACTAATAGCAATGGGGGAATCAATATGAACTCTGGATACTTGACACAGGAGGAGCCCCATCCAGTGGGATTGTGAGGTCTCCCTGTCTCCCCCCTCCTGGTTGATTTCCTTACATGTTCATTACTTCTGGAACCATTGCAGGTAGCTTGATAAATTGTGCACAAATGATCTTTTTTAGGTCGAGCATTCAAGACCTCTTGTATATATTTTAGTATATACTTATATGTGTATGTACTTTGTGGGCTCTGGATATTAGCCTTAGGACTTGTCTGCTTCCGCTTAGGGACTTTTTTTCTGTTCAACTGCCTCTATTTAACTGTCTTTTTTTTTTTTTTTTTTTTTTTTTTTGGAAAACCTTTATTGTGCATTTGCAGAAGTACATATACGGGCCTACAACCCTCGGGCCGGCCACGAAAGAAACTGTAGCAGCACACTCGCAAACAATACAATGACACGATAGCACGTAAGGAACACAGGCTAACATCACAAAGTTACACCATTAATAAACGTGATATCGCGTCGCAGGAGCTATAAGGTTAATTTGTAAAGGTTTTTCTTACGCAGCAATTAACGTCCAACATTTCTGTCTCAGTGTAGAGCACAAAAGAAAATAGAGAAATAATAAAGCAGGGCCCGTGCAGGAGTAAACGCAACGGTGGCGACATGGCCACCAAACTGATAGTGACATACAATTCAAGGTTCCGCAGGCAGCAGAGGGGTCAAATACAGTCGACAGGGGTATCAGGATAAGCCTACCATCTAATGCGCACCTCCTGCCACCCGCCCACAGTCCCGTCACAGGCCCCAGGCAGGAAGAAAGAGAGAAAACATAAAAAGAGAAAAACAAGGCACCATAGTAACCGAAAGTAAGAAAACCCATCCCCCAACCCACCACCCTACACGCATGCAGAGGCTACGGCCTACCCCCCCCCCAGCAGTGTGTCTGTCGCCCAATAAACCCGAAATTTAGAGTAAGAAAGAAAAGGAGAGAAAAAGGAAACACGATAGTGACTGAAGTATGAGAGTAAGAGAAGAAAGTCCAATCCCACTCCCATAGTACAGAAGCCCGGAGGAGGGCCAAAAACAATATTACCCGGGCTCCCAGCCCGCACCTAATCTCCCTCCCGACAACCACGACCCACCAGAGACCATATCAGATACATCACAAACCAAGCAACCCTGTAGCCTCCCAGTACATCAAAGAAGGATACGAACCAAAATGCGACCCAGCAATTGAAGAAAACCACAGCAGGGACCCCCCTTTCTGCACATACACCAGGCCCGCCCGCACACCGTACCCCCATCTTGCAAGCAGAAATCAGCAGCTGTGCCCACCAAGTACAACCCCATGCTGGTCAAAACAAAGCGCCGTCATGAGTTCCAAAGTAGATCGAGGGTCCCGATATCCGGCGGCCAGGCAGACAAAGTCAGTACACTAATACATCACCCCTGGCCTGAGCGTTGCAGTCGTTCCGAGAATGGCCACCGCAGGAACCGTGCCGGAGGCAGGACAAAGGGACAAGATGGCGGCCCCCAACGAGGAGAAAACCAGGAAGAAAGACATACAGGGTCCCGTTCCACAAGGGGAGGACTGATAAAAAGGGGGGGCTTCTCAGCACACACGGGAAAAAGTACCACCGGCTGGAGAAAGGACGAAGTTCCAGTTGCAGGAACGGCAAGGAAGTCCAGCTGCTGGGACGTCAAAGGACCATGCGGAAACAGTAATGGCGGAGGCTGAGCATCAGAGTGCAAGGGGGAGAGAAACAACGTATCCCCCTTCGCGTCAGTAGGCAGGTCGGCAACACTGTCGCCAGAACCCAGCAGCTCCGTGACAGGCACCAGCGGAAACATAGTATCCGGGCCAGGGATTGTTGCAGGCAGCTGGTGTCCCGGTGCAGGTATCGCCTCGTCAAACTTGCGACTCAACTCACTGGTAACCCGCCGACATGCGGAACCAAGAGCCACGAGAGCCGCCAGGACATCTGCACAAGTCGGGGCCCGCTGCGGGGCCACACAATATAGTATTGGGGTCGGTGTCCCCGGTTCACCGGAGCAAGGTAGTGCAGGCAAGGCGGTACATCCAGGGGACAAAGAAGCGATCGTCCCCCCTTCCCTCGGGACCGCCATCTTTACCGCCGCAGTCCAAAAACAGGGGGGGGGGGGATAAGACGATCAAAATACGAAATGCAGCAGGCGGGGGCGCCGGCAGGGGAGCAGACCGCAGAGCAGAGGGGCAAACCGCAGGTGACCCCTCGCGGCTATTCTGAAGGCAGCCCCCGGCGCAGGCGGCACCGCCAACCGGAGCCGAGTCAGCCCTTCAGTCGAGTCACTCCAAAAGACAAAGGGGTAGGGGTCCCATACTGCCAGCACCCGCCGCATTCAAGTCCAGAGAGCCCCCGAATATAAAGGGAAGTCCTCGTCGTTTCATTCCACCAGCAGCAATTCTGGTGAGAGTTGCAGTGCCTCCCGTGCCAGTCCACCGGGTGCTCCGTCGTTTCGCCGCGGCCAGCAGTGCGGGGTCCAGGGGGATACAATGGCGGGCGGCTATCGCTACTGTATCTTCGTCCCCACGGCAGGTAGAGTCCTCGGAGGAACGCGGTCGTGATCTGCGCGTTCATGCGGTCGTGGCGCCGCGGCAGTTTTCCAGGATTAGTGGCAGGATACCGGCGTGGGAAGAAGAGGCTCGCGGAGCTGGGAGCCTACGCGTCCGTCCTGTCGGCCATCTTGGCTCCTCCCCTCTATTTAACTGTCTTGATCGGAAACAACCACTAGAGGTCTAAAATACCAGAATTGTTTTCTGCTTACGGACTTTCTTTTTAAAAAATTTCTGGCAACTGCCTCTATTTAACTTTCTTGATAGAAAACAACCAGCAGAGGTTTCAATATAAATTTATTACACAGCACAGCAACTCGACTGGACAGCCAAGTAGTCTAGTGCAACTGAACTCCCCCGCTTCCAACCTCCATGGTTCCATGATGGAATCAGAACACACACTGAACATAAACATAGTAGTGTGACACCAAGGCAAGTGCTGGAGGCTGTCACATGCCAAGAAGCATGCCAGGATATTACGAGTACTCATCGATAACTACTATTAGATCATGCCCATTGTTTAAGGGCCCAAAGTAATCAATTTTCTCCCATGCTTGTTTAGGAAGGTCAGACATGTTTAGCAGATGCTGTGTTGTCTTGGGAGATAAGCAGTTATACAGGTGACGTGCTTTCAGTTCCTTCTCAACTCTTTGATCAAGGCAAAGAACCCACACTCTCAATGCTTTCTTGGTGGCTACAATGTCCTTTGTGTATCAGATTGATGACTTGTTGCCTCAAACTCTAAGATATTACAATCCTTGAACCTCTTCGTATAATACCTTCTTGAGTGACAGAAAGTTCTTACTGCACATTTTAAAGTTTTTGATGTTCAGCATCATCAATGAGAGGTTGCGTATGTCTTCTCCATGACTGCATTGTAATAATATCTTTGAGTGTGAGCATGTTTCTATCTGTATTGGTAGCAGTAAGGACTTTCTCATGGATGTAGCTGCTGCGGTGACACTAGACTTTACAATGACACTAGACTTTACGGTGAATGACATCCTGAATTGATATACTCTTCAGCTGCTTTAGACGTTGCTCTGTGATATTGTAGCAGCACTAGTGAAAGTAATCTGCGGTTTTTTGATCTTTCCCTTGCTTAGGCACAAAAGTGTAATCATACTCCTGCAATCGCACCTCTCAATGTGAGGGGGTATCTTGCTTTCGGATTTCTGAAAATGGTGAGCAATGCTTGGTGGTCAGTGACAAGGTTGAAATGCTTTCTGACGAAAACACATGAAAATGTTTACAAGCCCTCAGTCTCTCTTTTTCTGGCTGAGAATAGGCACATTCAGTCTGAGACAGACTTTGGCTAGCATAGGCCACAATGTGTCTCTGAGCATTTGGAAGTCCAATGTGTTGAGTAAGAATCACTCCCAACCCCAGCAGGCTTGTGTCTACTACGATCTCATTATGTAGCTTTGGATCAAAATAAGCCATTTCAATTGAATTTTCAATTGCGTGTTTGAATTTCTTGAAACTTCAGTCGCATTCAGAGGACCATTGGAAAGGAACATTCTTCTTTGTCAATTCTCTTAATTGGGCACTCACTGTGGCAAAGTCATATATGTATCTGGAGCAATAGCTGGCCATACCTAAAATGGATCACAGCATGGTCACATCCTGCTAGGGACAAGTGGATGACAGGGTCAGGAGACATTCCCACTTCAGAGAAAATATGCCCAAAGAACTTGAGTTTGATTTAATGAAACTCACACTTTTCATCACTTAAAGTGAGACCTGCATCAGCGAGCAGACAGCATACTTATCTAAGAGCTTTTTCATGCTCCATGGCCCCAAACACTAGTATATCATTACTGTGTAGTTAAAAGCATGTGCAACAGGTGATTTGCTCGGTGAATGACATCCTGAATGATTTCTGCAGCTGACGACACCCCAAAACTGAGTCTTTTCTATCTGAAAAATCAACAGGAGTTAAAAAAGTAGTAATGTACCTAAAAGTTCTCTTCCAGCTTGAGGTGGTGGTATCCTGTGTTCCAATCAAGATGGGAGAAGACTTTTGCGCCAGTCAGCTGTGTTATCATGTCCCTTATGTGTGGACCTGAATGTCTTTCTCTCTCAATTCCTTTGCTGACCTGTTGCATAATCAACACAAATATGCATCATACCCCCACTTTCTGTTTTTGGCACTACCGCTATGGATGAAACTCATGACGTCAAACCAGTAGAATGCTCGATGATGTGATCCAGTAATAACGTCTCTAGTTCTTTCTCAACGGCCTCTTGTAAATAAAAAACAATTTGACGGTGTTGCTGAGCAACAGGACAAAATGTCCTCTTTAATGTGAACTTGCACCATTATTGTCTTGAGTTACCCCAGTCCGTGAAATGATGACGGGAACTGACTTACCATTTCAGAATGTGCATTAAGGTTGTATTGATAGATATTAGTCCATGTTGACAGCATTGTTGAAGCTGAATAGACATGCACTCATTGAAGTACGTGGAAGAATAGGAATTGGTGCTTGTATTGTAATTTTCTTATGCTTGATGGCTGCTAATAATGATCCTTGACTTCGTAATGGCGCAGAAGCAGCCCAGGTGTAGTTTGGCTGTTTCACATAGTGATCCCTCTTTACTTTGTGTTCTTCTTTGCAAGCAGCCAGCCCTACATGTGCTTGTCGTTCTGCGATCAACATCACATTTGCACATCCATTTTCTACACTGTTGCTCAATGATGACATTGAAGAGCCTTTGGAAGATGAATTTGATGATAATCTACTTCCTTTAGTCTCTACTTGCCTCACTTGGTGTTGCCGTTTGGCCTTGTGGGCATGGATAAAATGCTTCTGAAAGTTTTGTGTGCCCATTTTTTCTTCTTGTCGTATACACTTGGTTTCTCTTTCGCTCTGCATATCTTTATGAAATGGTTTTCTTTCCCACCGTTGTTGCAGGCCTGTCCAATAACGGGACATTTACCTTTGTGTGGAAATTATAATCCATATCGGAAACACGATTTTTTATCTGAGACATCATCTTTGAATGGCACACTGGGGGGCGTTGGAGTTGTGCTGGCAATTGTGCACACTCCTAATGTAAATCAACCACAATTCCTGTCATCATTGGATAGTAGATTTGTGGAAGTGCTTGATGGGGCATAGCTTCTGGGAGGTGATAACAATATGGTGTGGGTTGTTAATGTACACAGATCCCTACCACCTCTACCGGGTGCAGCCTGTAGGCTAACTTCACAGAGGGTCACCTCATTGACCACCCACTAATGTATTGTGGAAGATTGGAGGGAACTGCTTTCTGACACACGTGAACACTCATATCATTCCAGTGGGCACAAGATTTACACCAGGCAATCCAGGATATCTCCTTCGGGATCGTAATTGGTGAATACATTGATTTTTATTTCCAGGGGAACAAGGGATCGGCTAGTGATACGCCCACTGATTTGAAGGCATTTACGTTATACTTCAAGAATACCTATGGTTTTAAAATCAGTACTTGCCAGTTGTTTGAATTAGAGACTAGGACTCAGGAGCTGGAAACGTTGGGGGTAGCTGACCCTGAAGCTTATAGAGATAGGTATGAAGCGCGGTGGGAACATCAGTTGGTCCTAGACAGGATAAGAATCATGATTTACAGGACCTTTGGGCCAGATATACCGCCGTTATTTGTGGTCGTAAAGGGGATTTCGTCCCATTTGCGACCACAAAATAGGTCAGCCCAATGTACTAACCCTATTTTGCGAGTCGCTAACCTATTAGTGACTCGCAAATAGGGTTAGCGACTCGCTATTAGGAAGGGGCGTGCCAAGGGCTTCCATCCATAATAGCAAGTCCTTACCCAATGTATGATTGTTTTGCGCCCGCAACTGCGGTCGCAAATCACTTGCAGTTTACCACCCTTCTCAGAAGGGTGGTAAAGCACTCGCAAAAGAGAAGGGGTCCCCACGGGACCCCTTCCCCTTTGTGAATGGATGCGCAAATATTTTTAGGTCGAAGCCTAGCGTAGGACTGCGCACATGCGCAGTCTTGCTGGCGAGATTTAGTGATATTAGGTGAGATTCACTAGCGGGCTTTAAGCCCCGCCCCTATTTTCCATTAGCTGGCGTAACCATTCATGCTAAACGGTGGCCAGCCATTGGAAAAGAGCTTACAGTGACGTACTCTTTTCTCTTTTAGAGCCGTCCCACTTGGACGGTCTGCCCTGACTTACTGCTGGCGTAAAAGGTTTGTTATCTTCTTTATGGAGCGAAACAGATGGCCCCATAAGAAGATAATAAAACTTTTACACCAGCAGGGCAGTCCGTCCAAGTGGGACGGCTCCAAAAGAGAAAAGTCTCTGTCAAGGACAGGCACGCGCAGCAAACTCCATGCTAGGCATCCTCGTCGACTTTCACCCCGGTCATTTGGAAATTGTGGTGCAATTTGCCCCTTGCTTACTTTCCTGTCAGTTTCCTATGGTCTCCATTTTTCATCTGCTTTCGTCCCAGGGCCAGAACGATGTTTGACACGCGGAAGCCTCTCTTCAGCGCCCTGATTGGGACATCACTGCGAGCGCCGGAAGCGTTGGCTAGTGCCCAGGAAGCTGACAGCGGTGTGCGGGACCTGCAGAAGCAGAGGCTGAGGATGGCAGGCTGAGCCGGGGCAGAGAGCGGAGGGTCGGCTGAGCCTGGCCAGAAGGCAGCCGTGGAGGAAGATATGGACCTACCCAACGAGAGAGAAATGAAGGTGAGGGGCAGCGGCTGTAGAAGGCAGAGTAACAGCCTGCAAGGGGGTAGGCAGGGTGCAGAGGCATGCTGCAGCTTGGGCTCGGTGAGTGGACAGGGTGCCGAGGAGTAGCCTGGTGTCCTGTCCGGTGAGTGGACGGGGTGCAGGCGGTAAGAAGACGCAGGCATCCACTGTGCATGGTAAGATAAGACCTCATGGTGTCCTGGTCCTTGTGCCTAACTGCACTGTGCATGTCCTGCGCAGGGGGCCAGTCTACAGCCAGCATGGGGGTGGGGGGTGCAAGGAGGTGTCATCACAGCCCGTGCGGTCCAGGGAGGGTGCCTGCCTGCAGGGTGTCTCGATGGGGTGCAGGGATGTCATGTCACAGCCCGCAGGGTGTACGGATCGTGGATGGAGGGCGGGTAAATACGTTGTGATGTACAGTGGCGGGTACAGGGTCTTTGGATGGATTTAAAGCTGCACAGCCTAATGTTCCAGGAGCTTGTTTGGGTGGGATACACCCTAGGAAGTAGTGTTCAGATTGTTATGGTGCTGACATGCTTGGCTGTTGAAGGGATCCTGTAACTGAGGAGTACAGTTGGTTCAAGAGAGCTTTAGGGGTGCTTTGTAATTGACACATCAGTTTTAGGGGCAAGACGGGGTCCTGAGTGAGCTGGATTTTAGGAGGTAGAATGATTGCAGGAGAAGAGAAACTGCTGTCCTGGGGGCAGACACGAGCTGTACTTTTCAGCCCCTTTAAACATTACTAACGACAATAACTTACATTGTGTTTTTACTTAAACCATTATAGTAGACACTTTAAATCTATATACATGTGTGTGATGTAAAAATTTACATTAACCCACACAGTAGATTAAAATAGTTTTTCAAACAAAGCTCGCCAATTAAATGAAGACATCAGTGAATACTTTATTTTCTACAATACAACCTGTGAGCTTCAACAACTGTCCATTTGCTTTCCTAATGGTATTCTATAGCAAAGCAAATGGCTTTAACTTAATGAAAGGCGAGACCTGTTGCATTGTAATGCTTGTTTAAGAGCAGGCAGTAGTTTGCCTTAAAAAATGAAACTGAAAAGTTTCAATTTTATTTTTTAAATGCATCCCCAGCAGGCCACCATCCTTGGCAGTGCCAGCCATTCCCAATGAGGTCACAAATTGCGACAGCCTCATTATTATTCATGAGGCATGCAATTTGCGACCCTATTGGCAATTGCAAACATTGTCTGAGACACTGTTGTGCATTGAATTTTGCAACTCGATTTGTCGAAATTTGTGAGTTGCAAAATTGAATGGTCATACTACTGGCCCTTTGTGTCTGACAACACAGGGAAGTAGAAAGGGCTGGTCACTGTTGGCCTGATTACTCTGCTCTGAAGAAGACCGAAAGCCAGTTTATGTAATAAGACCCCCCTTTAGGTGTCATCCTACACGCACAATTGGATATAAATAACATACCTGCAGCCTATCATAGATGATTGTATTGTGCCCAAGAAGAAAGAGAACTGAATGGACTAGAGAAATATCTGGCTGATATCCAAATGTCAAAACTATTGGGAAACGATAGTGACATTTACATTTTAAATACTCCTTTTGGTGGAAGAAATAAACCAGTGATTGACCGACTAGATAAAGGGAAAACACATGGTATAGACAATTTGCCATCTACATTTTATGGTGCTTATAAGGATCAACTGGTCCCTAAACAGTTTTGTATGTATATACATGCACCCAATAAAGGTTCCTTACCAGATTCTACCTGTACGACAAGCGTTATGTTCCCCAAAGAGGGCAGAGATCACCTAGACGTTAAATCCTATAGACCATTCTAATTGCGTAATTAAGCACAAGATACTGAGAATATTATTAGCAAACACATGGCAAGGGGTTGGTCCTCCCAGACTAAAAAGGGCTTATCCCAGCTGGAGTACTCACTTGATCTTAAAGCTGCTTTTCATGATACTTGAAAGGGATCCTCGCGGATGTCCTTTTTCTGCTGTGGACTCGTTGGATATAGAAAAGGCTTAGATACCGTGGGATGCCCTTGTCTATTTGCGGCGTCCCTGGAAGATGGACCTGGGAACTTATATTATCAAATGGATATGGTTACTTTATGGGAATCCCCTTTCTAGGGTACGGATGGGTCAAGTGTTCTCACAGCCCGTGCATATTCAGCGGGGTACTGTGACACAGTTGCCCATTGTTTGTCCTGGGCGTAGAGCCCTTGGCGTGTGTTCTACAGGACCGGGTGGGGTAGTGGGATTTGTGGTATCATCCAATGTGCACAATTTCATTATATGCTGAGGACACTTTATTGTATCTTGGAATCCCAACAAAGTCTACCAAATTTTATAGCAGGTTTAGAAACATTTGGGGAATATTTGGGGTTGCAGGAAAACGGGGCTAGGTCTTCCTTGTTCCCTGTCTTCCCAACTGGAGTTCTTTTGATTACTTTCTCTGAGATCTGTCCCTTGGCATGGGAACCTGACACTTCTAGATATTTGGGGATACAAGTGCATCATTCCGATGGTTCGATCGCAGGGACTTTTGGTAGGATAGTGTCCATGGTAAGGGCAACCATCCCCTTTTCTGCCTCTTTCACCTGTGGTACGGTTGTTCATTGCTAAAATGAGAATTTTACCGCGGTGTCTTTTTGGGGCCATCCTGATGGAGCTAAAAAAGGCACTTCTTTTTTTGCGGTTCATTAAGAGTGAGACAGGAGTTGGTCATAAAAAGACTCCTTTGTATCATTCTGAGTGTTAAAGGAAGCCCTCCAATGATCTTCGATGGGTGGTATGATTTGGACTGATGAATTGAAGAATAAAGTGAAGATTTTAGAGTGACAACTCACATGACCACATGTGTTACTCCTTTTGAGCTCTTTAAGAACAACAACGCTATGTCCATGGTGTGTCCCTCTTGAGTAAAGGAGAAGAGGTTGAATAAAAATCATGAGGACATGAGTAAAGAAGTGGAGGTGCAGGGGAGTCAGGGTTGGGATATAGAGAAAGGAGAGATATGATAAACGTAACGTTGCCTAGATCATTGAAGTGAAGATAGGTGACACCGTGAAAATCAGAAACCCAAGGAAGGATGGCAGCATGCCAAAATTCATGAAACCAATAAACGTAGTGAAACTATTTGAAAATGCAATTAAAACAGAAGATCATAGAATGCGGAATATGAACAGAGTGGTGAAATTGCTATGTATACAACTTGCTCAGGGGGCTGGAAGGCCAGAGAGTGGAGAGTAGGAAAACTCAAGTGTAGTGTGTTAAGAGAGGAGAAGAGAGAAACTGCGAAACCCCAGAATATTTGCGTTGCTAATTAAAATGAAAATCTAGTTGAAAACGTTAAAACTTAATGCTAACCGACCCCTTTTAAGGTCACGTCTGAGATGTGCATGTGTTTCTTTAACTTTCTACACTCCATTATAGTGTATGTGTTTCAGGACATCGCCCTTTCATCCCCCCGTGTTGTTGCTTGCTTCCTCCCACCCTCCTGTGTTATTGTTTGTTCTCTCCCACCACAGTCCGTGCTTTTGTTTGCACTCCCCTCCCATCTCGCTCCATGTTGATGCTAGCTGTGTGTGATTGCACACACACACACACACCCTACAGCTGGCTTTGCAAAATTTTAATGGATGGTCCATCGTGAACACAAAACTTTCAAACAACAGAAGTGCTTTGTACCTCCTACTCCTGCTACCGGCTGAAAGTTCACTTGGCCTTTATTAAAAGGCACTGCTGCAAGATGGCAAAACAATTCCTGATGAAATCACATGTGTAAGATATTGCGTACAGGGGGGCCTTGGGGCGCATTCTCTCTGCAAAGGGTCCCCTATTTATAAAGGAGGCACTAGAGCCACCTGATCTGTGCTTGCTCTATATCATGCATGTCTCATCGGCCCATTTTAAGTGGTATGTCTTTGCTTAACCCCTCCGGCAGGGGCGGCTCTAGGTTCATGGTGGCCCTGGGCAGGGAGCGTAGGTAGGGGGCCCCGGAAGATGGGGTCTGGGCGGGGTGGAGCGCGGAGGCCAGTGAAGAGGGGGGGGTCAGGTTGTTTGGAAGTGGAATAGAGCTAGAGGCCACCAAATCCCTGCCAGGGGCCCCCCACACAAATATGTATCCATCCTCAGAGGATTATTATATTAAGGATATATATTTATGTGGTGGCCCCTGGGGTTTGGTGGCCCTGTGCAGGTGCACAGCTTGCACATGCCTAAGGCCGGCCCTGCCTCCGGCATTGCTTGGTGGAAATGACAATGATATAGCACTCTCTGCTCTGAGTTTTGCTATGTGTATTCAGAAATCCAGAGCACTAAAACAGTATTGCATTTGTGGTCTGTCAGTGTTGCAGATCCAATGTTTTATTTTCAAAGTATCCAAGGTTTGTTGACACGTGGATCAGTATCAAACGAAAGAAGCAGCCGAAACTTGTTTTGTCGAACAATTTTTTCAAGGCTGTTGGTTAAAACAAAACAATATATATCACATATTTGAATGTTACATATATTAGAGAAATTGATTTGTATCCTTCTCTTCCAAAAAGGGGTAATGACTAGAAAGCCTGAATGGTGCAAAGAAAAGCAGCATAATAAGATACACTTGGAAAGTTATTTTCCTGTGCAGGCACATAGCTACCATGTCCCAAGAATGAGACATAAAAGGTCAAAAAAGAAACATGGAAAAAGAGAAATGGAAAGAAAAAAGGTGAAAAATAACCAAGCGCGGTTGAAGTTAAGTATACCCCCTCTAAGTAGAGTAAAAATCTGAGATGAGCATACATACATTTAGTGTCCTGAAAAGAGGGAACCCAAATTTAAAAAAAGGATGTATACACAACAGGCCTGAGTAGCGAGTAAAAATGAGGGAAAGTCCAAAAGCAGCGACATAGACCGACTTGTAGATTTACTAAGTCAGCAGAACCCCAAAAACACACCTAAGTCGTCAAATTGTCATCTAGGTACGGCCAAGTCATGCAACCGGTAAATCCCATGAATTCTGAAAGTTATGGTCGAAACCAAAGTGTAATACTCACGCTGTAACGAAAGGGAAAACATAATTCCTATCCCTTATAATCCTAAATGGCGTTTATAGATGCAATCTATAGCGTGCATGTTAACAACATAATTACCTTTTACCTACTTAGTAGAGTTAGTCGCTCCCCACATAAATAAATAAGAGCTTTGTTTGCCTGGGCTAGAGTCGGCCCATTGTAAAGTACCAGAGACCTAGATAAATTTTTAGCAAACTCAAAAGCACCTAAACAGTCATCAGTACATCAACCATAACAGGGCTGAAAAAGGTACTAGTAGCAGAACTCACTCATCGCAGTTTGTACTCTATCACTAGGTGTACGCATATCATAGAGTACGAGACTCCATATTTTTAGAACCGAAGCAGTGCACACACATCTTCGACAGTGAAAACAGTCCACATCGAAGGGCAGAAGCCTTAAATGTATGTGCGATTTTGGAATGGTTGAGGAGCCGTTTGGTTGTATGATTTGGCCAAAGAAACAGCCTAGAGAGTTATGTGTGGAATCCCCCTATTTGTCTGGCAAAACAGAAATTATTCAAAAGGCAAAATCCTGTCTCTTTTAAACCTGAGAAGGCTGAAGATTGAGTATAGAGATAGTAAGCAATCAAATGTGGACACGTCTGTATTCTAAAATGTGATTCCCAGCCATAAGATAGATTAGAGAAAATGAAAAGCTGCAGTATAAGTAAATGTAAAGAAAAGAGAGAGGACAAGGAAAGAGAAGGAAGAGAAAGTTTGACTACATAGTTGTTATTGCATATTATCATCATATTGGATATAATTATTGTATCGTGGAAATATGATATTAACTTTTTGTATAATACATTGTATTAGAATTAAACATTATAACAGCAGTACATATAAACCAGAATATAGCAAGGCACAAACAGCTACAGAAGTAAATTTAAGGTAAATGGACAGAGTTCGTAGGCGTGCATAAGTTGGAATATTTACATTGAACAAATGTTTAGTAGCAAGCAGGGGGAAATATCACATATGACATGAGACACAGTAGGCATAATACCTGTGTTCAGAGAGTGATAGCAATATATTTCTCTATGGATGCAGTAATATGTGGTTTTGCATTAGTCGTATGTAGACCCCCAATGAGAATGTCCAACCGCAAAGAGACTTATTTAGCAACAGATACAAAATGGGTGGAGACTCCAGTAGGTCTAAAGTCAATATCTGAGAAATACAACCAGTTCCTTATCTGTATTCAGGCCAAAATCACCCACCCTTAATTTTGTGATCCATGATGTTTCCAGTTTTCTCAGCACCTGTGTCCTGTTGCCGCTTCTTGTGTGCTCAATAGCCACCCCCACTCCATGGAATCTAATCCGAGGTAATTCTGCTGTGCCATGAGGTGTATAGAAATGGCCAGCTAAGGGAAAGTGATATGTTCTTGGATCCTTTCTTTCACTGGCCTGATGGTGCTTCCAATGTAGATACTTTTGCAGATGCATATTATGCAATACACAATACATTTCGTATTACAGTTCATAAAGACTTCTATCTTATGTCCTATAGAGGTGTTATATTTGAACCGTTTAGTTTTGTCAAGTGTATATGGGCAAACATTGACAGCTATGTATAGCACTGACTGATTTTTTTGCATTCGGAACATTGTTGAGATTCTCTTCAAAGTTTTAATTTAACACAACATAAAATTACAAAGTTCGGCTACAGTTGACTATTTAATTTTTCTTTTAGATTCTTGTTTCTGTCTCCAATCTTCACTCATTGCCTATAATGTATATCCACGCAAAACATAGCCTCATCATCCTCTGTTGTTGCTTGCCTTTTGCCACCCCTTTCTGTGTTGTTGCTTGCTCCCTGCAACCCTTCCATTCTTCTGCATTGTTGCTCTTTCCTACCCTCCTGTCCTTCTTTATTGTTGCTAGTCCATCCGAGATGTTGCTTGCTTCTCTGTGTTGTTGCTTACTCCTTCCCGCCTTCTCATTCCTCTGTGTAGTTGCTTGCCCACCCCCACACCCTACGGTCCCTCTGTGTTGTTGCTTGTAAGTCCATCTGTGTTGTTGCCTTACCCCATCCCACCCTCTAGCATTGTTTCTTTAACTCCTCTCACATTTTTGCAACCCCCCCACCCTCTTGTCCCAGCAGAAAAAAACATTGGCAAAGCTAGTAGACCTCACCGACAGAAGAGCTATTGGCTTTGTCAATGGGATTGTTTTATCCATGTTGAACAGTGGTGCTGCTGATGTTCAGCAGGGCTGAAACTAAAAAAAAGCCCTATAACATGGCACACACAGACCGCTTTAAAAAAAAAAAATCTTTTTATTGTTTTAAACACAAACAGACATGAGGATGGACCATCGCAGTTGCATAGAGCCCGGCATTTAGTAATAAAGGGAACATTGACACTATTCCAACATTCCAACAATCAAACAAATCAATTATGCAGGGCCGATCAATGGCGCAAGGTCCTTTTACCAGACCTGCAGCTGCGGTGTCAAGCGCCCCCATACAATATACTACTGTGATTGAAGTGCCGGGCGTCAGGTCGTCATTCAACTCCATATACAGGTACACCCACCCCTGCCGCCGGCACGACAACCAAAAGAATGAATGCAAACAAAATACTACCCTTGTGTGCGGGTTGTATAAATGTCCTCACATCAACAGTACCATTAAATATTTTGACTACCACGGAAGTCGGGAATCGCCTCGCATGCTATCCTCCCAATGCCTAGAGGAGACTTTCTATTGGTCTTCGTCCTCCGTCAGCGCGTTGGTCTCTGAGTCAGTGTCTAGATATGATGTCCGTAGCGCCATCACCAGCGCCTCCCAAGCCCGCGCCGCCTCTAGTGCATTGTCGTTATGGGACCTATGAGCCTGCTGCAGTCTAACCAAACTCTCGCTGCCTGCCCACCTAAGCAATGCCGCCCTCCATCTAGTGTAGCTAGGGCCTGCAGCTGCCTTCTAATGAGATGTAATTTCCCTCTTGGCCAGTAAGAATCCTAGGTCTATAAATTTGCTAGACAACTTAGTTTTACTAGTGTGTGGAAACCACTGCAATAGGCAGGTCCCCTTATCCGGAGTAATCTGTCGTCCGGTTACTTTACAGAGCAAACCAGTTATCTCCTCCCAGTATGCGCCCAACTGCGGACAATCCCACAGCATGTGCCGCAAATCCGCGTCCTGTAGTCTGCACCGGGCATAGTGCTGAAATACTGGTTAATTTTAGCTGGCGTAAGGTATGCCCTGTGAAGAATAAAAAATTGGATCAATTGGAACCTAGTATTCCTGGTGCTCTTCCATGCTCTTCTAATTATTTGTGTCCAGGCCGTGTCGGGTATTTCTTTATCGAAGTCAGTCGCCCATTGCTCTCGTACCTTCTGCAGTGGGTTCGGCCCCTCTCCCAACATAAGTTTATATAAGCATGTGACCGCTTTATACTCTTACCTTCTGCAGTGGGTTCAGCCCCTCTCCCAACATAAGTTTATATAAGCATGTGACCGCTTTATACGTGCCCGCTGCCATCACCACATATTGACACGGTCCGCTTGTTGGCGGCTCTGAGAGGCCAGTACCCCAATGCTTCTGGATAGCGGCAACCAATGCCGCGTGCATTAGGAAATGGCCGTGCGGGAGACCAAAAGTCTCCTGCAATGTACCATAGGGCAATAGCGCACCATCTGCAAACAGATCACCCACCATCTGTAGGCCAAGCTCCTCCCACTCCATAAGGGCGGACCAATCCCCCCCTGCGGCATTGCCGTGCACATGTCCAGCGGCATTTCGAGAGCATATGGTCGCTGCACCCCAATTCTATTGTGGAATCGTTTCCAACAATGCCTCAGGGCGCCCTCCACTATCGACAAACCAGTAGTCTGCAGTCTCTGCTGTAAAACCACGAAGGGCAGAACATGCCGCGGCACATCTGGTTCAGAGTCCCTCTCCGGCCTTCAAAACTCCAATGCCACTGCCTGAGTAAGGTGTTGGAATTGTGCAGCTGGATAATATAATTCAAAATCTGGGACTGCAAGGCCCCCTTCAGCTCTCGGCCGCATCAGAGTATCCAACGCTACCCTGCGCCCCAGATGAAGCCCCCCACCGCAGAAGTTGTCGAAAAAATGCAACAGGTATCCGTATCGGCAGGGTCCGGAAAAAATACAAGAGCCGAGGAAGCGCCACCATCTTCAGCAGCGCTACGTGACCTGCCACCGACAATGGTAGAGTCCCCCAGAACCGCATGTAAATGTAAATGTAAATGTATTGGCATTTATATAGCGCACTACTTACCCGTAGGGTCCCAAGGCGCTTCGACCGCTGCAAAACCCTTCCTGGCTTCCCTGAGAGATGGTCCCTTAATGGGTATCTCCAGGGTGAGACCAGGCATCCCCGGCGGTCTGGTGGGGCCGTTAGTGAAGATGAGGCAAGCTAATGCCCAGAGTTGCCGAGTGTGATCGCTGATCAGAGTGGGCACCGAGGCGAGAGAATTATCGAGTCCGCTGACCCTGGTCCAGAAACCTGCCGCGCCGGGAATCGAACCCTGGTCCCGGGCCGTCCTCTGCTCTCGGGTCTGCCGCCTCTAACCAGTGAGCCACACTACTTCACCTCAACGCTCTGCCGATGTTGCCTTCAAGGAGATCCTCCCGAGTATGGTACACATGCGTCCCCAAATAGGGGCGACACCTAGGTTCCCATGCCAAATCAGGCGGTTGTGTGAGCGAGTCGCATGATCTGGTCACCGGGAATATGCAAGTCTTAGCCCAGTTAACCCGCAGCCCTGAGATATCCCCGAACTGGCCAAGGAGAGAGCGCGCTCCCCCCTGGGCCTCCCCCACGGCTCTCAGAAACAATAGGAGGTCGTCCGCATACAGTGAAATGTAGTGCAGCTGGTTGTTAAGTCGCAAGCCTTGGAACGCCTCCTCCATCCTAGCGCCTGCCGCTAAAGGCTCCACCGCAAGGGCGAACAGCAGCGGGGAGAGCGGGCAGCCCTGTCTAGTGCCCCGCCCCACAGGGTAAGATGAGGAAACCACTCTACCAACCCGAACCCTAGCAGTCGCCGATTAGTACAATATTTCAGTCCAGCTGACATATCCAACACAGACCGCCTTATAGCGCTTTTCAATTTTTTTTACTTTCTTACAAGCTGCAGAAATCCATGTTGTGGTACACCATGGCTTAAAATACTTTGTGAATGACAATAGCTATTTAATAGGAGAGACCTATTGGCTTTGCCAAAGTATGCTCCTCTGTGGGAACACTGGAATCTCATGCAAAAATGCGATTTGTCAGTTTGTATTATTTACTAATACATATTGCTAGTTTGTTATATATATATATATATATATATATATATATATATATATATATATATATATATATATATATATATATATATATATAAAATTAAATAACCGGAAAGCCGGAAAGGAGGTAGCTGTGTGACATTCTTAGAACAAATGATTTCACTTGCTTTTAGTTGAATTGGAAGTGAAGGAAGATATTGGATGGCTGAGGTTGTTCATGGAAACTTGAATAAATCCATCTTCGAATAATAAACATGGAAACTGTGATTATTTCTGGCCACTATTCCAAATTTTTTGTTAAAATATTGTTTCTTTTTACGAAATTAGTTCTTGGTCCCTTGTTGTTAATGCGCTATCCTGCTATGTTTTGATATATTTGATACAATGTTGTAAACCTGCGTATTTTCCTACTTGCTCCTACATGCTATCAGCACTCAGAGCTGTTCTTGGATACAAATATGCTTCAAAAACATTTAAACAACGTTTCATTTAAAGATGGCGGCATAATGACGCAAGATGCTTTGTAGTCCCTTTTCTGTTTCCATAGATCCCGGCTTGGCTCTTTTCCTACTGTCACATCACATCCTCCCCGTGGGCATGTTACTTCCGTCCGCATCATCAGAGGCAGGATTTACAGCTGACGGTACAGCAGAGCTGTTGCTGATGTACGTACCCATAGGGACTCCAGCCTCCGAACACCCTCAATGCCGTTCCCCATTGACTCGTCCGCTTCTCCGACAGGCGCCCGATACCAGGACCTAGAGTGAGCACCAACCGACTAAGGTTAGGAGAGATGACATCTGTACTATGCCAATGCAGGGGCAAAAAAAAGCACTGATTGGGACATAAAGCACTGATTGGGACATAATACTGTAACACTTGTCTAGATGCACCTGGCTTGGGCTATGGCTATGAAGAGGCTCTCTTGACATATTAAATGCACACCCAAAGAGAAAAACATGTGAGCAAGTCGCATTTTGTATTGGGTTAAAAGGTAGTAATCTCAGCCGCGAGTGCTCTATATTTTTTAACCTATTCTATGTGGGATATTTCAAGGAGCACATCATGCTGCATTTTAACTCCTTCTAAGTGCTATAAGGAATGAGGCATGCGGTTGAAGTACTTGGGCCTCTTTGGAGTTGCACATTTACCTGGAAAAGCATTATTGTTTGGATCCTACAGGCCGAGAGACTGACTAGGGCATTTGACCAGTAGTTTGCTTTTAATGCAGTCTTCCATTGATGCCAAGAACTATATTTTTGCCTGCTAGTCATCTTAAAGGCTGAGTGAAAGAAGTGACGGAGGGAGGAAGCATGGATAAAAATGAACCAGCAAGAATGAGATAGAAATAGGAAGCGTAGGGTGCTGAACGAAAGAGGCATGAGGTTGAATCAAGACTAGGCATGATATTCGACAACCACAGGATTTGGCAGTGCAGCACAGTGCTCCATAGGAAACTTCTGGGCTACTCCACTTATTTAATTTTATTCACAAATAAAGCGCTGTGTTTACATGTGATGCTGCATAAGGATAACCATATATAATACTTTTGTTCACACGAACAATAGTGCAAGTGGAGGGCCATGTTTGTTTTTTTTTTTTTTTGCAGTGAAACTAAATGATATTTTGTGAAACAGTTTAGCCAAAGTAAAATGAATCAATTAATAAAAAATAAGCATTCGTAAATGCATTAGGTCTCACCTATTTGATAATATTTTTTTGTTTTTGGTAAGTTTTACATTGGTGAGCACATATGCAATGTAAGTTAAAGAAACTCCATAAAAGTGAGGATAAAATTAATGTAAATATCTAAACTGCGTGGGGAAGAGGAGGCAAAGAAGCATGAGGATAGATGACACATACCTCTAACTACTAGAATTGAGCATAGTGGGTTGGCAGAATGGCATACGCTGGGACAGGAATGACGGCAAACTGTAAAACATGAGAACACACATGAAAGAAAATGCTGTACTTTTGAGAGAACTTAGTTGTACCTGTACACTACAGAACTTTGTGAGGATGTGGTAGGTAGTGCATGCCGGGACAAAGTTACAAGGACCGAAAGACGGGGAATCTTCCTCGCAGTGCACAAATAAATGCTGCAGGGTCGACTAGGCAGAAGAACTATGACACAATATCAGTGCCAAGAAAAGCCTGGCACAATGATTACCCAGCAGCTGGTTTGGCACTGGTGCAGAAATACTGTAAACGTGCGGGCAATATGGGAACTGGTTATTAAAAGGCTTTTGAACTAAACAGTGGGCAGCATGGTGAGGGCTGGTAGACGGCCGGATGTTGAGGAATGAATTAATACTCGCCATATGGGGCAAGATGCAGATAGATCCCAGGTGGTGGAAACGCATTCATTCGTCGATCTAGAGGGGTATACAAGCCGGCATCAGGTTGTAAATCTGGTCTGCGTACATACTACCCATGCAAAACGTGAGTAATCGGGCTGCCTTGGGGACCATTTGCCACCACCAAACAGGTCCGCGCAAAATGGCGTCTGCCGACCTCAAGTCTTCCTCGCTAGAAGTACCCGTCAGCTACGCCCCCATATTCAACTAGAGCATGATCCACCGCACGCAGAGCACATGTGCATAAACTAAAATACTACCATCTGGTAAATGGTTTGTCAAGAAAAGACGGCACATACACAGTCATGCCCCTCAGAAAGTCACGCCATTTGTAAAGACCTAAAGCCCATTTCCAGCAAAGTCTGCACCAAACCTTAGCGCCCAGATACCCATACCGCAATTGAACCATACTAAAAATGTGTTTAATCACTCAGCTGAAGAGCGCAAGTGTAAACAAAAATAGGAATCTCAGTGAGCATGCGCCTCCTATATAGCTAATCAGCTGGAAGCTGAGGAAAACAAGAGTTCCAACCCTGTTTTGAAGTTGGAGGTCCGAGCGACTAAAAATATGTTTAATCACTCATGCAGGACCCCGCAGATGACAGTAGTTATGGGTGTCTAATGTGAGTGAAAGGAAGGGGCTGAGAGCAAAGACAAAACATTAAAAAAACCATAAAAAATGTTCTACAAAAGCGGATGGAAACAGAACTTGGGCCCCAGGACATAGATAAGAAAAACACGTGAGGACCAACAGTAAATAGTATGCTACAGCCAATAGAAATTGAGGAAAAGTAAGTGGCAAAGACAGGAACCAATGAAAAGCAAGAGCGCGGGATGTAAGCCCCTTTTAAGATTTATATTAAATACAATAGATTTCACAAAGCTGTGCAGGGGAAACCGAACAACAGGAAATAGTATGCTACAGCCTCTAGAAATGGAGGAAACATCAGTGGTAAGCACAGGAACCAATAATAAGCAAGTTGGTGGGATGTAAACCTAAGGTTTATATTAAATATAATAGATTTCACCAGCGCTGTGCAAATGAAACCTAAAAAGAAAAGGCACAAAAAGGGGAATAGAATGAGACCAAAAAATGGTGTTATACCACTGTGGCAGTGACAAACACCTCGTGCATTCTTATGTCTATCCAGCAATAAAAGAGATATGTAGTAAGTGTGAAATGCAGTGGCACTTTTCCAGGTGTGGAAAGTATCAGCAGATACCAGGGACAAGAGATGTAGAAGAACTGAGTAAGTACACCAAGTAATTCTTACAGTGAGGGATGGTGACGATGATGGTCCCATTCAATTCAATTTTGTTAAACACCTCCCTCCCATGAAGGATTTCAAAACAATGCATTGTACATTTACTGTATCATAAAAATAGCATAATGGTTACAATTGTAGTACAATTAATAGAATTCCGGTTAACAGATTTTAAAGTGCTGTACGTTAGTAAAGAAAGGAGGGCATAAAACAAATGGAAAGCTTATTTGACAGATTATGTACAGTGCTTTGATACTCTTGAATCATGTTCACGCTTTATAAAACATTCTAAATAAATTTGCAATTATATACACTATTCCTTAAAAAATTTGTTTCTCAGATAGTGCCACTAACTAAGTTAAAATGTGTTGCAGAAAAACAGGACATATGAAAATCTTGGACCCCTTCAGAACATAAGGTGCATGTTCATTCTTGGCATCTTCCCATTTTCCAATAACACTGTAAACATAGTTCTAGATAGTTAATGGTAAGCAAATTATGTCAGAGGACATTGAGGACTATCTAAGCGGCAATGGCACTGAACAGCTGGCAGCACGAGGTCACCCCAGAACTAATAATATAGTGGAGAGGTTGAATAAAACACTTAAGGTCAGTATTGTGATGGGGCGAGAGAAACAGGTGATTGGTACTAGTATTTGGAAAAGAGAGTTGCTGCTGATAGGCTGACTCCAAACAGAACAGTAGATTTGGTGTCCTTTGAGGTGTTTGGAGGAAGCCCAGTTATTCACTGTTCATGGGATACAGGTGAAAGTCGATGCAAGTCAGCAGGAATTATAAGAAATTAAAAATCAGTGTTAAGAAGAAGCATAATACGACAGAACACATTATGAATGCTAGGAAAGCTACAGGAGACATCTGAGTAAACAAAGGAAATTGGGTGCATATACAATTATTAGTGAGCATTGTGAAAGAGATGCATGTGTACCCTTATGCTATCCAGTTAAACCTCGTACTATTCAAGACCATAACGACAGAGGAGGGCAAATGATAGAACCTACAGAGTCGTAGTCTAGAGGGGGAAGTTTTCCAAGGGGAAGCAAGAAATAGAAAAGTTCTTCCAGACGGAGGCAGAAGGGAATCTGGGAGATATGGAAATGAGGAGAACAAATTAAATGAAAACAGGTGCTTAAGAAGGAGTTGTACATTAATTCGAAAAAGATTTGACTACTATTATAGGAAGTCCAGTTGGACTTATTTATCAATGTATTTATGCGTGTTTGTTTCTGTTATTTAACTTATCTTCATCTGTACATACGTTCTCTATGGTTCCATCATGCAATGAAAGGGAGGGGTGTGCTATCCTCGATTTAAACCCACTCTAGGTGTAGTTGAATGTTTAGAACATATTCCAGTAGTTATGCCTTGAAATTTGGAATCCAATCAGTTGGCCAGTGTTGCTGAAGAATGCTGTGTCGAAGCTCTCATTTACGCATGACTAAATAGTGTTTCTCATCACCCAGCTCCCTTTGGACTTATGTGCACACGACACTGACTCGGACCTAATACAAATGGTTAGATATCATACAATCTGTTACTGAGTTATAACTCAAATGTAAAGAAATATATTTACCCTGCTTGCAGTACATGATTTTACTAAGTGAAACACTGTTCCCCTGCATTGACAGGGCACCTTTTTATGATTTAATAAGCAATTGTTCAAAGGTATGGTAATTCTACTGAAAGGTAGAAAGGCAGGCAGAATAACAGGTAAGCCACCGAGAGCAAGCATTCGTGTTTTCAAAAACATCCAACTTTGGTTAATCAGGGCATTGCCATCTAATCCAAATCGAAGCAAGACACAGACTCTCCCTTAGATATCTGCCCAGGCCACCTCCTCACGTATCAGTGCCGCTCGACCTACAGGCCAAGTTTGAATAAGGCTATAGTCAAGTCAAGAAATTAAAGTTACAAAATAAAAAGAGGGAAATTATTTGTCATTGTAGGTATGTAGTACGTCCCTCATAAAATTAGAAATACTGAGTGTGCACCCATAATCCACCCCACTGGCAAGTAAACTCTGCATTCTGATCGATAACTGACTATTTTTCTCCAATTAACACAAAACCATAACCAGCGCTAGTTATCTTAAGTTACTAAACTGTACAGCATTCCACTCATCATACCGTAAACAAAAATACAAAGTAGTGGATGGAGCTATGATCTGCTAAAATTCAACTACTTCTGTTGCCTTTGTTTTGGCCTCTTGGATACTTAAACAGTCATCAATGACTGCAGAATGCAGCAACAGGACTACTTGTATAGTTGGAAAATTTCCGACCAATATCCCTTCTGCCTTGGGTCGCCAAAATTGCGGAGGCTCACACCAATAACATCCTTTTTGGCTTTTTAAACAACAGCGGTACCTTAGACCACTCCCAGAATGGTTTTCGTCCTGGTCATAGTACAGAGACTGCACTTTTAGCGGTGAGTGAACATATGCGCATCATTCTAGATGAGGGACACACTGAGGCTCTGATACTGCTCTAACTCAGTGCTGCGTTCTACGCTGTCTCCAATCGGATCCTTCTGTGCCTCCTAGAGGAGGCGGGGGATGGTCGGTCTGGCACTAGATTGTATCCGTTCTTTCCTCTCTGACAGAGCTTTCCAGGTCTCTGCCCCCCCCCCCCCCCCTTCCTCTCTCTCTCACCCATTCCATCAAGCAGGGAGTTCCTCAGGGCTCGGCATTAAGCCCTGGCCTGTTTAACCTCTACGTCCAACCCCTGGCGGGAGTGGTGCGGGACCATGGCTTGACCATAGTTTTGTATGCGGATGGCACACAACTGTTGGTGGCCCTTTCTGATGACCAGGCTCAGGGCGCCACGCAGTTTCGGAATGGGCTAGAGGAGGTAGCAGGCTAAGTGACCACCAACTGCTTTCAACTTAACGCTAGCACATCAGAAGTGCCGTTGGTGGGGAACAACAAGGGGCTCTGGAGTACGCAGTGGTGGCTGGCGTCCTTGGGCAGCGCCCTCACCCCTATGTTGGTGGTAAAGAACTTGGGGATCTGGTTTGACTCCACTTTCGGGTTTCAGGAGCATACCAAAAAGATTGCTGGTACCTGTTTTGGACTCCTACGGGGTCTTAGGCCCATATTGGGGTTCTTCGACCCAGCCACCCGCCAGTTAATTGTCCAGGCGACTATTTTGTCCAGACTGGACTACACTAACTCTCTGATGTTGGGCGCCAATAAGGCGGAGATGAATTGCCTTCAGCAAGTCCAGAATACAGCCGCTCGTGTCCTGCTCAGGCTCCCTAGAACCTGCTCCACGGCAGGTGCCTTGCAGCGCCTTCACTGGTTACCTGTTCCTAAGAGGATCGAATTCAAGGCACTTTGTCTGACCTAAAATCCTAAAACTCTCATCCCCTGAGATTTTATCAAATGTATTGGTTCCCTATGTCCCCACACGCCAGCTACGATCTGCTGAGTAATCCCTGGCTTCAGTCCCCCGTGTGAAACGCCTGAGAGCGGGGGGGGCGGTTATTTCGCTGTCTTGCCGCTAAATTGTGGAATTCTCTCCCCCTTCAAACTCGTCGTTTGGATGGCCTGCTACCTTTCCGCAAGGCCTTCAAAACTCATTTGTTCCCTACGTGCTAGCCCTGCTTTCTTCCGACACTGCTATCAGCGTCGGGACGCCCCTTTGCTGGGGCAGCTGCACACTTTATAAGCTTACCTAACAATAACAACTAAGACCAACTATATAGAACATAGAATTCCAGTAGCAACTCAGGTCCACTGGGTGCTAGTCCGTCTGCTCATTAAATTGTAAGCCATATTATTGTGAAGAAAGAGCACCTAGAAGCTGGGCCAAGACTTCTGATGATCATGTTCCATAGCAATGCATCTTTGACACAATTAGAATTAGGCAAACAGTCATTTGCTTAAGGGGCATGCTTTTTAGGTCGAGGACCATCGCACTGCGTAGCCCGAGATTTAATGTTTCTTAGAGGGGGCTTGGAACCCGCCCCTCTTCTCCATTGGCTTGCCTAGTAAATGCTGGCCAGCCATTGGAGGAGAGGGGCGTCGCTCCCTTTAAGCCCCGTCTTTTTCGGATTCGGGGCGTGTTTTTTAGGTTCTTTCTATCTGTGACGTCATCCGTCACTCACCAAAAAACACGCCCCCGATTCCGAAAATTTCTGAGCTTTGCGGCAGCCATTTCTGCCCGACAATAGGAAGAGAAAAGAACCATGTCTTGTTATATATACGTGCAGCTATTACTGCAAGCCATACAGCATGCAACCAAAGAAAAAAAAATTACGCTTTAAGAGAAAGCTTCATCGTAAAATGAATTGATCACAATGGAGAAAGAGGTAACTTTGAGTGTTGTACACGAGTAATACTGTTGACTTTGATGGCGTGGGCGTGGCTAGTAAGTGTGCAACGTGTATTTCCAAACAATGATCAAGCGTGCATGATGATGGGTTTTAAAGGATAACATGGGGATGTATTCTGATGCCAGGGGGTGCCAAGTAGCCTCTATGGCATCACTGTCCTGGCTGGAGCCCCTGCACACCTGGCTCTCTGCAGCAGCACCTACTGCCGCCCGCCTCCTCAACGAAGGTGTGAGGGCTACTGCAAACCAAGAGATCAAGCTGCGGACCGCTGCCTTTACCTGCTCTCTGCCGGCTGCCCGCTCCTCCTTTCCTTTTCACCGGGGGGAGCGTGTGTGTTAAGCCTTGCAGTCTGAAGCATCGCGCATGATTGCATCCGCCCCGGAGGTTATTGTGCGCCGGGAGGCGTCGTCCTTGTCTCCATCAGCGCTGTGCAGTCCAGTCGGTGAAGCCTCCACTGCATTGCGCGTCACCCGCCCACTCCGTCCCTCACATACTCCAGCACAGTTTCTTTAGGTCTCCGCCCTCCTCTATTTTCTTCCCCCTGCCTCGCAGGTTGGCCACCTCTCTGTCCGCGGTGTGGCCGGGGGATGGGAGGCTGACAGAGTAGGCCATCTGCTGCTCCATTAGCCCTGTACTCCAGAATCTGTCCTCCCCACCCTTCCTCCGCTTGCATATACAGAGCTGCATACGTAGGGCTCCATGCACAGAATTAGGCCTCTGCGTTCACGGTGGTGCCAGACAGTGCACTCTACCTGGCTTACCTGTTGGGAGCGCAGGAGTTACCACCACAGCCTGGTGAGCCTGCCATGTGAAGGACTCTACCTCAGCCCTTCCAGCCGACAGCCTGTCACCGAATCTCCAGCGTTCCCAAGGTGGACGAGTGATGGATACTTCCTCGAGCCTTCCCTGTCCTGCAGAGGCAGTTGCCTATCACACAATTTTCAGATTACCATGGCTGACTTTGCCCTAACCTTACCAACCATCAGCTATTCAATATCTCCAGAGCGCCGTGACTTGGACAAAAGACTGGCTCGGCCCCAGCCCTAGAAGCCATTCAGAAGGGAACTGCCGCGTAATGTCCAGATTTCCATCCGGACACAGGACTGTCTGCGCCTCAATCATACCCTCTATCAGGGGTAGCAAGCTGTCTCGAAACCTGCACACTCCCTCGAACGCTACATGTGACTGACTTCATCCCAGAACTACCAGCCTTGCAGAGGCACGATTGATTATCCAGAACCTGACACGTCTTCACAGTGCATTTTTTCCTCTGAGTTGCATAAAACATACAATTTATTGCATCGAATCCTTAGAATCCAGGATGATGCCAGGTACAGACGGATCTGATTAACCGGAAGGTGTTGTTGTGTGACTGTGCTTGCGCCCAGCAAGCTCCAGTTTCAGAGGCACGAGACTGGCTCTGTGGCGCACTCTCGGGCGTTCTTTACAACCCCCCGTGCCCCCACCCCGTCTCTGCTGCGTGTACCCTTGCTCAGGCCCAAGTGGAATAATGTCTTTAATCGGACCAGCTCCTTCCACCCGATTATGTGGGTGTGGAGAGCTGTGCTTGCTTCCCTGCCCCCTGGCTGTGCTTGCTTCCCTGCCCCCTGGCTGTGCTTGCTTCCCTGCCCCCTGGCTGTGCTTGCTTCCCTGCCCCCTGGCTGTGCTTGCTTCCCTGCCCCCTGGCTGTGCTTGCTTCCCTGCCCCCTGGCTGTGCTTGCTTCCCTGGCTGTGCTTGCTTTCCTGCCCCCTGGCTGTGCTTGCTTCCCTGGCTGTGCTTGCTTCCCTGGCTGTGCTTGCTTCCCTGCCCCCTGGCTGTGCTTGCTTCCCTGCCCCCCTGGCTGTGCTTGCTTCCCTGCCCCCTGGCTGTGCTTGCTTCCCTGCCCCCTGGCTGTGCTTGCTTCCCTGCCCCCTGGCTGTGCTTGCTTCCCTGCCCCCTGGCTGTGCTTGCTTCCCTGCCCCCTGGCTGTGCTTGCTTCCCTGCCCCCTGGCTGTGCTTGTTCTCCTGCCCCCTGGCTGTGCTTGTTCTCCTGCCCCCTGGCTGTGCTTGTTCTCCTGCCCCCTGGCTGTGCTTGTTCTCCTGCCCCCTGGCTGTGCTTGTTCTCCTGCCCCCTGGCTGTGCTTGTTCTCCTGCCCCCTGGCCGTGCTTGTTCTCCTGCCCCCTGGCCGTGCTTGTTCTCCTGCCCCCTGACTGTGCTTGCTCTCCTGTTTGTGTGTGTTTGGCTCCGGGTGTATGTGTGTGTGGCTCTAGGTGTATGTGTGTGTGGCTCTGGGTGTGTGTGTGGCTCTGGGTGTGTGTGTGTGTGTGTGGCTCTGGGGGTGTGTGTGGGTGTGTGGCTCTGGGGGTGTGTGTGGGTGTGTGGCTCTGGGGGTGTGTGTGGGTGTGTGGCTCTGGGTGTGTGTGTGGGTGTGTGGCTCTGGGTGTGTGGCTCTGGGTGGGTGTGTGTGGGTGTGTGGCTCTGGGTGGGTGTGTGTGGGTGTGTGGCTCTGGGTGGGTGTGTGGGTGTGTGGCTCTGTGTGGGTGTGTGGCTCTGGGTGGGTGTGTGGGTGTGTGGCTCTGGGTGTGTGTGTGTGTGTGTGTGTGGCTCTGTGTGTGTGGGGCTCTGTATGTGTTTGTGTGTGGCTTTGTGTGTGTGGCTCTATGTGGGTGTAAATGCAATAGGTCATGCATTTGCGAGCAATTAAGCTATTGGCATTGTAAATGACAATGCCATTTATTTAACGATTAAGCTATTGGCAATGTAAATGACAATGACATTTATTTATGATTTAAAAAAAAAAAAGTCATGAGCAATACCAATAGCTCTACCTTTAATAATGCCGAGACCATTGCATTGTAAATGCTTGTTGTAAAATGCCACCTGGGGCGAGAGGTTTTGGGAACACAAAGCCTTTGGCACACACCTCCACCAACTCTGCACATCTAAAGTGAGCATCTGAAATTCAGGAATGATGCTACAAGCCTGGTGGATTTTCCTCATTAGGACCTTGGTGCTGTAAAAACTTAGCCTGATTATCACCTTGAAGCCTTTGGGGAGCGTGCACACTTTAGAAGCTAGAAAATACCAAGAAACCAAGTAGATTGTCTCAAAATAATTTACCACATCTGCAAATTCTCTCTAATCCCGAGTACATGTAGTAAGCAGCAAGATCGGTTTACTTCGATTCTCACCAGGCCAAAACTTATTATAAAGCATCTGACTCCAATGACTGAATTATGGCGACTATGCTTATTACCTCCAGAGTTCCATGTAACGGAAATCCACACATGCTTGGATAATTCCCATGTGGAGAAGAGAACTACTAAAATGGGCTGTGAATGCAGCAATCACAAGACAGCACATGAGAGAATCTTGTAATTGCTCACTTAACATAAAGAAATTACAAGAAATCGCCTTGAATCGGTATACAAGTCCTAACTGTAGCTTGTAGTACATTTCCCCTGGCCTTAAAAAATCTCTTGCAAGACGACCAAGCCTCGAGGGAGACCACCACCAGGGACCGTACTTATAGGTGAAAACTTTTCACCCCATCTGTGGTGCTACCCATTGGTAATGGAATTCCACTGAACTCGGGCACCCGCTTTTGACCAAAGAATTTAGACCATATCCTAATAACTAGGATCGTCCATCTGTTTTTGATATAGAAACCGTAACACTGTACAATATACCATGACCAGTAAAGTTCTGAGCATATATTTGAAATCTATTCAAGACCATTTGATGACAAGTACAATTTCATCCTTCCATACTCTGAAACCCGCTGTCGATTAAGAATTAAAAAGTGCCAAATGTTTAAAGTTGTTATCATCAACACTATATTTAACCGCATCGCTGCTGCGGTGATTTTTGCGCTGTGCGGCTGTTTTCGATTTACCGCGTTACATGACGAGCTCAGCTCGTCATCCGCACACGTCACCCGTGGCTGATGACGAGCTGAGCTCGTCATCCGCATCGAAGGGGTTAAAAAAATATATATGCCATCTGCATACGTTAGGTTCACTCCTTCGGTGCAAGTGGAAACTTTGGAAGACAGTCAGTCTTACCAACTTTAAAGGCTCCATCAAATAAGTCTCATATTTGGCCACAATTTTTTTTGTCAAAATATTATAATATGGCCAAAACCAGTTACATCAAACTTCTATCGATTTTAGTGCCTCGTGTCAGCATAGCACAAGTAGCATGTAGGCTTGCCCCGCTAGTACATTCTTTTCACTTTTCTGCTGCGAACCAGCAAATGTTTAACATCTATTAAAATGCACTTCAATAAACATGACGTTCAATGAACATAGGCCTCAAAACAACTTTCCCATTTGTCACCTGGGCGTGTACGAAACATTGGGCACTAAAAGTGAAGGCCACTAAAAAACGAATAACTGGTTTCAAATAGGGTGGCATATTTTCCCAGTGCTTTAAAAAGTGTGAGGACTAACCAACCCAAATGGTACTCATTTCTGCCACATTAGAAAGGTGAAAGGCTGAGTCTTGCCACATTCTTTAGTTAAAGCCGTCATATGCGCGGTGCAACCAAATTATGCAGGAAGTCATTACACTAATCTGCCAGATTGGAGCAATTGGGAAAGGAGGTCTGCTAATGCAGTCATCACAAAGTACATCTGAGCAAGGGAGGCGTAGGCGTTTATATTAATTAACCACGTTTTTCGCGACCTGTCCTAGATGTAATGTAGGTCGTTTTCTGACGCTGCAGTGGCGACTCAGCTTCACAGTGCACTCAAATGAAATTTTTTTTTTTTAAACACCTTTATTGAGTGAAGCAGGTACATACACGGCATTGTGCCTACAACCCATCTGGGCCGGCAGCGCTATAATTCAAACACGTTCCATGATTATGTACCTAATCTTACACAGCCTTGTGCCGTCAACCCTGGGGTACGGCGGCGCTTTAGTGTCTATTAGAATCTGTTGTGACCGCCCTAAACCATTGTCCACTTGACAGTGTATCATACATCAGTCTGTTCTCCTTATACGCTGTGGCCACGCAATCCAGGTACGCAATTACAGGAATTGAAGGTGCATTATATATCGAAAAAGAACTGTCCCCCCCCCTCCCCCTAGGTGAACCACCCCCCCTCCCACAAACCAAATGTACCCCAAAACTCCCCCCCCCCCCCCAACTACGCTCCTAGTTCACTGGCTCTAATGCTGTATAGTGCCCCTCTGTGCGGCCGTGCTGTGTCAGCATTCTCTCGTCCCGAGTGCAGTGCCCAGGTCGTCAAAGTTCGCTCGTGTGTCCTCCCAGGGCAGTATCCCATGTGCGTCCCCACAGTCGTCGTGTCCCATCGTGGCTAAGCATCTATACTCCGCCCAGCCACCGCCCATTCCATTCATACCCTCCACAGCTCTCCCCGTTCCCCGAGGATCCCTCCCCAGTATATGAGGCTACTGTGCTCCCTCCGTGACTTCCTGTGAAGTGTCAGCAGTGTCGTCTCTTGTGTGCCTGAAGGTGTTATATAAAGTCTTTCTTCTTCAGGTGACGTTAACCCTCCCTGTAATAACTATATTAATCTGGATGGCCTGTATAAATTCACCACTGCCTTTCGGATTAGGTTATACGTATACTTCGTGATTAATATCGCGATTAATATCGCATTTATCTTTTGCCGATATATCTCTCTTTATCAACGTTAATCCACGATAGTCTTTTCACTATTCCCATACGGAAATGACCATTTAACCCGGCAACGCTGGCTACTGCCATTTCCGGGACCGCGAGAGGCAGAGACAGCACAAGCTGCAGGTTCGCGAGTGGAGCAACGAGGTATGGCGCGGATAGACTAAACAACCGGGACACCGAAAGGAGATAAGTATCCACCCGCTCCGTTAACTAAAACTTACCTCTGTTTCTGTAGGAGCCCCTCCTTCAAGCCTCTGGGTACCTGTGAAATGTCAAAAATTAACTAATGGAAGGTATGTGCTTCGAGTATATTCTTGGCATTTGGGGATAAATCACAACAGCTTCCTGACACTGTTGTTTGTTGTAACAAGGTTTTTGATATCCCAAACAAATGATGGTGATCATATAGGTTCACATAGATTACACTTGACCTTTGCGTATCTTACTTAACAATATGTATTTTAAGGAAACTTAGTGAGTTACATGAACTCTAGAGTTACCTCCGCCTCCTGCCATACACTATTGGAGGTTCCCAGTCATGACTTGTTTCCCAGTACTGAGTATGTGGTTTATGTCCCCCAGAACCAGGGAGTCACATAGCATAGTTTTAACTCTTGAATAAAACCTATTTTTACCTTGATTCTTGCACTAATCCTTATGACCCACACCCTAGCAATACTATCTTTTTTTCACTTATAGGTCCAATTTTGACCGTCATTAAAGAGTAGACCTCAGTCACTCTCTTCACTGAACTCACCTGGTCCTGAAGAAAGCCGCACCGACCCTTTGGGCAAAAAGGCTGAAACATGTCGACCATTTTTTGAACACTGGAGGATTGAATATGTGTGAAACCTAATAATTTCCTCAACGTATTCAGCCATACCCTCTACTATCAATTCAATCCCGGTCAATAAAATCATTTCCTTCCCGGCATGATTGGATTGTTTTTAAGAAACTCACTCTCACTTCACCAACAATCACTGATCACTACTATTTTAACCTAGGGTGTTCTCCTCCAGGTGGAGGGTGCATACCAACTGACCCCGTGATTCTACACAGACGTGTAAACGAAGGCGGAGAATCAAGATATACCGCCCAATACCATCATGATTACACGTGTATGAGGGTCTTTTACCAAGGGTCATTCTAGTAAGAACTGTACCCAGGTTACACAGGACAAGTGATCCCCCCTCCCCCCTTTTGATTAACGGTGTTATATAAACTCCAAAAGTTTTTTGGGCGACTAGTAGGGGGAAGGAGTTCGCTGTAATGTTCTGTTTGAGTGCTGCAATATACCATGTCCCTGGCCCATCGTGATTTGGTTGGCGTCGGTCCCCTCATCCAGCACTGGGCTATTGTGCGTCTAGCTAGAAGTAAGCCCATGTCCGTCAGTCGCCTGTACGCCACTGGCAGTGCCCTGGAGTAGCCCAGCAGCGCCAGCGCCGGGTCGACAGGGAGTTCATAGTTTAATATCTCACTGTGCTCCGCTATTACTGCCACCCAAAACTCGTATATCCTGCGACACCCCCACGCTAAATGGAGGAAGTCCGCCACCGGCGCATGGCATCGCTCACACTCCGGGGACTGTCGAAGACCGGTGCAACCTTTCTGGGGTGTAATATACTCTTTGCAAGAATTTAAAGTGGATCAGCCAATGGCGTCCATTCAGAGACAGCTTCTTGGTGTTGGCGCAGCAATATTTCCACATTGCGTCGTCTATCGTAAGCTCTAGGTCACACTGCCAGGCAAGGCGAGCCTTAGATACCTCCTGAGCTCTATGTGTGTTAATAGCCTTATACAGGTGTGCCGTCAAATGGCGGGGTGACACGGTGGCTATGATGTGGGAGAGTTCTGGGAGGTCAGGAGGCTCCTCCGCGTCTGGGCCCAGTGTGTCCTTTAAGGCACTCCGGACCCTATGGAACTGTAACCGCTGCAGCGGTGTTGGGCGCTCAACGCCCTGGACTACCTGGTCCCAGGTTTGAACTTTTCCCTCCGCAAACAATGCACCAGCTGTTTCTATTCCTAGCTCCTGTAGTACCCGGACTACCCCTCTCTCTTCGATAGGCGGTAGCCACTGCAACCACTCCACCGCCATCAGGGGTGAATAGCTCAGTTCGCCACCTCTAGCTTTCATGAGCAAGTGCCAGGCATGTTTCGTCGCCGTTATAGAATCCTGCACACCGGTCCTACGGTCGATGGGGGTGCAGATCGTGGCAGGGAGTGGGAGGGGATCAGCAAAGAGTAGTTCCATTTGCACGTGCGGGATGTTCCTCTCACCGTGAATCCACGTGTGCAGATGGGCGGCTTGAGCAACTCTATAATATCTCTCAAGGTCTGGAGCGTCAAGGCCACCCAGCTCATAAGGCAACATAAGCGTGCTCCACTTAACTCGTGGTTGCCTGCCTCCCCATG
Organism: Lissotriton vulgaris; assembly: GCF_964263255.1. Classification (NCBI taxonomy): domain Eukaryota; kingdom Metazoa; phylum Chordata; class Amphibia; order Caudata; family Salamandridae; genus Lissotriton; species Lissotriton vulgaris. The sequence goes on along the minus strand of NC_141685.1, from coordinate 399,847,039 downwards.
CCAGCCGGGTCATGAGCTTTGTCAGATTAACAAAGAATGCTCTCGAGAGTACAATGGGCAATGTGGCGAACAAGAAGAGGAACCTTGGTAGAATCACCATCTTCATGATGGCTATCCGTCCCATCAGGGAGAGCGGTAGCTTGCACCACCGCTCCACGTCATCCTCGCATTTACTAAACGCCACCCCATAATTTTCTCGGAACATCTCCTCCGCACTAGTATGGATCATGATGCCTAAATATCTCACTGGTTCCGTCGACCACCGTAAAGGGTATTCCAACTCAAAACAGCTAGTCATCGCAGTCAGCAGAAATACCACCGATTTTTCCCAGTTGATCTTAAGTCGGGAGAGAGCTCCAAATCGTACCACTTCCCGCAACACGGGGGATAGGTTCACCTCCGGGTTCCGTACATAAAGTAACGTGTCATCGGCATATGTCGAGATGACTATTTTGTATATTGGGAAACTAACTCCCCTATGCCAGTGATACTCCCGCAATGCACACGCCAGCGGTTCAGTGACCAGGGCATAAAGCAATGGTGACAGAGGGCATCCCTGTCTCATGCCTCTACTGATGTCGAACGGGTCCGAAACTCGTCCCCCCAGGCGCACCCTAGCTATGGGTTTCCAATAAAGCGCTCCCACCATTTGCAGGAACGGTTCCCCCAATCCCAGTCTGTGCAGGACTCTTAACATAAACGGCCACTCCACGGAGTCGAAGGCCTTCTCCATGTCTAAAAAGATGGCCACGGCTTTAGCGTTTTGCTTCACATGCTGCAAGGTGCCCAACACTGTGCGTATGTTGTAAGCGAGGTTTCTCCCAGCCACAAACCCGGACTGTTCCGGGGCCACCACCTCCGGAGCAATTAGTGCCAGACGAGTGGCCAAGGCTTTGGCGTAAATTTTCGCGTCCACGTTCAGTAAGGAGAGCGGTCTGTATGAGCCGCATGTGTTGGCTGGCCTGCCAGGTTTCAATATAGTCACCAATAAAGCTTCCCTCATAGAGCATGGCATGCAGCCCTCCTCTGATATCTCGTCGAACAGTGAGAGCAAATGGGGGATAAGTTTAACCTTAAATGCTTTGTAGAACCCTACCGTCAAACCATCGATGCCGGGGGCGCTATGGACTCGCATGCTGGACAGAGCTTCGGAGATCTCGTCCGCCTGTATGGGGGACATCAGGAACTCCCTGTCCGACTGAGCCAGGAAAGGTAACTGTATGTGCTCCAAATAGTCATCCATGTCTGACTCCAGGTTTACTGTTTGTGCCGTATATAAGTTAGAGTAGTAATCGCGGAATTCCGTCAGTATCTCATCCTCTGTCGCGACTGTGTCACCGCTCGTCGTAACTAATTCAGTTAAGTTAGGGGCCCTCCTGGTGTCGCGTAGTATTCTGGCCAGGAGCGAACTTGGTCGCTCACTTTCACCATAGGTGCGTGCTGTGGCATATTTACCCAAGTAACGGACCTCTCTATCTGCCTCCTCATTATATTCCACAACCAGGGTTCTAATACTATCAACCACCGTGGGGTCAGGGTTATTCCGTTGTTGTTTCTCCGGGTCCCCTAATTGTGTTTCCAGGTATCGCAATCGCTGCCGGATCGCCTTCAGCACACTAGAGTGTTTGGACATTGCAATCCCCCGGATGAAGACCTTGAATGCCTCCCAAACCGTGCCAAAGGAGTCGACGGAGCCTATATTTTGTTCGAAAAACAGGTCTATTTCTTCCGCCAGCTCGCCTCTAAAGACGTCGTCTAACAACGCATACGGGGGAAAGCGCCACGTGAATGGCGGGATCCTACTTGTCGGCATTGCCAGTGTCAGCAGCACCGGCGAGTGATCAGACAGGGTACGTGCCAGCACTGTGCATGACAGAATGTGACTGGTGATGGGATAGGAGGCCAACCAATAATCGATCCGCGTGTGAATGTTGTGGAATGACGAGTAGTGGTTGTATCCTCCCTTGACCGCGTTCCTGCTTCTCCACACATCAACTAGATCAAGTGTCAGCAACTCAGCCTGAAGTGTCTGAGCGGCCACCGACGGCCGACGGTGGGGCCCAGAGGATCTATCCAGCTCCGGGTCTAGTACCAGGTTAAGGTCCCCCCCCCCAGAGCATACGTGCTTCAGAGTACTGTCTGCAGCTGCGCACCAACTGTTCGTAGAACTCTGGGGAGTCGTAATTCGGGCCGTACACATTGACTACAATCAAGTCATAACCCTTCCCAGTGCATCTTGATATAGAAAAACGCCCCTCCGGGTCAGCTCGCAGCAGCTTTAAATCTAGACCTGATCATGGGTTAACCCATGTCAGAACCCCCCTGGAGTGTGTGGTGAACCCCGCCGCCGTAGAATGTCCCGCCAGACCCCTGTGTCGTAGCATAGCACTATCTAGTGGGAGTTGTCTCCTGCAGGAGAGCCAAATCTATGCAATGCCTCTGTAGATAGTGAAGCACTTTCCTCAGCTTTCTATAGTCATTTAGGCCTCTGACGTTCCAGGTCATAGCCCGGACGGTGTCTATAGGAGTGTCAGTGTCCGTCACGGGGGGTCTAGACATCTACAGCAGATAAAGGTTGTACCCAAATAGTGAGCAGCGGCAAATCTTGCATGCATGAGGTCATCTATAACAGCCAGTGAACATTCTACGGATGGCGGCCCCCCCTCAAAGTCCCCCCCTCACCCACCCACAGCAGACCCTCCCCAACCTGGTCCGTCAGTCTCCCACTGTCCCTCCCTTCTCACCCCGATACCAACAAAACCTCAAAACATACCAACAAAACAAAGCATAAAAAGCATAGTGCGCGGGGGCAGTGGTAGCCCAGGGACAGAAGTACCTCCAAAAACTCTCAGATTACTCGTGTAGCCATCCGCCCGCCCCCCGCCGTGCACTGTAATTCAGAGTAGAGCAACATTTCCTTGACCAAAGACTCCCCATTGCAGAATCCCAGGATCCCCCCCTGCACAGAGAAGGAAGAGCAGGCATTATTACCAACGTGGTACAAGACTGAGTTGCAACCAGGGAGTGTGGTACTCAGTGTTCATAGTGCCTCCCCTACCCCCGCTCCCCATTTCACTTATCTGGAGATGTCGCCCGCCACACAGTTCGAACCTTCCAGTTCAGTGGTTACCATACGAGGAATGTTCTCACCGGCCTCTGTCGCCGGATACTGCCGCAGAGACCCATAGTTCGCCGCTCCCAGCGCCGATTTAGTCCTGTTCCTCGAGCTGGCTGTCGCCCCCGCCGCCTCCGGGGTTTCCTCGCTGTGCGAAGCCTGTTCCCTCGACCAGTGGTTCATGGCCTGTTGCAAAGCCTTGGGGTCCGTGAATATGTGTGAATTCCCTCTTCGATTGACTCGCAGCTTAGCAGGGTATAACAATGCATAGTCCAGCCCCATTTCCCTTAGGCGCTTCTTGTGTGGAAGGAATTTTTTCCGCTCTTCCTGTACCTTAGCCGTAAAGTCTGGGTATAGGGATATGGCATACCCCTCGTACTGCATCTGTCGCTTGGCCCTGGCCAGCTTGAGCGCCACGTCCCTGTCACGGTAGTTCAGCAACTTAGCTATAATGCGCCTGGGGGGCGCCCCTGGCTTCGGGCTATGGGCTAGTGTTCTGTGCGCCCTCTCTACTGTGAACATACTCGAAAACATGTCTACACCCAGCAAGGTCCTCAGCAGCTTCTAGAAGAAGAGTTCCATGGGGCCTGTGTTTGTACTTTCCGGAAGGCCCATAATGCGTAGGTTGCATCGCCTCGAGCACGCTTCCAAATCCTCGGTTTTGTCCTGAAGGGCTTGCATCGTCCTTTCCATCCTCTTATTCGCCGTGTCTATGTCGGTCTGCGCCTACTCCACTTCTGTCATTCGTCTTTCAGCCATATCATGGCGCTCTGCGTGCTTGTCTAGTCTTTCCGCCATGCGGTCCATCCTGTAAGACATGGCGTCCATTTGGTGCCTAGAGCTGATATGCTTGTCTGTATACTCTGTTCCATCGAGAGCAGCATGGTTTTAATATCTGAGATTAGGCCTTGAGCTTCGGCCGTATTCGCTGCCGTCTCGACCTCCGTCTGTGGGCTCTGTTGCAACAGTCGCTTCTGCGCAAATGGCAGATTGCTCTGTGTTCGGTCACCTTTGCCCATCGTGAAGACCGGTCTTGTCGTGGCGGGGCGGGTGGTCTGTCCCGGGCTCCACAGGGGACCCTCTTCCTATGAGGAGCTGGCTGTGACCTACCCGCTTTGCGTGAGTTATGGCGTGGATTCAGCTCTTCCGGTGCCTGCCAGCTTCCTTGTCTCGAGTAGTCAACACCCGGAGATCTCGGCTAATTATTATATGCGTGCGCCAGCAATGCAGGGCCTGGCTTGTGCGCCCAGGGTTGTCCGGAAATACCCGTTCTTGGAGGTCGAGTGCTTGGTAGGGCCCCGCCTGGGACAATGGGCGTCCTCTCACCTCCGAGGAGTCTGACATAAACCTCAATGCCTGGGTAATTGAAGAGCACTGGGCCTTCCCATCCGCCGATAATGCTCCTCAAAATGGCCCGAGCACGCCAGGGTCCTCCCCGCCGCCACAGAGGCAGCCCTGCAATCACTGCCGAGGGTTCGGCCGGGCAGCGTTCCTATGATATGGCCCGTTCACAGGCAGCCCGATACACCCTGCGTTCTCACCGCTACGAGGCCAGCCGCTACCTCCGTCTCAGCCCCAACGGCTAGTTTTGGGAGCAAGGGACTGCTCCGTTCTCGAGCAGCGCTCCGCCAGCTGTAGATCTCCTGCCCAACCGAGGGGTAGTTCCGTATGATGGGGCGTCCCAGCCCTCCCAGCGTGTGCAGCCCCCGGCGGGCCCTGGATGCGTCCGGCTGAAAAGGCCCGGGCCGCGTCACTGACGGCGGCCGCACGTCCTGCCACGTCGCCCTGGCAAGAGGAGTACGGGAGACCGCGGTCGAGCTGCCTACCACATCCGGAGCGCAGACTGGTCGTATCGTAGTCTCCGGCAAGCAGACTCTCCACCTCGGGTGCTTCTGCTGCGCGCCTCGCTTTTAGTTATCCGGGGGAGCAGGAATCGGGAGGCTGTTGTCACTCCAATCGGTATTATTGCAGGATAAATGTTACAGGCACGGCGGAGCTACGGTCTCAGGCCGCCATCTCGCTTGCCGGCTAGCTCCGCCCCCATGCACTCAAATGAATTGGACTGGATGCATGTGTCACGTTAGAAAAGTGTCCAATGTTTAATTGAGTGAATAGAAGGATCTGTCTCACAAAACAATGGTAACTCGAGGGGGGCAGTGCAAAAAAAAAGAAAAACCCAAACCTCGCCATTCTCAGCGTCTTCTGATAAGGAAGATGTTAAGAAAGGTGGGTCCAAAGTCAGCGATAAGAACAGACCGCAGCCTTAAGCAGCAGGAAACCTAAACCTGGAGAATCAGGGGCCACGTGGCACTGGTGACTGAAGGACGGGACATGGATTGAGTGAGAAAGAACTGTGCCATTCATCTACTATAGCAGTTTTATATTCTAAAGTGGCAGGCACAATGTGTGTATAAAGAGGAAGAGGATTAATATGCCAAACTTACACCAAACTGCTATGAGGGAGACATAGCCAAAATTCTCGACTGACTGGACGATGCCTACATTTGTTTTGGTTGCCAGTCCACTTTACAAGGGGATAGAACCCTGGCATTTTAGAGCACTCTATGCAGATAATGTTGGCTAAACCCGCTTTTGATTTTGAGTTTACACATTCTGCCCTTAATGCATGTTTAAATGTTGTGGCAATGGCGCATTCTAATGTACCTTTTACCAGCAATATGATTCAAAACTGAAGAAAAAGGTGCATTTCAAAGCACACTGAATCAGAAACGCTGATCAAACAGGGGTCTTGCCGTTTTTCTGTAATAACGTTGAGGAAAAATGCCCATTGAGGCAGGTAGCTTAAGTCAAATTTGGGTTGCAATTAACTGTCATTTTCTTTCCGGTTCTTTCCGGGTTTGGGACTCTCCCCCCGACAATTGAAATAACTCTGAGACATACAGTGCATTTTAAGGGAAATTTTTCCAGTTCTACTGATCAAAACTGCCATGTTCACTTTTTCCCATTTCGACCAGTTAGGTTTGTGTTGTCAGTCAGTACACAAATGCCCTATTAGGTACACATTCCCATGCTTATATCACATTATAGTGTCGTTGAGTGCGCGTTTACTTGCTAGTATTACGGTAATCCAGTTGGGTGCACACTCCTATGCCAATATACCCATACAAATTAAGCGCATGTTTTCATGCAAGGTGTACAACTGTTGCAGATGGATTTACACTACCATGCCTAATTCAGATTTGCCGCAGTTACGTATACATTTTCGTGCAATTATCACAATCCCACTGTTAGGTACACATCTACATGCCTGTATCACCACTGAACTTAGACACGTCGGAGCATGTTATGTTGCAAGCAGCTATATCCTCATTTAGATACCTAGCAACCCACCGTTACATAGATGTTGTCACCTGTAAGAAATCGGGTTGTTGGTTGTCTAGGGTGGGAGCCCTGGACAAGCGGAAACCACAATCCTTGTCAAGGTTAGGCTCAAGCCAACCCGAAGCTAACCTGTTCTCAACTCTTTGGAAGCTCAGCACAGAGCAGTCAGGCTTAACTTAGAGAGAATGTCACAGCGCCTCTCACCAGGTCGGGTCACCCCCTTGCTACTGCCGATTCCTGCTCCTGCCTTCGCCAGAGTTCCCGCCTGCCTAGCTCCTGACTGCCGACGCCCCCCTGCCCCCGAGCGGCCCAGCCACAGCTGAGCCGCGTCCGACAGTTTTCCCGCCGCTGACCCCCCTGCGGCCCCGCCCACCACCGGCCCATTGGCTGCCCCGCTCCCGCCGCCCAGCTGACCCGCCCTCCCGTCCCCCTTCTTATGTCGCCTCCAGAGCGACCGCGCAGCGGACGCGCGCAGCGGGAGCACCGATTGAGCGCCGAAGGTGCGCCAAAGGTAAGCCCGTCTGCGCCCGTCCGCGCCTGGACCGCGTCCAGTGCCACGACCCCTGGCTCCCGCAGACACCAGCCCACCCGCCGGACCTACGACGCCACCGAACTCTGCGCACTCAACGCCGGCCGAATCCCGGAATGCTATCGAGCCACCCCGAGACGCACTCACGGACCCTTCTGCTGCCACTCCTGCAAGTTCACCTGCATCCGGACCTGCACTACTCCAGCACCGACCAAGACGAGCAACAGCAGCAGCCACCTGAAATGCATCCTGCTCAACACCCGCTCCGTCCACAGACACGCCGTCGAGCTCTGGAACCTGCTCGACACTACATCCCCAGACGTCGCCTTCCTCACGGAAACCTGGATGAACGCCTCTTCAGCGCCCGACATCGCCATCGCCATCCCAGACTGCTACAAGATCATCCGGAGGGACCGCATCAACCAGACTGGAGGAGGCATCGCCATCATCCACAAGAACACCATCCGCATCACGACCAACACCGACGACACCCTCGCACCCGCCGAGCACCTGCACTTCCAGGTACACATCAACCCCAAGACCACCCTCAGAGGCACCCTCATCTACAGACCCCCGGGACCACGCACACAATTCAGCGAGGACATTGCCGACTTCGTCAGCCCGCACGCCCTCCCCTCCGCTGACTACATCCTCCTCGGGGACCTCAACTTCCACCTGGAGAACAACAACGACCGCAACACCACCACCCTGCTGGACAACCTCGCAAACCTCAGACTCAAGCAGCTGGTGAACACCCCCACCCACTACGCCAGACACACACTCGACCCCGTCTTCTCATCCAGCAAGGACATCGCCTTCAGCCACGCCATCGGACTCCACTGGATGGACCACAGCTGCGTCCACTTCAGCTTCAGAAGGACCACGATCCACCACCACCAGCAACAGGTTGCACGCAGAAGCTGGAACAAGATCACAACCGACCAGCTCGCGACTACCCTGAGCAAGAACCCACCCACCAGCGCAACGAACCCCAGCCAAGCGGCCACCAACCTCATGAAGGGGATCAGCGACTGCGCAGACGACCTCGCCCCCCTGAGGACCCCGCCTTGCAGACCGGGCAGCAAGAGAGCTCCATGGTTTCACCGACGAACTCAAGAGCTCCAAGAAGAACTGCCGAGCCGGGGAGGCGCTAGGGGGCGCACAGCGGAATGGCTGCCTGACTCGCAGCTCCGCCGGGCGATCCCGAACAAAGTGATCCATTGCCGCTAACACCCACCCACCAACGCTACACGACTATGTAATAGTGTGGGAAGGTGTTGGGCAGCGCCGGACCGATGCAGCAGATGAAATTACCCCCGCAAAGCTGAGGATTGCCGAGATCATCGTGGGGAACGCCGGACTGCCTGACAAGATGGCCGGCGGTTGCAGACAGTAACGCTATACACTACAGCGTTCCCAGCAACGGACGACCCATACATTCCAACAATCGTCGCCGGAGGTGAGCGCAGGTTGCTGGGACTACCGACGCTGATTTGCGCTGCAATTATCCCTGGGGATTACCGGCGGGGCTCTTCAGTGCTCCGGCCGGATGCCTGACAACATGGCGGCGATCGTTTTGAAACTGGCGGGCTCGGCAGTGTAGCGCCGGCGGCCCAACTCTCTGCCTCCTATGCTTGCGGCCAGCGGAAAAACGTGGAGAACGACGGGGACATAACATCACCTGCCGGGTAACTGGGGAAGGCACAGCGCAGAAGACCTGCTGCCACTCACGCTGGTAACGAGGGAGAGCGCGCTCATAGGGAAGGAAGCCATCGAGTACTAGCTTTGCCTGCAGGGCCAGGGGCAAAGGAAGCCCCCACCAAAAGCACCCCGCGAAGACAAGAGCGAGCCCCCCCACAACGCATCGTAGGGAAGATGGAGTGACCAGGTAGCGCCCCCATCCATACTCCTCACAAGCTGGCGAGAGTCAACTGAAAGGGGTCATATTAGAAGCAGCACTAACACTACTGGCAGCAGCTGGCTACCACAAACGTGGAAACACGGCGGCACCGGCCAGAGTAACGAGGGCATCTGGAACCACAGGGAAGAAAAGGCATTCACCACCCGCCGCCATGGGAAAACCGGATAAGCAGCAGCCGAAACTCTCCTTTGACAACAGGAAAGCGACTAAACCTACAGACGATATAACGGAGGCCGGAGGATCTGCGGAGTCGCAGCCCACTACCAACATAGAGAAGATATTGATAGCGATCCAATCAAATCTACAGGACATAAACGGTAAACTGGATAATCTGACGTGCAGGATGGATGGCATGGCTGCGCGACAAGAAAAGCATGGCGAACGGTTGGACGAGGCCGAAACGAGGATTACGGCCGTTGAAGATGAAGCGCGAACGTCCACAACTAAATGCGCGGGAATGGAACGCATCCTCGAAGTCATAAAAGCGAAGGAGGAGGATTTGGAAGCGCGCTCGAGGCGCAACAACGTGCGAATCATAGGCCTGCCGGAATCAACCAACACGGGGCGTATGGAACAATACATAGAAGGTCTCTGTAAAGATGTATTTGGGGCGGAGGCCCTGTCGCAGATCTTCATAGTGGAACGAGCCCATAGATCATTGGGCCCCAAACCACCGCCCGGCGCCGCACCGAGGCCGATTGTGGCGCGGATCCTTAATTACCGCGACAGAGACACGATCCTCCGACTGGCTAGGGAGAAGGGCAAAATCTCACATCAAGGCAACTCACTGGAGTTTTATCCGGATCACACGGTCGCTGTTCAGCAGGCACGCAGGGAGTACGCCGCAGTGAAGGCCAAACTACGAGAGCTGAACATAGGTTATTCTATGTTGTATCCTGCACGACTTCGTGTGGTATGGAAGGAACAGACGGTTGTACTGGCGACACCAAAAGCGGCCCTTGAATTTGTCAAGAAAATACATCGTGAAGCGAGGTCCGACTCCCGTAACGATCAGAACAGGGACTCAGACTGATGCAACTGGAAATGTCCTTCGTCGAACAGTGGTGAGAATTGCTGCGTGAAAGATTACATTAGCCGGCTGCTGAATGATCCTCAGCAGGTCAGAGCAAGGCTGGCTAGCACAAGACTACTGAAGGTGAGATGGTGGCGTTTATATTTTACATTGACCAGCGGCAGGGTGGGGTGCACCAGAGGGGCCGGGTAGGTAATGGAATCCTATCTTGATCTATGACGGATGCTGATGGCTGGACACTGATGCCGGGTCCCCCCACTGGACACAGATCATGATGCCGCCTCAAACTGTTATCAATGCCACCACTGTGCAGCCAGATCAGCTCCTATTATATTGGAAATGCTCGCAGACTCATTTAACTGGGGTGTTATAGCGATAGTGGTAGTGTACCCTTGAAGACTGTGATGCGCTACACATTGCAGGGCATAGCATGCTTAAGGTGTATCACCTATGCACGATACTGTTTAACGAACCATGTGTGACCAGACAGAGGAGATGCGGGGGGGCTACCATGATTGGGCTGTACCTGGTTTGGACCCTGCTATGGACATCTATCCGCTATGAGAAACGATTGTATATCCCCAGCGGATCCTCTGCTGGCTGCATCAGGGTGTGGGGTGATGGTGGGTCATTGGGATGGTGGTTAATGGACACATGCATAGCGATCATGTTCGATTCATTTGAGTATCGCCCGCATCCGGCCTCCGGATGTAGGGTTGTGCCACTGGCGGTCCTCCATGAGGGTAATACCCGACACAAGTTCTAGTATGAGCACCAAGTTGTTGTTTAAATGGTTGAGGGGAATGTGCTCTGCAGGGGTATGGCTTCGGCAGGTTGGGGATGCTGGAGTGGGTGGGATAAGGGGCGGGGGGGTATTTGACTGTTCTCGAAGACCGAAGGTATTGCAACTGTACGCATTATTTAGATATACACTGAGAAGGTTTGTGAATGTAACATACGATTACTGTGATGGGTGGGACTGGGCTCCTACTGGGGGGGGTTGGGAACTAGGCGGATTGTTTGCGTGTGCAGGAATGAATGATACGGCAACCAATGGGTACGCCAGGTTCTAGAACTGTAAGCAAGAGCGGACTAAACGTCCTTACGTGGAATATACGGGGGTTATCACACCCACAGAAAGTCAGACAAGTATTTGCCAGTCTCACCAGATGGAATATCGACATTGCGTTCCTGCAGGAAACGCATCTGGCTCCACATACCCACGCTACACTGGGGTCGAGATGGGCGAGTTCGTCATACAGAGCCTCATACTCATCCTATTCAAGGGGGGTGCTCACTCTGGTTAAGAAAGGGGTACACTTCGAAGAAAGGCAGGTGACACAGGACCCAGCTGGCAGATATGTGATTGTGGCAGGCAAACTATGGGGGCAACACATAACACTCCTTAACATATATGGCCCGAATATTGATGCACCTGACTTTTATCGGGAAATCTGGGGACACTTGCAGAAACACGCGGGCACGCGCATATTATGCGGGGGGGACTGGAATGTGACACTGCAGGACGGGCTGGACCGATCCTCCCAATCCGTGGAACAGCACAAACAGGCGAGGCTTATGATAGGTCACATGATGAGCGATCTGGCATTAGCTGATATCTGGAGACTACAACACACTACCGATCCTGGCGCTACTCACATCACCGCATCACACAATAGTTGGTCCAGACTGGACTACTGGCTGGGTACCAAGGATGTTGCACTGTGGGCGCGTAGGGTGCAGGTACTGCCACGCACACTGTCAGATCACAACCCGGTTCTATTACAGCTGGACATCCCGCACTACACACCCCCCCCCTTCCACTGGCGATTTAACGCACAGGCCCTCACAGACCCTGTATATGTTGACACCCTGACCAAAGCGATAAAGGACTACTTCGCTAATAACTCTCAAACTACGGACGACCCATGTCTACTCTGGGAAGCCTTCAAGGCCACAATAAGGGGCGTCTGCATTAGCACCACCATAGGGGTACTCAAAGACATCAGATGCCAGATCCGCCGCTGCGAAAATCAAATGAGGGACATTGAGTTACAATATGAAAACACACAGGACATATTGTTGTTGCCCAAATTGCGCGACTTGCACACAGAACATGCGGATTTCCTGACGTCGGAAATCAAGTATCTGGATCGCGAACATGCAGCCAGGGCTTTTGGTGAAGGGGGCAGACCAGGAAGTGTACTGGCGCGGAAAATATGTGAGGGCCGGGGGCATTCAGCTATACTCCGGGTCAAGTCAGGAGCAGGTGTAGTTCAAACGCACTCAGCAGACATAGTCAAATGTTTTGCAGAATCTTACAGCGCATTATATCAATCTCAACCCACAGCTACAGCTGAGTAAACTTACGAATACCTCCATGATGTGGCGATTGGCTGGCTGTCAGATGCCCATCGGGAATATCTGGCTAGGCCAATCACGGTTGAGGAGGTCACTGAGGTGATCGCATCGCTCCCTAACGGTAAAGCGCCAGGCCCGGATGGGTACACATCCGAATTCTACAAGAAATTTGTGGATATCATTGCCCCATATTTGGTGGACATGTACGGCACCTCATTTGAAGGTTCACTGCTCCCCCCCACGCTGCGCGAAGCTATGATTATTGCACTCCTCAAACCGACCAAAGACCCGGAGAGTTGCGACTCCTACAGACCCCTCTCCCTGATCAACGTGGACTCGAAAATACTTGCGAAATTACTAGCTGTCAGATTGTCCCCCCTGATGACTCGTCTAGTGCTTCCGGACCAAGCGGGGTTTGTTCCCACAAGGTCCACCTCACATAACACCAGGTCCTTGTTCGCTCTGGCGCACTATCTCAAACCCTCGGTTAAAGCTGTGGCCGTAATGCTCGACGCTGCTAAAGCGTTCGATTCCATCGAATGGCGTTACATGTTAACCGTCCTTAATAGGATGGGTTTTCCTAAAAGATTTGTCCAGTGGATTTCTCTGTTGTATACCAAACCGTGTGCGAGAGTCCGGATAAATGGGTACGTTTCGGCCCCATTTGACATTGGTCGGGGAACGAGACAGGGATGCCCCCTATCGCCGCTGCTCTTCGCACTAGCGCTAGAACCGCTGGCGTGCATAGTGCGCCAAAACTACAGAGAATCGGCATTGCAATTTGTGACTAGACCACTGCACATATCGCTATACGCGGACGACATGTTGCTATATGTTCGCGATCCAGAAACACATCTTAACCCGCTCCTCAGGGAGTACATCCGATTTGGGGGCCACTCGGGGTTGGCAATAAATTGGTCCAAGTCCTCAATAATACCTCTCACCGATTCCACTAATTCCTTCGCAATAGAATACCCGCTAGAGTGGCAGCAGGACCCGATACGCTACCTGGGAGTCATGTTTCACAGAGACCCAGATGAAGTCATGCGTGCGAATTATGGAGTAGTGATCACCAAACTGGAGGACAAGGTCAGGCGTTGGATACACCTGCCATTATCCATGGCTGATCGAATAGCGATCGTCAAAATGAACATCCTGCCTAAGCTGTTATATCTCTTCAACAACATTCCCATCACGCCTGCGCGGGAGGTCTTTCGGCGCATAAAATCCCTGGTACTAACACTGATTTGGGCAGGTAAACAGGCCCGCATTGACCTGCAGACGCTAACGCTCCCGATAGCAAAAGGCGGCTTTGGGGTGCCCGATTTTCTCCTATATTATCTCTGTGCTCAGGCACAATACGCAGCATACTGGTACCATGAGGTCCCCTACATAACACACGTGGCCATTGAGGAGGGAGACGCCCACCCGGTCCCCCTGTCGGCGATATTGTCCCACACTAGACCCCCGCTCCACTCAAGGGACATCAACACGGTAGACACCACGATTAAGGCATGGAACAAACTAGGGCAACTGGCTCACAAGACACCATTATATGCACCGAACATGCCACTACAACGTCATCAGGCTTTGTCTGTCACTAGCGAGAAGGTGGGGATGTCGCTACTGTCCAGAGCTGGGATCGACAAAATGGGAGACGTATTTCAGGGGGGCACATTTATGGAACTTGACAGCTTGACCTATATTCAAAATCAGACTCTCATGTTCCGCTTCACATACTATAGATTGACGAGGGCGTTAAGAGGACTTTACCCTTCGTTTCCTGAGGAGCCGGCAACCCTAGCGCCATTACAAATGCTGATCACCACGAATGATCTGTCTCACTTGGTATCCAGACTCTACACTGCTGCACAATCAGACATAGCAGGACACACTCTTAAGGCTAAGGAGAGATGGGATGCACTACTAGACACTCCACTGTCAGAGGTAGAATGGTACAGTTCATGCGCACTGACACAAATGCTAACACCTAACGGAAATCTAAGAATTATCCACTTCAAATACATCCACCAAAGCTATTACACTCCGGTGAAAATGCGCAGATATGGGCTTCAAGAAGACGACAAATGTAAGCGCTGCAATAGGGATGGGGCGGACTTTGTGCATTTGGCATGGAAGTGTGAGCGAGTAGCGAATTACTGGGAGGAGGTCACTGCTGCGCTCTCGGTCATGTTGGAAGATGAGGTGAACTGCACGCCACAGATATGCCTGCTTGGTATTGTGCCCCAATTCAGAGCGCTAAAACGCAAATTCTGTGCTATCGCACTACTATTAGCCAAAAGACAGGTGGCACAATGCTGGCACAGCCGTAAAGTGCCTACTGCAAAGGGGTGGTTACATAGCATGACTACTTGCAGGGATAAATTACAAACGTATGAGGAGTACTTGCCTGCTAAATCGAGACCTAAAGATATGTGGTACTTCTTGACGGACTATCTGAATTCATTGCGAGGAGACGGGGAGGACTAGGGCGATGCTAGAATGTGAATGACTGATGTGAAGGTTATGACCCCCCGAGGGATGCCTTGAGGAAATGTTGGAACACTGCTTAACTCACTGTATTGGATGGGAATGTGAGCAATGAGAGGTCTTCAGTTGGGGAAGTTGAAGTTCGGTTGATAAAATTACAAAATGTAAGACTCATATTGATTGTTCAATACGTGCCCTGTTTGGAACACACAGGGAGGTGCTATCTAACATTCACATATGGACTTATAAGTTTGTCTACGATTGCACTAAAACAAACATAGTAAAATGGCGAGCCGGCCTCAGGGTTGTGGGCTCATGCTGTGTATTCTACTTTATGTTAATAAAGGTCTTACACAAAAAAAAAAAAAAAAAAAAAAAAAAAAAGAACTGCCGAGCCCTCGAGAGAGCCTGGCGCAGAGACCCAACACCGGACAACATGACTGCCCTCAAGCTCGCCACCCGAAAACACCACCAACTGATCCACGCCACCAAGAAAACTGCATTCAAGGAACGACTGAACAACAACGCACCCAAGAGCAAGTAACTCTTCAACATCGTTAAAGAGCTCGCCAACCCCAACGCCGGAAACAACGACATCACCCCTTCGCAAGACCTCTGCAACTCCCTCTCCGTCTACTTCCACAACAAGATCGCGGACATACACAACAGCTTCAGCACTCAACCGACGCACGCCACGACCGAACCACCGCCCCCCACCACCACCCTCCGCGCCTGGACCCTGATCAGCACCGAAGACACCGTCCGCACGATGAACTCCATCCACTCCGGATCTCCGACCGACCCCTGCCCTCACCACGTCTTCAACAAGGCCGACGCTGTCATCGCACCCCACCTGCGGGACATTATCAACACCTCCTTCAACACCCCCACCTTCCCGGAGAGCTGGAAGCACGCCGAACTCAGCGCTCTACTAAAGAAGCCATCAGCCGACCCCACCGACCTAAAGAACTACCGCCCCATCTCGCTGCTCCCGTTCCCTGCAAAAGTCATCGAGAAGACCGTCAACAAGCAGCTGGCCGCCTTCCTCGAGACGACCGGATCCCTCGACCTCTCGCTGTCTGGCTTCCGGGCCAACCACAGCACCGAGACCGCCCTGATCGCAGCCACCGATGACATCCGAGCCCTGCTTGACAACGGAGAAACAGCAGCCCTCATCCTCCTAGACCTCTCCGCGGCCTTCTACACTGTCTGCCACCGTACACTAGTGCAGCGCCTCAACAACGTCGGAATCCAGTAGAAGGCACTAGAGTGGATCATCTCCTTCCTCGCCAGAAGGACACAGAGAGTCCGCCTCCCCCCGTTCGGTGGCTTCTGATCTGAAGTAATCTGCGGCGTTCCTCAAGGCTCCTCGCTCAGTCCAACCCTCTTCAACGTCTACATGAGCCCCCTCGCAAACATCGCACGCCAGCAAAACCTCAACATCCTCTCCTACGCCGACGACACCTAGCTGATCCTCTCCCTCACCAACAACCCCACCACCACCAGAGCCAACCTTCACGAAGGGATGAAAGAGGTAGCCGAATGGATGAAGAACAGCCGCCTGAAACTGAACTCGGACAAGATGGAAGTCCTCATCCTGGGATCTTCACCCTCCGACTGGGACAACTCCTGGTGGCCCCCCGCCCTAGGCAGCGCACCCAAACCAACAGACCACGCACGCAACCTGGGCTTCATCCTGGACTCCTCCCTCTCCATGACCAGACAAGTCAACGCCGTCTCCTCCTCGTGCTTCAACATCCTGCGCATGCTACGTAAGATCTTCCGGTGGATCCCCACCGAGACCAGGAAGACGGTCACCCAGGCCCTCGTCACCAGCCGTCGGACTACGGCAACTCCCTCTACGCCGGAACCACCGCCAAACTCCAGAAGAGACTCCAGCGGATCCAGAACGCCTCAGCACGACTCATCCTGGACATCCCCCGTCGCAGCCACATCTCCGGACACCTGAGAGACCTGCACTGGCTCCCGGTCAACAAGAGAATCACCTTCCGTCTCCTCACCCACGCACACAAAGCCCTACACAACCAAGGACCAGGATACCTCAACAGCCGCCTCAACTTCTACGCTCCCAAACGCCAGCTTCGATCGACCGGCCACGCCCTCGCCGCCGTCCCCTGCATCCGAAGAGCCACCACAGGGGGACGGTCCTTCTCCTACCTCGCCGCCAAGACTTGGAACTCCCTCCCGACTCACCTCCGCCTGACCCAGGACCACCTCGCCTTCAGGAAGCAACTCGAGACCTGCGCCCAAAAAGCACAAACCTTTTTTTCACCCCCCAAAAGAACTCCACAACAGTTTAGAAAACTTGCTAATATTTCTCTCAGTAAAACAAGACCAAAACAATAAAAATCCAAAATACACAAGTGTACAGTTCTTTGAAGTCAATAGCACCAACTGGGGCTATTGTGGCGTCGCGAACAACACAAATCCAACAGCTTAGGGATATGGCGTCGGACAGATTCATAAAACAGTACCTGGAAGTGAAGAGCCCTTGGGGACTTTGCAATGAAATCTGAAGATGAGGTGTTGCGTGCATCAGTTCTGAAAGTTGGGCAGAAGTCGTTGAGGCCTTGGCGTTAAACACTCTGGGGATCAAGCTCCGAGATTTCGAGGTTAGGAGTGCTGACGTTGGCCGGGCTGCAATGTCACGTTGATGCGTCGTGCTCTTCATGAGCGGTGACAACGTCTTTGGTGCAGGCAGCAGTGTGGCATTGGTACTGATCAAGGTTATCGTCAGACCTGGGGCTGTGATGTGAGACGGAGCGATGCGTCGTGCTCGTTACAATCTATGAGTCGATGGGGTTGTCGTCGGTACACTGGGCTGTGATGTCGAGGCGATGCGTCGTGCTTTTCACAAGCAGTGCTCTCCGCTTTGGTACAGGCAGTGGCGTCGATGACAGCGTGAAGAGATGGCGATGCGGCCGTGGCTGCGTTATTGCAGTTGATGCGTTGTGCTTTTCACAAGCGATGACCACAGCTTTGCTGCAGGCAGTGGCATCAGGGACGGCGTCTGGTTTGCTTTTCTGGAGGCTACAGCCCAACCATTCAGTTCCAAGGGGCCAGGGCTGGTTTTGGCACCCCTTATCAATACAGGGCCCACGGCAGAAGAGTCCCAGTGCGGGTAACAAAATGTGGGTGAAGTCTTTGATATGCCTGTGACTCCCAACAGGATGCAAGCTTAACTCAAGCCCTTGGAGAAACTTGGAAAGCGGGATGTAGAAAGCAAAGTTCAGTCCTTTCACTGCCAAAGACAGAACTATTCAAGCAGCAGGCCAACACAGCAAAGCACACAGTAAAGTAGTAGTCTCTCTTAACAGTACCACAGCTCTTCTTCCTGCCAGAATGTCCTCAGTCCAGAAGTGTTGTGATTTGAGTGTGTGAGAGGTCCAGTACTTATACCCCTTTCTGCCTTTGAGGTTGGCAAACTTCAAAGAAAAGTCTTTATTGTGCCCAACACCTGGCCTTTCCCTGACCTGGCTCCATGCACACTACCTGGGGGTGGCGATAGCTTTGTGTGAGGACATGCACTGCCCTATACAGATTCCTCCCACCACTCTAGCTTAGGAAGGCTGCTCAGCCTGGTGATGGCCCATCAGGATATGCTAGGCACACCTCAGCTCCCTTTGTGTGACTGTCCAGAGTGAATGCACAAGAGCCCAACTATGATCCTGGCACAGAATGGTTAAGCAAGAAAATGCCCACTTTCTAAAAGTTAAATATCTATATTGGGGAATGAGCTCTTAACCAGTCAGCAAGGCTAGGCCACTAAAAGTTCAAACAAACATACAATATGCCAATACTGACTCTGAAACTACGAACTTTCATTTTTGTCCATGATCACTATATTTAATAACATTGATCACCGTTAATTTTGTCTACTTTTTTCTTTGCAATAATTTTAAGAAAATGTTTGTTTATACATGACATATTGAAATTCACAGAACATACAATGTAAACATCTCAATGCTATTCAGTGCAATATATTGTTACCCGCCCCACATGTAACAAAATACAATTGCACAGACAAATCATTACAAACCAACAAATATCACAAATAAAACGCCTCCATGAATGTGAAAGTGCTTCATGGGTGCTAGTAAACGATAAATAAAAATAAGTAAGCCCGGCCACTGTACTTAAAGCAGACCACACTGCTAAAATAAAGAAAGAAAGAAACGTGGCCGCTATAGTTACAGCGGGCCCCCATCAGTAATTATAATTAAAATAAAAGCTGGTGGCGTGCTGCAACGTAGTGGGTGGTATAGGGGCAAATCCTTAAACAAAATAGTGCTGACAGCCAAGATAAAGCAGAATGTGTAACAAGACAAGTAAAAGGAGCAGTTGTTATGGGAGGTAACAAATGCAGACAAGGCAGTACCAAGGAGGGACTAACAAGACTGATACTGACTCCAAAGCCAGCGTTTATGACGGACAATGACACAATCCAATAAAAAATATGAGCGGAGAGTGGGCGGGGCTTCAAAGCCATACTCCAATACTGCATGCCTTCGCAGCAAAGCATGCGCTGCCCAGGCTCGACCTAAAAAAATAGAGAGAAACAACTGCAGAATCGTGGGAGCCTTGAATGCAGCCAGTCTGCACCAGAGTTAAATATTTCAGTGGTACAC
Organism: Lissotriton vulgaris; assembly: GCF_964263255.1. NCBI lineage: Eukaryota > Metazoa > Chordata > Amphibia > Caudata > Salamandridae > Lissotriton > Lissotriton vulgaris. The sequence continues at coordinate 399,827,599 of NC_141685.1, read as the reverse complement.
TGCAGTGAACAGCAACATGAATAGATTGCAAGCTCGACCATATTATTGCATTACTGTCCTTTGGCCTGCAGACGTTGACATCAACCTTTGGGGAGGCGCACTTTTCTTTTAAAAGCCTATAATTATGGACAAATTGCGTCCGTAATTAATGATATAATCCTTTAGGAAGACTAGAGGACAAAAATACAGACAGTGTGAGCCCACCTTAGAGAATGGTCAGAGAAACAGCCTTGCAAAGCACAGTAGTATAAATTATATCCATAAAGAACACCTAGGTAAAAGACACGCCTAGCCAGTCAGTACCAGCACCAGCACCAGTTTTAAAAGACCCCACCACTGGAATCATTAAAAAAATAAAGGCCTCATACCTGCAAATACCTTTATGCTCGAAAATACATCTCTGCAACACCAGTGTAAGAGGGAACTCATTCAGCTTAGTACCCCTATAAGATGTTCCATAGCCTTGCTGAGCACCATAGTCAGTGAGATATTCCTCACCAGCCGTCCCTGCTAAATTCGAAGTTGAGTTATTCATTTCCATCCTTGCACAGCACCAAAATGTTTGTGGTGAGATACAGAGTGGTAAGTGACACCACCGGACTTCCTGTAAGTGAGTTTAAGTGGAAGTGTAGCCAAACTGGGGTTGACTGTGATCCTCAAACCAACACTAGGCACATGCAGGTCCTATAGCCAAGATCGCGGAGAATTTGTCTTGGTGAGGGAAGAACCCTTTCATTCAATGCCTTTCGCTTAAACCAGCTTGTTGCCTGAAAAGCAACTCCCAGAAGGCTTGGGGTTCAAGCTAAAGATCATTCCAATAGAAACCATATAATTCCACCTCAACGCTCTGTTTTACCTGCTCAAGCTTCTGTATTCTGGCAGCGCTTAAACTTCAATTTACAAAGTACTTGTCACACAAAGCCAGTAAATTACTGAAACTTTTACTATAACAGCAAAGAATAACGGATTTTAATTTGGTAAAACACCATTCACGCTACTTGGATGTAGCTTGGTGCCACCCAGCTTTGTATGGTCTGCCGACATCGTAGTAGCCCTCATGCTGTTGATTGTCAGACACACAGGTTTGTGTAGACTAAATACTCAAATGTGTGCATTTGAGTTCATTAACATGCCGGCTCATGTTTAAGAGGGACCTTGTCTAAATGTATCTGAGATGGAAACATGTTCAAGCAACAATACTCGAATCAGATGTGCAGTTGACTGTTTTTTCTATTTCAGCTACTCAAGCCATTGGCTGCCAAGTCCTGTTCTGGTGAATAAATGGCGACCGTTGATGACTTAAAGTTTCAAGGTTTGTCTTAATTCAAAGTTTGGCTGTTTGTCGATCTCTTGTTACCTGCAACTCTACAAGTTCTGAATAAAATTAAGTACTGGAATGGATCTGTAGACAAACTGTGAATATGCACGTTCTTACAAGTGACGTCTAGAAAGCTCTTTTTCTTAAATGCAAATATAATAAAGAATTATGTTCTGTTTTTTTATAGCACAACTCCCCCATGAAGGGTTCAAATTGTTGTACAGATAGGACATAGATTTGTAATAGTGTCTGATGTACAGCGTAAACTTAGCATTTTTTAGAGATAAATGAGGTAGTAACAGGGCTGCGATATGGTGGGGTAGATCACTTGTGTGGTATAGGCGCAAACAATGTGTACAGTAGTTTTAATAGGCTGCATTCCCAGGATTTCAGAGAACTGTACAAAAAGCTAAAATCTGATGCGTAGTTGTATGTTGTGCAGCCGCTGCATTATGAAATCATATTTGACAAACTTAGCTGAGAGTGAGGGCAAGTTGCAAGGCACATAGTAGGCAGGACAAATAATGAAGAATAGGCCATGCTGTTCTAACAAATTAATAAAAAAAACTGTAGTCCTAAGAGTTCGTGGTTGAAGGGCATCAGAGAAATGTACAAATGGACCCTAAACAAAGTGCAAACCTTTGTCAAAAAAAGCAGCATATTTGGACAAACTTAGTTGAGCTTGCCATCCTTTCGAGGCACTTATCTGAGAGGGCAGCTAGTGAATTAGCGTTGTTCTGGTAGGTTAATATAGAGTTTAGTAGCTGACTAGGAAAGGCACAAGTGTAAACAACCCATCCATTTGCATTGATATTCAAGATATAACTGTTCAGCTATCTAGGGGCCGAGGAGTATCTCAAAGGGTTGAAATCAGAGTGTATGAGGTGTGAAGTGAAAGGTAGGAGGAACACAATGAGCGAGCAATATAGTAAGGAATGCTCGATTTTCAGGAGAGACATTGCAGAATTACAGAACAAGCGTAAAAAATGTTGTGTGAGTCAGTTTACTGTTGGAAAAGCCTACTGGTGAGTCATTCAGATACAGATGTTTCTTAAGGGGCAGATTCTTAAGGATAGATTTAAATTTTTTAAAAGTAAAAGCTTTCTTGATAAAAGGGGGGAGGGTATTACAGATTCTGGAAGCAATGCCAGGGAAGGCTCAGGAAAGCCTGGTCTTCATCTTAAAGAGAGCAGTGAAGAGAGATGACAATTGTTAGCACAACATGCCCCACACTTTATAATTTGTGTTCGCTTCTTTCTCCGTTTCGTCTCCCAATGGGTAACAATAAAGCTGTCTAAGAGGTCTGAGTTAGGGAATCGGTGTTACAGTTGGGGTTCATTTAGTTTGAGACCTGGTTATCACATTCCATTTGATTTTGGGTAGACTTCTTTTTTTCTAGCAAGAGCAATTAATTTGTGTTCACTCATCAAATTTGACAATGAGAAACTGCTGATCTCTATAAAAACAAGGTTGATTTATCTTAGATTTAGAATATATAAAAATTTGTACTCCGCTCCTATCATTGAAGAACATTTTTATATCTTTCTTTTTTTTTAAATTATAGCAGTTAGTAACAACAAACTTAAATAGACAATCAAAATACTAGTATCATTGATATACATGCGAGATAATAAATGGCCGTCAAATTTAAATAAATAGGAACCTATACAGCCTTGCTAGCAGTAAGACCTATTCTTGTTGATTATACATTGCTTCCTTTTCAAAGATAAAAATAAGCCTAAACCTACCTCCCACCCCAGATTTTGAAAAGTTTGCCTAATACTTTGCAAATATAGTTTTTCCTTCCCCTCAATTCGAGACATCTTGAGTAGCCATTGGGAGAATGTTGGGGGGCTCAGCCACTTTCCATTTTTGCAGAATCAGAGACTTAGCGACAAGCGATGCAATAAAAATATAAAAATATACTGTTGCTGTTGAAATAGAAATAGATAAGTTGAGTGTATTGATAATTCCTAAGAGGACAGTATTCGGTTGACGGACTAAGTTTATTTGGGGCTTGTTGCTAAGCCAGTGAAAAGTTTGCTTCCAAAACTCAGTTAAAGTTGGACATGAAAGCAAATATGAAACCATTCCCCATTGGATCAATTACATCTAAAGCATGTTCCCGAAACGGAAGGATACATTTTATGAAGGCGAGATGGGATATAATAAAGTTGCCACTTGCAAAAAAAAGCCATGCGTTTGAAATTGGCTTTCCTCATGGCTTTATGCGCCCATATATTATACGCTCTCCATGTTTGCATATCTACCCTACAGCCTGTAGAGCTCTGAATCTTTTGTAGTGCTTGTGATACTACTTTAATATCTTTCTTAAACAGAATATGGATATTTTTCATGAAAATATAACAGGCATAACGCCTATTAGCAATGAGGCCCCGGCCTAGGTTAGCGACATAAAAAGTCGCGCTAACAGGGGTTATCACAGGAATTTTAACACCTGCTCAAAACATGACTTAGCCATTATACTCAATGGGAGGTGGATTCTAAGGTTGAATCCACCCTTGCCTAGTAAGAAGGTTTACGCTAGCGATAAAATATTTATCGCTGTTTTACTTATATTTTTGGTGGGTTTCGCCGCTATCGCTGGATCTGTTATCGCATTGGAGAAAAACTTTGGTAATAACACGCTATCTCCGCGATAAGATCCAGCGATAGACAGCGATAATAAAATATGCGCCAAGCGCGATTTGCAATATTTATCGCACACCCTTGCTAATATGCCCCTAGGTTCTAACGTGTACGATTCCTGTGTGACGTCAGGTAGAGATTGTTTCTTGGTCATGCTTGTCTGGAATCAAGGTAGCCCTTTTTGCATTACTAGCCAGCTGACCACCATATATGAAGCTCCTGGCCTTGGACCAAGGGGAAGTATGATTCAAAAATTTAAATAGCCTTTAATCTAAAGAGAATCCAAATTCCAACAAGAAAACCCCTATCCTAACCAAATTGCAGTGCCCGTCTCGCCTTTACATCCAAGAACTGAGCCCCATAACCATGGCCAAGTTGCACTGCTGCCCCCAAAACATTTCCAAAGTAGCAGAGGCCTCATACATTCTTTCTAAAACAATAGCGACACCCCAATACTGACCAAAGCAAAAGTGATCGTCAAAGATAGACCAAACATGCTAAAAGCAGTACAAACGCTAATACACTCAATCAAGCTACAATGAGCATCAAACATTGCCCAAAGCAGAAGTAATCCCCAAAGACAGATCAAAAATGCTAAAAGCAGTGCAAACCCTCATACTCTCCTTCAAGCAACACTAAGTACCAAACATTGCCCAAACAGAACTGATTCCCAAAGACACACTAAGCCAATTAATGCAGTGCAGATCCAAAATAGTCCATTTAGCAAATCTTAGCATTTGCAATGCCAATAGCTCAAAGTTTCACTAATGCGAGACCTATTGCATTGCAAATGCTTGTTCTTCTTAGTCATCTGGAGCTAGTTTCAGGGCCTGGGGAGCCACCTAAATACTAAATTTAGGGTTGTTTAAGGGAGTGTGTAGGGCCAATAGGCACCTCACCTTACACCCTCAATTATGACAGCCTTCTGTGGGAGGGAGCATAGTCCTAGCCCTGATTGGAGGGGTCCCCCTACTTTCAAGATGGCGGGGACTGAAAGGTGTGCTTTACCTCGCCTCCTTCACCTTAGGGGTGGAGTTGGAAGAGGTAGACACACCTCCTATTCTTCCTAGGGTTTTCCCCGGACATACTGGTTTGTAAACCGGGGGCTGCCATCTGCTGCTAGTAGCAGAGGCTGCGGGTCGCATTACAACTTCGGCAGCCCTTGAAGCTTCCCTCTTGCGCACTGTGCCCATCTTGGGGGAGGAAGTGTGGCACCCTTGCCCAGGCTGTACTTTGTTTCTGGTCCAGAGAGCAAAGGCTCCAGACCCAGGGGTCCATAAACATGTCTGGTGGTGGCAGGCTGCCTAAAGCCAGTCTGTTGCCACACCAGGGTTGGTATGTTTTCAGGGGGCACCTCTGAGTATATGGTTCAATAAATCCCACACTGGCATCAGTGTGGGTTTATTAAGCAAAGTAGTTTACCAAACACCCCTGGGTTCAGAGAAACCATCATGGTGCAGTTGTTGAGTTACCAGCCTATGCACTCTTTATGGCTTCCCTAGCACTTATAATATCTAAGAATGGATTAAAATGTTGTAGGGGCATATCTGCTATGGTATAGTGCAGCGTTTCCCAAACTGTGTTCCGCGGACCCCCATGGGTCCGTGACACATTCCTAGAGGGTCCGCAGGACTTGAGTGCTTGCCGTCATTGTAAAAAATGAAAAACTGCCCTCACAGCACATAAGAGCTGTAAATGTTGGTGCAGGGGCGGCAAGACTACAATACAATCTGGCCAACCTCGAACGGACAGGAAGGCTCTTCTCATCTGACACTGCATGTGAGTGTTTAATTAGTGTGTGTACACATTTACAATAAAAACGTGTCTCCTTTCATCAGCGCCTCATGTAACATAGCTGCCAATGTTTCATTCAGATTGCCTATGTGTGACATTTTAATGTGTGACATTTTCATGTGTGTGTGTTTTGTTTTTTTACGGAGCTTTTTCTCAACTAGTGACTCAAAAGGAAAGCTAGGAAAGTAGTGCTTGGTAGAGAGCTCACCACCTGTCACTTCTCAGCTGCTCTCAGCGGAGGTGAGCTGGGATCGAACGGCTTCCAGGTGTAATAAGACACTACATTTTAATGATAAGCCTTTATAGAGTAGCTTAGCCCCCTTGTTTTATGACACTGATGCTCGTTCCGTGACCCGTAGCCATTTCATGCGCTCTCTACCTAATCCTGAGTACCTCAGGGTGGCACCTTGGCTACCTGTCCTCATTTCCTCATGGGACAGTCCACCTTTAGTGCAGGCCTCCACCTTACAGTCTGTATCTTGTTTATTGATAGTTTAAAACCAGTAGGCAGTGATTTGAAGGACTCATGACATTGTTCTTCTTGAGGCCTAAATGGAAAGTTTTGTGCCAGATGACCTCGTTACCAGGGTATGGAACATTACACTTTTCCTAATTTCAGTGTAATTTTGAATGATATTCAAAGACTAACAGTGACACTTATTTGTGAGCAAAAATCAAGCAATCATAGACTATCACAAGCACTTACCAACATTAAATTACAACAGTGAGAGTTCCTGGCGCTGGACTCTGCCGTAGAGAGCTCAAATGCCGTCTGAGAGCTTGTGCCTTTACAACGAGTCCTTGTGAGCATTTTGACACTGACATACCAGTGTCCAAAAATCAGACGGAAGGTTTGGTAGCAATAAGAAAAGCATAGGAGGAGGCATAGAAGCACCTGAGAAAAAGGCATGTTTTCTCTTTGTGTTTAGAGTCTGCCCGAACCACAGCAAGACTTCATAGAAAATGTGACACTTCCTTTCTTTACATTTCAATTGAGCAGGAAACTTTTAAAGAAATGCACTGCAAAAACAGAGGCCTTTCCGTCTGTTCATGTCTGCGTGCAAACCTGCTTGTCCTTTCTGATCAATTGAAAGGATTCAAACATGTTGCTGCGCTTGCTATGGATTTGGTACAAGCAAGCGTGAAACTCTCGTTCCTTCCTTCCCCTCTTTGTTACTTTTCAACAAGAGTGGCAGATGGGCATTAAGTCAGATTCCTGAGGTGGGTGCGTGTGACGTCATCTGATTAGCGCAGCCTCAGGTTAGAATAGAGCCAGTAGCTGTCCTATTTACAGGCTGCTTTTCATTGGCGCCAGATCATTAGATTAAGCACACAGAGTCACTGCGCTGCTATGTTTTCGAGCTTTCACTCAGTATCGTCCATCGAGCCTCCTGGCCGGCTTCAGCAGGCAGCAAGCTGGTCGTGTGTGGAAGGGGTGCTAATGTGTCTCTATGCATTTTAATGCTGTGATACCGACCACCACCCTAAAATGCATTAGTCTAACTCCTGATCCGTGGTACTTGGCAGGGCTGATGTAACTGAACGTAGACGCTATAAAAATCCAGGTTTTTTCTAAAAGTGCATCTGAATAAACACAGTTAGGAGGGTTTTGTGATCTACCTCCTGCCCTGCCCCAGCTCTACTGCAGATTTAATAAAACACTTGACTTCAAGAGGCTGTGCGCTCATTTCTTTTTAGCTCGCTATGGGTTACTTTCTCAGTCAGTGAGGTAGCTTTGCCATTCCATGAAATGAATGCTGCTCCTTGAATAGGCACACTGCTAATGCCAAGTGCTTGTCTGCCAGTAATTCAGTAAGAAGTGCCTCATGTTAGAACTAGAGAACTGTCACCTGATTTACTAATCTGCATTACTTTTTCCAATTTAAGACTACACAAATGATCTTTCGATAACTTAACACGCTGCAATACAGAATCGGTGTCTATTCTCAGGGAGATGAAAGTGCGTAATTGCTGGCTTGGCCCCTCACCTACAGCACGTGAGCAAGAACATGGCTCATCAGAGCTGATTATGTTGATTTTTGTGTCTGTGGCTGCTGCAGTGGAAAGGCACATGTGTATAGGTTACTGTTACTTTGCAGGCGGGTAAAAATAGATGTAACCTCGATCAGCAGTAGGATTTTCCCGCTGCTGTCCGATTGCTCACTTTACATATCATGCTCTTCGAAATAAAACCAAACATTGAAAAGTTAGTCGCCGAGATGCAGCACCATCCTTCCCATTAAAATGTTTTGATTTTTGCATATTTTTCAATACAAAATAATAAAAGCTTTAGTAATACAAGTATTTGTTTGGTGTGTAGTTGTTTGTGTATTTTTTGTGAATTACTATTTTATTTTTTGAAATTTAATTTGTACAAATTGCTTGGGGGTCCCCGGCTTCCAGTAGTGATTCAGTGGGGGTCCTCAGGAGTCCAAAGTTTGGGAACCACTGGTATAGTGCACCCTGTCTCGGGGCTGTAAGGCCTGCTAGAGGGATGACTTGCCTATATTGGGCAGTGCAAGTTGGCATGGCACACAGGCAGTGTGCCATGTTGACTTTGTTGTTTTGTCTGCACCCGGCCATGCATGCTGCAGTGACAGTCTGCATGGTCTATATGAGGGTTCCCTACGAGACCCTCTTCAGTCTCAATGCTCTAAGTACCCAGGTACCATTGACTAGGGACTTACAGGGACGTGAAAGGCCAATTGCGTAACGCTTTTAGTGAAGAAGCACTGGCACAGGGGACCTGGTTTGGCGGAACACTGTGCACTAAAATCACATCAAATATCAGACAAAAAGTGGGGGTTAACCATATCAAGAGGCACTTTCTCACACCATCTATCAAGAGAAGATCTGTGCTGGCCCAAGACCACCATGTGTACTGCACTGTAACCATCAGGACAGCATGTGGTCTTGGATTTTGTGTCAGGAAGCACAGCGCCTTTGGAGATGGCTGGAACATCAGAGAAGCTCACTGGTAGCCAGTCATCCATTGGGTACAATAAAAGCTAGGGAGGACAAACTCCGCAATCGTCAACTTGCAAACTACAAATTGTGTCTTAATTCTGGAGTGACCCCTCATATCTTAGACCTGTAGGTTGTGCTCTAGGTGGATCATTTCACCACCACCTGTGTTGAGATTTTAGTTGAGCATAGGACCTCTGTACATTGTTCGACCACCATCTTTCCTGCCTCAAATTCTGAGGAAAGCCAGGAATAGACCAGAAACATGTCCTTCTCATAGCTCTGGATTAGGCCAGGAAAGTATGGTTGTCTATTCTGTTGAGCATGTGCACTTGCCCTTTCAACCAGTTGCCTCTCCGGAAGGATCGCCTTACTCAAAAACAAGGCAGGGTCCTGCACCAGAATCTCCACATTCTACTCATTTGTGCATGGAGATTGAACAGTGACAACTGAGCAGTTTTGGATTACCTACTGAAGGCTTAGATGTCCTTTCTTGCTGTAAGCACCCCTAGACTAAAGCATCTATTCTTGGTGTCCGGAGGAATGTTTTAGTCTGGTGTAGAGACCATCAGCCTGATCCCCTGCTTGCCAGATTATCTGCTATTCTGTGAGGCTGTGTAGGGGGGCACAGTTTCAGGTCACATGTTGGTCCTCTCAGCCTTTTTATGTTTGCCTGACCAACCTTCTTTATTCAAGTCACCAGTTGTGATGAGGTTTTTTTTTTGTTCAAATTTGTTTTATTGATTTCCAATGCATTAAACACAATACAATACGACAAACCTGGTCCCAGTTGGCTGCCCCAACTACCCGCACCACCCACCCGCGCCGCGCCGCACCACACCACCCACCAGCCTCAACTGGGGAGCTGCGTTTACCCCATGGTAGTCCAATGTGTCAATGAGAGTGAGTAGTGGTAGTCCCTCTACTAATAATGCATTCAATTACCCCAAAAACAAACATCCCCCTACCCCCAACCCTGCCCCCCGACCCTCCCCCCCCCCTTCGGTGTGTCGCATCTTCCTTCTTGATGTAGCGCAAACAGCTTTTTAATGTGAGTACCAACTTGAGGAGCCGGACCCCCTGGCAAACTCATCCGCGAGTCGCAGCACCCTGAGGTATTTTGGACAGGTAAGTTCATTGAATTCCCCAGCTAGAAGAGAAATGAAAGGTTGCCATATTGAGGTGAAGGAGTCTGCCGTCTGAGTAAGAGTCGCTTGTATCTGCTCCATACCAATTATATACCAGAGCCTATGGAGCAAGCCCATGTGTGTAGGTTTCCTCGTAGTACCCCAGAGTGAGAGGATATGATGTTCCGCCATCCAAACTGCCAACCCCATCTGTCTCCCTCTGATCGATTTAAGTGGAAACGTTAGGGCGTTGGGGAGGCCTAGTAATGTGTAGGCTGGAAAATGGGGAATCTCTGTCTCAAAGTGTGTGTCAATGTCGTGAAGTACTTCTTTCCAGTGATCTGTTACTCCCTCGCACTCCCACAACAAATGTGTCAGTGTCCCCACCTTACCACACCCCCTCCAGCATGCCGAACTGTGGCATGGGTTACTTTGATGGAGCCGTGCCGGAGTTGGGTGCCAGTAATATGCGATCTTGACTGCCGATTCCCTGCTCGCCACGTTCCTAGCGGTGTGGTGGGCCCTATGGTAAATGTCATGCCACTCTTTATCTGTAAAGGTTCTTCCGAGCTCCAATTCCCAGCGCCTCTGACCAGCAGAGTGCAAGGTAGACGGGGGTGGGCTTAGCATTTTATAAAGGTCAGTAATCGCTTGTCTGTCGGACTTTTTCGTAATTAGCCATTTCTCATATGCTGTCAGGCGCCGACTGGCCATCGGTAACACGTCTCCTTTTGTGAGCCAGTGGCGAATCTGGAAGTATTGAAAACGCTGTGGCGCTATCAGGGTGTGCATCTCCTTCAGGGTGTCAAGCTGAATAAAGCCATCCATATCAAATGGATGACCGGCCGACCGGCATTCCAAGGGTCGCCACTTGCGAAACGTCCTGAGGTCCATCCCAGGAGGAAAGGCCGGCTTATCGAGTAGTGGCCTCATTGGCGAAGGGAAAGTGGTAAGGCCTCTGTTGACCGCCACCGCATCCCACACTTTGAGTAGCGAACGGGTAATATGTGATTTCTTGAGATAGGTTGACCTGTCTGAGCATTGCAAAAGGGGGTTCTTCCACAGCGACATTTGGGCCATCGCCCGGTCCTGGAATAGCCACCTTTTTTCTGATTAAGGGCGATTCCACTCCAGGAGATAGCGAAGTTGTCGCTTGGAAGTATCGGAGAAGGTCAGGGATGCACAAGCCGCTGTGATGAGGTTTTTAGAACGTTTGACATGCATTTCCACCAAGGCCTGTCAATGGGGACCGTAACCTGGTCCTCACATTTCTGATATGCACACCTTCACACCCATGCACAGTGCTCTCCACAGCTCCTCACAATCAAGACTTAAAAAAAATGATTCGTCACTGAGTCAGTAAATCTCAAGCACTGTCAGTGCAACCTTTACACTACTTCCTTTCCCAACAAATTGATGCTGAGAAGCCAGGCTTCGTTTCTTCCAAGGGTTGTTTCATCCTTCACCTGGATCAGTCTATCACCCTTTCTGCCCTTTTCTGTCCATCACATCCCTTGAAGGAGGAGGAGAGTCACCTCCGTCTTAATATGAGGAGAGCCCTTAGTCTTTATATGGTGCATGAGATAGGGAATACCATTTTATCAACCAGCTCTTTCAAGTGCAGAAACTGACCCTGTCCAGATAGATTGTTCTGTTCATGAAAATATGCTGTGTCCAGGCCAATAAAGAACCCCAGTTCATCCCACTGAAGCCAAAGTTGCCTCAAAGTCATTGCCCTCTGCCAGGCTGCTACATGGCTGTCTAGACCACAGAGAGGGCCATTTTGCCCACTGTGCCCTGCAGAATCTTTTGATGTGTGTCAAATCCTCAGACCGTCTGTCTTTTGAGAGGTACTGCTATGAGTATCTATTCTAAATGTAATATATTTGTAGTTAGAAGAATCCATCAGCATAACAAGTTACTGACCTTCATTCAGTAACACTTTTTCTGGTTGCTACTCTGTCTACCGCAGATTCCTTACCACCCTTCCATTCTCCCAGTTCTGCTGTCACGACTTGTTTATTAGAGGTCCCAGCGTAGCGTTGGTACAATGTTCACCTCCAATCTGTCATGATTGATACACACCTGAGGGGGTAAAAAGTGCAAGGAAAACTGATGCCTTCGCGCAGAGATGTTGTCAATTTATGGCTCTCCACTGTCACTTCCCGGGTAGTGAGCAGCTAGTACCAAGCTACAACCTACCACAGCTCAGGAGCAAACACTTGAAATACTTGGAGTCTGGCACCTGGATATGTATATTCTAAAGGGTACGGTGAGGAGTCTGTGGTGAGACAGAGTATCTAGCAGAAAGAGCTTTACCTAAGGTAATTAACACATTCTTATAACTCTTACATTTCTCTAGACCTCTCTTTACTCACTATCTTTATCTAGGGTTGGTAAAGACACTTGAGCAGAGATTGGTGACCATGTTTATGTGGGAATTGGGGACAGATCGCATTTTAACTAAAGGCTACTTCGTGTTATTGTGGTTTGGTTTTGAGGTGGACATTGACTTCTAAATTTGCTGCAAATTGTAATGGGCATTAGGGAGTAAAGGATTAATTCAGGGTTTGTGGTATTGCCTTTTTTCCTACATAAGGTTTTTAACTTTCCATGGGTGTAGTAAAATTGCAAAAAGTATGTGTGAGGCAACATTAAAGCTAGATGGGTGCCATGAGTGTAACGGGTTTGCTGACTATTAGATCTTATGCTTTCTATAAGTGGTGAAAGGTAAGAAGAACGCCTGCATCTCACACTGTTTGGGGACACGGTTTAAGGCTGTAGTCTTTATCATCTGAGATTCACTTTTTAAGAAGAAATTAAGCCATCTTTAGAGTCTACTGAACAGTTTATCTGTCCTCTACAGCCTCATGGCTGATGTTATTAGGGGCCACAGCAAGGAGGCAAAGAAAGAGCAAACCACCAGATCTTCTTTGCTGGGTGTCAAGAACTCAGCCACATGCATTCTTGTTCCCAGTCTGCTCTAAAACCGGTGCCGATACAATCTCTCAGAGATCTAATAGAGGCAATGTACAGTTAATGTGCGTTTCATTTCTAGGGTGGATTTGTGCATACACAATTTTGATGAACTGTGTTTGAACCAGAGGCTTTAACAGCCTTTTAGTACCTTGTTGTGCTAAACCGTAATAATTAGTGTGCTCCTTTCAATAACCGAAAATGTCCTCCCCTAAAGTACTATGTCGATCAATGCAATCATGGTTATAACCTGTGAAAATACCTTCTTGATAAACTGTAGCTACATTCCTCAGCTTCTCTGGGACATTTGTTATTCAGTATAGATGTGGGCATTGGTGTGGGAGTGAAGGTGGTGTACCAAGCACAATGGAAGAGCCTTTTTTTGTTATTTCCACTATTTGCTTATCAAGTGAAAAATTAATTTAGACTTAACAACAACTCTGCTGTGATTGTTTGTAGAATTCGATGCTGCTGCTAACTTGCTGGCTATAAATCCTGATGCCACCACAATCAGCATAGATGATCCAAGTGAAAAACCGAAGAGTCAGCGTAGAGTCCCACGAGACACCAGACGGGATGAGGATGATGACCTCCTGGGAAATGATGTCTCTGATAAAACTGAGGTTAGACTTTCCTAACATTTTCTAGTTTCATATGTCAAGCATGTGCAACGGTATTACCACTTGATCATCACACTCGTTCCGTCCACCCCCATCGTGTATGTCTTGAGTTGATATTCATCATAGTGAAAGACTCCGTAAAGCCTTTTTATGCAGCGTTACTATTGTGCATTGTGCCTGCTCTGCAGGGTAGATGTGTGTTCTTTCAGGACCAGCATTTGAATTAAGAAACCTGCTTAGATTGTCTTCAGAAGTGTTGGAACAGTTTTATGCCGCTGTGGTCCGTGCTTATTGCTTATTTGTGGGTATTGTTTTTATTCCAGTCATTTTGGAAACGTTGGTTCACTAGATATTTCAAGAATACCTTGGAAGGACCAGTGCATATCAATAGATCATCTAGCTGTGTCTAAGGCCGAGATGACTTTTATTGTGTCATCACCCTGTGATGACCCTTGCATGAGAGGAAAGGGAGGTAGAAAAGCCTTAATTAGCTATTTGACTGATTTCCTACCGAAATCTGACATCATTTAGGCATATACAAGCATGTATAATTACTTCTTGCAGTAACAAAATCCCCCCTTTTTTTTTTTAAAAGTAGATTTAGAAAATCTCGTGCCATCAGAAATAATATGGGGGGGGCCTTATACAATTAACCCTTTTAGTTGCTATCGTGTGCTCACAAAACAGTTGTGCATTTTTCTTACTGGTTGGGGACAGGATGTTAGCCGATCCCCATGTATGTATACCCCAGTGGGTTTTGTGTTAAAGTGAGATTATGGTTTGACAACAAAACATAAAAACCCTTGAAATTAGCCAGTTAAAGTCCCCTACACATAACACGTATGCCCCTGCCATTAAAACAGTGAACAGACCTTGCTGCAACTTGCCATGATAACTTGAATCCGTTCCTTTATGGGCGTGCAAAATTTCAGCACCAAAGTTTTTGCAATCAAAAAAATGCATTTGGAATGGAAAGTACAGCTAAATCAAAAGGACTTATTCGTAATTGTTGACTCTCTCTCGCGCTCGCTCGCGTTCTCTCTCTCTCTCTCTCTCTCTCTCTATATATATATATATATATATATATATATATATATATATATATATATATATATATATATATATATATATATATATATATATATATATATATATATTTAGAAAAGAAGTTGCCTCCAAGATGCAGCCACACTACGGTGAGTACAGTCCTTTATTTGTGAAATACAGGGCAATCAGACCATCTGCTCCTTTGCATCCATTTCAGGCCAAACGCGTTTCGAGCGTAACATCGCTCTTGTTTACTGGCAAAAGGGGAAAGGCATACCACCTGTGCAAATTTAAATGTCCCGCCTCTGTGGGCGTCTGCACAAGGAATGCTGGTAGTTGTGGTGCATGATAAATGATACCCCCAGTGGGTTACATGCCTCGCCCCAAAATGTTCAAAATGATTACCCCAGTGGGCTGCGTTGAAGCTGTCCGGGCCAACACCCTGTCCATACCGCATCTACATAGCGGACTCACCGTCCCCACAGCGACTATATTCCTTGTTGCTGCAGGCCCGCCTTGTAAGCAGTGGGGCTCCATCGCGGCGGGGCACGCCGCATTATACAAAGAAACGAAGTTGCCTCCAAGAGGCAGCCACACTACGGTGAGTACAGACCTTCATTTGTGAAATACAGGGCAATCAGACCATCTGCTCCTTCGCATCCATTTCAGGCAAAACGCGTTTCGAGCACAACATCACTCTTGTTCACTGGCAAAGGGGAAAGGCATACCACCTGCGCAAATTTAAATGTCCTGCCTCTGTGGGCGTCTGCACAAGGAATGCTGGTAGTTGTGGTGCATGATAAATGATACCCCCAGTGGGTTACATGCCTCGCCCCAAAATGTTCAAAATGATTACCCCAGTGGGCTGCGCTGAAGCTGTCCGGGCCAACACCCTGTCCATACCGCATCCACAAAGCGGGCTCACCGTCCCCACAGTGACTATATTCCTTGTTGCTGCAGGCCCGCCTTCTAAGCAGTGGGGCTCCATCGCAGCGGGGCACGCCGCATTATACAAAGAAAAGAAGTTGCCTCCTGTTAGAAAGGAGATCCGGGGGGGGGGGGCAGACGCTGTCTGACTGACCTGACCACCCCGAGACCCACCTCTCCTTCTGGCGTTGGCCGAGAGCCGTCGAGAGGCCTCCTGGACGAGGCTCCCTTCCTAGAATCGTAACAGCCGAGCAATCGCACCACTACAAAGGGACACCACACAAGAGGGTAGATTCTTAGAGTCTTTATCAGCAATAAAGATAGGTTCTCTCAGCAATATGTACAAGCGGATCGCTGGATCCTTAATGTCTCGGTAACTGTGGGATGGGGGTGCGGGACAGTCTTAGTACCAGCCTGGCACGGGAATTCCCTACGCACAGCTCTCAATCCTCGAGCTGGGGGTAAATGGTTCAGCGAGGTCGGGCCGCGACAGCTTCAGCAGGGCTCCGAGGATGGTTCAGCGAGGTCGGGCCGCGACAGCGTCAGCAGGGCTCCGAGGATGGTTCAGCAAGGTCGGGCCGCGTCAGCGTCCGCAGGGCTCCGAGGATGGTTCAGCGAGGTCGGGCCGCGTCAGCGTCAGCAGGGCTCCAAGGATGGTTCAGCGAGGTCGGGCCGCGTCAGCGTCAGCAGGGCTCCGAGGATGGGTCAGCGAGGTCGGGCCGCAACAGCAGGGCTCCGAGGATGGTTCAGCGAGGTCGGGCCGCGACAGCGTCAGCAGTGCTCAGAGGATGGTTCAAAGCAGCGAGTTCTTCTCAGGGTCAGCCGTGATTTCCACAGCAGGGCTCTCGACTCCAGGATACAACTTCCGACCCGTTCCAGAGCTGCCCCAGATATGGGACTGGAGTCCTTTGATGTCCGGACCCTCGCGCCTGGGGTTCAGAGGGGCCGGGAGGAGAGTGTCCAGACACCCAGCAGGGGGGTGGAGCCAGCGCCCAGGGAGGCCGGAGGCGATCGAAACCAGGCGTCCGGGGGACGGCTGGAGGGCCATCAAAACTCCCCTCCTCCTTGATCCGTCAAGTGGCCACTTTACCACCTGGTCGGACCTTGGTGCCTCGATGTCGGGGCTTCGCTGGGGCCGCGGCCGAGGTCGTGCCGAGGCCACCTGGTCCGGACGTGGAGGGCCCAAGATGGAGTCTGGGCCTGAGATGGCGGCCCGGGGTAGGGCTGGACCAGCCGAGGGGGGCGAGTAGGGGTCGCCGTGTTCCTGAGAGAGGGGAGCCGGGGGACGCCAGGGGTGGCGGCTCTCGTGGAAGGGTGGAGAGGGTAGTTTCAGGGGGGAAGGACAGGGGTTGATGCGGTCCGGGGCCCGCCAGGCGGAAGGAGTGGGACCACGCTGCGAGGCCGGGTCCAACACACGTCCCCCTCCAGCTGAAGGCAGGGAGAGTCACCCATCTTCTTGGGGGTTCTCCTCGCCGAGGCGGAAAAAGCGGGACAGGCCGTCGGCGTCGGCGTTGGCGTGGTCGCTGCCGGGGCGGTGTTCCACAGTGAAGTCCAACCCCTGTAGGGAGATGGACCATCGCAGCAACTTAAGGTTCTCTCCTCGCATCTGCATCAACCACCGTAAAGGCCGGTGGTCAGTTTGCACCCGGAAGTGGGTGCCGAAGAGATTGTCGCGTTCTAATCTAGGACCCTGATCAATACTGTGACCTTATGCCCTATATGGCTATAATCCCTTTATTCCCCTATATTGGCATAACCGATCAAATGCAATATTCAGAAACTTGTCTCTGGCCTCAAACGATCAGAGCCACTTTTCAGAATCACTTCCTCTGCAGCTTCCTTTGCAGCTCATTAGTGCAAATGACACAGCAGAAGCCACTATCTAAGATTCCTAGATTACACTCCGAGTTCTTCAACAAGATAAAAACTCAGCAACCTGGGAAAGCCCCGCTTGCTATGTTTTGATTAGTAATAGAACTCTAATTAGCACTGAGAGACGATCACTTCCTAGTGACATCTTTATTGACGTCTTATGTCCAAAAACTTAAGTAAAACAAGGCACCTTTCAGGTATAAATATTACCAACGTTGCCTTAAGCAAACGCTGCCTCGATACTATCGCTGCCTCGCTGATACTGAAGCTACCGCTGCCTCGACGGCATCAGCGAACGATGGTGTGGTGAACATAGGAGCAGAACAGCTGTCCCCTTCAGAGCCCAGCAGATGCAAGCTGCCCGCGGACGCTGCCCCTCCTCCTCTTCCTCGACGCGCTGAGAGAGACGCTGTCTTTTCTCCTGCCGAGAAATCCAGCTCCGGCGTTTCAAGCCTACTCTTGCGAGTGACTGGGATATCGAGTCCTGGAAGGAGATACAAGACCTCCAACATTCTATTCCAGAGGTATGGTGTTGACTAAACCCTTAGAGAGAATTCTTGAAGCAAACCTTGGCAAAACCAACTTGACTTAAAGCTATTTACTTACTCCCTCCCAAGTATTAGGCTTAGGTCAGGTACACTGGGGTAGGCGTAGTTAGAAGCACCAGTTGAGTACGTTAGCCTAATGTATATATGAATGTATATATGTTTTATTCATTTTAAACCATTGTATGGCTAAGAAACCATATCAATGCTTTTACAGTATTATTTCGCAATACTCATCTTACTGTACGCACTTTTTATAATAACTAGTCTTGCAATTGTGGCAATTCATTTCTCTTGCACGAGAAGAAAGACTGTTCAATAAATAATACCTTTTTATTGAAAACGCCCGTCTCTCTATTCTCTGCATATTGGTGAAAGTAATCTGCACAAAACTGAGTAAAATAACTGTCTATTGTTTCACACGACTCTAGAGATTGACTCTTATTCTAAGGAGCAAAGTATTCATGTTTATCCCTTCCAGGGAAGCTGATCACTTCCTATTCAGTCAAGAAAGTTTCCAGTGACCTCTGAGCTAGTTGGTAACAAACCCAATTAAGTTTAGCATAGTCAGTGTAGACCTTCTACGTCCATACTACTGTTTATGTTATTCCAATGCGCAGGGCCTATTGGGAAAATAGGAACTACACTACATGGCGCCCAAACGTTTGGTAAGGCGATAAACTAACGCAAGACGTTCGAGTAACTCAGTTGTGCATTTTTCACACAGACCCCTTTCTCCCGTAAATACTCCAATAGACGTCTGGAGTGGGTGAAAGGTAAAAAATCCACCCGACCTTAGTAGGAAGAGATTCCTATGTAAAGCTCTGGTTTATTCAACGTTGAAGGAAACAGTGTTCCAAGATATTGTGCACCTAATCTTTGTCTCCTTGGAGACCTGCTTTGCAAAAACTTTCCTGACAATAGAATGTCAGACACTGAACACGGAACCACTGGGGGTGCAGTAAATGCGACTCGGCAGGGTCCCGATGGTACTACTGAACCGAGTGCAATAATCATCCCGGCACATTTAAGAAAATCTATAACGTCAAAACTTATAGAAAATGGACTGACCACACAAGGTGGCACAGTCGTCTTCGTGATAGAGGCACACGAATATCGGCAGACAGAGGTATTCTATTCATGGATAAAATTTCCAGCCGCAACACACGAGTTCCACTACTACATAGTAGGGGATCCACCGGAAGAGTACGCTCCTTTCGAGGAGATTGAAATTCCATTAAAATACCAAGAGCATTTGCTCTGGTTTAAAGGCGCCCTAAAACATAATGATCATATTACCAGGCTCGGTCCACTAGGTAGACCAGAAGCAACGTGGCCGGTTCTAGCCAGCTACACACCACATCCGGACATTGCAAAAATGTCAAAAAAAGAACTTTTAGCACAGCTAAAAACTTTAATCAAAATACATAGGCAATTAGTTCAATATGTAATGCGGACTGCTACAGTCCAAACAACTGTTAATACACCACAGCTGACCCCTCATCAGGGGAACACTAATAAAATTACACCACAGAACATACAGTCATGTCTTGGTAAAACACCCATAAAACGGGAACAAATTCCTTTCTGGTTAGCGCAGAAAATTACTCAAATAGAGGCAGTATTTCCGAATACTACTCCTATTGAGAAACACAGGATCTTGACCATCTGCCTTCCAATGGGGGTCGCACCACACGTGGAGGACTGTGACACTTGGGGTACAGTCTTTGCTTCCATTTACACAAAAACACATGGTGTTCCGTCAATGGCGGTAATACCAGAAGTGCTAAAACAGATTCAGAATGAATACGGTCCAGAACCTGCTTTAACTCTTGGTATGAAATTACTGAAAGACTTCAAGCAGGTCTCGGCTATATTACTAGCCAACATAAAAGGAGAAGCCGCATCTGTGGCGATCCGCCAGAAGTTGAAGGAAACAGATATAACAGATCAACCAATTGAGCTTGCCAGAATCATAGAAAAATGCTATGAAGAATTAGGTAGAGACAGCTTGGGTGGAAAACCAGTAAAGCCCCAACTGCTCGAAAATCCTGAAAAATTATTTATTAAAAATAATTCAAACACTCCTAAAAAGAGCTGGGATGGAAATAAACAATCCACTCCCAAGGAAAAAGTTTTCCAGTACAGAGGAAGGTCTCCTCGACGGAGGGAAAGAACTCCGACTCGAGAACACCAGTCTCCCCAGAGGGAGCCCTCTGAGAAAAGATATAACCTTAGAAATAGGGATAATTTGAAGAAGCCTGATAGATATCAAAGTATTGATACACGTCCCTCTCGATCTTTTTCGCAGAAATCGGAAAGAAGAGGACGGTCAGACCCAGGAGAGCACACCAAGTCCAAAGACAAGGAACCTGCTCAAAGTAAAAAATCACAATTTCTGAAAAAGCAGGTAGCCAGTATTAGAGTAATCGAAAATGCCGAGAATACTGAGCACACAGTTGAAAAACGGGGAGTGGGCACAGACAATGTTAGACAGTGCAACAGAAATCAGTATAGCTCGCAAGATCCTGATGAGTCATCTGGAGACAGTGGACACGAATGAATACATTCAGGTTGAAACTGCCGACACCAGAGTTAGCGAGCCCCATAAGATATACGAAATAACATTGCGTATAGAGGGTGATAAGACTAGGAAAATAAGGGGTCCATTTTGGGATAAACTCTCAAAAGGCTATGATATTCTGTTAGCTGAAAAAGATTGGCCCCCAGAGTTTGTCAGGGAGTGCCCTCGTGGCGAAGAAATGATTATGCCTGCCTTCTCGAATCACATTCCGATTCACAAAAAATATACTTATGCAAGGAAATGGGCAGTAGCCCAGGCACCAGCATTATATAAAAATCATGTAGGATGGGATGAGGACTCTCCTCCTCACACAATCCAGTTAAAAAATCAACCAACTGCACAAAGGCAGTATCCCATTAAGCAAGAAGCTAAAAAACAAGTCCGGGAGATTTTAGATCAACTTGAATACCAGGGGGTGATTGAAACATGCACCTCCCAAATGAACAATCCTTTGTTTCCTGTCTCCAAACCAGACAATTCATATCATCTAGTTTTGGACTACAGACACCTTAACGCATGTTGCAAAACATTTGCAGTACAAAATTCGCATAGTGCTGCACTAATGAATAACCTAGTTAGGAAAAAATATAAAAGACATTAGACATATCTAATGGTTTTTTTTGTCAAAACATTGCACCAGAAAGCAGATACTTGACCGCTTTCTCAGTAATGGGGTCTCAGAAAAATTTCTGTAGGCTCCCACAGGGATTCAAGAACAGCCCAGGACTATTCTCAGCCAGAGTACCAGAGTTACTACAAATATATGATGATGAGGCATTATCTTATGTCGATGACATCTATCTTACAGAAGACGACTTGGAGACTCACTTGAAAAGAGTGAACACCATTATACCTGGGTTCGCAGCAGAGGGTTACAAATTCAACTTTAAAAAGTCTCGAATTGCCCATCTGACAGTACTATTCTTAGGGTACGAATTATCAAGTGAAGGGAAAGCCTAGCGGACAACTTCTTAGTGAAGTGCGCTGTACTCCAAGCTCCAAAAACGCTGAAGAACTTACAATCGATTCTAGGCTTCCTGAATTTCGGTAGAACTTACATTCTAAATTACGCGGAGAGGGTTAAACCTCTCTACGAACTAATTAAACCTGATTTTAAACCTATCACCTGGACTCAAAAACACACAGAAATTTTGAGATCACTGCAAACAGACATGTTAGCAAAAACCAAATTAGATACAAGTGACAACACACGCGATCTTGTAATCCGAGTCATCCCAGGAAGATGTGGATTCACGTACCTGACCTCTAATGAGGGAGAAAAGGTACCAATTTCAATTACATCTCACTTGTACACATAAGCAGAAAAAACATTCAGTCCAGCAGAAAATACTGTGAAAGCAGTAGAAACTGCATTAGCGAATGAACGAGAACTAGCACACGGCAAAAGGATCAATATCCTCACAGCGGAATCCGCCTTCGAGGCGCTATTCAGCCCAGTAAACCTGCCTACAGTGCCACTGGACCCGAAATGGATACAGTGTATAGATTCTCTTGGAGCGGAAGATGTGAAATACTATTTCGCCCCGCAATTCGAAAAACTGAATGATTTAGAATATGAAGAATATCCTCTGCCTCTCCCACAGTGCGCCTGTATAATCTATACAGATAGATTTGTACAGCATTTCAACGTAGAGAACAAATCCTAGGATGCAGCATATGCGATTGTTAAAGGTCGCTGGCTGTGCGGTAAATTCAGACCGAAAATAACAAAAACTGAATCAGTAAGAAACTGTTCGGCTCAGAGAGCTGAAATCAGATGTTTAAAGATGGCGCTTGAAAATGCAGAACGTGAATTCCCGACACTTATCGTGTGCGATTCTCATTTTTGCGTCAACTCTTACAATAATAAGTTGCAGAGCTGGATTGAAAATGATTACAAAGATGACACAGGTGCCACAATAAAGCATAAAATGCTTTGGAAACAGGTAGCTCTTTTACAGAAAGAACTACAAAAGACTCACGTGATACACACTCTGAGTTATCAACGTGATGGCGTTCACGTTGCAGGGAATTCATTGGCTAATACAGCCACAGCGGAAGCAACTAAACCGGCTTCCGTAGCCACAAAAAAGCGTTCAGAAAAATACATAGACGGGGAAACCAATGCTTGCAGTCAAAACGTCCGTAAAAGGCAACTGTGCAGTACTACCCGTGAACTATCCACTCAATTATGCATACGTAATCGATGCAAACTCCGTTCCTTTTGCTCGAATCCCTGGAGTGGGGGATAGGGTAATTCCAAACATGAACAGGAGAGGTTTCCTATTACAGGAGGCACATATGGGGTTGGGTCTTAGACACCAAACAATCAGGGACTCTCTGAGAGAATTGCAATCAGAGTACTGGTGGCCGGAAATAAGTGAAGGAATTCATGATTTTGCAAAAGATTGTGAAGACTGCAACAGAGATCGCAGTGGAGAACCGGCCAGTGTAGTGTCAGAAACCCTAATAAAAAGCATAAGGCGATCTATCCGCGCAATCAAACGAGAGAAACGCGTCCCATTGTATATCATCAAGGCTAAACACACTTAAAAAATGTGGCCCCAGCGCTCGGCTGACGCCAGAACGGTTATAAAAGATCTGCGAGTCTTTATCGGCACATACGCAATTGCCATGTTCCATTCTGACCAGGGTCCTGCTTTTAGCTCTCGAGCTTATAAGGAGGCCATGGCCAGCATGGGCGTTGGATTGCGGTATTCTTGTCCGTCACACCCCGAAGGGAACAGTGTGGTAGAAAGAATAAAACCGGGACATAAAGCAATCTATAACAGCGAAGGTATTAGGTTCGGGTGCTGGGTGGGTCAAACATTTAATAAGTGTCCAGTTAAGTCTAAACAACTTGCCAAGAAATTCTCTAAAAGGTTTCAGCCCATATGAACTATTGTTCGGAACTAGAATGCAAATTCAGGACTTAGATAGTCAGGTATCAGTGGTAAAAGATAAGAAAACAGACTTTGACATCAAAGATCGTTTGGCTGTTTTACAGGACTTGAATGAAACCAGAAAATCCTTAAGCAACATAAAGTTAAAGCAACAGCCAGCTACCACTGACGAGGCACCACCAGCCCCAGCAAGGCCTGTCTGGATTCCAAAGATTGGGGATCTAGTCAGAGAAAAAATTGCGGTGAAGAAGAAATTTGGGCCTTCTTACAGAAAAGCAGTACCTGTCTTAGCAGTCAACGGAACAAGATCAGTAGTACTACCGCCCCTTGCTGGTAAAAAGGAGAACAGCGTTGTATCAATCGACCTGGTAAAACCACAAGCATGTAGGCTATAATCAACAGTAGGCCCAGTGGACTCCCGAGAAACAACAGAATACCCAAACTTGCAACAACCCAAGAGGTTCAAACTGAAAGACTAATCACATTCGATCAGCCTGCAGTGCACAGAGAGGGACTATGCAATAATGCCATGGAACTCGTGCCTCTTGAAACACAGATTGAAACAGTTCGTCAAGAAACACCAGTCTACAATGATGTGGCATCAGAATGTGCTACGAAAGACAAGTTAAGAGAACAATCCCAACAATTGACAGAACTGCCTCTGGCTACTTCATCAACTTCAATAACTTTTCTGAAGATCAGAACAACCCCGAAGAGATGCCAGAAACAAAGACTTTTAAAGAAAAAGCAACAGAACTCTTTCAACAAATCAAAGAATTATATCTGGATGCACCATTAATTGAGCATTGGATTATCTCAGGGGTATTTATACTCCTACTATGCCTAATTTTAGTTTTAATTTTAGGAAGGTTTATTACAATACAATGGACACAGCAAGTCAGAACATCAACTTAGTCCTCAAACCACACAAATCATCCCACGTGAAGAAAAGAGAACTGTCAACAGTAAATGTCACAGCCATTCCAATACCTGGTGGGGTAGTATGGGAGAAAACTGACTATGCAATATATGGTCCGGTCGAAATCCTGAAGTATCCTCATCAATTCAAGGTTTCCTTAAGTGACTTTGTAAAACCTAGTACGTTCTCTGATGATTGGGACTTTGAAAGTATTAATAATATGATGTCTGATTTAGTAATGTCAGCTAGATTCACAGATCATGATTATTTACAAGGTTCGTCTAGTTATGAACAGATGTTCTGCTACACACACTATGGTGATCATTACTTGCATAAATCTGCACAACCTAGAAATGTTTTTAAGTATAACCAATGGGAACATTGTGCTACACCACCTAAAAGCAGTTCTAAAACATTCTATGAGAAATTTCAGTACTTCTCAGGGTTTAACACCAGTGATGCAGAAACGTTTTATTATAAACTGTTAGATAAAACAGGGTTGAAAACAATGCTGACAAATACTAAATTGATATATTCAGAAGCATTTTATTAAAAAAAAAAAATGATGACATTGGGTTTTGATTATTGGAAAAATAACATTGAAACAAAAACAATCTGGGGTACAAAAGAGTGGCAGGTACAAGGCCTAGAAGCACTATTTCGAGCCTGCATGATCCCAGAGCAAATAATGTTTTTAAATGAAACAATTCAACAAACAACTTGTCTTGGCCTAGCTAGGATAAAAGACCTGAACAAACCGTCTATTCCAAAGCCAATACCTGATAATGCAACAACAGATATTGAGATAGACGTATCCAAAATTTTACATCTAAACAGAACACATCCTGATTGGAAAAAGTGGTTAATCTGGCCTACTGACACAAACAGCTGTCAAGATAGATTCCTGAATAAAACACAGGGGTTAACAATGTCCAGACAAGACCCTAGATACTCCCAGAGGCAACATCCAGGGATAGTAACAACATACAGTGTAGGGAAGCTGTGCCTTGAATGGCTAGAATCATCCACACTGGCTGAAATTAAGCAACACTTGTCTTTACTTAAAGATGGTGCTGATTTGCGCGATTTCATTATGGGACCACGCAAACAGCGTCAAAAGCGTTTCATAGCGACCAGTATCTATGGTATGGTACAACGAGGCTTGGAAAGTCACACAAATTGAAACGGCTGAAAAAATACGAGAAATTGATCGTATTAATTTGGAAAACTCACTTTCTGTAGTGGACAATGGGTTAATGACTCTGTCCTCCAGAATATATTCGTTGGACAACATTGTATCATCTGCCATTGATATAATAGACAAAGCCTTGCTAATGTTACAGCATGGCCAGTCACAATTGCGTTCTATTGTACAGTTAGGCTGGACGCTGCAAAATCTTCGTTCAGGCTATGTGCCTTGGCGTTTAATCAACACAACGTCATTGTTTTCCATCTTTAACCTTACTGATAAACTAATCAGCTTGGCACAGAAAGGAGCAGACTATACAATCCTGAGCATCGAAAAACTTGAGAAATTACCTTTGACAATGTCAGAAAGTCCTGTCATTGAATGGATAATACACGGGATTATCACAATTCCGATAACAACTTTCCAATTTAAAAATTGCCTTGAATACATACCGACTGGCCAGTATGAACGATTGGGTAAAGGATACGTTAAGTCAACATGGAAATTACCATACACACACACATGGTATAGCGACGGCAACAAAAATGTATTTCTTAGTGGTGAAAACTGTAAACATTCACTAAGCGGTATACTTTTGTGCCAGGGTATTAATTTACACGGAGCCTGTGAAGGAAATTCTAACAACCTTTCATGCCACCAACATGTCACACCTGCAACGCAGATAGAGCCTTTCTTTATGCAACTCGCAAATGGGAGTTACATTCTAATAACGGATCACAGCTGTTGTGGCCTTTTGCCAGGAAAAGCCTATCTCGTAAGCGTAACATCCATGGTCAAATGCTGTATGCAAGCATTGTTTCCAAACGGCCCTGGAGACACTGAGACTCCCATTTGGCCTCGTTTGAATTTCTCTTCTATACGAATTGATACTTTAAGCAGAATGAAGTCTGTGCTTTTGCAGACAACAGTGCCCATCACGTCATCAAAAGAGACGTATGATCTCCTAGTTGCAAGGACGACTACAGAGATTCATGACCTTTTATCAACAAATTGCCCCGTGCATTTCGCAGAAATGCTTAGCCAAATTCTTAACATGTCTAGTGCCATAGGCATCCCAGGCATATTTAAGACGATTTTTACGGGACTGCTAACACCATTCAAAGCAATTCTGGGAACCATTCCTAATTTTGTCCATTCAGTCTTTGGCGGCATACCCCTGATTTTGGGACTTGTAGCAGGGATTTTATTTTTGACCCTCCTGCTCCGATATGGCAAGCCAAAGCTCAGACATGACTCCTACAAGGATGGAAGAAACGATCCTAGCAATCCGCTACCGGGACAGAATAACTAGAGTCCTTGGATTGGCCAGGCTGAGAGATCTAAACATGACCTGGTTTCTTTCATTTAGACCGATATGGCAATCCTGCATCTTACCTGTGCTTCGATGTATGCTATGCGGAGATGAGTGCGTGTTGGACATCTGTCTTGCACTTCCATCAGCAGTACCAATGGATATCGATACTTTGCTAAGTCCGATAACGGCTCACGCATTGTGTTGTCCCCAGCGGCTACCAATCCTGATGACGGCATTCGTTGAGACTCCTGTGCTATGACTAGGTGGTGACAGTGCAGCGAGAAATAAAAGCAACATCACCCAGGTACGACCATCTGTGAACATTGCTGATCCAGACTTTGATGATAGCAATCATTCTCACACCTGCCAAGTTACAGCACTATCGAACTTGGTCGAACTGTCACCTGATTTTGTAGAAATCAAACACGGAGCACAGAGGGAAAAACCAGACCTAGGTCGCCCTCCACTCATAAAGTCATCAATATCTAAATGACCTAGGTCAGTTTAGGGCATTCAATTTTACAAGAACTGGTGTACAGTATATCATATTTTCTTTTTTGACAGATCCATCAACCACTTCTCAACAGTAAGAGGTAGGGAAGTACACCAGTCATTGGCCCATCTTAAAAAACAAGCCCGCTCCCTATCCAGACAGATACGAAACCCTCACCCAAATGTGGTGAAAAAAATGTGATCGCAAGATAACACCTCACAGGCGCACCACCAATGGGACCCCTGGTAGGTACTCACCAAGACGACCCTGTTATCATCATCGGTGTTATCGAGCTTAAAGGAAACGTGTCCAAACTAAAAAACCAACTGTGTTACCAGTGATAAGTGCAGTGGGAAAATGCAAAAACAGTGATCTCACACACAATAAACCAAATATATACAAAAAACCAGCAAAAAGCATGAACAGGTAACTTTATTCTTGTTCTAGTATGCTAATTGCAAATCTTAAAGTGAAAATGGCTACTACCTATAGAGCCATGTTCTACTTGCCAACATGTTTCATTGCCATGGTGATATTCAGGCAATTTCTTCAGGGCAACAATTTTTAATGCCACTGCATTGGACACCAGGGTTTCAAATTACTGTCAAGAGGATAAAAGCATAAAAACGAGTTTTACTTTAAATGCACCACATGTATGTATTGGTAAACCACTGTCAAGACCACGCAAAACATGTCATAGTTACCCTCTATCGGCAACAGTTTCTCATACCAGCCAATCGGTCTTAGGTACAAAGGTATTAAGGTTATCTCCATTCGTGAGTAACCTTTCTACTCCTTCCGTAATCCTTCTCTGTGAAAACAACACCATACAACTGTGAGCCACACTCACTTACCCTCTTTCTCGTCCCGCAGGCAAAATAGCCCCCTTAAAACTAGATTACCGGTAATAGGAGCGTGATCGGCGTTTATTCGTCCCTCGAACACTATCCGGCTTCCAAACTTCTTTATTTACGTTCTTCACTTTCATTGCCCAGCCGATCCGAGAGGATGCGCTAATCTCGCGATGATTAAATGTCCATCTTAGGTTGGGAATAGATTCATAGGGATCTAATGCGGCTGTGTTGCAATTTCGACCTATCGCAAGATCATCGGAGGGCTGCCCTACTATCGCGTTTTTATCGCGGCCATCTTGCATAGGGCATTCCCTTACTCGTTAGGCTTATGGCTCCGCTATCGCGTTAGTCTCTCGCGAGATCACGCGATGTATGGGCATGCAAACTTTATTTTGTAGACCAATTTTTTGAGAGCCTGTCTGATATGATGTTCTCCCCCGAACAGAAACAATCATTTTAGAAAAGCGTTCCGACACACAGCGTTCCCATGAACTCTGAATTCGGCCTTCAGTTTTGATCAACATAAACTGCTGAAAAGCGTTGGAACTCTATTCCCCCGTTCAACAAGAATTTTTTTTTTTTAATTGAACACTTTTAAAAAAAATTTACCTTTTCTGGCACGAAATTTCTTTGCTTAAAGTAGACCTATTCATAGAGAACAGAAGCTTCTACTTCTATTTTTAGATAAATCTAGAGACATAATAACTTTACATCAGCCTCTAGCACATTTTACTGCAATGCATTTATATGTGATGAAATTATCTCGCCTTTCTTTTCTGTATTAAGAGATATTTCATGTGTAATTTTTTCGCAAAATCGTTCATTGATTACATATGCTATAATTTTGAATGATTTCTATGCTTAAAGACGTACAGTACCGAAATTACCACATATTTCAGATACGCCATTTCAAATCCATATATGTATTTTGGGGTGGGTAATGTTACACATGCATCTTTTGCTATAGTTTTAGTAAATTGATGGACATAAATTCGTGGAGTGGGTGTCTCGTTCTAATCTAGGACCCTGACCAATACTGTGACCTTATGCCCCTATACGGCTATAATCCCTTTATTCCCCTATATTGGCATAACCGATCAAATGCAATATTCAGAAACTCTTCTCTGGCCTCACACGATCAGAGCCACATTTCAGAATCACTTCCTCTGCAGCTTCCTTTGCAGCTCATTAGTGCAAATGACACAGCAGAAGCCACTATCTAAGATTCCTAGATTACACTCCGAGTTCTTCAACAAGATAAAAACTCAGCAACCTGGGAAAGCCCCGCTTGCTATGTTTTGATTAGTAATAGAACTCTAATTAGCACTGAGAGACGATCACTTCCTAGTGACATCTTTATTGACGTCTTATGTCCAAAAACTTACGTCAAACAAGGCACCTTTCAAGTATAAAAATTACCAACGTTGCCTTAAGCAAACGCTGCCTCGATACTATCGCTGCCTCGCTGATACTGAAGCTACCGCTGCCTCAACGGCATCAGCGAACGATGGTGTGGTGAACATAGGAGCAGAACAGCTGTCCCCTTCAGAGCCCAGCAGATGCAAGCTGCCCGCGGACGCTGCCCCTCCTCCTCTTCCTCGACGCGCTGAGAGAGACGCTGTCTTTTCTCCTGCCGAGAAATCCAGCTCCGGCGTTTCCAGCCTACTCATGCGAGTGACTGGGATATCGAGTCCTGGAAGGAGATACAAGACCTCCAACATTCTATTCCAGAGGTATGGTGTTGACTAAACCCTTAGAGAGAATTCTTGAAGCAGACCTTGGCAAAACCAACTTAACTTAAAGCTATTTACTTACTCCCGCCCAAGTATTAGGCTTAGGTGAGGTACACTGGGGTAGGCGTAGTTAGAAGCACCAGTTGAGTACGTTAGCCTAATGTATATATGAATGTATATATGTTTTATTCATTTTAAACCATTGTATGGCTAAGAAACCATATCAATGCTTTTACAGTATTATTTCGCAATACTCATCTTACTGTACGCACTTTTTATAATAACTAGTCTTGCAATTGTGGCAATTCATTTCTCTTGCACGAGAAGAAAGACTGTTCAATAAATAATACCTTTTTTATTAAAAACGCCCGTCTCTCTATTCTCTGCATATTGGTGAAAGTAATCTGCACAAAACTGAGTAAAATAACTGTCTATTGTTTCACACGACTCTAGAGATTGACTCTTATTCTAAGGAGCAAAGTTGTCATGTTTATGCGGTTGTTGGAAAACTGAATCCCTTCTTGTCTGTACCAGGGAAGCTGATCACTTCCTATTCAGTCAAGAAAGTTTCCAGTGACCTCTGAGCTAGTTGGTAACAAACCCAATTAAGTTTAGCATAGTCAGTGGAGACCTGGAAGATCCGCACTTCTACGTCCATACTACTGTTTATGTTATTCCAATGCGCAGGGCCTATTGGGAAAATAGGAACTACACTACAAGATAGGGTCGGAGTTTCTTGAGGGCCCACACCACGGCGAAGGCCTCTCGTTCAATGGTGCTCCAGCGTTGCTCTCTGGCCAGCAGACGTCGGCTGATGAAGGCCACAGGCTGGTCAACTCCTTCGGGGTGTACTTCGGAAAGGACCGCCCCGACACCGTGCTCCGAGGCATCGGTCTGGACTACGAATTCCCGGCTGTAGTCGGGGGCTTGGAGCACGGGGCGGTACACATCGCTGTTTTCAGAGTCTCAAAGGCAGCCTGACACTTGGGGGTCCAGTGCACTTTCTGAGATGCTTCTTGGAAGTGAGTTCGGTGAGGGGGCCCACAATGCTCCCATAATTCTTCACGAAGCGCCGGTAATACCCCGTGAGTCCTAGGAAGGCTCTGACTGCTGTCTGGGTGACCGGGGGCTCCCAGGCCATGATGGTGTCGATCTTGGGTTGAAGGGGAGCCACATGGCCGCCCCCCACTTGGTGTCCCAGATAGGTCACAGACCCTTGGCCGATCTGGCACTTGCTTGCTTTTATGGTCAGTCTGGCCCGTCTGAGGGCCGTCAGGACCTCCCAGAGGTGCTTGAGGTGCTCGGCCCAGTGAAGGCTGTACACTGCGATATCGTCCAGATAGGCGGCGCTGAACTCTAGCCCTGCCAGTACCTTATTCACCAGCCTCTGGAAGGTTGCGGGGGCGTTTTTCATCCCGAAGGGCATCACCATGAAGTGGTAGTGGCCATCGGGGGTTGAGAAAGCGGAGCGCTCTTGGGCGCCCGGGGTGAGGCCGATCTGCCAGTAGCCGGAGGTTAGGTCGAATGTGCTCAGGTAGCGGGCAGCCCCCAGGCGGTCGATCAGTTCATCGGCCCGGGGGATGGGGTGGGCATCGGTCCGGGTGACGGCATTCAGTCCCCGGTAGTCTACACAAAATCGCAGTTCGGGAGTGGCGCCAGGGGCGGCGACTTTTGGGACCATGGACTGTCAGAGGGTTCGACCACCCCCTGGGCCAGCATCTTGGAGACCTCCGATTTAATGCAGGTCCGAACATGGTCGGGAACTCGGTAGGCCCGGTGTCGCACAGGCGGGCTGTCCCCGGTGTCGACATCGTGGACGCACCACCGGGTGACTCCGGGGGTGAGAGAAAACAAGTCTGTGAATTGACCCAACAGCTTCTGGCCATACCAGCGTTTCATCTCCTCTTGGCTGGCCTCGAGGTTGGCCTCTGCAAGTTCCCGGAACTTCCGAGTCTGGTTTCGGAGGGTCAGGAGGTACCGGTAGACGTCGGGGGGAGCATCTCGGACTGCAACCTCCCAGCCTTCTTTGATCAGGCTGAGGGGACCCCGGACGGGGTGCCCGTACAATAGTTCGAAGGGGCTGAACCCCAGGGACTTCTGAGGGACCTCCCGATAGGCGAAGAGGAGGCAGGGCAGCAACATGTCCCATTGGCGCCGCAAGGGCTCTTCCAGGCCCATGATCATCCCCTTGAGGGTTCGATTGAAACGTTCCACCAGTCCATTCCCTTGGGGGTGGTAGGGGGTCGTAAACTAGTACGTGACCCCGCACTGTTGCCACATGGACTTCATGTATCGGGAAATGAAGTTCGTACCCCGGTCACTGACGACCTCTCGGGGGAAGCCCACCCGGCAGAAGATCCCCATCAGCGCCCGGCCCACCCCGGGGGCCGTCACGGTCCGGAGAGGGATGGCTTCAGGATAGCGGGTGGCATGGTCTACTAGAACGAGAATGAAACGGTGCCCTTGAGAGGTTCGGGGCTCCAGAGGCCCGACAATGTCTATCCCCACCCGCTCGAATGGGGTGTTGACGACTGGGAAGGGTTGAAGGGGGGCCTTGTGCTTCCCTCCGCTCTTCCCGCTGGCTTGGCAGGTTGGGAAAGTCCGGCAGTGATTGTTCACATCATTCCTCATTTTTGGCCAGTAGAAATGGGTCACCAGGCGGCTGTAGGTTTTGTCCTGCCCTAGCTGCCCGGCGAGGGGCACATCGTGTGCCAGGTTCAGGAGGAAGTCTCTGAATCGGAGGGGGACCACTAGCACTCGGCTGGCCCCCAGTTCGGCAATCTTCTGTTCGCTGTAGAGGAGATCGTTGTCCCAATAGACACAGTGGGACCCCGAGGGGTCTCCGGCGGCTTGAGCGGCGGCTTGCTGTCGTGTTCCCTCGAGGGAGGGACATGCTTTCTGTTCTTGACGGAATTGCTCTCGTGTGGGGCCACCTTCTTGGCGCCATTGGGCTAGTTCTGGGAGGTCGCCGAGCTCAGCAATTTCTTCACGGGTGGGCCCCAGTGGTCCGGGCTCAGGGTTGGCGTCTTCGGGGGCGGCGGAGGCGCGGGCCACTCCAGCTCCTCGGTCGGGGTGGATTCCGTCGGGGCGGTGGCCCGGGCGGCCATGGATCGGGTGGTCGCACAGACCCACTCGGGCAGGCCTAGCATCCCCAGATGCTCTCTCCGCTCGACGTGGGCCCGGGGGGAACTTTCTAGGTTGTTCCCGAGGAGGCAGTCCATGGGGGCATCGTCCCGGACGGTCACTTTCAGCATGCCCGACACTAACCCCCCCTCCCCCCACTCGAAGGGGATTCGGGCCATCTGGCACAGGCTCTCGGAATTGTCCGCCGACCGTACTGGGCACAGCACATTAAGCAGGATCTGGTCAGGGGTTACCAAGTGGCAACGGATGGCCGTCACGCTGGCTCCGGTGTCGCGGAGGGCTTCGGCCCGGTGCCCATTGATGGTGACCCACTGGCGGTACTTCTGAGTTTTGCCTGGGATCGGGCCCGGGGAATCATGTCTCTCTCGCCTAGACATACCAGGGACATGGCGGCGGCCTCCCACTCAGTCTGGTCTTCGTCATAGTTCTCTTCTTCCCCCCCTTTCTTCTCCCAGGGCGGCGGCAGCGATCTGGCGGTTTGGGGGACCGGTGGTGCCGGGTCGTTGGTTCATCGGGCAGTGGGGGTCACTGGCATAGTGACCGGGCCGCTGGCATTTGTAGCAGGTAGCGTTCGAGCGTGGCCCCGGTCATGCTGGAGGGGCCCCTCTCCTGGCCAGGGATGGCAAAGTGTGGGCCGGGGGTGGCCCCCGGGGTGGCACCGCAGGGGAGTCTCGGTTCCTGTTCTGGCCTCCTCCGCTGCCTCGCTGACGGGGGGGGGGCCCTGGGGGTTTCGGCCGTAATCTCCCATCGAGTTCCGCGGGACCCGGGTGCTCACCCATCGATCGGCCTCGACGGCGAGTTTACGTGGCTCGGGCAGCTTGCTGTCGAGAAGATGCTGTCTGAGTTCGATAAATCTGTTGTTGGAGAGGTGCTCCCATACAATGAGGTTGAACAGCTGCTCGTAGGTGGTTACCTGGCTGCCTTTGATCCACCCCTCTAGGGCTCTGCTAAAGAAGTTCACGTACTCCACCCATGTAGTACCGTGGATTTTCTTACAGTCTCGGAATCGCTGCCGGTACATCTCGGGGGTGAGTCCATAGCGAGTAAGTAGGACGTCTTTCATATCAAGTTCTTTTAAGCCACGCTTGTGCTCGAACGTGAGCTTCTTCTCCTCTAAGTCCCTCTGTCTTCGTTTCTCCTCCAGGTCTCCTTGTAGCCGTAGTTGCTCAAGAGCAATTTTTTTCTCGGCCAGCTGTAGTTCTCCGTCCAGACTGAGTCGGGCGAGCTTGTGGAGCCGGCTCCTTTCTCGCTCTCGGGCGTCTTCGTGGGAGAGGCCTGTGTCTCCGTTGGTATTTCTTTCCTCCGCTGGGGTTGCAAGGGTTTCCGGGTGCTTGTCTGGGACCGTGTCATCTTCGGTCTGGGGTGGCGTCGCTCCTGTTTCCACCCATGTTTGTAGGGCCTGCTGGAAATCGTCCTTGGTGCTTAGTCCCGTGGTAGCGATGCCCAGGTCCTTGCAGAATTGTTTCAATTCTTTGTGGGTATATTCTTCCAACCGTTCCTTCTGGAACTCCGTGGTCTGTCTGGTTTCTTTGGTCCTCCTGGTTGTGGTGTGTTTTTGTCAGTAGTGGGTGAGTTACTCTCTGTACGATTTGCATCGGCTCGGATCGCACCGCCTGCCACCAATGTCAGAAAGGAGATCGGGGGGGGGGGGCAGATGCTGTTTGACTGACCACCCCGAGACCCACCTCTCCTTCTGGCGTTGGCCGAGCGGCGTCGAGAGGCCTCCTGGGTGAGGCTCCCTTCCTAGAATCGGAACAGCCGAGCAATCACACCACTAGAAAGGGACACCACACAAGAGGGTAGATTCTTAGAGTCTTTATCAGCATTAAAGATAGGTTCTCTCAGCAATATGTACAAGCGGATCGCGGGATCCTTAATGTCTCGGTAACTGTGGGATGGGGGTGCGGGACAGTCTTAGTACCAGCCTGGCACGGGAATTCCCCACGCACAGCTCTCAATCCTCGAGCTGAGGGGAAATGGTTCAGCGAGGTCGGGCCGCGTCAGCAGGGCTCCGAGGATGGTTCAGCGAGGTCGGGCCGCGACAGCGTCAGCAGAGCTCCGAGGGTGGTTCAGCGAGGTCGGGCCGCGACAGCGTCAGCAGGGCTCCGAGGATGGTTCAGCGAGGTCGGGCCGCGACAGCGTCAGCAGGGCTCCGAGGATGGTTCAGCGAGGTCGGGCCGCGACCGCGTCAGCAGGGCTCCGAGGATGGTTTCGCGAGGTCGGGCCGCGACAGCGTCAGCAGGGCTCCGAGGATGGTTTTGCGAGGTCGGGCCGCGACAGCGTCAGCAGGACTCCGAGGATGGTTCAAAGCAGCGAGTTCTTCTCCGGGTCAGCCGCGATTTCCACAGCAGGGCTCTCGACTCCAGGATACAACTGTCGACCCGTTCCAGAGCTGCCCCAGATATGGGACTGGAGTCCTTTGATGTCCGGACCCTCTCGCCTGGGGGTCAGAGGGGCCGGGAGGAGAGTGTCCAGACACCCAGCAGGGGGGTGGAGCCAGCGCCCAGGGAGGCCGGAGGCGATCGAAACCAGGCGTCCGGGGGACGGCTGGAGGGCCATCAAAACTCCCCTCCTCCTTGATCCGTCAAGTGGCCGCTTTACCACCTGGTCGGACCTTGGTGCCTCGATGTCGCCGTGTTCCTGAGAGAGGGGAGCTGGGGGACGCCAGGGGTGGCGGCTCTCGTGGAAGGGTGGAGAGGGTAGTTTCGGGGGGAAGGACAGGGGTTGATGCCGTCCGGGGCCCGCCAGGCAGAAGGAGTGGGACCACGCTGCGAGGCCGGGTCCAACACCTCCAAGATGCAGCCACATTACGGTGAGTACAAGCCTTTGTTTGTGAAATACAGGGCAATCAGACCATCTGCTTCTTTGCATCCATTTCAGGCCAAACGCGTTTCAAGCTTAACATCGCTCTTGTTCACTGGCAAAAGAGGAAAGGCATACCACCTGCGCAAATTTAAATGTCCTGCCTCTGTGGGCGTCTGCACAGGGAATGCTTGTAGTTGTGGTGCATGATAAATGATACCCCCAGTGGGTTGCATGCCTCACCCCAAAATGTTCGAAATGATTACCCCAGTGGGCTGCGCTGAAGCTGTCCGGGCGAACACCCTGTCCATACCGCATCCACAAAGCGGACTCACCGTCCCCACAGCGACTATATCCCTTGTTGCTGCAGGCCCGCCTTGTAAGCAGCCCATATGTGTACATATCTGTGTGGGTGTGTATAAAATATTTAGACACAGTCACTGATTAGGATCATAAAACTACATCAGTTTCTTCTCTGAGCAAACAAAACACAGCTCTATAGTGCTTTTGTTTTTTAAATTTCTCTACTCTCAATAATTTGGGTGGCCAATCTTCAGCTCCTTTGCCTTTGAATCAGGCGTGCATAGCCTTTGGCTGTGCAGGCACTGTGCCACTGAAACAGCTGTAAATGGCCTTTTGCGATGGGTACTGGACAACAAGACTACACTGGATAATTCCTTCCTCCCTACTACCTCCGGACATTTTTTCCAGGATTAAGGATCAGTCCCCAGAATCCCCTAATGGACCTAATAATATAAGTTAAAGGGAAACATATGCTTGCTTCAAATTGTTTGTTTTTTATTTTTTAGATTCTAAAGTACTCTGCAGATCCGACTCAATTGAAGGCCCGAAAATTGATAGACCGGTCATACCTAAGTTCCTTCATGATTAACTCTTCGAAGTCCACAAACATCTTTTTGTAACGCAAACCTCTCAAATCTACTGAACAGATGTACTCTGAACCTCAAATGATCTCAAATCTGAGTAAAGTTTCAGTTCCTACCTTTTGGGTAGTTCTATTTAGCAGTTTTTGCAGTAGCGATGAGAAAAGTTTCCTATATGTGAACTTTTGTTTCTCCAAACACTTGACATGATGAAATGTTGCTAGATATGCCTTGTGAGTGGCAAATAATCAACCCTAAATATACATTTGCTTGGGCTGACAATATAGGGATAATGTCCCACATTCAGTTGGATCCTGCTGCCTCTGAATCCTGGAGTGACAGATTGAATTACACATTGCACTGTATAGGAAAGTGCCACCTTTTTGCATGGTTGCACCCCACTTTTTGCCTGCTCTTGATGCTCTCTGACTAAGTGTGACCTGGGTTCTTGCTAACCAGGTACCATTGGCCTGTGTTCTTCCCTAAACTGTACATGTGCACCCCCAATTGGCACCTCTCTGGCCAAATGTAAGTCCCTTCTAAAAGGTACCATGGGTCCAAGGGCACTGTGACCAGGGAATGCCTCTAATGACTGCAACACGTATTGTGCCACACTTAGAGACCCTGTACCTTAACACACACTGCCCTAGCAGGCTGCTTGTTTTGGTGCAGCGAAAAGTGAAGAGTCGACATGGCACAAATACTTCTTATATAGCCCAATTTACTATATAGGAAGCCTGCAACTCTGCTCACAAGGCTTCAGCTCATTAACCCCTTCGCTGCTCATGACGAGCTCAGCTCGTCATGCAGTACACTGGTCGTGTGGGATTTGAAGAAGTTCAGCACCAGGGGTGAATTCCCTTAGCACTGATGTGGTTAAGCATTGCACCTCAGACCTGTAGCACTGGAAAAAAGGCTTTTGAGAAGACCCAGCCATTTCCCTTTATCATGGAACCTTCCCTTTAAACCTTTCACCCCTACAGATTGCCATTCAGGAATGATATCAGCTAACAATACTATATTCCTTGATTTCATTAGCATTATTTTGCAAACATTACAGCTCATTGTTCTGTATACTTGAGGAACAAACAAGTTAGAAGAGGCATGATTGTGAAAGATTGGGACTGTCTGCATACTCTTTTATAACCCACTGATGCATATACTTCTGTGAAAATGCATAAGCGTTACAGAAAGAATCCAGATTCAGATGATAGTCTAGATTCGATTCTCATCTTACTTGACACCACAACATTAAAGTGTGGTCTCGAGTACGATCCGAATCGAAAAAGCGTTTTTGACTTCATCAAGTTGGGCAGTTGCCATTTCCAATTGCCAGAGATCCTGTACAAGAGAGAGGACATAGTTAAAACCAAATTCCTTACGATGTGTTATATTAGTTCAACTTGGTGTTATTGGAAACCCATGTGGGCTGCCATATCAGCAGTTGTTTTCGGTCTGCACCCTGTTGTTGGCACTTCTAATTTTTAATAAGATCTGCGTAAACATACAGTGACACCTTGACTTTGAGAGAAATTCATCAACAGGGAGATGTATACATTATATACAAACTGAGAAGGGTGCAGAACATTAACATACCTGATATGTTAACAGTTCTTATACTGCATCTTTTGCTCTCTTTGAAAAACAAAAGAAGAAAACAGGATGTTTTCATACTAGTTCTGTAGGAGCGAAAGCTCTGTTGCAAACCTTTCTCTTCGGGGGGGAAAAATTACAATGGTGCATGCTTAAATCTCTTTTTGTTCTATAGTTGACAATTAGATTCGATTTTGTCTTCTGTTCGTAGGTGCATATTTATTTAAAGTTTTCTTTTTGCTTGCAGTTGCTAGCTGGGCAAAAGAAGAGTGCTGCCTTTTGGACGTTTGAATATTACCAAACTTTCTTTGACGTGGACACTCGGCAGGTTTGTAAAGAGCTGCCATACTTCGCCTAGAGAATGGTTTGTTGTCTGCCGCTGGTGTCTAATTTCTCCATTCACCCCTGTTGCTCCTGTAAAATGATCAATAAGTTCTTTACCTAATGCTTTTAATTGAAATTGTTAAATTATTCTCAACCAGTTATAATAGTGGTACTACAGCTTCTGCATGTATGTCCTCTCGTTTAAGTGGAGTAAGGATTTGAGCACCTGGGCCTGCAGTTGTTTGTTGAGATCACTCAACTGTTCATCGTTAATTTTGTAGGTTCTCGATAGAATAAAAGGCTCCCTTTTGCCAATACCTGGAAGCAACTTTGTACGATTATATGTCCGAAGTAACCCTGATCTCTATGGTGAGCATGAAAAGTCTTCTCATTTCAAACACATTGATGTCATTCAGGTACTTTGTCTATAATACAGTTTTCTTTTTAGGTCCCTTTTGGATATGTGCCACGCTGGTATTTGCTATTGCTATCAGTGGAAACATCTCAAACTATGTGAGCCATCAAGGCCATCCAAATTACCATTATGTGCCTGAATTCAGAAAAGGTAAGCACGCCTCACTTACAGGCTTGTTTTAGTATGTTTAAAGTGATGACTTGGAATGTTCTAATGCTAAAGCATGCAATACACACATTCTTGTGTGATCAAAAATCAATGCTTTTTTATTATATATTTCATTGCACCAGAAATGTCAAAGTACTTGGTTCCTTTATTTATTTACTTTACAGAAAGTTTACATTACCAGACTAATACAACAAGACTGCTTGTATTTCAAATCACAACTAAATTAGCAGATAATCTTTTTTCACTAGTTTCACATTTTACATTAGTCCAAACAAAACTCCTTCATTTAGAGTAGGCGGAGGGGGTCTGGATTTGTATACTGGGTAATGATTATTCTGCTTTGAGTTGGTCAGTGGATATGTGAGCCAAAACTGACTTAAAGAGACCTGTGTGAAAAACCCGGGTGTCGCTCATCAAGGAACCATGGAACGTGGGTCTAGATGTGTTTTGCATGCATCATTTTGGAATTCAGACACACGATGGGAGGTATGCTTGCAAATAGCCTAAACAACTGACAGTTGTTCCAACCCACCAATTTTCCTGCCTCTTTGCCGCTCTAGACCGAGGGTCCCCCTTATGCAAATCAGTACTGACCCCGCTCATTTGAACAGTCCATCCAAAACTGCTAAGCAGAGCCCCTGCCAGAGGAAATACAAGCATAAGGCGGACCTCTGTCTGGAACAGAAGTTGTCAGTCTGGAGGAGTGAGCCCTGAATTGTTCTTCTATGGGGTAGGAGCATTTTTATGCCCTTAGAGAACATAGACAAGCATTTTCCTTAAAACAGTGCAGACGTTTAGTGGAAGAAAACAGAAGGGGAGTGAGCTACTCTGTAATGTTGCCATCAGTGATGTCTTTTTATTGTCATACCGTGGCTGAAAGTAAGTTTTAAAATGTGGAGGGGTGGGGGGACTCAACATAATTCCCAAAGTACCTCCACCTATTTCATATAAAGGATTACACTGTGGATACTTTTCGGGGGTTCAGGATGTCACTAGCGTGTTGCAAATCGTGTATTTAATTGCATTTTTAACAGGAATAACTCAACATAACTGCAAGTTTGAATTGCTAAATATGTCCAGAGCTGCCAATTTTATTCAATAGTTAAAAGAACATATATGTCATTCGGAAAGGCCTGGTTAAGTTCTTTTGTTTTACTTGGGACTGCATTCAAACGTTTGAAATCCATTGGTGTAGAGTGGCACAGAGGGTAAAAAACAGTGGGTTGAATTCCTACCCTAAGCAGTGCCAGTGGTTTCAATCAGTTGTTGTTAACCTGTGGTTAGGGGACCCATGGGGACCTACTGTGGGGATTTGCAACAGCTTTGAAAATTTAATATATTAACATATTAATGAGTGTATATAAATAAAAAAGCAAAGTGGAAAGTTTAAAATGTTTAAACATTCTGTAAATGTGTCAGGAACTTGAAATTAGAGACTTAAAATTAAGTTGGTGTCCTCAGATGGATTTGTGGGAACAGTGCAGATTCATCAAACAGAATATAGTATGGACGATGATTGGCCTCAGTTGAACTTAAGAAAGCCACAACCATCCCATTAAAATTGAATTATTTTTTATTTTTTTTAAAGCTAGTTTGTGAATTAAATTAAATATTTTATCATTTGTGTATTTGTTTGAATACTTGTTTCTGTTTTTTTGTGTATTGTCTTGAGCTTCAAATCATCAAATTTACTTAAGCCGGAATCCTGTAATGACTCGGTGGGGGTCCCTGTATTCCTGTAATGATTAAGTGGGGGTCCACAGACGTCCAAAGGTTAAGAACCACTGGTTTAGACTATTTACAAGGATTCCTTGCATCACTTTGTGTGCAATCACTGTGGAAATAGTAAACAAAGAAATTTCCTTTCTGTGTACTCAATTAGATATTCCTAAATGACTAGTTATTTATTTCAAAGACCATCCCTGATTTTGGTAAACCATTCATATATTATAGCCACACACGTAGATATATGTACTATTCTTGATTTGATTTTATAAACACAAGACTGTTTAAAAACACTCTTCTTAGAAAATAATACACAATAAAGTCCATATGACATAAGGACTGTATTGTGTGTTGATTTTATATTGTGTATCCTCAATTAATTATGTATATTTGTTTGGCCAATATATGCAAAAGAATGTAATGATAGATGGAACAACTTTCTGTACTGTAAGCAGCATTGGAAACGAATGTGATTTTAATTTATTTTCTAAGAGTGTTTTTAAACAGTCTTGTGTTTATAAAATAAAATCAAGATTAGTACATATATCTACGTGTGTGGCTATAATATATGAATGGTTTACCAAAATCCGGGATGGTCATTGAAATAAATAAATAACACAGAAAGGAAATTTCTTTGTTTACTATTTGTATTACCCGGTCCTTTCTGGGTGTTCTGGGGAACTCTCTCTTTTTTGGAGGTTGATCACTGTGGAAATGCCAGACCTCTGTGCTGCCCTTACTTAGAACAATTTCTCCTATTGATGATTCTCTCTGTGTGGCCTCACAACTACTGAGCTGAGATCAATGTAGTTTTTGTCTTCTTTTTAACTATGCCTATTAATGTTTACAGTATGCATCACACCAATATGTTAGTGGAGGGCAGTTAGAATCTTTATTTGCTATCACAAGGTTTTAGGAATTACATATTTTTTCCCCATCTACCCTTTCTATCCAGAAGTGGTGGCCCACAGCACATCAAAAAGTAGACATCGGTTCCTTCTGAGACATGATTAAAGAGCCCATGTAATGTATAGTGCACACAGACTTTTTGTAGCATAGCGGCTGGTTTTATAACTACATTTCAGTTATATTTTTCATCATCATATAGGTCACATCAGTGGAGCATCAGCCTTTGATCATTACTTCTATCTATAAAGCATGTTCAGATTGTTCGGCACCAAATGACGCAGGGCATTGATGTTCATTTCAGTGTTTTCGAGTAGATTTGGTTCTTTTTCCAGTAAGATTCCTGGTATCCACATCTGTCATATGACTTGTTTTCTTAGCTCCACAGGTCCATGCACCAGCAAGCGTGTTCTAATTTATAAGTATCAGCAATATTCGCATTAGCACTGAAACCTCTTAACTAGAGGTCAGAGGAAAAATTCACACTTCACAGAAAATGTCTCTTTTCACTTGCAGGAAGAAACTCTAGAAAATGATATCCTTCGGGTTGTAGGAAAAGCTATGAACCCCTCCTGCATGACATTAAAAAACCATAAGGTCCATTAGTGGACATGTGTTCTGCCAAGTTCCCACTAACCACAACAAAAGTGCCTTATAACATAAGTCTGTGACTACCTGCAAACCTTTATTGTTAAGGATAGACTAGCATTTCCAGGACATGCCTTGAAAGGGAACATCCCCAACCCAACTTAAAATGGTCTGTGTTCAAATGACAAGTCCTGAGCAACCATTAAATGATGTAAAACCTTTGTAAAAGAAAAATTGAGATTGTACTTGTTGACAGCCTGCATCAATACTCTTGACCGAAAGTAAAGGTTGCAGTCCTGAATGTAGTTAAGCAGAAATTGCATTCATAACAACAATTTATTACGAAGCTGCCACACTTCGTTTTTAGGTCTCGGCCTAGAGACGCGCGAAGCGCGTTCTCGGCAGAGAACTATTGTAATCATTTCAGTCGGCAAAGGAGACTTTGACGACAAGAGCTGGGCACGCGGCCAGCATTCTGAATGGGAGAGTAGCGACAAGACCTGGTCACGCGCGGATTTAGTCGCGCGCACGCTCACGGCGCCAGCGTCTCCGCCGCGCGGCGATGACTGCTCTCTTCCTGGGTCGCGCGCGTCACGGGTCAGCTTCTTAAGTTTCGTTTTCCTTTCCACTTCGGAAACGCGGAGAGTTGGGGACGAGCGTCGGGCGGGAACGTCGCTCCTTGTGGGGCACGTCCCTGATCTTTAGGAGACGTGCCTGTGCTTAGGGAGTGGCCACCTTTGCTTTGCTTTCTCTTGTAAATGAGGGCTGCCTTGTTTGTATACTGACCGCGCAGCATGTAAGTCCTCCCGTGGAGCTAGGTGAAAGTGTCTGCCCACCTGACACCACTTTTGCCGAAAGGGATAAAAAAAACAAAAAACGGGCGCTTGCTTAAATTGGATTTTAGTGTTCGCCTTGTGTCTTATGCTATGGAGGATATAATCCTGTTTTACTGTGGGCTAGTGAAGCAAAAATGTTCATGCTCATCCTTAAAATACATCCATAATAGACCTGTTACTGAATCCACGGAGTACACGTACAGTAATGCATCACAGGGGTATCCCACCCTCGGTGTGAGCCAGTTCTATACGAGAAAGCCCCCGGCATGGTTGCTATTATATCATCAAATTACAGTGTACTTTTCAGTAACTTTTGCCATGTCCACCTACCGTTGTTAGGGTCAATTAATGCATGTGTAGCACTGGTGTCATGTCTTTGTTGCAACACCATATAACAAATGTTTTCGAAGATCTTTTAGACCGAGCAGAAGAACGAGGACACCCCTGGTCTGAAAACAGAGTGGTTTGTAGGTGACGATGAGGTGGTATGCTGGAGCACACCATGAAACCTACCCTGTATATAACCTTCGTGCCCCGGCACCAAATCAAAGTTGTATCACCGCCAGAATGGCTGCTGTGCCTTAGTTTTCAGTGCAGTACGTTAGTCAGACAACCTGCTGATGTCAGGTGATGCCTCAGCAGTGTGACACACACATGAGTCAGGGTACTCTGTTTCGGTGTACAACGTACGCGAGCTGTCTCTGTTTTGTAGTCAAAAGAACACTTCTCAAGAACGTAAATACAGGCCTGCTGTGCTGATTGCGACTTTTCAGGCCAAGTAGAAATTACTAAGTCTGTCCTCCATATGTGCCCAGAGTGCTATGGGAGTACGATAGCCATTGGGACGAGTGACTGTAGGAGATGTGTATAGATAATGGAGCACAGAATCATTCCTAGCTGACCTGGGTTTGACTTTATTTACTCTAAGGTCCAGCGCAAGCACGCTTTAAGTAACATTTGCAGTGTAGCATCTTGAGGTACAGTGTGATTGGGGTCTGTCTGGGGAGCTCGAGGACATCAATATTGCAGGTTCTCATTGATAGCCACATGGTAGCGTTGTCACGATGAAGGGAGGTGATGCAGA
Source organism: Lissotriton vulgaris (assembly GCF_964263255.1). NCBI lineage: Eukaryota > Metazoa > Chordata > Amphibia > Caudata > Salamandridae > Lissotriton > Lissotriton vulgaris. The sequence continues at coordinate 399,783,301 of NC_141685.1, read as the reverse complement.
TCTCATGATGGAGGCCTATGTCTGAGCATGCTATGCTGAAGTCTCGCAGCAGGCGAGGTTTCCATTTCCTGCAAGAGTACTTCCCATTTATGTGAGTCTTGCTCTCGTGGTTGGATCGCTGTCAAACAAGTGAAGAAAGTATTCGGTCGCATTCCTGAGACTGGAGTGTGGCAACCAACCATCGCTGCATTTGTCAATTACGGCTCGTAGAGACTGCAGTCACAAAGTGCTGTTAAGGTGTCTGCTGTGATGGGGTGCTCTAAAGTTATCACTCTAGAGTGTCAATCACAGACCCAAGATGACTGGATTAAGGCCAGACTTTCAGGATAAGTACATAAGTTGAATAGTACATCCAAGTAATGAAAATGTAACTCATTTATATGTTTAGTTATTCTGCAATCGTAGTAGGAGCCGAGAATAGCCACAATAAACTTTGAGCGAGTATCACACCAAAGAAGTCCTTTGTAGTTAGGGGTCAACACAGATGCTCTACATAGTACACTTTTTAAATGTATTAGTTATTGACATTGCCACCAACCGTAGTTAAGTGATGAGACAATTGAGTTTGCATTGCCTTCTCTGGAGTTTGGTTTTATTATGGCGATGTTTTTTAGGATTCTCTTATACTACTTTGATCAAATCCATAAAATCCCCATTCAGACATTCACCCCTTGCCGCAATCGTGGGCTCGTGCAGAGGGAGCTGTAGTATCTAGTCACTGGTCTGTTTCTGTAATTTGATAACACGATATTCTGATGTCTTGTTCCCTTTACTCTGGATCTGGGTTATTAAACGTCAGCCCAAGAGGCCAGGGTTCATGTCAGATTGTCAGGTTGTCCCTGTGACGTGCAAGTAAAGTCAATAAAGCTGATATACATTCTCAGGGATTTTCCTAAGAATCGGGTGCTTCTAGAGCTTCAATAGACATTCCTCTTAGAGTGACTGCTATCCATTGGTATGTTTCTCTTGCCTGCATGCGTTTATTGTATAGGCAGTTGCTCTTTTTTTCTTTGGAAAGCTTTTGAGATGGCAATTGTACGTTAGGTTTTCTCCATTTGCAATGCCAATAGCTCTAACGTTAACAAAGCCGAGACCATTGCATTGTAAATGCTTGTTTGTTTTGTGGACTGAAAGCTGCCTTCCCTAAAGACAGGTAAGTATCAAGCCACACAGATAAGACTGAGGCAAGCCCTAGTAGCAAATATTATTTTTGGAATATTAAGGCAAGATGCATACCTCTTGAGATTTCCTTAATTATAAATGGATAACTGAATAGTGCTTATTATATAGCTGGAGGTTTAGTAAGCACCATGCACAAACCAATGGTTGCAGAATTATTGTTAAAAATTAGTCCATGTATAGTTATGTACTGTAGTTTAAAAACCTTCATCAAAACAGCCCATGTCTGATTAATGTTCTACGCTTTTACAAATGTGTGCAGTTACATTGCAATTAATTATGATACAAGTATAACATTTCTTGTTTGACATCAAAATTTCCCCTCCAGGATATTTTATGGTCAATGCACTCGGCATAATAATCATTAAGTGTAAGATCTTGTGGTTTTCTGTGTTTCAGTGTCCATTGCAGCAACTGCCATCTACTCCTATGCATGGCTTGTTCCACTGGCCCTTTGGGGGTTCCTCATGTGGAGAAACAGCAAAGTTATGAACATTGTCTCGTACTCCTTTCTGGAAATTGTTTGTGTCTATGGTTATTCACTGTTCATCTATATTCCAACTGCTGTAAGTATGACCTACTTGGTAGGCTTGGAATTCTTTTTTTATTTATTTTGTATTGTGCATTTCCAGAAAATACAAATACGTCAAATACCAGTCAAAGATCACATAAAAACCAATTAATACAGTACAAAAGAGTAGTCATAAAAAGCAGTTAATACAGTAAAAACAGTTTTGAAAAACGCTACATCATATAAAGAACAGCTTGGTCCATCGGAAGACTGTAAACCAAAACAGTACAGTACCTTGGGAATATCTAAAAGGTAAAGCAATTCCTTACAGACTACCGCTCTTTTATATTATTAAAAGGCGGGAGAAGGGAAAGCCCACCCCCTTGTGCCCCAAGGAGCTCTAGGCCGTCTCGGTTAGCTTTCTCCCTGCTCCAATCGGCGATATGCGTCCAGATCTTCTTCCCCCGAATTCTGGCCTGTCTGCCCCTACAGGCATAAATAGCCCTCTCTTGATTGTAAATTCCGAGAAGCCTGGCAAGCCACAAATGGAAAGGTGGTGGTTCCGCATCTTTCCATCTAGCCGCTAGTAATATCCTGTATACCGTTGTCCCCCCCAAAAAGACCATATTCCTGTTCGGTACTAAGACCCATAGTGCGATCATACCCGAGGTCAACCAAGTAGGGGATAGTTCTAGTCTATGGCTAAATAGTTCCTCCCAAAAACCTAGCAGCCCTTCTTTTAATAGAGCCAGTTTGTCACAGTCATACAGCAAATGGATCAGGGTGGCTGGTCCTAACCCACATCTGGGGCATTTATCATCTATCCTTTTCCCTCATGTGTACAGTTTGGCAGGTGTAAAATAAAGATTAAATGTAGTTTTGTACAGTTGAGCTTTTAAGTTCGAGGATAAAAGTATTTTGGCAGTTAAAGAAAGGCTCATGTAGATATCCACATCGGGTTTTCCCAATTTTACTGCCCAGGGTGCTTCAGTTTTTTCTAGGTCGTCTGGGATTTTGCCCAGAAGTAGACTATAAAAATTCCTAATTCTGCGACACTTTCTAGTTATGGCATCCAAGAGTGGTATTTTGTCAAGCTTATTCTTAGGGAGCATCCTCACCTTATGTAGCCCTATCTGAACAAATTTAAAGTATTGGTTATCCGGTATACCAAAAACCCGCTGTAGCCTGGAAAATTGTATTAAACTGTGGGAGCACAGTCAGCAGTGACAGCCATGTTCTGGATACTTTGCTGAAAGGGTACATCTGATGGATTTGAAATTATCCCTTGTACACCTATTGTAAATGTACAACAAACACAGTTTGGTGACTGTCAAGACTGAATATAAGAAGTTCATTCAGCATACATATAGTATAGTGAGCCACAAATATAAGTTAATATTGCAAATCCAAGACTGAATATGGGACAAAATCAGTTTCCTCATGTTGCTATTTCTAATGTATAGAAATGTAGAGAAATTAGCACTTACTCACGTTTTTGATGGGGTGGACAAGGATATTAAGTATTGAGACCAACAACACACCACATTTAGTCTACAGTTCATTTCCCATCTCTACAGCATATAGAATGCACAATCTGACAGTGGCAGAAACGATGTACCTGGTTTCAAGCCTATTTAAGTGGTGGAGAAACCACAGCACATTTGCACCAGATGACTGTTATTCAAGATGAAAATGCTAATTGAACTTCACCATCTTATAGAAATATATCAATAGCCCTTGTGAAGAAACATAAATAAAAGTTACAGAAAATGAAAGAAGTGTTCCTGAAGAGGTTTTTTTATAACCCCTATCACTGTTTGGTGAAAAGAACTATTGACGTTTGGATTCATAGGTAAATGTCAACTGGTGTGGGATTCAAACATCATAATACATGATCCAGATGTGCCCTAACTAAATGACCTGCTTCTGGAGTATTTACCACTCAGTGTTAAGCAAGTAGCTTCTAAAGCATTTCATAAGCTATAAAATGGCTAACTGGAGCAATTGGTAATTTTCCATCTTCGCTAGAAGCATATATATATATATAACTTCAAGTAAGAGGGAGTTGAAGTCCTAATCTGCATACTGTGCAACATGGCCCAAAATAAGGGTTCAAACTGGAAGTTTTTTACTCGCCACTGTGATTATTTTTGGGAGTAAAATTATTTCTTAGCACACAAATAATTCTCATTGTTAAAGGCAGTGTTCTTCTTGAGCTTAAAATATAATTGAATTTTTTATGTCAGTCCTCAAAGTATCATCATTGTGTCTAGTACTTTGCTCAAATAAAATCCTGTGTTTTTGCATTAAAGCACCTCTTCTGACTAGACACACAAATGAGTGCCTTTTGTCTAGGATGTTACTGCTGATGATACTGGGCATGTTTTTAGGACTGTGGAAGCGGTAGCTTATGTTACAATGTGTGTATCCAATTCTCGAAATTTTAATGTCGTAAAATGTTTAATGTTGTAATTCCATGTGAGTTTAGGTCTGACTATAGCCAATGAAACAGACAGTTGGCATATTTAACTAAATGGTTAATGTCCAGCACTGAACTGAAATAAGTAACTCAGTAAAGATTTAAACAATCCAAGTCAAATCTAGTTTTCAGTTTTGGAGTTGTTCAATAAATGTGCCTCATTGCCTTCCCATATGTGTATACTGCTACTACTGTACAGTGATATTATATTATACCTTTTTCTAGTTGCTGTGGATTTTTCCATTTGAATCGATGCGGTGGATATTAGTTGTGCTTGCAATGTGCATTTCAGGGTCTGTATTGGTCCTGACCTTTTGGCCTGCTGTTCGAGATGACAACCGACGAATTGCGATTGCAACTGTAGTGACGATAGTTCTTCTTCATGCCCTACTTGCAGTTGGCTGCAAGGTATGACTCTTACTTTACTGTTTGTAAATATGCACATGACATTTTTAGAACTGATTATTATTGAGAAACATGGCGTATTTCAAAACTATGTACGGTTCGTAGTATTTAGTATTTACTCCTTAAAGAGTTTAACTGACCGGTACCTTAAAGGTGCAGAACTATGCGTGGTCCCAAACAGCACGTCGGCTTGCTGAGGAATGTTTTGTATGTGCACAATATGGTGTCCAATCAACAAGTTGAATTTATAAAGTTAAACACTTAAAATGTTTGGTAAATCGCTTTGCAGCAAGGTAATGTAAGAGACTCACTTTAAATAGTACCGTTGAAGTTTTTGTTGACTAACTGAACCCTTGAAAGTGTCTGGCTGAAGCACCATATATTATTCACATTTGCTGTGGGGGACTTGAAGTAGTTCAATTTGCAATTCATTTTGTAAGGTTCACTGTCTACCATACTCCATATCTTCCATCCTCTTTCATTAACAATGACTGCCCCTGTTTTTATAGCTCTGCAGGAGTTTATTGTTCAACTGTTTCGTTGATGGGCAGAAGTTGTATTAAACAGATGTCTCATATTTGCATTATGACCCCTGTATGATGCGATGTCATGTGCCTGAATGACTTGCTCATGGATCCCACACTCCAAGTGTCTTTAATCCAATTAAGGAAATCTTCCCTATTGATGCTGCAGGCTAAACCACGATTCTGACACAATCCTCAAAGCAAGTAGTTTCAAAGTTTGAAAAGCCAGGTTTATAAAACATATCAAAAGCTTTATTATTGAATAAAGTTATCAAAAAGGCCAGAGGACTAATAAAAACAGCCCCAACATATTTCACCCTGCGTGGAACTTAATCATTGCAGATCATTTTCCATTGACAGATTGCATTGTAAAGCAACAACCAGACTCTCATATACATTGTTCTTAATTTCACTATAGGTGGCAGTTAAACTTAATTACATTTAGAAAAAAATGTTGGGTACATAATTATTGCTACCAGAAATGACATGTTAAAAAAAGAAGTCTGTGGTCAGCACCTGTGTTGCAGACTGGGTTAGGACTATGAATTTCCATTATTTTGTGGGGCTGGTGATCTGCTAGGACCTATGAACAACATGTCTTTGGTAGTCATGATGGGTCTCGGCAGTATTCAACTTGGCTTCCACAATGTACTGCTACTGCCCCTACGAACCTTGAGGGGGAGAAAGTATGGTGGGCAAAACTAGCTTTAAGTAGACAGATACAGTACCACGAGTGACCATGGGGTCCTGGATGTTACAAATGTGTCCTGTCACCTCTGGGATTCCTTACTCTTATTTGTTCCTCCTTGATGTAAGTCATTTGTTTTGAATGTTATAATAGTATGGTCAATTGGTGCAGTATTTATGTTGTAAATATCCAGACTTGCAAGCTGATGCGATAGCTCAATGAGCTGAATGTCGCCGCTTAAACAAAGTGATAATCTGTAAGTTACAAGTTACAACAAGGCCATCTCTGTCTAACATTCTCCCGAAACGTCAGTAAATTTAGTACCATACATTGTTAAACGTAACACCTCCTATTTGAAGAGCTCACAAAATGGCAGACGTGTGGTATAAAGTGCCTTATGAAAAGCAAGTTAATAATATTATTACCTAGATACCTCAACATATCCAAGTCAACTGCCTGACATAGGTAGACAGTGTAATGAAGGAGAACTTGCTGAAGCATAAAGGAAACAAAGTAAATGGTCAATGTTGAAGACAGCTTCTTTTGAATCAAAACTTGGAATTTTGATGTTGTGACTTTGAATCAAATTTGCCTTGACATTGTGCCTAATTAGAAGGCTCCAACTTATGCAAAACGTAAGTGCATAAACGCTGATTTGAGTTTCTCACTTCTGGCATATCATGTCTGATGCCAATGGGAAAGGTGCCTGCATGCGCTATACTAGTCGCATTTAAGCGTGCTGCGCTTTTAATTGATTTTAAACCTCGTTTTCTGACATTTGCACTATTTTGTTTAGGAGCCTCGTTTTAATTGCATAATTGTTTCTGGCCTCATACCTGCATTTAAATTGTGCCCCCACCGCGTTTTTTCGCGGAATTTCACCGGTTTTGTTATTTGTTCGTGGCGCTTGGCCGCCATCTTGGGGTGGTCTCTGCCTCCTGGGCCACTTGCTGCAGCGCTCTAGCGCTTCATGTAGCCCAGGTGAGCTGGTATTTAAGGCGAGCTCTTCCATTGTTCTCCCTTGGGAAAGGTGCCTGCATGCGCTATACTAGTCGCATTTAAGCGTGCTGCGCTTTTAATTGATTTTAAACCTTGTTTTCTGACATTTGCACTATTTTGTTTAGGAGCCTCGTTTTAATTGCATAATTGTTTCTGGCCTCATACCTGCATTTAAATTGTGCCCCCACCGCGTTTTTTCGCGGAATTTCACCGGTTTTGTTATTTGTTCGTGGCGCTTGGCCGCCATCTTGGGGTGGTCTCTGCCTCCTGGGCCACCTGCTGCAGCGCTCTAGCGCTTCATGTAGCCCAGGTGAGCTGGTATTTAAAGCTCACTCTGCTAGCGCAGCGGTGACGCGCAGCGGTAGCGCCTGACTCGCGCCGGAGTCGAGCCAGAGTCTGCCCGTCTGCGCCCGTCCGCGCTAAGTACGCGCGGTACACCGGGGATTTTATCTTTTATCTCTACCTAGTGTATATTTGTGTGCCCGTAGCTGTCGCCCTGTCAGGATGATTAGGTATTCCGGTGCCGCGCTCCTTGCCATCAGAGATACTCTCCCACGCTGCTCTACCACACCCCACCATCCGCTGTGTGGCCCGCTTCAGTGTGCTTGCAACAGATGGTCATTGGACCAGCCTGTAGGTATTCGCGAGCTCGCCACTTCTCCCGCCCCACGAGCTCCTCCTGGTCTCTCTCCGTTGCCTGGTAGCTTGGGAGCTGGTCTACGTTTTTTAAATCTGAACACCAGATCTCTAGTGAAGCACCATCTGTCTGTGGCTGACCTCATTTTGGATAAGACACCAGATCTGTTGGCTGTAACCGAAACCTGGCTACAAGATACTGATGACGCCATAGTCAATCTTGCCTGTCCTCCGGGTTATACATGCTTCAGGTCTAACCGCCATTCTAGAGGTGGTGGGATCGCCTTATTTATCAGATCCACCTATACATGTACCTGGACGGTCCTGCAGATTGCTGGATGTGAGAGTGCGCTGTTTAAGGCTTCCATTAGCCCTCAGTTCTCGCTGTCAGGGATGGTTGTTTATCGCCCTCCAGGCAGCGATGTAGCTTTTAGAGGTGCCTTTCCGGAGGCTGTGAGCCTCTTGGCTAGTGGATGTGCTAACTTTTCTATCTTGGGCGACCTAAATCTCCACTTTGATAGGTTAGAGTCTCTGGCCATCAGTGGTTTTTTGGCCGATTTAGAGGCTTTGCAGCTGACCCAGCTTATTTCTCAGCCTACACACGTGGCCGGCCACACCCTCGATCCGTTTTTTACCACTCTCTCGGATGTTCGGATTGTGGCGGTTGATCCTGTGATATGGTCTGACCACTATCTGGTGTCTGCTTGGCTTCCCCTCCCTGCTAATCCCACCATACCGCCTCCTTTGCGGATACCCCGGCGTCACTGGAACAAACTTAGGTTAGAGGACCTTCACCGCATTTTGGGTGCTGAGCCATTAGGTCCCCCGCTGAATGCCACTTCGGGCTATGACCGGTTCTGTAACTGGATTACCAGGGCGCTGGACGTCCTGGTACCCATCATCTCCAGCAAGTCCAGTCCCCGGCAGGCTAGCCCTTGGTATGACAGCGCGCTGCGTGCAATGAAGTCCTCTTGCAGACGGGCGGAAAGGGCGTGGCGTAAGTCGTACGATGCCGACAAGAAATCCATCTACCTGGCCTTAGTTAAGCTTTACCATCGAGCTATATGCAGGGCCCGGGCGGCGTTTTACGCAGCCGAATTTCGGAATAGCCTTAACCCGACTAAAACCATCTTTAAAACCATAAAAGACTTAATGGCAAAGAGAGTTCCCCCACAGTTGGATAGTTCCACTGCTCACTGTGAAGCCCTAGCCACCTTCTTTTTGGATAAAGTCAGGAAGATCTATCTGGCGTTTCCAAGCACACTGTCTCCTGTGATTCCCTGGAGCGGCTCTAGCAGCTGTCCATCGCTGCACTCCCTCCCTACCATCTCCAATGAGGAGTTCGCAAAGTGGGCCCTGCGAGTCAAGTCTGGATCGCCTGCAGACCCGGTAAGATCTGCTCTTTTCAGGGACGCTGCTTTTCAGGGCCGCACAGCAGTGTGCTCCCTGATTAACCTCTCCCTAACCTCTGGCCTGGTCCCTGCCAAATGGAAGCAAGCGGTGGTTTCCCCGATCCTAAAAAAACCATCTTTGGATCCATCGAGACCTGAAAACTACCGCCCTATATCTTTGCTCCCTTGGCCGGCCAAGGTTATGGAGGCCCATGTAAATCGGGCCCTCACGGAGCATATGACCCTTGTGAATGTCCTGGATCCCACGCAGAATGGGTTTCGTGCTGGCCACAGCACTGAGACGGCCCTTCTGGCAATGGTTGAGCATTTGCGAAGTGTGCTCGATGCAGGTCAAACGGCAGCGCTTATTTTACTAGACCTGAGCGCTGCCTTTGACACTGTTTCCCATCGCATCTTGCTACACCGCCTGCAGGACATTGGCATCTGTGGGTCAGCTCTGCAGTGGTTCCGCTCCTCCCTTAGTGATCGCTCCTTCTGCGTTGCCACCCCTCCTTTTCAGTCCAAGTACCATCCTTTGGACCTGGGGGTCCCTCAGGGCTCCTCGCGGAGTCCCACGCTTTTTAATCTATACGTGCAGCCGCTGGCTGAGGTCGTCAGGCAATGGGGCCTTACCATGGTCTCCTATGCTGACGACACTCAGTTGGCGGTTACGATCAGCGGGGATGCCAAGCAGGATGCCCTCAGGTTCCGAAGTGGACTGAGAGAGGTGACCAGCTGGATGAACAACAACTGTCTCCAGCTGAACGCGTCAAAAACAGAGGTGATGATCGTTGGAAGGGAAGCGGACCACTGGGGGGACGAATGGTGGCCTCCAGAGCTGGGATCAGCGCCGGCCCCTGTCCTGGAACTCAGGAATCTCGGAGTATGGCTTGACCACATGCTAAGCTTTGTGACTCATACAAAGAGAGTGGCGGCCTGCTGTTTTGGAGTACTACGCGGGCTAAGACCCCTGCTGCGATTTTTCGATGCTCCTACTCGACAGCTGGTCGTTCAAGCAATGATCATCTCGCGGTTGGATTACGCCAGTTCTCTCCTTTTAGGAGCGAACCAAGCCGAGATTCTCCGCTTACAACGAGTCCAGAACGCGGCGGCTAGGGCGGTGGTTGGTCTGCCTCGTACCTGCCCTACCTCTAACACCCTGCGGTCCTTGCACTGGCTCCCGATATGCAAGCGTATCCAATTTAAGGCTCTCTGCATGGTTTTTAAAATTTTGAGAGAGTTGGCACCCGGAATACTGAATACACTGATCTCTCCCTATGTTCCTACCCGCTCACTACGTTCCCTTGGACAGTCCTTGGTGGTCGTCCCCCGCTTCAGACTTAGTCGGATGGGGGGTCGCTCCTTCCGCGTGAAAGCCGCAACCCTCTGGAATGCGCTCCCCCTGGAAATCCGCCTTTCGAATGACCTAATGTCTTTTCGTAGGGCCTTGAAAACCTTCTTGTTTTAATTGTTTTCTAGCTTTTATTGTTTCCTTTTGTTTCGGACCTAGTGTTGTGTTGTGTTTGCCTTTCCCTGCGCCAGGACGCTCCTTCGCTGGAGCAGCTGTGCGCATTAAAATGTAACTAACATAACATAACAATGGTTACAAAAACGAGGGTCGACCGTCGTTTTTAGGTCTCGCCTGGCGTTGCAGCGCGAAGCGCTGTCGCCAGCGAGACTTATTGTGGTTGTGTTGCCTCCCAAGTGGTACAGACCGGTGCACGAGCAGATTGTGGTCTGTGGACGCGCACGTCCAGCCACGTGCACATCGCCTGTCCCGCTTTCGCTGGCAAGCCAGCATACAGTTTCACTTTTGCGCGTACAGCCACGCGCACATTTCCTGTCCGGCTTCCCAAATAGTATACCTTTCGGGCCATCGACTCACCCGGTCTGCGGTGGGTGCTCCTAAACGAGTTCTTCTACCGTTCTTGCTGCACAACGCGGGGCTCTCTCCATCGGCATGGGAGCCCCGCACTGATATATCCTGCTCTTCTCCCGCCTCACTGATATATCCTGCCCTTCACCCGCCGCACTGCTATATCCTGCTCTTCACCCGGGTCCCCTCTTGGGACCCGGGACTTCAGCCCCCACACTTCCCTCTGGCGCCGGGGCTCTCATTAAGCACGGGAGCCCTGGAAGGGACCAGCCGCTGCCTGCGCGAGCCGCAGGGCACACAAAAGTTGCAGGACAGCGCATGCGAAGGCAGCCCTCGCCGTCCCAGGTCTCCTCCCCAGGCTGGATGTTAAGCTGCTTTCTGTTATGCTTGCACATTCCTAAGTGCTTCACAAACTGAAACAGGAGCAGAGGATGAGGCTGAACATTAAGTGTTACATGATATGCTGTTCTGTAAATACATAAATAAGTTACATTTGTTAAGTCACAGGCATGAGATTGTATTTTTAATACAAATGGTAAGTTTTTTTTCTTTCCAAAGTGTAGTCCTTGTTTTTTTATTAGTCGGTCTTCTTTCTGCTCCAAGGAAGCCAGTCAGGTGAAGGGTCATGCTATTTGTCAGGTGCCATCATGATTGTGATGGGCATTGGGGCAGCTTTTACTTTAAAGACACCAGTTTCTAATCATGTGCATGAGGGGACCCGTGCCCAGTACCCAGCGCAGGCCTTAGTGAGTTATGGACTCATTTGATAGAATGACTTCGGAATTGTGTCTGGAGCGCGATGCCATCCCAAATGCTCACTGGATGGAAAATGTGTCTACAGGCGTTATGAGCTTTAAGGGAAGCTCAGTGGTGATTTGACAATGTGCGCCACCGCTGGGTAAGAAAGGTTGTTAGTTATGTCATGTGCTCATAGAGCCCTTGCTGCAGCAGGTCATATGTTTCAGGTTGGTAAAAGGATTACTGTGTTGCTGGGGTAATAATGCCCTGTTTCATGTAAGTATTGCTTACCAGCTCAGTTTGTGGCACACTTCTAAATACAACAAATTACCTATCCCATGTAGAAAGATAGGTGGTGGTGATTTCAGAAAAAGTTTATTCCTCATTTGCTCAGAAATAATTTGCCACAATGGAAAGATGTGTTTACGTGCCCAAGATCTCCCTTTCATCTTGCTTCTTGGTTTTTAAACTTTGTTACCTTTCAGCATAGCATTGGCCTCGCAGTCATGTCTGACAGTATTTGGAATTGGTTATATATAAAAAAAGAATGTACGTTTTTAGCCATATTTAAAAAAATAGGAACTTGCATAAAACAGTTTTCAGTAAATATTTAAAAAATCAGTAAAAAGGGAAAAATAGTAGCCTTATTTGTAAAATTGCACACTTTCCTGTTGCTCATGCTTCTTGAACGAGCATAAGGTACTTTGGATCTATATGTGCAGCTGGAATAATGAAGTGTGCATCTGGATGTATTCTTTTGTAAATTATAATATAAAAGTTGTATACTTGATTGTGGACCTGTCACATATGTACCTCGCATTATAAAGGTGTATTATTGTTTGTGGGTGTCACCTGTGTAACTTCTGTAATGGAGTTGTGAAATTGTTTTTGGATGTTGCTTGGGAAATATTAGGTTGTACCCTTATCCACAGATCTGTTTGTTACATGTGTGCCTGGCATAAAGGTGTACACGTGTGTATCTGTTATATGAGGAATTTGTGATACACACTTGTACACATCTGTGGCTCTGTTGCATGCAGAAACATACACTAGAAAGTCTCATCCGTATAAGTGTTATTATGTAGAGTGCGTCTCTCCATAAAGCATTGAAGTGCTGGGTAGGAAAAGGGACACAGTAGTGGAAAGCAAAAGTCACTTATGGGTAGTGGAGTGTCTCTACAGAATGCAGTAGATCTGTAATTGCATGTGAAACTGTCTTGGGTGGGTATGTGGTAAGTTAAGCTTTAACTGTAGAAGTGGTGTCTGGATCCCTCATCTGTCGGTCTCCATTGTAAAGCTACACCCACGTTTGTGAATCCCGTCACTTGATACTTGTGAAATGTCTTTGTAGTTGTCAATAGATCTGTTGTTCTGGAAGTCAAACTGGAACACAACTGGATTTAGTGTTCAGTGAAGGCACACAGGGAAATTGCATACATGTGTGAATTGGGTTTGCTTGCCTGCTTACAGCTGTAGATTTGCACATCCGTGTCTTTTTTTCCCTTGCACTCTAATTGTTCAAATCTGTGTACGTGTTTTTCTTATGCAACTATTGTGCTGCACATTTACCCGAAGCAACACGTGCACATCCCATTGTTTGTAGACAAGCTGGGTGTTACTTCACTCTGGGACACCACCACATCACTCAGCCCAACCACATCATCACTCAGCGCCACAACAGCACTGTCCTTGCTTGCTACCAACAAGCATTGCCATAGCCAATAGGACTAACATTAAGAAAGTGTAAGCTATTGGCTTTGTGAATAACAATGCTATTAATTTAAATATTTTCAAAGCCAACACATATTTAAACAAGCATTTACAATGCAATGGTTTCGCCTTTTGTGGGTCTGCATTGTCTGTGTGCATGTAAACATCGTTTGTGAAATTTCACCCACAGGTAGGAAGGGGCCGCACACCTCATGAACAGCTAAAGTGGAAGCACACAGAGCATGAGCAGCAACAGTAAAAAAAAATCATGCCAACTGCATAACGATCGCAAGGGCTGTACTGTGCGGGTACACATTCACTGTTTCAAGGCTCTAGTATGCCTACACAGCTGTTAAGCTTACAGGGTTGAATTGGACATGGGGGTGTCGTATTTTTGTAAGTAAGGAGGTACAGATATAGGTGGGACGGTGCTATTCCTACACGTGTGACATTTTTACGACCTTAAAAAGTGTCTCATATGTTGCAAAAAATTGAGTGGAACACTAAGGCTCAGTGTGTGTACAAACACTGGAAGAGACGCAGCTCGCACAGGAGACCACAGAGGCAGCAATCACTTTAGAATGCCCAAGGTGTGGAGAGTGCCCACACCCTGGACAGTGCAGACACGGAAGAAAAATGAAGAAAAGTAACTAAATGCCCAAAAAGATCCTGCGGACGCCTAGAAGGAATGGGCTTTGCAGTCCTGCGCTTTTCCAAGTCTGCTCACCGATTCAACGACAGCCTGAACACAGGATGCTGTACCCACAGTGACGTCAGGGAAGATGCTGCGCAGAAGCAAGCATGGACATTTCACTACTTGTGAGCCCCAGGCGAGCACAACCAGGGCCTCAGGGCTTTCAGACAGATTCAACTTCACCTTTTCCCAGCCAACGAGTGAAAGTTGAATTATTTTCCAGTCCAAATTATGCAGCTCGGCGATATCGGAAGAATAACCAGCGACACAGAGCGCCTTTGACGGGGCTCGTGGCGACTGAGTCACACTGACTCACGTGTAAAGGGACAGGAAGTCCTTGTGTAATAGCAGGTAGAAATAAACATAGCGCATGACACGGTCTAAAATACAAGCCAGCTTCAGAGACAGCGCCCTGAGGCACCCCTGAGGGCCGGGGCACGTGAGCTCCAGGGTTGCGCCCCACTGCAGGCTGTCTGTGCCCCCACTGCCCCGCCTGCGGGCACAGAGGGCACGGGACGCGCTGGTGATCAATACCCAACACAGGGCAGGGGCAGCCAGAGCTGCAGTCCGGCCAGGCGCATCGACAACTCTGCCCAAATTTCACCTCTCACATAAGGTCCGGGATTCTGCAGTTTGACTTCTTTCCGCCGCCAGTGGTCGCTGTATCCCGCTACCTTTGCAGGGGCCTGGGGGAGGTTTTGATTCCGCCGGCGCAGTCTTCTAACTTGGAATAATCGGATTCATTACATTCCGCCACTGAGATAAAAAGTATGCAATGGCTTCCAACGTGGAGAAACCACTACATGCCCCACTGTATGTTTGGCTGCGCTATTTTCATAGTACAAAATGCACCTTCGTAAAAAAAATGGGGGACAAGAGGGTGCATTTAGCACTATGTAAATAGCGCCAAATGACCACCCCCCGCACATAACGGAATTCCGCAGAGTCTCGCGGAATTTGGATGTAATTCAGTGTGATTCGGTTGCATGAAACTTCGCCATTTCCACGACCCCTATTTTCCGGCAGAGGCAAAATACGAGCCACTTACCTGCAACTCCCTGCAAAACAGCCACCGCCTCCACTCTTCAGGGATCTCCATTCAGCCTAAAGCCCATAAATTAATATGAGATTGAGGGGTCCTGTGGACATGAGCGAGATGCAGTGTAAAGTACTGTGATAAATGGATTCAAAGGCACCAGGAGACTGGGGAAGCACTGCCAGTTCGAAGGATGAGCGGCTGCAGCACCGGGGGAAAGGAAGTCGTCCTCGTCTACATGTGATCGTGCGACCATAATCAGTAAATCCGTCTGCCTGTGCCAGTATGGTCCATGTGGAACCGGACCGCAATGCAGACCGCAGCAGCAAAGCTGGCCCTAATCCTTGTGTGTGTTTGTGGGGGGTGCGGGGGGGGTGAGATGGGGGGCTCAGGGGTCCCTTTCACATTCTGGGAGGGGGAGGGGGAGGGGGGAGGGCATCATTTTACATTACGTCTCTGCTGCCGGACCCAGTGCCACTTGAGGAAAAAGATGCAAAAGGGCTCACAAAATGGAAACGGTTAATATGCTCGGCACCTGAAAATAAAGTACACGCAGTTAATGAGATGACACTGCTCGTTTCTCTCCTTCTGTAATGAGGTCTTCGTTGGGTAAATTGAAGCGGCTCATAATGACGCTTTCTGTTTTCTCTCCTTTCTTGTCGTCGCTGTTCATTCAGCCTCGCCATCTGTGAACAGGCATGAGCAGTATCTCGGACACCGTTCTTTTCTTTCTGCTGATACACGCCAAACTCGTGGTCATCCGATTTCACTTTTCTTTCTTGCGCCTGCTTCTTGTTTTATCTCAGAAAGTTTTTCACAGTCAAGCAGGGAAACAAGGTAACTTTTGTGGCTCAACTTGGCCTGTCCCAAATAGCTTGTAAATGCGGCGTGCGCCTCCCGAAAATGATAAAAACAAGCGGCAATCTCCCGATTTTTGAAGCCACAAATTGCAGAGGCAGTCAGGTTTACGACTTTCTCGGGCTGCGGGCCTGCTAATCAGACCCACAGCCTAGCTGTTCTCTCTCTAAATTGATGCATGTACCTTAGGTGCATTACCCAATTGGAACTGGGCCACCCTGTCAGACCCTGTAACTCAGGGCATCGGTGTACCCAGGGCCTACCAGGGGCTGAAGCATGTATTATGCCACCCCTGGATGGCCATCTAAATCTGACACAACTGGCTGCACGACAGCTGGGGCAACGTAGCGTACCCGCTCGTTGCTTTAGGTATAGTAGCCCTATATCTAACCACACAATGGACACCTGAGTTCCTATCAGACACTCCTATGGCAGGCCTTGACAATCCTGAAGGCAGAGTGCTTGGAATCGTGTGAATTGGGTTCTGGCCCGAGCCGAGCCCGGTTACAGCTGGCGGAACCAAGACCCAATGGCTGTTCCATGATAGCGCGTGCCATATCGGTAACTTCGGTATTGCGTTATCCAGACATGTCGAGTAAGGTGTCATACGACTCTGGATGCTACCCCCTCACCAATTCTGGCGACGAGGTTAGCATTCCGCCCTTCTAGAGGGACACGACATGTATGTAACTGTGAACCCCGGTTAAAGTTAACTAAAGCCTCAGCTCCACAAAATGGATGCTGCCACCACAGACACGAGTCTGACCTCCTGCTGCTGGGAGTCCTTCCAGCGAGGAGAGCTTGGACAAAGGGTTTCCTGTCAAGGGCGGTGTTCGCACCGTCCCAGACAGGGTTTGTGTATTCTGGGTAGGTAGGGCTTTGCGAGAAGGTGACTGCGGAGTGGCACCCCGGTGCTCACTACGCATCTGCCGGTCAGAACCAGTTCCAGGGGCGCCAGCCCCTGACCTGGGGACAGTCCGGCAGGGGAGAGGGGTGTAACTACCCCCCTTCCTGGTCCCACCCTTAGGGCAGGACCTAGTCATGTACCCACCCCTTTCTTTAGGATAAAGGCCGGAGCGGGGACCCTTCCAAATTAGATCATCTTTGAATCAAGAATACTTTCTACGAAAGGACTTCGAGACTCTTCTCACGATTTCTCCCTTGTGGCTAAGGAGTAGTCACCCTGCACCAGCGGGCACCATCTAAGAACTCTGCGGTTTGCTGCAAGTCCTTCCTCAAGGAATCCGACAGCCCAGCTCGACGAGAACCGGCTTCCCTGGCACCTCAGACCTCTACCCACGTCATCAGCTCAGCTGTGATCTGTGGGTGCGACGAGACCTCGAGGGACCGGCCATCAACAAAACCTGCACGCTTTCTTAATCAGCACGACCATCGAAGCAATTCTCTGGTGAGTGCTCTGGGGTCCGAGAAGCCCCGACCCTTAGTAGCTCCAGCACCGAAGTGCAGTCTCCCAGCATCTCCACGAACTGCGTGGGGCCCTTCTGCTCGCTGCTCAGCACGTTGTCTGGTCACTAGCCGCTGGCTTGTGCCCTTCTTTGACGACACCCGACAACCAACGCTGCTGGTCTGGTTGCTCCAGACTGGCCTTCGCTTCCATCTTTGAGAGAAGCACCCCGGACCCTCCCGGTCCACTCAAGACGCCATTTTAGGTCCACCACGTGGCCCTGAAATCTGCCAAGGCTTGTTGCCCCAATCCTGGGCCCAGCGACGCCGACAGCATCAACCTTCGTGGGACAGCTCGCACCTCCATCCTGGTCGCCGACAACGCCTCCTGGTCCGTGAGACTGCAGAGCCTAGCGTCGCCCACTCACCTAGTCGAGGTGACGGCCAACCGGTGCCTTCCTGGTACCCTCTGACTACTGGCTAGTAGTACGAACTTGGCCCCCTCTGCTTTCAGGTATCAACGATCTCTGATCCAGGCTTGGATCTCTACGAACTATTCAGCACTGGTCGCCGGCCAGCAACTCCTTTTCTTCCGGCTCCTGGCTCGTCAGCGAAGACCCCGACGCCTGTAAGACTTGTGCAGCCGCAGCCCTCGTGGCTAGGTAACTTCGGCATTCCGGTGCCTGCATAGCCTCCTTACTCTAGGGTCCCGAGTCCCTCGCTTCCGACTTGCCTTATCGGGTCCGCCCGAGACCACTAAACTTCCCGTGTCCCCGGACACTTGTTTAAATTGTGCACTTGAAGTATTCTCCTAAGAGTTTTGGTTTGTGCTTAGTATCCTGTCCTCATAAAGAGTCCAGGGCTGTTGTGATTCTTAATAAATATTCTGTTTATTTTCATAACACTTGTGTGGTGTCCTTTCACTTGGGGTTCAAGGGGTATATGATGGTATAACAGCTGGCTTAACACGCCCTCTAGAGTTTAGCCCGAAGACTGCTCGTATCCACGCTACTAGGATAGCTGGTCTAAGGTTGACTTACAACCAATCACCATAAGGGTCGTTGGAACGATACATAGCGGTCGCTAGAATAGCGAACGCTGCATATCGGGCCAACTTCTCACACTCTGTACCTGTGGAACCCTCTGTTATGACCAGGCTGGTGGGGTCTTCTTGCAGACCCTCCTTCCCCTTGGGTATGGCTAGGATATCTATTCTACGCAAAGGAATCTGCGACTAGTAGTCTCTATCAGATGTACGAGCTACTTACCTTCGGTAATGATGTATCTGGTAGTGACGATTCTAGCCGCAGATTCCTTCACGGTCCACCCTTCCTCCCCGTTCTGCGAGAACACTTTGACTTGGTCTTCTGCGTTCGCCTCCCGGTGGGTGGCTATGTCTTCAGTGCATGCATTCTGTTGCTCTTTTTTGGCAGTATGTTCTTCCTGCTTCTTTGTTCTTCCTTCCCTTTGGCGCTTTGAAGGATTGGTTTGTAGGTACTTCTGTGCCTTTGTGTTCTAGTTGCCCCAACCAATAGCAATCCGAGAGGTCACCTCCACCCAAAACATGTTTAGCAAAGAGCAGGATCAAACCATATGGAAGATTGTAGCTTCTTATTGTGTGCTTCGAAGGTTGATTATATATGATCTCCCAGGTACATGTGATGTGAACTTTAAAATGAGATGTGTGTAATTAAATTGTAGGAGTTTGACCTTTGCATTCCTCTGGACCATTGGAGCACACCCAAGAACTGCTAATCCATTTTTGATAATCCATTCTTTGAGTTCCCTACCCAGGTTTCCCTCCCATTTACTCCTCCATGCTCACATGTCTGGCTGAATGAATCCTCTGATGGCTCACTAAAGGAATATAACCAGTTTCCCCATGCCGCCAAGAGTGAACATACCATTTTTTATATACATCAGCTGGTGTTGAGCACATTCGATCATGGTGACCTTTTGTTTTTCTGGTCACTATTGCTGCATGCTCTTTTGAAGATTCATTTACTTGAAATCGACTGGTCATTCCTGGCAGTTTAATATTGGTTTATATGACACTCATTAGTCTACCTTTTGAATTAATGCATAAATGTGACTTAAAATCCCTTTTTTTATTTCGCCCTTTTTTGTAGTTATCTCTTCTGTTTAGACGTTCTGAGATGTAAGCTTAGTTGATAAGCCGCTTGCTCTATTTTCAAAGTTTATCTGTGTCTTTCAACATCATCTGGAGATTTCGTCCAAGGTGGTTCCTGGCTTGCATATCATTCGGTTCATTTCCTTGCCATTGTTCTTGTCACATTGGGAATTATCAGACTAATGCTCTTTACATTAAAAGGTTGTTTGGTACTCTGAAGATCACAGCAGTGACGCTACGACAGCAGTCTCGCCTAGGAGGGCCTTTAGCCATCTGTCTGCTCCTTTTCAAGCACCCTCGTGCTTGTGGTGGCATCCACCTTGCGGGAGCAAGCAGCGGCGCTCGTGCTAATTGGCCGCTGCTCGCTCCCGCAAGTTGGATGCCACCACAAGCACGAGTGTGCTTGAAAACAGCTGCTGCTTGTTTGAGTTTCAGCGTTAGTAATTCAGTCATTAAACACAGCGCAGGCCCCGTTTCTTTTTCTTTTTTCATTCCCCCCCCCTCACTCACTCTCTCTTTCGCTCGCACTGTGTCTCTTGCTCTCTCTCTTTCTTGTCACAGGTCGTACAGAGACAGCAATCCGTCTTACAATTTTCTTTGTAACAACAATTAACAATAGCCTCAATATAAGGCAGACACTACTGAGCCCTAAAATATCACATTATAAGTTTTCCCTCGTGCACTGCTCTCTCTCCAAAGTGTTACATCACATTCATTGCATTATGTTTGTATGTTACTTTCCTACTACCATCTGCAGAGCATAAAGTGCATTGAGTAACACAAGCAGCACCAGTACTTTATCTCTCGCTCGCAATCGCACCACCACGTCCACCACCACCAGCCCCACGTCTACCACCAGCAACACCGGCATCACCACCACGTCCACCTACCACCACGCCCACCACCACGTCAACCACCACCACCACCACGCCCACCACCACCACATCCACCACCATGTCCACCACGGCCACCACGACCACCATGTCCACCATCACCACGTCCACCACCATGTCCTCCAGCACATCTACCACCACGTCCACCACCACCATGTCCACCACCACGTCCACCAGCACTACGTCCACCACCATGTCCACCACCATCACCACGTCAACCACGTCCACCACCACGTCCACCCACCACCACTTCCACCACGTCCACCACCACCACCACGTCCACCACCACCACCACGTCCACCACCACCACCATGTCCACCACCACCACGTCGTCCACCACCAAAACATCGTCCAACACCACATCCACCACCACCATGTTCACCACCCAATCCACCACCACCATGTCCACCACATCCACCACATACACCACCATGTCAACCCCTACCACGTCAACCCCCACCACGTCCTCCACCACCACCATGTCCACTGTTAGACCTGTCAGCTTTTGGATGGTCTCCCCTTATTTTTTTCTCTTTTTGCCTCACCTTTTTTTTTTTCCACCAACCCTTTTTGTATGAACTTAGGTCTCCGGGTGCCCCACCACTGCTAATCAGTGCTGAGGTACAGGTGTGCCTTCCTAAAATGGTGGGTAGAGTGAGTTCCTAAGAAGGATGCCCCATTTACCCTGACCATAGTCAGCAGCCCAGAATTGTCCGGTGCTACGAGTGCGGCGAAGTTGGACACTATAAAGGAGACACCAAGTGTCCAAAGAGAGCGCACCCTTCCAGTGGAGGAAAAACCCCTGGGGTGGCGAGTGTAGTGCTGGGGGAGGAGCTGTCCCTAGACAAGGGGGGTGAGTGGACAGGGCTGACCCTAGTGTCTCTGGAAGACAGTGAGATGGTTCCTAAGGTCCATGTGCCTCCAAATACCACCAAGTATAGGCAATGAGTCACCATCAACGGCCAGAGGGGGGAGGCTCTGACGGACACAGGTGCCAGTATGACCATGGTGTCCCCAGAGCAGGTGATTCCCAATGTACTCCACCCAGCTGTGATGGCTGACGGTAGAGTAGGTCACTATCCTGTGGCTGAAGTTCCCTTTGAGTGGGGAGGGGTCACGGGCCTTCCACGAGTTGCGGTGAGCCCTGCCGTGCCAGTCGACTGTCTGTTGGGAAACGACCTGGAGTATAATGCTTGGAAAGAGGTAGAGTTTCAGACACATACAGAAATGCTGGGATCACCTGATTGGACCTGTGCAAGCACGCGGTCCGTGACTGCCCGGAGGGGAAGTTCACAAGGGTTGGAGCCTGGAACAAAGGCCCAGCCAGCTGCCAAAAAGGGAACGATCCGGGGACGGGGAAAACCTGCCCCGGCGTCCACACCCAGTGCGATGGATGGGGCACCTGAGGTGGTCTATCTGGAGTCCACAGAGGGGAATGTTGTCTTTCCTTGAGGACTTACCTAGCCCTGCGTAGAGGCAAGTGGAGGGAGGACCTACCAGGGAGGAGTTTTGTGGGGGGCAGAAGGAGTGCCCTACTCTTGATGGTCTGAGGCGACGGGCCAAAGCCCAGGCAGCAGGTAATACTTCAGGGAACTTTCATATCTACTGGGAGGATGGCCTCCTCTACAGTGAACCCAAGGCTCCGGTGCACGGTTCGTGCCAGGCCTTAGTAGTTCCCCAGCGTTACCGAGCCTTTCTTTTGGAGTTAGCTCACGAAATTCCTTTGGCAGGACACCTGGGCCAGGACAAGACCTTTGCCCGGCTTGTTCCACATTTCTATTGGCCTCAGATGAGGGTTGCGTCCGACACTTTTTGTAGGATATGTGTGTCCTGTCAAGCCAGTGGGAAAACAGGGGTTAAGCTGAAGGCCCCCCTGGAACCACTATCCGTCGTTAGCACCCCCTTTGAAGGGGTGGGCATCGACATTGTTGGGCCATTGGATCCACCCACTTCAGCCGGTCACAGGTATATCCTGGTTCTGGTGGATCATGCCACCCAGTACCCAGAGGCTATTCCTCTGAAGACCATTACTGCACCTGCGATGACCCGGGCCCTGATGGGGATTTTTACCCGAGTGGGTTTCCCCAAGGAAGTTGTGTCCGACAGGGGGGCTAACTTCATGTCGGCATACATGCAGGCTATGTGGAAGGAATGTGGAGTCACGTACAGGTTCTCTACCCCATACCACCCCCAGACCAATGGTCTGGTGGAAAGGTTTAACAAAACCCTGAAGGGCATGATCAGAAGTCTGCCTGAGAGCCTGCGGAGGAAATGGGACATCCTCCTACCCTGTTTGTTGTTCTCATCCAGGGAAGGGCCACAGAAGGGGGTGGGCCTCAGCCCCTTTGAGCTTCTGTATGGGCACTCTGTTAGAGGACCTCTCAGCCTGGTGAAAGATGGATGGGAAAAGACTCCCAGGAGGCTTCCTCAGGATGTGGTGAGTTACATGCTGGCTTTCCGTAGCCAAATGGCTAAGTTGTGGAAGCAAGCTTCTGACAACCTTTAAGCCAGCCAGGCAGTCATGAAAGAGTTGTACGACTACAATGCTTACCCCGTGGAGTTGGAGCCTGGACAGAAGGTGTGGGTCATGGAGCCTGGAGAGCTTTGTGCCCTCCAGGACCGCTGGACAGGCCCCTTTGAAGTGGTTGAAAAGAAGGTCAAGGTCACCTATGTGGTGGATCTTAAGACCTCCAGGCAGCCCCATCGGGTGCTCCAGGTCAACCACCTCAAGCCCCACCATGAGAGGTCCGAGGTCACTTTGATGATGGTGACTGATGGGGCAGAGGAAGAGGAAAGCGAGCCTCTCCCTGACCTATTTGCGTCCCAGGAGAAGGATGGTTCAGTGGAAGTAGTGGTCCTTTCACAATCCCTGACTCCCGAACAGCAGAGGGACTGCCGCCAAATCCTGGAGCAGTACTCCTCGCTGTTCTCCCTTATCCCGGGGAGGACCCACCTGTGTACCCACGATGTGGACACAGGGGACAGTCCACCTGTGAAGTCCAGGTCCTACCGGCTGTCAGATAAGGTGAAGGCTAGCATCCATAGTGAAGTCACCAAGATGCTGGAGCTGGGAGTGATTGAACCTTCCAACAGCCCCTGGTCCAGTCCGGTGGTACTGGTACCAAAAGGTGTCCCACCGGGCACCACCCCAGAACTCAGGTTCTGTGTGGATTACAGGGGACTGAACTCAGTGACTAAGACTGACGCTCATCCCATACCAAGGGTGGATGAGCTTATTGACCTGCTAGGAGCTGCCTAATACCTGAGTACCTTCGACCCCACGTCAGGGTACTGGCAGATCTCTCTGACCGATGGGGCGAAGGAGAGGTCTGCCTTCTCCACCCCTGAGGATCACTACCAGTTCTGAGTGATGCCCTTTGGGCTCAAGAATGTCCCTGCTGGGGAGGAGCCAAGCTCGCGACCGTGATGGCCGCACTGTAGCTCGGCTCCGCCAACTTTCCTGCCTGAACGCATATCCTGACCTTCATCCTGCCCCGAGGAGACACACTCCGCAAGAAATGGGAAGGTGAAACACTGCTCGCACTTACCGTCTGTCCCGGGGCCTTCTGTGTGCCGCGGATCTGGAGTTGTGCCCTCGCTTGTTCCCGGGCCTCCGCGGCGTGCAGGCCGGGGACTCGCCTGTGACGGTCGGCCGGAGTGGGGTGTCGGCGCCGGCCCCTGGTGGAGGAGAGGGGTCGGCTGAAGAGTCCGTTGTGCGGTTGTGCCGGTGGCGACTGACCGGGCCTGGTCTGGTGGCCTGGGGGCCCTGTGGCAGGGCGCGGCCCGCCTCGGACGGGGGTAGACCGTCCAGGAGGCTTGTCCCCCCTCTGTTGCCTTGTCCAGCCATCTTGAAGCCCTTCGCCCGGATTCGGCAGGCGGCGTCCGTGGGACGGTGGCGCCGGCGGCCCCCGTTTTTGGTGGCCCTTCTTTCTGCACCAAGATTGCCATTAATGGGGCTCGAGGGGACTCCAGCGGTGGGCCTTGCTTGAGAGCCCACTCCAGAAGTTGAGGCGCGGAGAGTCACGGCTGCACTTGCAAGATGGCGGCCAGCGCCCTGAGTCCCGGATCTGCTCGGGGCGGCGAACCTGGGTTGCTGTAATACACGATGGCCGAGACCTGTGAGCGTGAGCCCACGATTGGTGATGTCCTTGCCGCCCTATGTTCTTTACGTGCGGCCATGGCCTTCGACGCTGTTGTGCAAGATAGTGGTTCTGCCGCCATGTCTGTTGGACCGTCCCCCATGAACGCGGCTCGACTCGTAGTGTGTGCTGCTTTGCCCCCCTCGACTGCTGCGAAGAGTGCTGCCACCGTGCCTTTACAAGACTTATGTCTGCGGCCCCGAATCTCCAGGAAGCTTTAATTGTGGCGGGCTTAGGCGGGGGCCCCACGTCGGGGCCCGTCCATGCCAGTCTGACTGGGAAGCTCGCGGATGTTCTATTCGAACTGCTTTGGTGAGGTCCCCCTGCTGCCTTGCGGGGGAGACCTCGCTTTTTTGGGCGGCGGGACCGCACCCAGACTGTTTGCTGATCCTGATGTTGCTATTTGAAAGTCTGGTCTGCCGCAGCCATTGCTTGCTTTTCCGTTTGAGACTGGGGTCCTCTGGTTTACACCCTCGGCCTGACTTGTTTCGATCCTGTGTACACTCCATGCCGAACTATTTGCTGCCTACTACTCTATTACGCATTAAAGCTATGATCAGGAGAGGACAGGGGTGAGCCAGACTTGTCTCGGCGGACTACTGGTTAACGGATGGAGTTGAGGACTGCCCGCAGATGCGGCAATATGGCCGATTCCTTTTCCTGTTCCTGATATTGGAGGTTGTGTCGATCTCGCTTTGATGTGGGTTTCAGTTGTGTGAAGGCGGGGGGTAGGAGCCGAATGACTCGATTGCAGATCTCCTCTCCCACTGGATCCCTTCCCCCCCCCCCTTTACTTTTGTCTGTTGTGTTCTTTTCTCACTTTCTATAATTCGGGTTCCAATTAGGGCGACAGGCACGCTGCTGGGGGGTAGGCCGTAGCCTTCTGCAGGGGTGCAGGGTGGGGTGGGAGGGATGGGGTCTCTTTATTGTTCGTTTTTCTTTCAGTTCTGTGGCTCTTTTGTATCCCTTTATCGGGACGCTGTGTCTGTGCGTGTCTTCCATGGAGTGTTAGCTGGTAGGGAAATGGATGACTTCCCTGCTTCCACGATATTGATTGCACATATATTATGTCTTGCACGCCTTGACCCCGCTAGCGGGTCTTTCAGTCCTGCGTGCTTTATTCGCCGTGGGGCGCGTGCAGTGGCGCTGCGTTCTTTCTTTCCCTCTTTCTAATATTCTTTTCTCTACCCCTCCCCCCTTTTTCTCTTTATTTGGGTTAGGATAGTGGATGACTATCTTTACGTTGCTGTTCTGATTCCTCTGATATGTATCAGCACGCATTAAGGTGGTGACGGGTGTGTGATGGGCCGCGGTGGGAACTGTTCTGAAGCGGGGCGTCTATAAGTTGCTTCCTGTCAATCGCTGCTGTTATTCCCTTTTCTCAATGCCCCTCTGTTTTGATGCTTTACAAGCTGCCCGCCACGGGAATTCAGATGTCCAAAGTTGCAACTGATTCTGCTATACTTCCTATTATACTATAAAATTAACCTTCTTCAATCCTGCTTCCAGCGGTTATATTCAGCCCTTTAATGTTTGATCGCTTGCCTGTAAAACACTGGGCGATTGCCGGGGAACTTCAATATTGACTCATGTGCGTTCATAATGTGTCGTGGCCGGCCTGATTGGTTGTAGGCCCGTATATGTATGCTTCCATTTGCACAATAAAGGTTTAAAAAAAAAAAAAAAAAGAATGTCCCTGCTACCTTCCAGCGGCTGGTGAACAAGGACCTCTCCGGTTTGGAAGCCTTTTCTGCTGCCTACCTTGATGACCTCGCTGTCTTCAGCAGCAGCTGGGAGGACCATCTGTGTCGCCTTCGGGAAGTTCTCCAAGCCTTGCAGCGAGCCGGCCTGACGATCAAGGCCAGCAAGTGCCAGATCGGGCAGGGATCGGTAGTGTACCTAGGTCATTTGGTGGGTCGGGGTAAGGTGCAGCCTCTCCAGGCCACGATTGAAACCATCCTCGCCTGGGAACCGCCCAAGACACAGACTGAGGTCCGAGCTTTTCTGGGCCTCACCGGTTATTACCGCCGCTTTGTCAAGGGATATGGTACCATCGTGGCTCCCGTGACTCAGATTACATCCAAGAAACACCCTCGAAAGGTAATCTGGACCGATGCGTGCCAACGAGCTTTTGACACTTTAAAGCAAGCTATGTGTATGGCTCCTGTGCTCAGGGCACCAGATTTTTAAAAAGAATTCATCGTCCAAACTGACGCGTCCGAACATGGCATTGGGGCGGTGCTATCGCAACTCAACGAAGAGGGTCTGAACCAACCTGTAGTTTTCCTTTCCAGGAGACTACTCCCCCGGAACAGAGGTGGAGTGCGATTAAGCGTGAAGCCTTTGCGGTGGTTTGGGCTCTGAAGAAGTTGCGCCCATACTTGTTTGGTTCGCACTTCCTTGTTCAGACCGACCATCGGCCCCTCCGGTGGCTTATGCAAATGAGGGGCGAGAATCCCAAGTTGCTAAGGTGGTCCATCTCCCTTCAGGGAATGGACTTTAGGGTGGAACACCGGCCTGGAGTAGACCATTCCAAAGTTGACGACCTGTCTAGGTATTTCCGCCTTAGTGACGAGAACTCCCAAGGGATTGGGTAGCTCTCCCCACTTTCAGCTGGGGGGGATGCGTGTTAGAACTGTCAGCTTTTGGATGGTCTCCCCTTATTTTTTTCACTTTTTGTCTCACCTTTTTTTTTTCCACCAACCCTTTTTGTGTGGCCTTAGGTCTCCAGGTGCCCCACCACTGCTAATCAGTGCTGAGGTACAGGTGCGCCTTCCTAAAATAAAATGGTGTGTAGAGTGAGTTCCTAAGATGGACGCATGCTAGAAATTACCTCAGAGCTCTGGCCCTTAGGTTTACATTAGAGGGTTTCAGAACCTTCCAGTCCACTCTACTGACCTTGGCTTAGGCTATATAAGGGAGGTCACTGGGCGGCCATTTTGTCATTACTGAGCTGGCTGGAGTGCAGACTACAGGGAAGGGGGATTGTGACTCAGGCTGATCTGACTGCTCTTAGGGGCTGCAAGCTAGTAGTGGGTGCTGCCCTCCTTCCTGCTAATCTGGCCCTGCTGGAGAGAAGTGCGAGAACACCATTACAGTGTGGCCATCTAACAAAAAGGACTAATCAACTCAAACAGCTGGTGAGAGTAACCTGGCCCCAGCCCTAGAAACCTTGGAGGGTGGTGCTGCGGGTTGATTTGGCAATGTGGAACCAGGAACTCTGAACAATACCCCTGAGGGGAAGCGGGGTCTTAAAACTTGCCCTGACTGGCTGTTCTGCCTCATTGGAAAGTGCTGTACTAGCCGGTGATATATGCAGCCTATTCTTTCCCCAGCAGTATCTGGTGGAGCCCTCTTCCCCCCCCCTCTCTTTATGCCCTCTCTGAGCCTCTGTGGTGCCGAGGTAGCGTGGCTGAGCGATTCCCGTACAAAACTTGAGGTGAAGCAGAGCGGCGCCGGCTCAGGGAGAGACGCTGGGCGGGATCGCTTGGCAAGCGGACTCCCGCCCAGCGCATTACCTCACCCCGTCGAGTCGGAGTTCCTCACTGGGGCGGAAGCGGCCCCAGTCGTCAAAGAAGCTGAGCTATCTGCGGTTGACTCCCTGGTGGAACGGGAGGGAGTGCGGAGGGAGGCCTGAAAACTGCAAGGCTTCAGGGGAGTTCGCATAACAGCCTGGTTACGGTCCCTTCCCCGCCTCGGGTAAAAGTGCCAAGACCTGGGCGGGAGATAGGGGGAAGACCGGGCCACAGGCTGACCCACAGAAAATATAAATAAGGTGCCGGTCGGGCGCGAAGGTAACTGGGAATCCCACAGCGGAGGTTGGGGAGGGAAAGAGTGAAGCTGTGCAGGGAGAGGGTCTATCAGGGAACGGGGGTGTGACAAGAACCAGGCCCCAAGGAAATTCACTCGCTATTAATATTGTGACTAACCTGATTTGTAGAGTGGATTCCAGACCTCGACCCCCCACCCCCCCACTCCCCACAAGACGGATTTGCGCCTCCTGCCTCCTCTTCCGGTCCGAACGCGGCCGCGCCCCCGTCACAGGCGAGCTTGCCTGACTTCCGGTGCGGCCGCGGCAGGATTCATTGCTGGCAGTAACTGAGCACTACCACGCCTCATGCTGGGGTAGGCCGCTTCCAAGATAAAGCAATGTTGACATCAAATCTAATTATCACCTGCATCCTTTTGTGCATCAGTGTGTCAAGTTGTTGTTTCAGATTTATTAGTATCCTCCGAGCCGCTATCTATCTGTCAGGCTGCGCGGTATTGTGTTGACAGTTGTAAAGTTAATTACTGGTACTAATGAGCCTCGGGCCTTGGTTGGAGTTGACATTTTAGGCATTTAAAACTGCAATTAGATGTTTTTCATGTCGAGGAGGGGGAAAAAAATCCTCACGCGCCAATGTGACTTGTTATCGTTTATGCAGGAGTTGGGGAAAGCTGTGCTTTTCTGTTTATTCTAACCCAATTTTTTTTACTGCCATCACTAGAGACCGCGAATAATGTTTTTGTCTCATACTTCTCCCTCTCAAACTGCAAATGTAAGTATGATCGACAGCGACATGAAAGCAGGAAAGGAAACGGCTGTAGGAGATAATGTTTAACTTCAATATTTTTGTTTTTTTTAATTGTTTGATTATGGAACATGAGCAATGCGCACAAAACACACAATCTGAAAGCTAAATAATTTGCTGTCTGTGTCTGGGGGCTCCCTAATGAATATGCCATCCCTGCGTCAGGGGGGGCAATTAAATGAAATTCGCCTGCACTGGAGTTCACAAATCAGAGTGTAGTAGGTGCTCAATAAATTATGTGTGATAATTTAGGATGTACTTCTTGCTA
This sequence comes from Lissotriton vulgaris, assembly GCF_964263255.1. Taxonomy (NCBI): domain Eukaryota; kingdom Metazoa; phylum Chordata; class Amphibia; order Caudata; family Salamandridae; genus Lissotriton; species Lissotriton vulgaris. The sequence goes on along the minus strand of NC_141685.1, from coordinate 399,754,168 downwards.
CATGTGCCTGTGACAGCTTTAGACTAATTGCAACCCGGGATGGCATGCGCCTTCTAGAAGTGTTTTGTTTATCTGAGCGCTGCCACGGAGCCCAGGGCTCCCCGGCTGCTCTTTCTCCTTCACATCCGATTCATCATGATCAGCCAGTTTGTTAAATAACTGCCCTTCCCTGACATAAATCAATTCCAAAAAAGAGAAAAATATATATTTATACGCATCCTTTGGCTCTGAGGAGATTTCACCCTGGCTCTGCTTGCAGTCGGGAAGCACTTCCATCTTCAGCCATTTATTGTGCTTTGATGGGCCACAGACCCAGGCATCATTAGCTGCTTAAGCAGACTTCCACTTCTTAAGACAGCGCTTTGTCGCCCCTCAGCCCTGTGGCCATACTTTTAAGTGGCAAGAGTGCGCGGGGACTCGCCAGGAGGAAGCGGCCCTTTCTTTTGTCCCCGCTTCAAGCGCTGACATTAAGGAACGCTTAGCGATTTTAGACCAAGTTTCTTTTCCTTTGTTTATTCCCCTTTCAGCAAAGGTGACAGAATGGCAGGGCCAAACGATTTTTGTAGTCCTGTTTTTTTTCCACTCACATCACTACCCTCGCTCTCCAGGCGTGTTCCTGGAGGGCCCTTCCATTGTACAGTTATATGAATTCTGCTAGCTTTCAGCCTTCATTGCTGACAACAGGTCTATTACATCAAATTTACCATCAAACCGTGTCAGCCTCGGAGGTCAGAGATTCCACCAGAAGCTTTCGATTTTTTTGGGTTGTTTGCCATCTGACTTCATGGGGCAGGTGTTTTCTAAATTGCTTTCTATAGTGGCGGTAACCCGTCCAATATTAGTTAAAAGGAAACTAAATCAGCTATATGATCATTTATCAAGACAGAAGTGGAAGGAGGGCCTCGAGCAGGCTGCTCGGTACACAACCACGGTTTTAGATAGCTGACATCAGAAAATAAGACAACAAATGCTGTGCAGTTTGACACAGTGTTTACTGTAGGCGTGGGAGTAGGGACGACCGTGACACCAAGTAATGGGGTTAAAGAGGGCTTTATTTTTATCGCTCTTGCAGGTTTGGACATCAACGTCTTTATATTTCTAAGAGTTAGTCTCTCCCGGGCGAACACGCTGGGGTCCGTGGCGCTGGTGTTCTGTTCTCTTTAAACGGGTGGTGAATGCCTGTTCTCCCCGGTGTTTCCTCGAAGCGGTGTTTTCTCAGCTGCCTCAGGCTCGGGTGCATGAAAGGAAACCAACAGAAAGGGAGCCGTTAGTGTCTTGTCCTCTATGGGGTTGCACCAGTGGGACCGAGGTACGTGAGGGAAACCCAGTGTCTCGTGTCTCCGACTATTTACAGTACTATGGTGGTGCCCGTGAGGTGGGGTAAAAAGGTAGGTACAGGGAGGGAGAGGGAAGTGGATGGGACGGGAGAACAACAGAGGGTAGGAACGAACTGGGGCTAGTCACACTATGTTACACTCGTTCACTTCGCCTCCCCAACCAAGCTGCCCAACGCCGCCGTACCTGTGATAGCCACACTCTTCCCTAGGGAGCGTGGCACGGCGGTCCGCAGGGTCGTTGGCCTGCTGGCTTCCCTCCACCTTCCGCTTCTCCGTCTCCTCCGCGATGTTCCTCCGGGCTGGCTTTCTCCACGCTTTCGTCGGTCTCGTCTCCGTTCTCCGTTCCTCTTGCTTCCGCCTGTCTCTCCTCCTCCGGGGTGCTTGCACACCCAACGAACGTCACTTCCCTGCTTTTGGCCAATCGAGAGGCTCTGACGTCCATCGAGGGTGTGTCTTCCTCCTCTCTGACGAACGCCCAGTTAAAGGAGCCGTTGTTGCTGTCGCAGTCTTCCGGATCGCGTCGCTCTGCATCCCACCGTCCTGACTGAAAAGGAGTCGGTGGAGGGTCAGCAGGGCGAGGGTTCCACCATTCATGAGAGGTAGGCGCCCCTACCCCGTTACAGTTACCTAAACAATTACCTGCGTTTTTAGGTCTCGCTGAAAGCATTGCTTTAGTAATGCTTGTATAATATAAAGAGATAAAGCTACTCTATTTTCTATTTAACAAAAACGGTGTGGTGTCATTTTTGGTGGGTCTGCGCTGGGGTGTTGCAGTGTGTGTGGTGCAAGCACGTCATAATTGCCTTCTAGATTTAGCCTTTCTACCCAGTGCCATGCTACCCTAAGTGGGCCGGAGGTCCCGGTTCCAACATCCACCACCACCACGTCCACCACGCCCACCACCACCATGTCCACCACCATATCCACCACCATATCCACAACCATCCGCCACCACCACGTCCACCATTCCCATGTCGTCCACCACGACGTCCTCCACCACCACCACCTGTGACAGGTGAAGTGTCACTGGAGGGCAGGGGTAATAGAAGTGTCAACCCCGGCTGTACATGGGACATTTAAGGATGCATTGGGTAGGAGAAGACAGGAATAGGGCCTAGAAGTATTACACCAGACCCAAAATACATTTTCAAGATGCTCAATGTCACAGGGGCTCCTGTAAAAGCACTCACAGCATCTCTACCTCACAGTGCTTACCTGCACGAGCCACTCACTCAAAACAAGCACTGGCATAGCCAACAGGTCTCGCCTTTGGGACCTTATAAGTGTTTAGCCATGCAACACTTGATGTTGTTGCACCAAGGATATTGTGCTGGATAACTAAACACTTATAAGGTCCCAAAGGCGAGACCTATTGGCTATGACAATGCTTGTTAGGTTGAGCCTGGGCAACCCATGCGCTGCTCTGCGAGGCATGCTGTATTCAGGTCAGGACTTCGAGCTCTGCCCAATCTCCGCCCATATTTTCCATTGACTTATGTCATTGTCCACTGTAAACTGTGGCTGTTTATTGGTCGAAAGGCTTAGTAGTCCCTCCTTAGTACCGCCTTGTCTCATTTTGTAACCTCCCATGTTACGTGTGTTGTTACTCTGGAGGCTTTAATTACAGCCTCCGAGTACTATTTTCTCAAATAGCTTTGCAGGCAGAACACACTCTCTCCTAACGCTTTTTAGAAAAAAAGTAATAGCATGTGTCCTGGCAATTGCAATGCAATAGGTCTCGCATTTGCGAGAGTTTAAATATTGGCATTGTAATGACATTGACTTTTATTGAAACAACACTTAAATAAAAGGCATTGTCATTACAATGTCAATAGCTCAATCTCTCGTAAATGCGAGATCTATTGCATTGCAAATGCTTGTTGTTATGTTTCATTTGGTCCATGTGCTAAGGCTGAGGCAAACCTAGGAAACTTTAGTTGACACATAATATATACGTCCTAGTACTACCAAGGGGCAAATACAGTATAACCTAAACATCCTTGACCACCTCCAATGAAAGGAAAGAATACAACTTCACTAGTCTTTGTAGCATTGTATTGCATGATGTTTGCAAAGTGCCGACTTGGAGAGCTGCCCGCTTTTTAGCGTAAGCCAAGACCATTTGATGTATAATAAACATATAGGTGCTTTAAGCCAGCACTCTTCATCCATTGGTATGTTTTTGTATCATTCACATCTTTCTTCTGCCTCTACAGCATGCAGCACACTTTAGCCCATTGGCTCGTTGTAAGTGATGGCATTATGACTTTTTAGAAGGAGCACATCCACTCACAATGTAGTTCCTTCATTTCCAGGAATGTGGTAATAAGTGCTTTAAGAAACCGAAATATATTTTGGCTTGTAGCCACAATTGTTTTTTTCCCTACATTAATGAGGATCCAACAGCTTCCCTGACAAACATTTGCAAAAAACAGGGCAAAAGATAACAAAACCAGCATTGACAAAGCTAAAAAACTGACCTCCAACCCCAGACCTACTGGCTTTGCCAGTGTTTGTTTATTTTGGCATCACTACTTATTTCCGGGCCTTCGGTGATTTTCATTTTAATCTCTCCTACTGCTTCATCTCCTCATAATTGCAACTGAAAACATGGCATGTAAATACATGGATAAGCTACGCTGCAAAATGTTACTAACCGGTGCCAATAGTTTTGCAGCTTGTTCTTTCATTGACTCGTCTTTCTGCGTTTTAAAGTCTGTTTGTGTGTTCATACGGAGCAGGAGTGCGACAAAAAGGATTATGTTTAAGCCAAAAGAAGACCAGGGTTTATGATAATGACGCTCGGGGTCTCATTAGATCTAATGAAATGCTCAGCATATTATGAGTTAATTCAAGGGGTTGTCCCGACCCATCCTTAGTCCTTTAGAATAAGGCAGTAAGTGCATGGCCACCTACAAGAGACGAGGTGTAAAACAAATTGTAAATGTGAATAGTTAATTCCCTGTTTTACATATAACTTGATGAAAGTCAAATGGCAGACAAGATACATGGAAATGTATGTCCTCGGATTGGCAAATTGTCAAAGAGACGAGAAAAACATAAATGAGGAATTCCTCAAAAAAGTAAAGTTTTGCATGTCCCATTCTAAAACGTGGTAATACAAATTCCATAAAAACTATGTGTGTCCAGGTTATTCACTTCCTTTGTTGTTACATCCCGTTTAATTGGAATTTATCACAGCATCCGGCCTTTCATATCAATTCCCTTGCATACTCATTTGCTTTCTGTATGCGAACAGTTGTTTAATGTATTTTTTCCTTTAGGTTAATGTGGGTTTCCTTGTAGTATACTCTTTATTTGTATCTGATTTCCTAGGCATATTTTTTTGATACACCAGAGAAGAGTCATGCCACACCTACGCCTTCCCATATTCAAACGCCATCAAAGATGACAACAAAGGCTCAGTGATTGTCGAGGTAAAGATATGCATCATTTTTTCCTCCATAATATTTCAGTTCGATCATTATTGTGTAACTCAACCTTCAAGTTTTCCTGGCTTCTGTGATCTTTTTGTTAGCAATTACCCCTGTTATTCTGCAGCTGGTTAGAGTTTCTCTGGGAAATCTTTCTCACCCCCCATCTGAAAGAAATTCTGTGACTGCTGCCTGCTCTAGATATCCCACCACACTCCCCCTTTAAGTCACTGCTCCTGCAAGCACTTCCTATTAAATTCCTATAACAATTGAAGTGTTTGACTTGGATTTCATGTGTATTATAAGAGACCTACTTATGTAAGAGCAATGGATGTGTGTGCACCCACGATTACCTGAAAACAAGCTGACTAAGTGAAAGCTCTTGAAGAGACACATAGTAGGCAAAACATAAGAGGGATCCTGAGGCAGGGTGTAGGATCAATACAGAGAAGAGATTGTATTGTATTGTAATTGCATTTATATAGCGCTTACTACCCCTGACGAGGCGTCAAAGCGCTTTTTTGCCGAGTAGCACGCTACTCCGGGACCAATAGAGGATTAGTGTTGAATTAGTATAGTGAAACATGCAAGTACATTTTAAGTGGTGGATAGATTAGCCAGTTATTTGGATTCGGAAGAATAGCAGTAGGATAGAAGAGGAAAAAAAAAAGGTTTGTATTTAAATGGCGCTTGTTACCCCTCATAGGGTGTTGAAGCACGCTACTCCGGAAACCCATAAAAGATTAGTGGTGAATTAGTATGGTGAAATATGAAAGTAATTTGAGTGGTGGATATTAATCAGTTATTTGGAGTGAGAAGGATGGCGGGGGATAGAAGAGGAAGAAAGGTTTGCATGCACATAGCACCTGTTACCCCTGATGGGTGTTGAAGAGCTTTTCTGGCGAGTAGCACACTACTCCGGGACCCATAAAGGATCAGTGTTGAAAATGAGTATTGTGAAATATGAAGAAATTTGAGTGGTGGATATGTTATTCAGTTATTTGGATAGAGGTGACAGAGTTGAAGGACCAGAGATGTTGCAGTTATTGAGAGTGATGTGGAGACTGGGCAGGGCAGGGAAGGGAGTAACAGTAGGGACAGAAGGAACATTGAGATTTGGAATGTGGCATTAAAATATTTTGTTGATATATTGTCTATTCACTGGCCAAGGCCGTCTGTCAAACACCTTTTCTTAAATATTTTAGGACTGATGTTATGTCTTCATTTATTTGTTTTATAAAGTGCATCTATCAACCCAATGGGGCATTCTGGCACGAAAGCAGGTCACAAATGGATTCACACTGCAGCTATAGGTTGCCAACTTCCAGTACAAGGTCTTCTGTCTCCTCCTGAATCTCAAGAGGTCTGATTCATCCTTGAGTGAGTCTCGGAACAAGCTCAGTTTTCGTCGGCTATTGAAGCACATTTTTTTTTATTTCTGAAGTGTTGGAAACAAATACTTTTAATATAATCAAAACAAATCATTACACTACGAGATTCAATTTCCACACATTTTCGTCTGTTCACTGTATAGTTTTATTAGTGAAACTGTATATCTGTGCAAATGTAATGATCATTTTAATTTAAAATGTGTTGTCTGCAATGGCAGTGTCCTACCACACCATGCATACTCCACTTTATGCCACTCCACTCTACTCTGCACCACTCCATGTCACTGCACTCTGCTCTGCACCACTCCACTCTACACCACTGCACTGTATGCCTCTCTACTCTACCACTCTTCGCCCCTCTACTCTGCACCACTACACTCTACACCACTCCAGTCTAGGCTACACCAACTTACTCTGTACAAATTCTCTCTATGCAACACTGACCTCTACGCCAGTACCCTCTACACTACTTCAATCTAGGCCACACTAATCTACTCTGCACAACTCCACTCTACGCCACTGTACTCTATGCCAATACACTCTACACTAATGCACTTTACTCTGTAACATGCAACTCTATTCCCCTCAATCTACGCCAAAGCCACTGAACGTCACTGTAATCTACTCTGCACTCTATGCCACTGCACTCTACGCCACTACACTCTATGCCACTCTATGCAACAGCACGCTACCCTGAACAACTCCGCCCTGTTCCACTTCACTCTACTCTGAAATAAAAACAATCCACTGCACCCTACCCAACTCTACTCTTAACCACTGCTCTCTACGCCACTGCACTCTACTCTGCTTTACTGTACTCTACGCCCCTGCACTTCTATGCCACTCCACTCTACACCACTGGATGTTGACACTCTACTTAGTCTGCAACACTGCACTCTTGACCAATGAACTCTGCGCTACTCCACTCTACTCTTTGCCACTGCACTCTACGGCACTATACTCTACTGTGCACCACTCTAACAGACTCTACCCTGCACCACGCAATATCACTGCACTCTATGCCACTCGACTCTACTCTGCGCCACTACTCTCAACTCCATAAAATGTGCAATTGACCTTTACTGTTACATTTGTATTTCTGCCCTTCTCAGGCTAGAAACTCATTTTAAGTGAGCTTTAAGCCTGACTAGGGCAAACATACTTACTCTGAACTAACCCATTTTGCCTTTTCCCCTATAATCTTTGATGCTGTGTTAATAAATACGTATCATGTTTGTCGGACGAGTATATAACCAAGTGCTACCACAAGTGTTACTGCATCAGAACAAACTAGGGTGCAATCTGCCATAGATAAATCTAATCGGAATGGAATGCTTTTAGCTTGTCATCTGTAATAAAATTAAGAAAAAATAATAATAATAATAAAGTACCTGAATTTTCACAGGTTCTGTGGGTTTTACACATACATCTCTCCTTTATGTATCACAAATAAGTATAAAATAGACTGATAGCCTCTAGTAATGGAACATTAACCTCCTACTTAAGTCATTTGTGTTCCTATTTTGTGGTTACTGGTTAAGAATGTTGTTCTTTCAAACAATTTTTTTTTTTTAAAGACCTACCCCTATCATGGAGGCAGGCCTTTACTTGCATTGGTGGGTGTTAGGCAGTCTCATCCAGACTGCTTATGTGGAAGCAAATTTTGTATGTGGATGGACATGAAGAAATACATTTGTATTTAGATGGGGCAAAAAGGTTACTTTATTAAGTTATCCCTATATCTTACACGGAAAAACACACTAGGAGTGGGGGGTCTGGTAATGATTAGGATACATCCCTAACTTCCTATAGGTCTACATGATTCAGTCTTACCCAATGTGCGTCAACATCAAAAGTCTTTCTACAAAAGGTGCATGACCCTTGCCTATTGTTGGTCCTACCATATTGTAACATGTAGACTACACTGTCGCTGTTACAATTAGCAAGTACATGTTGTTCCCAGCTGTTTTAAGTCCCAAGTCAAGTGGGTTTGGTTTGACTACATATACTGCAATTACTGCAAGCGTAATGGTACATTTTGTCTTTTTTTCCTTTTTTTCCAGAGTAAAGGATTCTTTGGTTTTTCCTACACCACTCAGCGGAGGTTAGAACAAAGAATAGGAATGGGTCATATAAGTCCCTAAGAAGACCTAGTAGGCATTTCAAATCACTTTTTAGTTCTCGCCTAGGCAGTGCATGTGCCGTCTCTTCGAGACATGCTGTACCTTATCCCTTTTCTTTAACTGGATCCATTTACTGTTATTCCTGAATGCCTCCTTTTCATTGGTTAATATGCTTAGTAGTCCCTCCATTTCTACTGTTGAATTCTTCCATAAGGACTGCCCCTGTTACATGTGCTCTTACTTTTCATGTTAATTTAAGATACTTGCAGAGCCGTCTTTCTTTTTGTTGACCTCCCTCTGCTCGTGCCCGTTATCTTTACTTCAGGCAGGCTGAAAGGTTCAGCTTCAAGGCCGTTGTAAGTTCCGCACACGCTTCGGTTATTGTTTTTTTTCTTTATTTAAACTTTTACATGCTTCGCGCAATGTTATGTTTATACATACTGGATCCCTCCCCAACAAGGGTAGTGCTTTGTCAAGGGGCGCAATTCCCACACCTCCGCTGTGTGTGGCTTCCTTGACGCTGTGGTCTCTCTCAGAGGGGTCTCGGAAACTCCAGGGTATAAATGCTGGATCCCTCCCCAACAAGGGGAGGAGTGCTTTGGTAGAGGGCACATGGTTACAATAGTTAGAGTTGCAAAAGTCCAATACAGAAGAAATAAGTCCCCAGGAGAAGCAAAAGGGGCGGGGCAGGGGGCTGGGAAGCAGGTCAGATTTGGCAGATTAGCAGTGGGAGTGAAAAAACCTTGTGGGGACCCAAGAAGGTAGAGTAAACTGGCTCAACGCTTAGATGGGGTCTCATAGTCATAAATTGAAGTCTGGGCGCCATTGTAGAGTCAGGCAAGTCCCAGGTAAGGAGTGATGCTTAAGGCAGGACTGTTTAACCCCGTGTCTTGTTTCTTGTACTGAGATTCTTTATTCCATAATGCATTTTTGACCAACTTCAGTTTACTATCCTTTTCCTTTCAACTGGACTCCTGTTCCTAAGCCCCTACGTAAAAGATCAGAGTTCAAACCTTTACTAAACTGGTCTGCTGCTTTTATTTTTTATTCTTATGCCACATAAGCCTAAACGTGCATCAGAGCCACAAACAAAATGTGAGGCATACGCCTGGAATGATTTGTAGTCATGGCTAACGCTCGTAAATGACTTGGGGCTGTACGACTATTTGATTTTGCGCCTCGTAATTTGCGACAAATTGCGAGGCGCAAAATCAAATGTACACTAGTGTATTTAACACGGTTTGCTATTCCCAATGGGGTCGCAAATTGCGAGGCTTATTAATGTTATTGAACCTCTCACAATTTGCGAGTTCATTGGGAATGACAGGCCCTCCCAGGGGTGGTGGCCTGCTGGGCTTAGCAGACCACCAGACCACCATGTCTGGGACTGCTTTTAAATAAAGCAGTTTTTTAAAGAAAAATGCAGCCCGATTTCCTTAAAGGAAAACTGGATGCCTTTAAAAAAACGCTTTCGGTTCATTTTTTAAGGGCAGGCAGTGGTCCCTGGGACCACTGCCTGCTCTTAAAAAATAATTGTTCATGCATTTGCGAAGGGGAAGGGGTTCCCTGGGGCCCTCTTCCCATTTGCGAATGCATTACCACCTACTTGAAGTAGGTGGTAATTGTGAGTGTTTCGCTACCGCAATTGGAGTTGCAAAACATTAGTATATGGGTTTGAGAATCGCTATTTGGAAGAAAACGCCACTTCCAAATAGAGAGTTTCTAAACACTTTTTTATGAGTAGCAATACATTTGCAACTCACAAAATTGTGTTGGTACATGGCCATGATAATTTTAGAATGCCAAGACGGGTTGCTAACCCGTTTGCGCATACTAAAATTGTTCGTACATCTGGCGCTTGGACTCTTGGTTTAAAGCACTACAAACAAAAATAAATACCAATTGCATTCCCAATGACTTGTCACATATTGTAGTTTGGACCATGGTTTTTAGACTCTCTTCTAGGAATTACAATTAGCATTGCATAGAAGATGTTAACTGCTGTGTTACTAATTAACAATAGCCAATGCCTGGTACACTTCGATGAAATGTATGACCATTACTTCCTGAATATCAAGTCCTCTGAAAAAAATTCTGGGTTGGTTAGCTATAATCAAGTGCTTTAGTGCAGATTTGTTATAGAGGTATGCCGTCATTCTGGCTCCATGTAGTGCCATCATAATTTTATCCTTCCTGAATCAAATTAACTTTGTCTAAAAAACTTAAATTAGACATGCAAGATTTTACGATGGCAACTTTATTTGGATAAATTCTTGTTGCGGATCCCTTTAGTTTGTCTTAGGGGTTCAGCGAGCAATGCAGTGGGCAGCAAACAGAAAGCTGTTCTTGTGATTCTGTGTTTATGCCTTTATTTTGATATGTCAATTCACATGTGAAAATGGCAAATATATTTCTGGGAAGAGGTACTATTTTCTTTAAATAGAAAGAACATGCACTGGTTTAGCTTTCTAGTGAAATTCCTTGATGTGGCTCTTAAATGAGTATCAGTGGGATGCACATGCTAATCAGTTAAATCTGATTTAAACAACCTAGATTAGAGGCATCTGATTAAAGAAACCGAGTCAGAGTGTTTTATGGTCTAAGAATATCTAAAAGTGCTGAATTCTACATTTGTTTCATTTTTAAAAGACATGAATTAGTGTAATCGATCACTTATTTGTTTTATGCTTGTAACTGCCGGGTGGATCTGTGCCCTAGTACTTAAGTATTCGTTTTGGTTGTAATGTTTTTCCAATTCCAATTCCAAAAATTCTTTATTTCGGCCACATAGGCCATAAAAGATGCAATAAAATACAATACATATATTACACAGTAAAATACAATACATATTACACAGTATTTACATATAAAAAGATCTAGTAGGTCTGCATGGGGTAAGGAATACATGGTAGTACCAGTTCAGGGGGACATTTTCTTCCTTATTATCCATGCTGCCATTAGGAATTTTGAGACAGCAAAGACAATATGGCCCAGGGTGTTAGTTTTCATGACCCTGTATGCCTGTAGGTACTCCCTAAAACCCAGGTTTCGGCACATCGGTGCTATCCAACGCTTCCTGGGACTCTGGTAGGCGTGGCAAACAAACATTATGTGTAAATCATCTTCATCCTGAGTTTTACAACAAGGGCAAAGTTTGTCACCCCCTGTGGACCATTTGTGGGTGAATACTTTGGTGGGGAGTGTACCAAACCTCCATTGCAGGAACAGTTTCCTCGCCAAAAGAGGAAAGATAAAATCCATAAAAGGTTCGAAAAGATAAGAATTTTTGGATTCCATAAAACGTCCCGTCAAGGTGCCGCTGTTATGAGCATTATCCATGTCAGCCAGATTTTTGTTTTTGTAGAGCTGGGCGAGAGTTTTGCGCGTAATCCTTTGGCAGCCCTGAGCTGGATCATCCCATAGGTCTGGCAAGTTCAAACTGAGCAGTTCCGTCTTGATAAAAGCCAGCCAGGGAATTTTGTTGCTACCATTCAGCCTCAATACATGGATAAGGTCCTGTCTGTAATGGTACAGTTCCTCGGTAGTCCATATCCGGTGCCAAAACTTCACGGGTTTCGACAGGAGATCTTCAGCAATGGAGTGTAAACCCAAGTCTAGTCTTAGGGGGAGGAGTGGCGTACCTTGCGGGAGGGCAAGTAGGCGTCTCAAAAAACTATTTTCCACCGCTGCCAGTGCCTTCCCTGCTTTGTGACCCCACAACTCGCTGCCATACATGGCTGCTGCCTTCGCTTGGGATCTATATGTTTCCAGGGCCGGACTTACAGGCTTAAAGGTGGACTTATTTGCCACCTTCAGGAGTGCGCCCGACAGCTGGGATAGTTTCAGCCTTGATCTCGCTATCTGGCAGTCCCAAGCTAAGTTTTCTTGTAGTGTTACCCCCAGATATATAAAGGTCGAGACCCTCTCAAGACTAACTTCCCCCAGTTTTGGATTGGGTCTGGTTTTGGTAGGGGGATTGAAGATCATGAACTTAGTTTTTTCTGTGTTCACCTCCAACCCATGTTGACGACAGAAGAGGCCAAAACCATTCACAATCCTCTGGATTCCCATGGGGGATTTGGAAAGCAGGAGGGTATCGTCAGCAAACATAATTGCCGGGACCCTCCTGCCTGCCAAAAACGGGGCATCATTGTCCTTAACAGTGTCAAGATGTTGAATGACACTGTTAATGAAAAGACAAAACGGGGTCGGCGCCAAGACACAGCCCTGTCTGACTCCTCGACGGACCGGAAATTTGCCCGAGAGCTTGCCATCCCTCCCACACCTCACTTGTGCGTAGTTGTTCTCATGCAACCTGATGATAATACTAAGGAGGTGGGGGGGGTACTCCTATCTTCTGCAGAACCTCCCATAGTTTCCCTCTAGGAACTAGGTCAAAGGCTGACCTCAGATCCACGAAGACCATGTACAGTCTTCCTCCCTCTAGAGTTACAGTCTTCCAATATAGAAGAAGAAGGCGGAAGATCTGGTCCATGGTCGACGTGTTCTTTCTGAAGCCAGCCTGAAGGGGGCTCATGATGTCATTGTCCTCCACCCAGTCCAGGAGGTGATTAAGGATAAGGCGCGCAAAAAGCTTTTGGGGTACATCTATTAGGCTAATGGGCCTGTAGTTGGCGGGGAGCAGAGTAGATCCCTTCTTGTGGATCGGAACAATCTCTGCCCCCAGCCACGACCCGGGGATTGACATACCTCCTAGAATTTTGCTACACTTTTTCTCTACATAGCATACCTCCTAGAATGGCATTGAAAAGAATGAGAAGGTATGGACCCCAGATGTCCGAGTGATGCCTAAACAGATCCCCAGGTAGCCTATCCAGACCTGGCGCCTTCCCCGATGATAAATGCTTCAGGGCTGCCTCCACTTCCCCCAGGGATAGTTCCATGTCACAGTCCTGTGCGCCACAGGGTGCTAGCAGGGCTATATCAGGGCAGGAGTTAGTGTCTTGATAAAGCGCCCCAAAATGGGCCTCCCAAACCTCGGGGGCAATGTTGGGTTCCACTGCTTTTTTAAGTTCCCCTATCCCATTATTAACAAGGGCCCAGAATTTGCGGGAGTCCCTGACTTTTAGGGCATCATGAAGATCTTGCCAGTGATTCCAGTCCCACTCGGTCCTAGCAGTCGCCATCACTGCTTTATAGTGTTTCCTAAGGTCACGTACCTTGGCCTTGTTTGACCCCTCTTTTATTGCAGCAATAAGCTCAGTCTTTGCTGCCCTACAAGAGGAGGTATACCAGGTGGGAACATGGGTCTTTTTCTTTCGATTTGGCACCACCGGGTGAAATACCTCAGCCAAATCCCTCACAAGATCCTGGTGGATGCCACCCAGTTTCTCATTATATTCTGGGATTCTTGGTGCATTTAGAAGTGCGTCCACCTCCATAAACCTTGGGAGTGCCAACTCGTATAGCTTGCTGATGGCCTCTTCTGAACTCACAAGCTTTCCCCACTTAACCCGGCGCCTGTTAGTTGTAAGGACCAATTCCCCCGTGTCTCCCCCTGGGTTTTCTGCCAATATGCCCGCTAAATGCAGGGGCCACTGGATGTTTAAACAAAGGGCATTGTGGTCACTATCTGACCTGTTCATTACCCTAAAGTCGAGGACTTTGGGCCAGAGTGTAATATCTAACATGATGTAATCTAGCCTCGACTCATGGCCCCTCCTATTGAAAGTACACACTGAGGGAGTATCGGAAGGGGTACGACCATTACAAGCCCTCAGTGCGTAGTTCAGGGTAAGGGACATAAGTTGTATTGCTAGGGGGGACCAGGCTTTGGGATGAGGGGAAGACGAGGGTGGGACCCCCCAGTAGTCATCCTCGGCCGTAAGGGCACCCTCCAGCATGCCCTCGAGAGGTTCAAAGTGGCAGTTGAAGTCTCCTCCAAGCACCACCTTGAGATCTCCCGGGAGTTGCCCCAGGAAGGAGGGCAAGTCGTTTAGGGTTGGTGATTCGTTTGGCGCGGCAACTGGTCGCGAGTAGACATTCACAATAGCCCATGATGGTTTACCAGGCCATGTGAGCCGAACGCACTGGATGTCCTGGGAGAACGTGTGCACCTGTTCCGCCTGGCACCCAGTGTGACTCGCAATCCAGATTGCCAAGCCACCTGACGGCCTCCCCCTCCCACTCCATTTGGCAGGGATTTCAAATACTTCAAACCCTCTCCTGGTTTGGGTGTCCCTCGCCCATGTTTCCTGAAAAAGGAGGATGTCACTACTACCCACTAAATGGTCCCACTCCGGTGTGCCTTCCTTATTTGCAATGCCTGCCACATTCCATGAGACAATTCTCAAGCCCTGATCTGTTGGTAGAGGGCCTTGACCTACAGTAGGAGGTTGCGCAAAGACTGTGGGTGGTTGAATTCCTGGCAAAGCAGTAATGCAATCCGTGATGGCGGATGGACCAGCCAACTCCGCCACCCCGGTTTGCAGGATATGGTCAGTCCCGGTATTGGGTGGAGGCCCCTGTTGACCCAGACTGTCACCCGTACTAAGTGATCGATCTTTAGCGTTATCCTGCGGGCCATGTTCAATTACAGGGGGTGCAGTCACTCCCACCCGACTTTGCACCTCATCTTTAGCATTATCCTGCGGGCCATGTTCAGTTACAGCGGCTATACTCTCTCCCACCCGACTTTGCACCTCATCCGCCATCTTCCCAGGGCTGAAAGAAGTCACCCTGGTTTGTGGTCAGTCGACCTGATCTAGGCAGGAAAATCTATTATGATGTATGAATTTTGCCTGGGCAGGTGGTAAGTAATGCCTTGATCTGTAACGTGAGCCATCTACAGCAAAGCCTACTCTAGTCCACCCCTTCTCCCCCCCTGCCTCTATATTGCTAACATTCGGGTAGAAGTGTGAGAGGGGGACTAGTTCAATATTGGACTTGTCAGGCCTTACAAGCCAGTTGCAGATGTAGTTAGCAACGTGGGGGCTTTTAAAACTTATGATAATACAATCCCCTGCCCTATTCTTTGGAGTAAGACCAATCCAAGGGATCCTCCTAACCATCAGGACCTCGCCTTTCAGGTTAGGAGGCAGCGGCCTATTAATACTAAGCCAGCTTATCACCTTATTGCGTAACGAGTCTTGTGGCTCCCTCATATCACCAGTTAACTCAGGTACTCCCACCATGATTACCGTGTATGGGACTGCTTCTGGGGGCAGATTAACCACCCTGCGCCTGTCAAAAGGGGGAGTGGTACCAACGGTGGGACCATTGGTAGAGTTCACCACTCCCCCTGTTTGTGGCGCAGGAAGTTGCTTAGATCTCCTTGGGGCCGGGACAGGGGGCCTAGGTGCTGAAGGTGGCAAAGGGTGCGTCTGGGGAACAGGCGCACCGTCTGTACTTAGCAGCACCGTATTGGCGCCCTGAGACGGTGCAGAGGACAGCGGTCTATTCCCCGATGGAGCCCGGGGGGCTGGAGGGGCATTTATCGCATTTATGGCTGACCCAGGACTTTTCCTTAAGTGACTGTTTTCCAAGGCCTTCAGTCTAGTCTCTATGGCGTCCAATTTAGCTGAGATGGGGATTAGCAGATTCTTCATGATATCTGTGAGTGAGTTAATTATTGTGTCAGTAATGTTTTTATATAATCAACAATAAAACATGTTTACTGATATAGAACACCTCACTTATTGTTGCCACATTCTTAGCCTACCACCATTCATATTAAGTTCATTTATTTCTTTTGACTGAACCACGTTACTGAATTCCTTAAAATACTCCGAAAATATATTATTACAGATAACAATTTGCGCAAGATTTGTGCCACGGATAAAGTACTAAACATGTTTGTGGCGGGCATAATATACATTTTGATGCAACTGTAATGCATTGGATCCATCTCATCAAAGAATACCCTACAATTGGAGAGAGCGAGAGCATCACTTACGACAGATGCACAAACATTTTGCACACCCAAGTATAAGTTACTTGTGCAATATTTTAACTTTGCACACAGAAATTGCCATTGTGATTTAAAGGATCATGACTGGTAAGAATGATCCATGAGCAAAGTACTTTTGCAAACGTTGAAATTCAACCAATAATTTGGTATTTCCAAATGATTTGAGGATGTTCTTGGGTGGGTCCATCTTTAAAGAAGGTAAAGCACAGGCAATCTTTAAAACCAATTACACATTGACTCCTGCCAGTCAAGGTGTAACGAAGAGGGAGGAACATCTTAAAACTTAATGGGAATGTAGGGAGAGTGCTTCTTATGTTAGACAGTGTTTTTCTTGTGAAGAAATGTTTTGCTCCTGCTTCAACCCCTCCCTTTTTCTGCCAGAAGTGCATTGTGAAGCAGCTGTGCATGCTTGTGCACTGTTCTTGTGCACGTGAGCCTTCTCCCTAAGCCACATATCAGTGCTGCTGATTCCTGCTGTAGTGCCCTCTAGTGACTCGACTTCCATGGTTGCTAGGAATGAAGAGGCCATTTCCCTTTTGTTTAAGGGTTATATTATAATTCTGCACTTCATAAACAGTGGATTGTGAGGTCTAAAACACAGATAGGGGACATTTCTGTCCCCTACGCCCATTGCGTCTTATTCTGCGATGTGTGAGGTGCAGATCCTAAGATGTTCCTCTGTGAATTAGAGATTTGCCAGTCACAGGCAAGCCCATGAACACAACACTTGTACAATTGCAAGACTCAGGAGGACAACCAAGTTCTGCACATAGGGCTTATTATATGCAAAATCTCTTTTAAACTGACCCAATTCTTAAAATGTTCTTTTTTCCTGATATGCAAATTATGTGATTAAGGACTGATGTGTGTACCGTATGATAACTCAGATTAATTCTTCAAGAAACTGGAGCACAATCAGGGTGCTGTTGTGGGTGGGTGGTGCTTCTTGGGTTGCACTGACGACATTACAGCAGTCTGTGTTGGAGGATATAACAATCCCAAACAATAAAATAAAAAAATATTGACGCAGCTCAGCTTTGCTCATTGAACAAATGGCTACACACTCCCTAAGAGGAATCAGTCTTTAGAATGCATAGGCAAAGACTGGGCTGCAAGCATTTTAGGCACGTGCAGTAGGGAGGGACAATACCACATATTGCTCAGCCTTAGACTACCACACTAGTAAAAAACATGGATCAGGCTCAACAAAAAAATGGGACAGATAAACAGCTTGACTCCCTGGACATCACTGTGGGTAGGAGTCAGACTGTAGACAGTGACCGCCCTTGACAGCTTTAAACACTTTGACAATATATGAATTTCTACACTGAGTGGGATATGGGATACCAGGGGGATGGTGCCCATCATGCACCTACAGTCTGAATATGAAATGATTGAATCCCTGACCTTCAAGTATCCCCAACTTAAACAGGCACTGACTGCGAATACAGGAGTGGGGTGAAGAAACCATTGAAAGTTCACCTCTTGAAAGAAGGTTAATGGAAGATCATATTACGAGAAAGGCAGAATCCCTTGCATGCATCATACTAAGAGTCAACTTGCAGAGGGAGCTTGGGGCTGTCCTAAATAAATGGCGTGACATTGTGTGGTTTAGGGGAGGAAGCCCTCAGAATCGCTAGAAAGGTATCTATAGAGGCCAGCTTTAGGTAGCAGTAGCTCTAAACCCTGCATACAATATACTGCTCAAGGGTACAACTCTATACATTTGGGGGGGGCGGGGGGTTGCATGCAGAGATGTAGTCTGAGGGGTACATTTCTACACATCATTTGACTGCCATGCGAGTGCACACTCTTCGCAAAAGGCCGGTAAACATTGGAAACCATAGTGGGGCAGCCAATAAATATTAAGGCACCAGTACAGTACAGGGGGCCTGGAAGGGCAGCAGATATGATCAAAATCTGCTTGTCGAAGACGCGTTCATTGTGGCCAAAAGCAACAGTGCTGAAAAAGTGAGGAGCTTGGAACCACTGACAGCTACGAAATGCAGTGTGTGAAGGTCTCCTGTGCCCCTGGAACTACAAAAGAAAATCTGGGGAAATTGGGCTGACACAAGTGTTAATAGCTAGGTGGCAAACCAGGTGACTGATCAGATGAAAGATTTCCCCTGTGGACACTAACATTGTTATCAAAGGGTCTAAGGACACTACCATTTTAACCTATTATGGCACAGTCTAGGAGAACTCGCCTCTGGTCCGCCAAATGAGGAGGAGTCTTGGGAACATACGACCGTACAGTTGTGGTTTCTTTTACAAGATTTGCAAAGTTCCAGCAACGTCGTTTTATCGATGTTGTTTAAAGTGCAAACAGAAAAAAAATTGATTATGAAAGACAATTGTGTGAGGCATATGTTAAAATGTACAGCACTTATTTTCTACATGTTTGTTTTTATATAGTCTTACAGGTTGTGTTCACACAGAACGTAACAGAAAGGCAAAGGATATGCAGTAAGCTTGTCGACAGTGCTGCATTTTGGAATGGTCATCCTCTGTGAAAATGGAGGCACATTAGAGGCAAAAAAGCATAAAACCTCTAAAGCAGCATTCATGCACATGATGTTGTATCAGCCTGTAACTTGGAAAATCTGTATAGTGCATATATCATAATCACAGACAGAATTTAATATAAAGTGAGCAACGATCAGTAGTATTCAGAAACAGATTTTGCTAAGATGGAATACAAGCAGTTCTTGAGCTCATCTAACAAACTACTGTATCTGTGTGCAACGCTGTGTTTTATCATCAACGTGGGAGTGCACCATAGTATTTACAAATACCTATAGAGCAATTAATGTGACTGCGACCTATATTACCAGTTGATACAATCTTACTACATCCTATTGGGATACAGACCACACCACATTTGTGTAATTACAATTCCTGTGTAAGCCTGTAACTGTGGGAAAGATAAGGAGCATTAGGCTATAGATAATTTACAATACTTGCTTCAATCCCGTGTTAGGCATACACTTCAATTTAGTTTAGAAATTATTGAGCGTCTGCTCTCAGGTTTAATGACTGTGAGCTGTGATATCCGGATCACTTCTGGACATTTGATCTGAACAGGTGACAGTGATGAATGGCCAATTTGAGTATCAGTGGTGTCTGCAACGTGCAGTGCCAGGCAGTTGTCAGGAATAGGAAACAGAGGAGGAACCTTAATGGAATAGGACTTGTTAATTAAAACTAATGTGTATTCTGCTTATTTCGCCAAAAGTATGCCAGTGTCTCCAGCCTCTGTGGCTTGTGTCCCTGGAAAAAAACAAAGAAAGTGATTTTAGGGCACTTCAACAGTGTGACATCAGCATTCTATCGTAGCAAATACTCCCATATGAATATTTTTATTTTTTAGGACAAATAATTGAAATTGCACTGTAGTTGTATTGAAAGTATGACCAATTTTAACTGTTGCCCGTCCATCTAGTGCAAGGCAAACGCAGGTGGGTGCTACTGAATGCTTAAAGGGTACCAAATTGCATTTAGAAGCAGGAATGTTTTCCACTTTTCCAAGTGGGAGTCATTTAAGAGAAGAGTATTTGTGAAATAATTCTGTTTATTGGAGTCCGCAATGTACATAACACAACTTTTCTGCCTACAACCACTGGCCAGCAACATTAACAGCAGAAAGCCAGGAATATACAGCTGTATGCCTACAACCCGGAGGCCGTCAGCGATGCATAGACCACTTTAACGTTAAAACGGGAAAAGAAAGCATAGGAAATCATTAGAAAAACACAAAACAATAGACCCCACCCCCACTCCTCGGCACCTGGAACATGTAACAATTGAACGCTAGGCCACGATATGCCCCATGGAGGCCCCTGTATGTGTCCAATACCAAGAGGAAGGTCTATGCAACTTCTGCACCTCTTGGGGGATCAAACGCAATATCTTCAAATATTTGAGGTACGACAAGAGGAGTTTTTTTTTAAAAACCTTTGTTTTACTGAAGCCTACAAATTAGTTGCAGCTGCCTGATTGAAGGCTATACATTGTCTAGCGGTAAATATGTGTTACTTAATTGCGCTCCCTCCCGACATAATTAATGAGAAGGCAATATTTAAGTATGTATAGCTTTACACCCCTTAATTTGTTTATGAACAAGGTGCTAATATACATATGAATTGCCGAATTTTCTTGCATTATACATTCAGTGTAGTATAGTTGACTAGTTCGGTCTCTATTCAATGCTTGGTAGAGGGAGCTTCCTTCATCAAGGTACCATCACCCAGCTTCCAGTTTCAAGGCAGCAGTCAAGGGTGACATACTGCCAACCAGATGAGCAGGTTCTGATGTGTCAACAGATGTCAAGATATCCTACACAGTGCTCGGCTACAGGTGTATTCGGAAGAGGACTTCAACTAACTGCATCCAAAGTAATCATTAAAGTAAATAAACATAATTAGGTTGAGAGTACTTGAACTTGCACTCAAGTGTATTCTACCTTCATTGACAAACAAGCCAGTAGTGCCTCAAGTGGACAGCACAACAGCAATGTATTACCAAAACAAACACGGATAAATGAAATTGGGGACTGTTTCAGTGGAGGCTAAAGCATTGCGTTGGTTAATTGCTCATGGCCTCTCCATAAGAGTAGTCCACCTTGTAGAAGTGCAAGGTCATGAATGGGTCATCATTAGGTGTTCTGGAGAAATTTTCCACCACCTGCCCAACAGACCATCATACGCATTCTAGTGGAAAACGTTTTGCTTTTAAGGTTTGGAAAATCCACCTATCCCAAAACGTATTATGACTGAAGGTTATTATCTGACCGCCTACATCTGGTAAAAATAAATAG
Source organism: Lissotriton vulgaris (assembly GCF_964263255.1). Taxonomy (NCBI): domain Eukaryota; kingdom Metazoa; phylum Chordata; class Amphibia; order Caudata; family Salamandridae; genus Lissotriton; species Lissotriton vulgaris. The sequence goes on along the minus strand of NC_141685.1, from coordinate 399,733,137 downwards.
CAGATTTCATCTCTAAAGGTTCACAGAGTGGCTATAGCTGTGTAAAGGAAGAATCTTTAAAAGATTTTCTTCACTTTTCCAGTGATGAAGGATTTCATGACATCTTTGTCCTGTTAAGGGATACTTGGTTACCATTTAAGTCCATATCTGTAAGCTACAGCAGAAAGCTCATTTCACAACTTTGATATGAAGAAGGCCCTGTATTGTTAGCCAGATAACTGCCTCAAAAGAAAGTTAGTGCCCATTCTCAAAGGGAAAGGCTGCTGCAGCTCTCTTGAAGAATATCTTTTTTAATGAGATATTATGATGCACAACTACATATACTATTTAGTCACTACTATTTAGACTGACACTAGAACAGCTGACAATGTGGTACAAGCTTTTCTGAGAAACCCGTTTATTTAGCTGGCAGTTCACTATTTTCTGTCCCCTTTTTCTACTCCTACCTAATTTTGTCTGCCACTATAAGATGGTGCTAAGATAGGTATTTTATTTACTGTTATGTTATGTTATGTTATGTTATGTTATACTGCATTTCTAAAGCGCACAGCTACTCAGAGTATCCCGGCGCTGCTACCCTGAACCCCCACCCACCAGCTGAACAGGAAGAGCCTCTAAGACAATGGGCTCAGAACAGTAGTGTTTTTAGGTTCTTTTTTAAAACAGCCGGGTCCTAAATCCTCCTTAGAGCAAGACGAAGCTCATTCCAGGCTAGGCCAGCCTTACGGGTAAAAGAGCAGCCACCTAGCCTCTGGCGTGAAAAGCGCAGGTTCTGGATAAGGAGTTGATCCGAGGACCTCAAAGTCCTGGAAGGGATATAGAAAGAGAAGCGCTTCTGCAGGTAGAGTGGGCCCAATCCATACAAGGCCCGATGGACAATGGCCAGCATTTTAAATTTCAAACGGGCCTCAACTGGGAGCCAATGAAGATGGCGGAGATGGACCTGCTCGCTCTGCCTAGAAGAAAGACCCAGAAGGAGTCGAGCAGCCGTATTTTGGACTACCTGAATTTTTTTTTATCAGATAGCCTGGACATCCCACTAAGAGCGCGTTGGAGTAATCCAGCCGAGAAAGGATCAATGCCCGGACTGCTGTTTCTTTGGCCTCCACAGGCAGAAGGGGAGGAATTTACGCAGGGTTTTAAGTATGCCAAAACAGGTCCCTGTAAGTTTTTTGACATAAGTCACAAATTTCAAATTTTCCTCAAACCAGACCCCCAAGTTTTTTGCAAGGCCCTTGTCCGATTGGGGGGGTGGAAAGTCCGGAGGCCACAGTCTGGTTCTAAAACCAGCAGGAAACGCTCCAAACAGGAGCACCTCCGACTTCTCCTCGTTGCACTTGAGTTGTGCATTGGCCAACCAGCGAAACACCGCGGAAAGACAGCGCTGAGCCTGTTGACCGAGTCCTCGCCCCTTCTCCAGGTAAACAATAACTGTGTGTCATCCGCATAGGCCATCACCCTAGCCCCCAGTGACTCCGCCAGGTAAACCAGGGGAGTCACAAAGATGTTAAACAAAAGGGGGCTAAGGGAAGAGCCCTGCCGGACACCAGTCGAGAGAAGGGAGAGGGACGAGGCAAACGGGGGGAGCCGAACTTGCTGTGACCTATCCTCCAAAAAGGATTGCAGCCAGCTCCACGCCATACCCGCAATGCCAATGTCAGTAAGTCGATCAAGGAGGAGAGAGTGGGGAACCGTATCGAATGCCGCCGAGAGATCCAGTATCACCAGAGCTGATCTCCCGCCGGCATCCAAACAGTCACTGATAGCCTCAGCCACCTCCAACAGTGCCGACTCGGTACTATGGGCGACCCGGAACCCTGATTGCACAGGATGTAACGCGCCCGACTTCGTCACATAGTTGGTTAAATGCAAAGTGACCACCTTTTCGCAAACCTTGGCCAAACTAGGCAAAAGAGAGATGGGTCTGTAATTACCGGGAAGCGAGGGGTCAAGGGTGGGCTTCCTAAGTAATGGAAGTAAGAGGGCCTGCTTCCAAGCGAGTGGAACGTGTGCCTCGCGAAACAAAACTCTGCACAATGGCAAAGATTTCCTTCGCATTATTGTTAGCCCTATCAATGCGCGCGGCAAAATGGGTGCTATTTGCCGAGGAGATGGCTGAATAGTACAGTTTCTGTTTGTCCCTAAGAGCCTGTTTGGCCATAGGACAATAGCCGCTGGCCCTCCATATTCTCTCCAAGACCTTACAAGTGTTTGGGATCCCTCAACTCTGCGGTGAACCAAGGCTTCGAGGGGGTTTCTCACCCCAACTTACGGGGGTCGGAGGCCGAGAGGCTCATGACAGCATCACTAATCCAATTTGAAAACATAGTAACATTCTCCGATAGGGTGCTCCCAAGGGTCGGGCGCGAAGCCACCAACTTAGCACTCAAAAGTACAGAATCAATCTTTCTGACCTTCGGGGCGCGGTGGCAGGGTAGTAGTTGGCGTTCTCACAAGGCCGTCCACAAAAAGAATACTGGGAAGTGGTCTGACCATGTAACCGGGAGGGGTTTTTGGACCAAAACTGGAAAGTTAAAACAAATGAGGTCCAGAGTATGGCCCCCTTTATGAGTTGGAGCACCCACCCACTGGGAGAGCATAGCTAACTGGAGAATATCCCGGAAAACAGCGGCGTCCGACGACTCTGCCAAGTCCAGATGTAGATTAAGGTCGCCCAACAGAAGGAAGTTGGAAAACCTTAGGACTCTCTCTGCTATGGTGTCACTGCATGAAGCTCCCGCCAGACCCGGAGGAGGCGGAGGCTTTGGACTTCAGTTTCAGGCTGAAGTCCAAAGCCTCACAACCTACCCAATTAGTGGATGCTTCCCCCTGAAGGACCCAGCATTCACTGTATAATATGGCAACACCCCCCCCCCCTCTCCCCAATAGGCGGTCAAGCCGATGTATTTTGTAACCGGGGGGGGGGTGGCCAGAGTAACTATAGGATTGGAGAATGCATCTAACCAGGTCTCCGTAACAAATAGGAGATCAAGGTCGGAGTCCATAATCAAATCTGAAATGTCAGTGTGGTGCCGTTTAAGAGATCTGGAATTAATGAGGCAAGCTTTAAAAGTAGCCGGAAGGCGAGAATAGATGCACCATGCCTCCGACCGAAGCTGAATGATAGGAAGAAAGCTACAATCTCGACAAGCCAGAGCACTCACCGGGTCAGCGGTAGACATGGGATAAGTGGCACAGCGTGGGCTTCGCAGGGACCTAAGTACCGAGCTGGAGTACTGGATACGCTTTCCATAATGGTGAATGGGATTAAAACCGGCAGCATGGCTCGCCCTGAGCCCTGCCTTTGCGCTGATGGGCGCAGATGGGCTTGCCTTAGGCGCTCCCGCTGCGCCCGCCCGCTGCGCGGGCGGCCAAGGCACATTGAAATAGGGAGTGGCCAGAGCCGGGGAAATCAAGCAACAACAGGACCGCTGACCGCGGATAGCGCGAGTCAGGTCCAAGATGGCCGCTACCCGGCCGGAATTGGTGTCCGAAGTGCCCCGAGCAGAGTCACAACAGCGCAGGTAAATGCAGTAAATACAGTATTAATAATAGCCCTCACAAAGCCACAGAGAAAAATAAAATCAAAATTCAAGCACTCCCCCCCCCCTCCCCCCCCCCCCAAATTCCCTTCCAAGCGCTCCCTCCCAAATTCCCTCAAACACACAGAAAAAGAAAACAAACACGAAGGGCAGGTTTAAAACAAATCGAAGCACTAGCACTAGAGGTAAGGAGCTCACAGTAGCTCACAGTATGACTATAAGTGAAATTTGCATAAAAGAGAGAACATTTTCTTTTTACAAAGTTTTATATAGCACAAACTTGACCCGAATCCGGTATCAGAGCGCTTTACATAGCACCAGTTGCATTACATGAGGACACATTCATTTTTTTGTTAGGCACGGGGAGATTAAGTGATTTGCCCAGCATCACAGGATGTTCAGCGTCATTTCCGAGACTCTAACCCAGTTCCCCAGATTCAAGGTTGAAAGCCCTAGCCGTTAGGCCAACTCCTCTCTTCTTGCTTTCCATCTACTTTAATTGAATGAATATAAACCCTCTCAGAATTCATGACAGCTATGAAGTTACCCTGCCAAAATACCCATTGTTTTCCTAATTTCATAAAGAGGGAAATTAAAAAGCTTGAAGACTGTAGACTGCCAGTTGTTCTTTATTAGATTTAATGGAAAGGTTCATCAGTATTTTTTCGGTCCACAGCAATAAACCACCCATCACCAATTGAACAGGCACAGAATACCGAAGAGATCAGCCATACACCACTAGCCAACGAAGAACTCTAATTTAGTCAAACGCGGTAGGTCCCGACTAGCAACATACTATATGGCAACTTCTTGGCATTGTCATGTTTCATACAGGTGCCCCAATATAGGCTCAGGTAGTCAGCTAACCTTTCACCTATATTCTACCCTTCCATTACACTACATAACCTCTTAAGACTTAACCCCTGGCCCCCGCCCCCTCCCACCCTTTGGCCCACACCCACCCCCCCCTACCCCCACAGCACAATGTCTCTTTATTCCTGTAGTAAGAATTGCATACATATTACAGTGTGTATGATATTGCCTCCATGTCACCATCACATCTGCCCCTCTGCGTCTCTTAACGGTGTTGGGGGTTCCAGCCATAGACCCCTGTAGTCCGCCCACCGTTTCCATATTTTGTAATGTTTCCTAGGGCAGCCCCTGGCTTCAAAAACTGGCCGCTCCAACCCCATACAAAAATCAAGGCTTTTTTTCCATACCACCACCTTGGGAGCCCGGGGGTCTTTCCAAGCCTGAGCCACATCCCTCTTTGCAACTGTAAGGCCCAGCAGAAGTAAATGTCTCTTGTATATATTACCACCTACTCCTTCAAGAACGCGAAGTAGCCCTAATTTGGGGGGACGAGGGAGGTCCCAGCCCAGCACCTCCGATAGACAGTCCCACACCCCAGTCCAAAATCCAGCCAAACTACCACAGCCCCACACCGTATGTAGGAAAGTACCCACCTCGTGACCACATCTCAGACACACTGGGGACACAATCAGACCAGCCCGCCACAATCTCTCCCTGGTGTAGTAAGCCCTATGCAGGTACTTGAACTGTATAAAGCGCAGGTGCATGGCAATAGCCGGTCCTCTAAGGGCCTCAAGAGCATCTCGCCAATCTTCCTCCTCTAGCTCCCCTACATCCCCCACCCAGGAGTCCCGTAGTGTCTGTAGAGAGGAGGTGCAACGTGTGACCAGTGTTTGGTAGATACAGGATATTTTCTTTTCCTCTAGGTCCCCCATGAACACCTTTGCCTCTATTGGGCTGAACTCAGGTAAGGAGTCCAGTCCCTCCAATGTGGGTGTAAGGGCATGTCAGAATTGTAAGTACTTAAAGAACTGCGTTCGGGGCATACAATATTCTTCACTGAGCTCTTGAAAGGATTTAAGTGTCGTGCCCTTCAGGACATGCCCTATTGTGGAGATTCCTATAGAATCCCAGCCTCGGAAGCCCCGCAGTGACGCCAGCGCCGGCAGCCGCCCATTGTGCCAGAGCGGGGTCTCCTCCGTCAGCCTCCCCCACCATCCCATGCGACTTAGCGACTGTCGCCAGATCTGAAAGACCACCTGGGTAGCCCTTTCCTCAACCTTGCTGAGTATAAAATAGTATGCAGCGTGTCCGGGTCCATCAAGTATCTCTCAAGGGCATATGCTGGGTCCCCCCTGTCTCCATACCACCATTCATTCAGGACTAGGAGGTGGGGCGCTTGATAGTAGGACAATATATCCGATGTCGCCAGTCCTCCGCAGTACGTAGACAAAAAGCAGGTGCGCAAGGCCACTCGCACCGCCCCCCCCCCTCGCCCACAGGAACTGGCCCAGAGTCAAATTAACCTTCCGGAACCATTGCGGCAAGATCGAGTATGAGTGATTTTGTAACTGGTACAGAAGGCGCGGAAGGGCGACCATGTTGAAGATAGCCGACCTGCCGTACAGGTTTAGGGGCATACGAGACCAAGACTTCATCTCAGTCTGAACCCTGTCCCAGACCGGCACTATGTTGCGTTCCCAAGCAATTGCGGGCGAGACCGTCAAAAACACCCCCAGATACTTGAGGCCCCCAGCTGCGACCTGCAGTGTCGATGCCCATGATCCAATCCCCACGCGATGACCTAGCACCCAAAGAGTGGATTTCCGCAGGTTCAGGTTCAATCCCGATACCTCACCGAATATTCTCATGATTTCCAGGACTCTAGGCCCCGACCTATTCACATCTGTAAGGAAAAACAAGACGTCGTCTGCATACAATGCGATTCTGTCCGACTGTCCCGCCTCCCATTCAAAGCCCCGTACCTGCGCGTCCATCCGGACCCACGCGGCCAGTGGCTCCATAGCAAGAGCGAACAGGTACTGCGAGAGGGGGCACCCCTGTCTGGTGCCTCGCCCTATTGGGAAGGCCACATACGTAGCTCCTGCCACCCTCACAGAGACCGTCAAATCAGTATACAAGAGCTTTAGATACGACATAAAATGCGGCGCAAAATTAAGACGTGGGAGGAGTGCAAAGAGGTAGACCCAGCTCAGAGAGTCAAAGGCCCTGTCAATGTCAGCTAGCAACAGCGCTGCCTGGGCCCCAGTTCTCCCAATCGCCTCCACCGCTACATGTGCACGTCTGATGTTATGTCTCGTCGCCCTACGAGGCATAAACCCGGCCTGATCCGGGTAGATCAGTTCCGTGATGGTATAGGGGAGGAGCCGGTTCGCAAGTGCCTTGGCCAGTATCTTGGCCTCAATGTTTAAAAGGGAAATCGGTCGATATGACTCGTGCCTATCTGGGGGTCATCCGGGTTTGCAGAACACCACAATTTCAGCGTGTCTCCAGTCCGCCGGCAGGAGTCCGTGCTCTCTCGCCGCCTCTAAGGCTTCCTTATAGTGTGACCCTAACTGGAGGTGATATTTCTTAAAGAACTCACTCGGAAACCCATTGGGCCCAGGGGCCTTACCGGTATTAAGCTCCCCCAGGGCCGTGCACAGTTCCTCGTCCGACAACAGAGTCTCAAGGCGTTCTCGCATGTCTTCTAGGAGTGCACAGGGTGGGAGGTCCGCTATAAATTTGTCAATGTCCAATGCAGGGAGATACTCCTGTGGAGCATATTGGGCCGTGAAATACTGGGCGAAGCTGTCCGCCAGCTTCTTCGGGGCCGAGATTGAGGCCCCAGCATCATCCCTGAGGTCCGGCAGTACCTGCGCCTGAAACGTGTTTTGGCAGAGTCTATGTATCATCGTACTTGATTTGTCACCCCATTGATAAATTCTGCTCCTTGTCGCCAGCCATACTTGCCGAGCCTCGTCTAGTAGCAGGGACGCATAAGACTGCTGCGCCAGAAGTAACTGTCCCACCTCCCTACCGTCCCGAGCAACTCCACACTGAGTCTCTAGCAATTCCACCGTTGCTGCGGCCTTCACCAGCTCCTCTTTCCGTTTCCGACGAGCCGCCGCGCACCAGGCAATATTCACTCCACGAAGCGTGGGCTTTAGGGCCTCCCATAACGTCCCCACATCTGTCGCTGTGCCCATATTATCCTCCCAGTAGTGAGCTATGGCCAGGCCCGGACTGGCCGTTGAGGGCACCGGGCAATTCCCCGGTGGGCCGCATGGTTGGGGGCCGGTTTTGGGCCCCTGGGGCCGTTTTTGTTACAGGGCCGTTTTTGCTGCAAAAACGGCCCTGTAACAAAAACGGCCGAAAACCGGCCCTGGCACAGAGCGCGATCGCACCCCGCCTCCCTCCCTGGGGGGGGGGTCGGGGGCAGGGGAGTAGGGGGGCCGGCCGAGCACTTTGCCAGGGCCGGTTCTGGTTCCCAGTCCGGCCCTGGCTATGGCCTCCCCCATATAAGCTGAGAGGCGCCACCGAAACGGCTGTCCCCCCCCTATCTAAAGTAACCTCTGCTGTGACGGGAGAGTGGTCTGACAGCCCGCGCGGTAAGATAGACGCCGAGTCAACCCTCCCTATCGCGGCGTTGGGGACAAAGATGTAGTCAAGTCTAGAAAATGATTTATGTCCCGCACAAACATATGTATACTCCCGATCATGTGCATGGAGATAACGCCACGTGTCCACCCATCCCATTCCTTGCACCATGTTTCCCAGTTTGGTGGGTGTGTCTGCATCTTGCCCAACCCTGGGTCTACAGCGGTCTAGTCGGCATTGCATAACATCATTCCAATCGCCTCCTATTACTGCCAGTCCCTCTGGAATCTCCGCCCTCACTGTATACAATTTCTCAATCAATGACCACTGTAAGGGGGGCGGGGCGTATACACTCTCAATCACTAGCGGCTCCATACCAATCATCCCCTTTATAAACACATATCGGCCCTGCAGATCAATCCACTGTGTCGAGTGGACGTAGGACAATCTATGATGGACCAAAATCGCCACTCCTCGAGACCCCCTCACAAACCCCTAAGAAAATGGGGTAACCCATAAGGTATGGACCTGGGCATTTAACGGTATCAAAACAACAGTGGTCCTAGACCTATTAATTATACAGGTTGACTTAAATCAATAATTTCAACAATTTTTTTAACAATTTTTTTTTTTTTTAACAAATTTTTGGTAGAGCAACCACAGTCCATCTGCTCTATCGTACTAGAAGAAACTTTTTTGTACCACACAAAAAAAAACCTAAACCACCAATAAGAGATTACTTTTGATTTATTAACTCATTCATCATATTTCCAAATATACTCCCATGGGGAAATCAACACAAGACAAAAACAGTACAAATGGTGAGGAATACTCCAGATAATCCGATAATCAATATATCGGACTACCAACTGTCCCCTGCAGAACAACAGGTTTTGTCAAAAGGACTCTCCTTTGTCCCTACCACCCTACCAAATGACTTTAACATTAGGATCGAACTACAACAATTTTTTCGAAAGATACGCCTTAAACATTACTTCCATAGGACACCATACAATCCCGTGTCCTCGGGCAGTGGATTACGACCACCCTCTAGGTTTAATCCACCGACACATTCAATTGACAACAAGATACTGGCATATGAACAAGTAGTGTTGAGGGATGTTCAAGAAACCCTTGCGGTTCGACAATACGTCCCGTATAACATAAGTCGGGAGGAAAAGACTGCACTACAATCTTTAAAGAACAATAGGAACATCGTTATAAAGCCCGCCGACAAAGGCGGGGCAATCGTTGTCCAAAACCTTGAGGGCTATAAATCAGAAATCCTCTCGCAACTGAAAAAACCAGGGAATTATGTACTTCTGAAAAGTGACCCTACTAAATCCATCTGTGAGTCCATCCAAAAAGTAACCAATGTTGCCTTAAATCAGGGTATCATTAACAAAAATGAATATGACTTTCTCAATAATAAGAACCCGAGAACTCCGACAATATACACCCTGCCTAAGGTGCACAAAGGGCTACAGGACCCTCCGGGAAGACCAATTATCTCAGGCTGTGGGTCCCTCCTGGAGCCCTTGTGTAAGTACGTGGACGTATTCCTAAAACCTATAGCAATGGCAACACCCACGTATATACGTGACACCACACACACTATCCAACTAGTGGAGGGGTTTCAATATGATCAGACTACGTGTATACTAGCTGCGATGGATATCGCTTCATTATACACGAATATTCCACAGAATGACGCGTTGACATGCATGGAATATGTACTTAACAAAAGAATCGCACCCCATAGAGTACCCACGGAATTCATTATCCAACTTCTTGAAATTGCTATGAAGAAGAATTTCTTCGTATTCCAAAATGATTACTACATTCAAACTAATGGGGTGGCAATGGGGGCTAGCTTTGCCCCAAATCTTGCCATCATCTATATGAGTGAATACGAAAGTAAGTACATCCTCAATCAATATAATCCGTACCGCAGTAATATCTTATTGTGGGTACGGTATATTGATGACGTTCTCTTGATTTGGCAGGGACAACAGTCAGAACTCACAGAATTCCACAGTTGGGTGAATAATTGTTCAAATGCGATACAGTTCACCTTGGACTCTAATGCGTCGACTATCAATTTCTTGGATCTTAAAATTAAGACAGAGGAGGGTAGATTGTACACCACCTTACACAGAAAGACCAGTGAAAGGAATACCCTCCTTAGATATACCAGTCACCATCCACGTTTAGGTTTTTTGTGTGGTACAAAAAAGTTTCTTCTAGTACGATAGAGCAGATGGACTGTGGTTGCTCTACCAAAAAATTGTTGAAATTATTGATTTAAGTCAACCTGTATAAATAATAGGTCTAGGACCACTGTTGTTTTGATACCCCTCACAAACCCAGCATGGTAGACCTGTTCATAGCCGTATCTCTTCAGGTTGAGCGTTTTATTGCCCAACAGATGCGTCTCCTGTAATAGGAGAATGTCCGCTCTCTCCCTTTTCCCCAGCCTCAGAACTGCGCCTCTCTTAATCATATCTAACATCCCCCACACATTCCAACGCAACACTCTCATTGAGGCCCTAGGTGACCTCAGTCCGAGATCCTCAACCGCCATCTAATCGCAAGCACATCATCGGGCACAGCAATGGGCATAGTGGGCATGTACACACCAAGAACAACAATCGAGACATTGTGCAGTGCAACCCTCCCCACCCTCCCCAACCCCCATTCCACCCCCAACCCCCATTCCACCCCCCCAAAACTCCAAGCCCCGTGCCCTCCCCCCAACTCCCCCTCAACCCCCCAACCCCCCCCCCCCCCCCCCCATACCTCAGCAACGTTGAAGTACCTGTCATGGCATAGGATATCCCCAACCCCCAACGGGAGGCCGGAGACCATCTATCCCAATGGATCCCCATGAACAACCCACCCAATCCCCAACCTACCCCCTCAAGAAATGAACTCCTCTAAACCCGGGGAATGCGTCCGCTCTCCAGTCCGCTTCCCCCTCACCCATAACAACATCCCATGTCAGCAAAACCACTGTCATTCACACAACTCTGACGGTGATTCCCGAAGGCTTCTGCCATCTTCAGCTGGGCCTCACATGGCCGCTCAAATCTTTCGCGCAGAACTATGAGCCAAAGTTTTAATTAGGACTCCACGATCCCTCACGAATCCAGCTTCTGAGTATCCGGAGCCTCGGTCTCCCCAGTTCCCCCTTCCTTGGAGGGAGAGCGTCTCGAAGGTCGGGATCTCCAGTTGCTCCTACTCCGCGAGCGTCTGGGGGTCAGTGGCAGCGCCGCTGTTGAGGATTAGTCAGAGTCTCGCGCTGGCGGAGTATGTGCCCTGATTCGAACAGTCTCATCGGTCCAGGTGAATACCTCCTCCGGAGAGTTAAAGAACTGTGTACAAGACTGGTATACTACCCGCAGGCGGGCCGGGTAAAGCAAGGCATATTGGATTTTGAGGTCCCTCAGGCGTGCTTTGGCCGCTGTAAAGGATTGCCGTTGTTGTTGCAACAGCTTTGTATAGTCCGGAAATATCAGAATTCTCTGGTTGTCGCACATAAGGGGCTCCTTCATTCGCGCTTGTCTCACGATAGTGTCTCCCGATCATGGTAATTGAGTAGCTTGGCTATTACCGGCCGGGGTTGAGCGCCAACAGGCGGCTTCTGGGTAAGCGCTCTATGTGCTCGTTCAATTATGAAGCAACGAGAGAGGGACTCTGGCGGGAGCCAGCCCTCCAGCCACTGGGTCAGGAAGGCCTCCATGTTGCCCTTTTAGCAACCTTCCGGAAATCCAACGAACCTTAGGTTGTTACGCCGAGCCCGCCCTTCCGCGTCCTCCGCCCGGCCCTTATGAATCTCTTACATGCTGGCCACCTTCTTCAAGATCGCCACATCATCCTCAACTCCCGTTATTCTGGTCTCAGCTTCCGTGATACGGGCCACAGCATTCCGCAGGTCTTGGCGTAATAGAGTGACGTCTGCCCCCACGGCCCCTATCTTTGCATCCAGCATGTCTCTAGATTGTGTAATCGCCGCCATGAGAGCTGTGTTGTCCGGCCCCGACGCCTGATGACTTCCCGAGGCTCCCACACCCCACTCGGGCCTGTGAACTTGTCTATTGTCCCCTGCTTCGAGGCACCACCGCCACTCCCGCCTCTGGTCATGTTCGATGGCGGTTGGGGTCACCACTCTGGGCCCCGCCGTGCGTATCTCCTGGCTCCCAGTACCGCACCACTGGAGGGGGGCCTCTCGCCAATATTTTGCTCGTTTTCCAAGGCCCAGCGGGGCCTGCCAGACGCACCTCTTATAGATTATAGGACCCAGAGGGCCAGTCAGCCGCTAACTCAGGATGCACCCAGCGACCCACGGACCAAATGTCTGCTCCTGTAGTCTGTTCTGCCCACTCACGATGCCACACAACACCTTCTCTGGTTCCCTCGAAGGAGCGGCTCCAATCCCTTGAACACGGGACCACTACACGAGGCCCACGGGCCTTACAACTGCCGCGGCATGCCTGATCCGGTCTATTTTCACCACTTCCATGCTCAGTGTAGGCGTCTTCTCTGTGAGCAGATCTTTTCCCCCAGGTTCGCTCCGCGGTCCGACCCAACCGCCGAACGGGAGGTGTCTCCAACCCAATGTGGCAGCCTCAGCGGTTTGGCGTGGGAGCTCCTGCCGCGGCACACAGCACATCCAGTGTAGACCCACTCACCCCTGTGTAGCCTGGGGGGCAGAGAGGGGTGGTCGTTTCAGCGACAGCAGCCACGGGCCCCTCCCGCCGCGGTCCGATATGACCGCCGGTGTCCTGCCGATCGCCTCTCCGCTCCCGCCACTCCACCGGGCCACCACTCAGCACTCCCCGGTTCGGCTCACCTTTTGAAGGACTCCTCCATGTCCCAACCGCACTTCGGGGATGCTGCCACCGCCTCCGGCTAGCTGATCGCCAAAATCTAGGTCCCGGCTGAGTGGCGCAGCCCAGGCCGTATCACCGCTGTGTCCCCAGGTTGACCACCCGGTCTCCACTTTCAGGCGCGCTCTGGTACCTCACTATGTCGAAGAGCAGTCTGTGCCGTCAATACACTGGCCACTGTCATCGACTCTTCCGCAGCGCCGACCGCCCGCCGCTGACCTGCTATCGCCGGGAGCCGCGAAACTCTAGGTCCCCGGCGCCTCGTCTGGGCATAGGCCGCTCCGCCTCAGGACGTGATTCCCGGCCTTCCGCACCTCAGATTCGGCCCAATTTCCCTCCGGGCCCACCAGCCACCTTCTGCTTCAGGGCACCTCATCAGGACACTTTTGGGCAAGGGAGAAGCAGGATAATTTAGCGGATATTGGAACGGCGGGACGGAGCTCTTCTAAGCTGCGTCCGCCACGTTGGCTACCTTGGCCACGCTCCCCCTCCGTTTTATCATTTGTCTGCTTTTTTTTCCTCTGTCCTGTCCTCTACATCCTTTCATTCTATCTTCTCTCTTCTTCACCCCTTCCATGCTGGTGACGAACCCCAGCCGTCATGCACTACGGTGCTCGTGTGCTGATGACGGCTGGGGTTCGTCACGGCCCACCCCTGTTCGTCCGGCGGCCGCACACGGGGGAAATCGCGGCCGCACAGAAGGGGTTAATGCTCTCTTCTTCACATCATGGCTGCTTTCTCTTTGTATATGATTTGCTCTCCTTTTCTTCTACTTAGCTCCGTCTTATCTCTCTCCTCTCCTGTTGTTTCTTTCTCCTCTTTACTCCTACTCTCTCATATCTATAAAACTGCTGCTGCCTGTGACCCCTGTCATCAGCCTGTACATGTCTCTGCTATTTTGAACTCTGCGTTTTCCTGTTGTCTTTCCTAAAGAAGAGGAAGACGACATATGTTTTACTTTATTACCTACACCGAGTGCAAAAACAAAATGTACACCAAATGAAAATTATTTTTTTGCATATATTAATCAGTGCAGTATAACTGCGTAATTTGCAGAACAGGTTGCTGCTCGAGCACAGCAGGTGATGTCACTACTAGTGCTGCCTGTAATAAGTAGGCCCAGGGAAGGCGACAGCATTGGCATCCACCGCTCAGCTTGCTGTGACCCTGCAGGCCACAGCACAGGCATTGTACCCAGCCGTAATGCTGCCAATGCCGGTAAATATGACTGTGGTGCCTACTGGACTTACGCACGCTCAGCAATTACCATGTTGGGGTGCAGCGCACAGATTCTACAGGTTGACGCCATGGCGCACAAAAGTTGTGTTGGGCCACAGCTGCATTGAGCACGTTGAGGATAGCAGCAATGCAGGGCTGCAGGATATGCTACTCTGGCTACACAGCAAGTGGAAAGTCCACACTTACTTAGGTTTATTTTTCCTCAAGAGCCCTCACTCCCAAGTTCCAAATGCGCTCTCGCAGCTTCCTTGCCTCAACTCCGTCTTGAGCCAGCCCCCAGCTACAATTATCCAATAGGAGGCTTAGGCTCAGGCAGTGGCATGGTGCAGAAGGCTCTGGGAATAGACTGCAAGACATAGTTTGTCGATGACTTCTTGGATTTGTGATTGGCGAGATGACCTCATCACTAACTAGGTGATCCACAATCATGCCTGTCTGGACAGGCGAATGATGGCCTGTCTAGGAACATTTACCAGCCAGAAACCATGCAATGTATGTTTTTATCTTGAATTTGAACAATTAATGTTGAGACCACCACCTGCAGGGTCAAAAATTGTAGCCCCAGCCCTATGAAAGAAGTGCAGGTGCTGAGCACCTGAAAGCTCCTGCTAAAATTAGGCACTAATAAACACCATATCTTGCTGAGGTAGTCAGAGGAGAAAAGGACTTCAATGCCGACACACTGACGCGAGACGCTGAGGTTCCTGCATGCAGACACCACAGCTCGCAGTGGTCTGACATCCTTTGAGGGGTGTCCATCTCGAGACCAAGACGGGATCCTACAGTCTCTCCCCTCAGGTAATGGGGTTGACTTTGTCCTAGAGGGATTATTGGCTTTTACCCCTACATACATGCTAGGTACACTTAGGTACATCTAGTTAGAGTCGCATTGTAGGAGTAGCCATTTTACTCTTGTGTTTTATTACTTGCCTATATTCATTGTTTTAGCACTAAGGTAAACATCTACCATCCTTTTACTTTGTTGGTGCTTATAATCATTTATTTATTTATTTATTTTATTTATTTATTTAGCTGTTTTATATCGCGCTCAAATACTACCAGAGTGTCCTGGCGCGTAAGAGAAAACAAGCATGTGGCCAGAGGGAGAGAAGAGAACAGAAATTAATAAGCCATTCTGAAAAGATATGTTTTAAGTGCCTTTTTAAATGTCACAAAATTTTCAGTTAATCTCAGGGAGAGAGGGAGGATATTCCAAGTCCTGGCCGCGGTGACAGCAAGTGATTGGCCTCCCAAACGAACTCGCTGAAATCGGGGTACTCTTAAGAAATTACAATCTGCAGAACGCAGAGCCCTAGTAGGGACATAGCGGGAAAATCTGTCTCTCAAATAAGAAGGGCCAAGGTCATGAACTGCTTTAAAAGCTATAGTAAGAATTTTAAAGGTAATCCTCTGTGCTACTGGCAGCCAATGTAGTTCCTTCATGTGAGCCCGAGGACTTTCTCTATATGGCACATTGCACAGTAGGCGAACAGTCGCATTTTGGATGATCTGGAGCTTTGAGACCAAAAAAGCCGGAGAGCCACACAACAGAGAGTTGGCATAATCGAGACGTGATAGAATAAGGGCTCTTGCGACCGACTCTCTTGCTGAAGAAGGTAGATAAGGAAAAATCTTCCTCATGGCTTTTAGGGACCCGAAGCACACCCCAGTGAGTTTTTTTATGTGTGCCTCGAATCGCAAATCCTCCCCAAACCAGACTCCCAAATTTTTAGCAGGGATATTGACAGCGCCTGGCTGGGGAAAATCAGAAGGCCATAGAGTTTCTCTGAAATTGGACGGAAACTGGCCATATAGCAGGATTTCTGTTTTATCTTCATTGCACTTCAGCTGTGCTGCTGCTAACCAGTTAAACACAGCGGAAAGGCATGAACGCACTACCTCAGTGTCAGTGTTCGCATCTGGCCACGTGAACAGGAGCTGCGTATCATCCGCATATGCTAATATTTTCGCTCCCATTTCTTCAGCTAAAAAAATAAGGGGGGTGAGATATACATTAAAAAGGAGGGGGCTCAAAGTAGAGCCTTGGGGAACTCCTGTAGTAAGGGATTTAATCGAGGATGAATAAGGAGGAATCCAGACCTGCTGAGATCTTTCTGTAAGAAAGGATTTCACCCATTCCAGAGCAGAACTCACTATGCCGATATCGGCCAGTCGTGCCAAGAGAAGTGTGTGTGGGACAGTGTCAAACGCAGCAGAGAGGTCCAATAAAATTAGGACCGCTCTGCCGCCACTGTCCAGGCACCCTCTAATCGCCTCTGTAACCTCCACCAGCGCTGTCTCTGTGCTATAGGCTGCACGAAAGCCAGATTGGGCAGGATGTAACGCCCCTGAATTTTCCACAAAGGCATTAAGCTGGGAGAATGCCAGCTTCTCACCAACTTTAGCCATAGCTGGTAAAAGAGAAATAGGTCGATAGTTATTATAGTTTATATCTGTTACTGTCTTATGGTTGTTTCAGCGTACCTATTTTACACTAGAATGACGCTGGTTCAATAAATGCTTACTGAAACACTTCCCCGCCGTTCATTCTGTGCATCTCTCTGAGACCAAGTGAGCACAAGTGACTGAGCGAAAAGTATTGCACTGTTTCATCATCCTGAGGGATCAGAGTTGTCATGTTTGATAGTTGCCAAGAACTGTTCTCTCCTTGGTAAGAGGGGTTTCTAGTGGCACTGTGAGCTTGCTGGTATACAGACTAACATAACCGGTGGGGGTGTCCGGAATCAGTCTGGACACCAAACCCACAGTCAGTTTTCTAAACGAGCAGATCCCATATAGGTATAGGAACAACACAACAGCATATGACAAAGACAATCAGATTTGGGATGATATTGACAAAGTCCATCCCAGTAGGTCTCTCCACCACTTCTCCCTTTAACCCAGTGCTTCCCAAATGTTTTAGAACCGTTGCCCAATTTTTAGAACACATTTTGTGACCCAACAAGCTTTAATGGACATAAGGTGGGCAATTCCTTTTTTTTTTAGGGCTCGGGCCTCCCCTACACGGAGTGTAGGAGGAGCTTGCGAGCTCTTTAGTATTTAGAATTTTCAGAAAGGACTCCGGCTGGGACATTCCTTAGATTTTTCTGGCATCTGCCTAGTGATTCGTCTTCGCTGTGCTGTGTATTCAGTAGCGTTGACGTGATAGGCTGTATGCAATGTACGCGTGGCCGAGTTGGCATTTTCTGTTCGCGAACGAGCACTGGAGAGTGATTCATCTTAATTAGGAGCTGTCAGAGTGCCCGTGTAATGCAATCCAGATGATGCGTGCGCTTTCACAGCGGTGAGCGCGTTCAATGTTAAATGACGAGAGAGGCAGCAGGCGAGGCTCACAGAAGATGACTCATACATGCTGTTCCCAAGAAGAGCTCCGGAGTGGAGCTGGATTGATGCGATTTCTTGGCGTGCAAAATCAAACAACGTCTGAAGTTGTGCGCACACGCATAACGCAGTTTATCCGCTGTCAGAAACTGCTTAGAAGCACATTTTTACCTCCAGATATTATTTACATCCAGGATGTACAAACACCAAACGCTCCCTACAGTTGCAAAGGCCTCGGGCCCGAGCGGCACCCGCCACGGCGGCTTCCAAAAATATTCCTAAATCACGACATATGTGCCTCACGGCACCCGGCTGTTTGCTCTGCAGGCCGACACAATGCAAGCCGCACTTATTCAATTTCCATGAAGTTTACCGAATTTGCAAGATCAGTAGGGTGGGCCCGGCGGGGAGGCAGCACCTCTGAGGCAGCCGGTGCCTTGCGGACACTTTGCATTCTGCCGCTCTCTGCCGCTGTAGCCATCCAGTTAATCTCCACAGCAAAGATTAGTTTATTCGATTAAGCGTGTTCCCTCCGGACCGTCCCCGCAGCTCCCTGGAAAACATCAAGAGCGCCTCTCACCAGCCGCGCGAGCTGCTAAAAGGATTCAATAAAGTAAACGCGCCCCCCTCCCCTTCTTCCTTTTATATGATTGGAAAATAAATTGAAAATGAATTTCGGCTATTGCTTGTGTTTTAAATACGAGATAAAGGTCGGCTGCCTCCAGCTATCTCGATGGCGGGAGTTTAACAGGAGCATGTTTCGCAGTTATAAAATCGTGTTGTCGGTTTGCGGATGTGTCAGACCGTCCACGTGTGTATGATTAGCCAGTTTGATATTTAAATCGATGAACGCTGGTTTGCGTCTTGTAGTGCTGTCTAGCACCCCAAGTAGTTTTGTGAGTTTCATGTAATAAGGAAGCTAATTTGTGCATATTCGTCTTCCTGTAACCAAAGTCCGGAGCAGAGTGTGACATCATCGTGATGTCAGAACTGACACACTCATTTAGAAGTGGCGGCTAAATTATGAGCTAGGGGTCTGAGGCAACAATAACTTTACTGTGCTAATGACCAATACATTAACGATAGTAAGGTTTCCGTACTTTATTCCGCTCGTATTTGGCTCAACATGTTCATAAAGGGCCTACCCAGGAGTGGTTAATGAAGGGGACTAACAAGTGAAGCAGTATTCATGCCCGATTTGCACACACCTTTAGCTCATTTCACATATTATCCACTCGCTATTATCAGTAATGAAAATCTGGTTCAAAAAGTGAACAAGGACAATTTGAGGCCACCTGGTCACCAGGGCAAAAAAGGTTCCAAAATGTGAGTCAGTTTTCTCACCAAGATATGTGCCAAAATGAACGTGAGGTACCCAAGGAAGCGTTAGATGTTTGACCCGGGAACTGCAATGCAATTTAGTTTAACATCCAGAAGGCGGCGCTGTTTTTGCTATTCACTATCATGTAGAAATGAATCTGCATTTTTTTCCGACTACCTTATATTTAAAAAAAAAAGACCAGGCATGACTGGGTCAGTGTAGGAAATTCCTCCAAACTGCTCAGTTTAATAGGTCATGCTTAGGGAGACGTGCTATGCATTATGATAAAAATGAAGTGCACGAAAAAAAAATACTTTCATGTATTATTAAAAGAATTGCACAAGTCATGTACAGCACACGCACGCATGTAGAGTAGTGAGTAGTGAGTAGTGAGTAGTGAGTAGTGAGCAGTGAGTAGAGTAGTGAGTAGAGTAGTGAGTAGAGTAGTGAGGTGAGGTGAGTAGAGTAGAGAGTAAAGTAGTGAGTGCAGAGTAGTGAGTAGAGTAGTGAGTAGAGTAGTGAGTACAGAGTAGTGAGTTGAGTAGTGAGTAGAGTAGTGAGTAGTGAGTAGAGTAGTGAGTAGTGAGGTGAGTAGTGAGGTGAGTAGTGAGTAGTGAGTAGAGTAGTGAGTAGTGAGTAGTGAGTAGAGTAGTGAGTGCAGAGTAGTGAGTAGTGAGTGCAGAGTAGTGAGTAGTGAGTAGAGTAGTGAGTAGAGTAGTGAGTGCAGAGTAGTGAGTAGTGAGTAGAGTAGTGAGTAGTGAGTAGAGTAGTGAGTAGAGTAGTGAGGTGAGGTGAGTAGAGTAGTGAGTAAAGTAGTGAGTGCAGAGTAGTGAGTAGAGAAGTGAGTAGTGAGTAGAGTAGTGAGTAGATTAGTGAGTAGAATAGTGAGTAGAGTAGTGAGTAGAGTAGTGAGTAGAGTAGTGAGTAGTGAGTAGTGAGTAGTGAGTAGTGAGTAGTGAGTAGTGAGTAGAGTAGTGAGTAGAGTAGTGAGTAGAGTAGTGAGTAGAGTAGTGAGTAGAGTAGTGAGTAGAGTAGTGAGTAGAGTAGTGAGTAGAGTAGTGAGTGCAGATTAGTGAGTAGTGAGTGCAGAGTAGTGAGTAGTGAGTGCAGAGTAGTGAGTAGAGTAGTGAGTAGTGAGTAGTGAGTAGAGTAGTGAGTAGTGAGTAGAGTAGTGAGTAGTGAGTAGAGTAGTGAGTAGTGAGTAGAGTAGTGAGTAGAAAGTAGTGAGGTGAGTAGAGTAGTGAGTGGAGGGTAGTGAGTAGTGAGTAGAGTAGTGAGTAAAGTAGTGAGTGCAGATTAGTGAGTAGAGAAGTGAGTAGTGAGTAGTGAGTAGAGTAGTGAGTAGAGAAGTGAGTAGTGAGTAGTGAGTAGAGTAGTGAGTAGTGAGTGCAGAGTAGTGAGTAGGGAGTACAGTAGTTAGTAGTGAGTAGAGTAGTGAGTGGTGAGTAGAGTAGTGAGTAGAGTAGTGAGTAGAGTAGTGAGTAGTGAGTAGAGTAGTTAGTAGAGTAGTGGGTAGAGTAGTGAGTAGAGTAGTGAGGTGAGTAGTTTGTAGTGAGTGCAGAGTAGTGAGTAGAGTAGTGAGTAGTGAGTAGAGTAGTGAGGTGAGTAGAGTAGTGAGTAAAGTAGTGAGTGCAGAGTAGTGAGTAGAGAAGTGAGTAGTGAGTAGAGTAGTGAGTAGTGAGTAGAGTAGTGAGTAGAGTAGTGAGCAGAAAGTAGTGAGTAGAGTAGTGAGTTGTGAGTAGGGTAGTGAGTAGTGAGTAGAGTAGTGAGTAGTGAGTGCAGAGTAGTGAGTAGTGAGTGCAGAGTAGTGAGTAGTGAGTAGTGAGTAGAGTAGTGAGTAGTGAGTAGTGAGTAGAGTAGTGAGTAGTGAGTAGAGTAGTGAGTAGTGAGTAGAGTAGTGAGTAGAGTAGTGAGTAGAGTAGTGAGTAGAGTAGTGAGTAGTGAGTGCAGAGTAGTGAGTAGAGTAGTGAGTAGTGAGTGCAGAGTAGTGAGTAGAGTAGTGAGTAGAGTAGTGAGTAGTGAGTGCAGAGCAGTGAGTAGAGTAGTGAGTAGAGTAGTGAGTAGAGTAGTGAGTAGAGTAGTGAGTAGAGTAGTGAGTAGAGTAGTGAGTAGAGTAGTGAGTAGTGAGTGCAGAGTAGTGAGTAGTGAGTAGAGTAGTGAGTAGAGTAGTGAGTAGAGTAGTGAGTAGAGTAGTGAGTAGAGTAGTGAGTAGTGAGTGCAGAGCAGTGAGTAGAGTAGTGAGTAGAGTAGAGAGTAGGACATCACAGGCAGCAGCTGTGCAAGCTTCTTACACTCAGAAGGAGACCACAGGCAGCTGAGGTGCAATCTTCTCCCACTCACAAGAACGACATCACATGCAGCAGCAGTGCAAGCTTCTTACACTCACAAGGAGACCACAGGCAGCAGAGGTGCAAGCTTCTCACACTCACAAGAAGGACATCACAGGCAGTAACGGTGCAACATTCTCACACTCACAAGGAGATCACTGGCAGTACACACCACATGAACACACTCCATAACACATAGCAACAATACATTGGCATTTACAATGCCATTAGCTCAAACTCAAATAAATCCGAGCCCGATTGCATTTCTAATGCTTGTTTTTTATGTAACTAAATCGTTGTGTGGTAGCACACTGCCATTCACAGACTGCACATTTTCCATTGAAATGGCTGCAAATGTCCACAGACATACAGTTTTACTGATAAAACTATATTGCATGCAAATGATGATGTGTAGAAATCGGGTTTTCATGAATATTTATAATTTGTTCATCACCAAGTAAAGTCAGAATTACCAAAATAAATTTGCTACATTTTTTCTTCAAACTGCTGAATGTGTACAGTTCGTGTTCAGTAATTTACATTTTGTTGTGAGTTACAAAAAATGACATCCTTCAGCCTTTCCTTTCACACTCCTTGTGCTCTAGCCATATTATCACATAATTCACTTAACCTTACTTTCTCTAACTGCAAAGTGAGAGGGGTCTGTAAACACAAGCCCCCATGTTAAAAAGAATAAGAATTGTGTCAGAAGACATTGCCTGATATTTTACCTCTGTCTTTGATGCACAGCCAAAGTGACAAGATAAATGCAGAATTTAAATGCATCTTAATATAATACTTGGACTTTCCTGACGCACCGAGAATTGTCTCACAACCCACCAGTGGTTCAGTAAACCACTATTTGGGTAATACTGCTTTAACCTGTGCCTGCTCAGGACCATAAACTTTAAACACAGCATCTTTAAATGATCAACCCAGTTCAGTAACCAGCTAAGTGGACCATAAGAGGTGCCAAAATGGGACCTGTAAACCTGCTCAAAACTGCCAGCTTACTGAAAACCATAAACTGTACACCTATCCCTCACACTGCTAAGCACTGCGTCTCGTAATACGATAACCACACCTTAGTGGTCAACACACACAACATGAACAAACGCCCCACATTGGATCAAAACAGACAACACTGTTTCATCCACACACCCTACACTGGGTAGCGTACTACCCGTGTAGGCAGGCACTTCGGTGCCCCACATAAGGAAGTGCTGGTTAAATGTGGCAATACAATACAAATAAAAGAAAATATGGTTCCAAATATAAACATATTGCCTAACATAGTGACTATTCAGAGGCAAACTACAATGCTTGACTGTGCTCAAGGCTGAACTATACGTTTTGGGTAGATGTTCTCCTACTTAACATTATTTAGTTGTTAAAGTGATTAGCTCATGTTTACGTTTAAATAAAAAACAGAGATAATACAAACTCTGCATTTGTGGATTGAAAATGAAATCTGCATGCTTTAAGCTATTTTCTGTGCAAATAAAATATCCGGTTGTTAATTTAGTCTTCATTAATTGGCAAGATATTTTTCTAGTCAGATTCAATTAATAGAAGGCAAAATATCATCTTTCATTGTACATTTATGTCTTTCAGGTTTATTTCCCTTCCAATAAGGTTCTCTTCTTCCACCATGTATTTATTTACACTTTGGGTAACCGAAATGAAGACAAGCTGGCACCAATTTTATAAGAAGCTGCCAGGACTGATTGATGGAGACCGGTGACATGGAAATAATGAAGTGAAGAATAATTAATTATTTAGGCAAACAGAATCTTTAATGCTTGCAGTCTAGTTCCTTTTTTTATCTGAGACTCTGGTTCCACCATTTGTACATTACTTACTGGATATATAGGATTTTCTTAATAACTATTCAATACATGACTGCACCTGTTCACTTAATGTTTTGTCCTTTATTTATTCTTTTTTATGTAGTGTGCTGGCGCTCAGTACAATATGAACTATTTTGGTAAAATGCATTTGTTATTGTTGCATAATTATGCTTGGGATACTTTGAATTAAATGGTGTGGTTTACTATTTATAATGTCTCTAAAATCAAATGAGACTAACGCAGACTTACATAGCTGCAGAAGCTGTTTCCCTCAGTGAGATCCTCTGCACTTACTCAGTCGTGGCGCCTTCTACTTCCACTGTGGTCTAAGGAGCTTGACCATGTTGTACTCATACATGCCTTTAACTGTCAATGGAAGGTGTTTCTTGTCTAGTTTAAATTTTAGTATTGTCCTATTAAAAGCTTTATTTTAATGCATCTTTTTTTCAAATTTCAGTTATGGAACAAGGACATTTAGTTTTCAAGAACTGCCGGATTTCATATTTCTATTCTATGTTTTAGCCAGCAACATTCTAGGAGTATAGACAATTTATTTTTTTGATGCCCTTTTACAATAAAATAATTACCAGCCGTACCTTATTTTATGTTTCTTATGCCTTAAACATTTCATTTTACCAAGTGACAAGTTCGTTATTAAATGCCACATGTTCATTATTTAAGGAGTGTGACTTCATCACTTTAAGTGCCTTTTAAGAAAAAGCCTCTTATTGCATGATTAACCGCTACTAAAGTGGCACAGCAAAGCATTTCTTCAGGCCTGCCCCTGCAGCCTGAGTGTGCAGTTTTCAAACTGCAAATTTGACATGGCAAAATAAACCATTTTTCAAGGCTAAACCTTCTTTGGTCACCTTTAAGGTGAGCCCTAAAGGCTTATAGGCAGGGTGTATGGTATTTTAAAGGTATGGCATGTGTACTTAAGTTTTACATGTGCTGTCAGTGAAAAATGTCAAAAGTAGTTTTTCACTGTGCCCAAGGATGGCACCCATAGAAAACACTCTATTACATTATAATACCTTCTAATGCCTCATTTCAGTTTGGTAATAGCTACAACAATGATTTGAGGACTCAAATTAATAGTAAGGAAATTGGTATTTTCCTGTCTAAGGCCTCAAGCTTCTCCAGAGCTTATCCCCACCTGTCATCTGACGGCCTTCTGGCCCCCTGCAAGGTGGTGTGAATGGTTCCTAAGAAAGGAAACACAAAGGGCCTTGGGTGGGAGGAGCTGTGACCTCCTCCTGACAGGATGGCCTGGGGGGATGTGGCTCCCAATTGAACCAGCTTCAAATGGACATCACCTTTCCCAGGCAGATGTAACTCGTACGTAGACCTGCCCCTACCATTTTCTAAGTTGCCAGAGTGGCCCCTCTAGGCCTTTGAAAGACAGAAGGACTGCACCTCCTTTTAAACCTGTGCTCCCCACATTTACTCAGGACAGACGAGTGAATTCCAAGGGCTTGTTGGCCTGTTCAGTTCCAGGACACAAATTCTGCAATAAGGCCAAATATCTGCTAAATTCAACTGGATTGGCCCCAGACCTTGCTGGTGGCTTACAGAAGATTGATTCCTAACCCCCAAGTGGTGCCCAAAAGATCCTGGAGCCTTAGTGTGTCCTTTTATAGTATACTCTTTTCTCCTTCAAAATTGCAAGAGTGGACATTTGGAAACTTTTTCTGAACTTTTTGTGGAACTGCATGTCCTACTCCACTTGCTGGTTTGAATCCTTACTTCCAAAACATTATCCGAGTTTGTACATAGAGGATTTTGCCAGGACCACGACGGAACACCTTCTGTTGCCAGCACCTTCCTGGGGTTGCCCTTCGCCTACTTGGAGTTTCCAGCCTTTGATGTCGAGCGCCTCAAACTTCCTACCGGAGCGGAGGCTCCCACCAAGGTCCTGCAGTTCAGCCTGCTACCATCAATGAGGCCCTCTTTGGATCCAGCCTGCACCCTGACCTGCCAAGGGTCCTTGTCAATAAGGACTTTTCTGCAGAAAAGCAACTAAGTCAGAAAGTAAACATTCCACTTGGATAAACCTAGCTGTATCTGACCTACGGTCCATCACGGTCCGCCTTAACTTCTGGGGAAAAAAAATCATAACCCTGGTTGATCTCAGATTTAAATTCTTGAGACATGACTAGAAAAAGTAAGGATTAGTGCCAATATTACTCGAAGGGGATTACCATCCACTTAACCTAATATTATACTTTCTCAGAGTGCCTGTCTTTGCTTTCAAGCACATGAGTATACCCTTCACATGCTCAAACGCATCTAACAACTCTTCAGCATGATTTCTTCATTTTGCTCTCCACTTACAACTCAATTCAGTAAAATGTAATACACTCTTCTACATTTCACTTAAGTAAATGCTTCTTTAGTTTGTAAACAAATGTCACATCAGTCTGCCTCTAGATTTCCTAAATAGCCAATGTCTTCTGCAACTGCACATATGCCAGATGTGTTATACTGTGGCTTGATCTCTAAAATCCATAGTACTGGTCCAATAAATCCCTTATCCATCACTTGATCATGAATACTGTACATATTGGTCCTCCCTCACTAAAGTCTGAAGTGATGTTTTCCGGCTACAAGTGGCACAGTTCTTGCATCAATATACATCTGGTGGAGGGAAACAGGACAGTGCTGTGTTTCAGAAAATACCCACTACCACCTCCAAAGTTGTGGAGGAATTATATTCAGTCAAACAAATCCTTCCTATTCTCAGACTCCTGCCTGACCACAGTCAGCTAGGTGGGGCTGATTTTCTTCTGTTATTACCCTTGCAAATCATTAAGAGTTGCACCCCTGAAATGAGCATGTGTTGCACATACATGCCCTAAGGGCATGTATGTGCGCCACATGGCACTTAGAAAAATGCCAGAAAGTGCATTTTCAAAGAAATTGCAAATTACCACCAACTTGAAGTTGGTGGTTGCGATTCTTTAAATGCATTCGCAAAATATGGAATCACAATTTTGTGAAGGCCTTTTAGGATGATACATCCCCAAAGGCTTTTTCCTGTTCGCAAACGGGCCGATTCGGAGAATCGGCTTGTTGCGAACGGGAAATGGGCTTCATACATATGCCCCTTAATCATTGTCCTAGAAAAAAAGACACCATATTATTCTGTCATGCCCTCTCATCATTTACAGAATTGTTCTTCATCAATGGGTAGTTTGTAGTCTGAATTATGGAATAGTGGTGTGAAGGAGGATGGAGAAGTAGCAAGTCACTGGCTCCTCACCAAATTGTCCCAAATCGCTAATGTAGGATGTGCCCCTTCTGACATGTACCCAATTAAGAGACTGTCTCTTTTGGGTAACCAAATCACATGCCATGGTGCGTGGCATAGTATAGACGCAGACATGTGAATCTAGTGTTTTCTCTGTTTTGCATACTGACCATTCAGATGCTATTCCTAATTGAGCTGCCTGGTGCTGTCTAAGGATAACTGGTTGTACCACTCTGCCTGGCTTCCTGTGTGTAGACAGAACTGACTTGGAAACTCCTGCCTTCCCAAATAAACTCGCTGGCAGCTGATTGTAAAGAATCTATTTCTTTTGAAGGAAGCATAATGGGATGGTGATCTTCCCTTTCCTGGCCAATGTATAAACAGTGGTTGTCAGAGTTTAAGGTCCCTTTTAATTTGTGCAAATAGTTTGGCTTAGTTTGCCCTACAGAAACAACATACCATTACCTTATGATGTGGACTCCTGGCTGTGTCTCAAGGTACCTGGGATGAATTTTGCACTCAGAGGGAAGGCCCTGATGCTACCAGCCTAGTGGCCATATGAAAACCATAAGTGGAGAGATGGATAGGTGCCGCTCGTAGTCGATTTGACATCGGACTTCTACATTGCCACTTCCAGAGGAATAAAGCAGCTCTTGCCCTTGCTGGGTTATCAAGTGCGTCTGTGCTAAGCTACGGGAGACCGGGACTGCGAGGCCCACCAGGCAGTGCGCTCTGACATCTCGCACACCTGCCGCCTCTTCCCGGGTCTCCTCCCCTCATCTGACTCTGTCTCCTGGCTTGTTAAAAGACGACTCGCGGCCCCCGCTCCGCGGGAGCCGCTCGTAGTCGATTTGACATCGGACTTCTACATTGCCACTTCCAGAGGAATAAAGCAGCTCTTGCCGGGTTATCAAGTGCGTCTGTGCTAAGCTACGGGAGACCGGGACTGCGAGGCCCACCAGGCAGTGCGCTCTGACATCTCGCACACCTGCTGCCTCTTCCCGGGTCTCCTCCCCTCATCTGACTCTGTCTCCTGGCTTGTTAAAAGACGACTCGCGGCCCCCGCTCCGCGGGAGCAGCTCGTAGTCGATTTGACATCGGACTTCTACATTGCCACTTCCAGAGGAATAAAGCAGCTCTTGCCCTTGCTGGGTTATCAAGTGCGTCTGTGCTAAGCTACAGGAGACCGGGACTGCGAGGCCCACCAGGCAGTGCGCTCTGACATCTCGCACACCTGCCGCCTCTTCCCGGGTCTCCTCCCCTCATCTGACTCTGTCTCCTGGCTTGTTAAAAGACGACTCGCGGCCCCCGCTCCGCGGGAGCAGCTCGTAGTCGATTTGACATCGGACTTCTACATTGCCACTTCCAGAGGAATAAAGCAGCTCTTGCCCTTGCTGGGTTATCAAGTGCGTCTGTGCTAAGCTACGGGAGACCGGGACTGCGAGGCCCACCAGGCAGTGTGCTCTGACATCTCGCACACCTGCCGCCTCTTCCCGGGTCTCCTCCCCTCATCTGACTCTGTCTCCTGGCTTGTTAAAAGACGACTCGCGGCCCCCGCTCCGCGGGAGCCGCTCGTAGTCGATTTGACATCGGACTTCTACATTGCCACTTCCAGAGGAATAAAGCAGCTCTTGCCCTTGCTGGGTTATCAAGTGCGTCTGTGCTAAGCTACGGGAGACCGGGACTGCGAGGCCCACCAGGCAGTGCGCTCTGACATCTCGCACACCTGCTGCCTCTTCCCGGGTCTCCTCCCCTCATCTGACTCTGTCTCCTGGCTTGTTAAAAGACGACTCGCGGCCCCCGCTCCGCGGGAGCAGCTCGTAGTCGATTTGACATCGGACTTCTACATTGCCACTTCCAGAGGAATAAAGCAGCTCTTGCCCTTGCTGGGTTATCAAGTGCGTCTGTGCTAAGCTACGGGAGACCGGGACTGCGAGGCCCACCAGGCAGTGCGCTGTGAAATCTCGCACACCTGCCGCCTCTTCCCGGGTCTCCTCCCCTTCAGCCCTTTGCATAGTACTTTAGGTGAACCCAGCGCGCGTTAGCGGGACGCGTGTGCGGGACTCATCCCGGGACAAAGCCCGGACTAAGGGCGGACCCTCTTAGACCCTCATAGGCCAGATTAGGCCGGGCCGGGCATACTTTCCTGTTTGTTTTTTGGTACTGGTTTCTACTTAGCCCTTGTTGTCCAAGACATTCCATTTACCTATCATGCCTTCACCAGCTCTGGACAAATCCATAGTGAAGCTGGGGGGGTCCAAGATTAGAACCCTGGATACTGCCCTTGCAGAACGCAGGGTTGAGCGCCGACACTCTATTGAAAATCTGAAACGTAGACCCCTGGTAGATACTGTAGACGGTGGCTCTTCGCTGATTGTTAGTGAGGAATCTCTTTCACAGGAAGGAGTCCCTCTTTTGTTGAGGGAATGTACTGTTAGTCCCAGTCAGGCATCAATGCCTACCCCTTCCCCTAGCCTCTGTTGTACGGCTATTGATCTTATATCCCAACCTACCCTTATTTCTAAATCAAGGAAAGCTAAGCCCAAATTAGTTACTGTGGCCGAGCTGCACGGCCCTCCCCCTAATAAGCGTAGAAGGAAGTCGAGGGCAGGTAAGGGTAAATCCAAACTTTCCCATTCCGATTTTGGAAAACCTACTAAGTCTGTTCCTGTTCCCGGTAAGTCTAATGAAGATACGGGTACTGTTCCTCTCCTTATAAATAGTCTGCCTACTTTACTGCCCCCAGCTGTCCCCCAGGGGAACCTAGAATTCTTACTCAGATCTCTGCTGCAGCCTATCACCGAGAGTATTAAGAGAGTGGAGATCAGATTAACTATTCTTGAGGCTACATTAAGTAGTTTGAATTCACAGGTCAATACCCTTGGAAGACCCCCTGAGACTATGTCCCCTCCCACCTTCCCC
Source organism: Lissotriton vulgaris (assembly GCF_964263255.1). Classification (NCBI taxonomy): domain Eukaryota; kingdom Metazoa; phylum Chordata; class Amphibia; order Caudata; family Salamandridae; genus Lissotriton; species Lissotriton vulgaris. The sequence continues at coordinate 399,704,042 of NC_141685.1, read as the reverse complement.
CCCACCTCACAACCTCCTCCAGCTATTTCAGGACCAACTGTGGTTACCTCTGCCACCCCTATTTTGCAACCCCTCATGGCCAAACCAGTTCCTCCATGCCATAGTAAAACTATCATTCCCCCACTACTACCAGCAGGTATTACTCCCCCTGTTATAAATCCCAATGGGGCTGTAAATGGTGACGGTATTCCACCCCCTTTACCAGAGAAACCTGCCCCTAGAGTTCGGAGACCCGACCTTCCCCCCGAAGCTAACGATCTTATGGTAGTTATGGCCGGGGTTCCTCCCTTGGAGATGGGGGAAGGTGAGAATTTTTTCTCACTAAAAAATCAAGTAATTAAATGGTTGAACTGGAATAGACCTCTTCCTGCATATTTTAATAATGAAATAGTGATGGTAAGGAGGGTACCCTGGCTGGGTAAGACCAGGAAGTCAATAGTAGGGGACTGTATTTTGGTGAGCTTTAGAGACCCAAGGACTGTTCATTACATCTGCTCGGGGTCGAATAGATCTTCTGAATCCACCATCCGGACCTTGCCTGTATCTTTTTTCTTCCCCCCTGTACAAATGCATCGTGATCAAGCTCAGGACAAATGGACAAGGGTTGATCGGAGGGGTAGATTTTGTGGGTATCCAGCCCAACCTGTTTTTCAACCACCTATGACACCCTTTCATAATTATAATCGTTTTAATTGTCTGAGTGGCCTTAATGGTGTTGATTGACTGCCCACTGCTGTAGACCCCACTATTTCTTTTGATAAAGAGCCTACGGTATTGCCCGACAGTAGCCCTATTTCTATTCAAGATCTTGCAATGTCCCAAACTGCCCCGATAATCCCCGTGGCTTATCCAGTATTATTGGACCCTCTACCTGTCAATAATGCTTTAATCACCACGGTACCAGTGCCTATTCAACCCCCCACTTGTTCCCCTGGGCTGAAGTTTGTTACCTGGAATGTTGCAGGGTGGAGCAGGCAATCGACCTCTCTGGGGTGGAAAGAGATCCTCTCTGACTTTGATATTTTATGCTTACAAGAGACCTGGGCAACTGCTGATATTGAACTGGATGGGTTTGTGTCTTATAACAACCAGGCAATAAGGACAGGTATGGGTAGGGCTAAAGGGGGGTTAGTGATTTTTACATCAGTCAAACTTCCACTATGTTTGATTTCCTACCTCCCTGTGGGACACCACTCCCAAATTTTAATACTAGAACATCCTAAGGGCCATGTTTTTGTGGTGGTCAACCACTATAACAATCTGTTTAATGCCTCAGATACCTCGGTGGCAGAGGAGCTGGGTCCTATTTTAAGGAACTTACGAAACGATGTCAGTAAACCAATTGACATCATTTGGGGTGGGGATTTTAACCTCCGTACTTGCCCGTATTCCTTTACTAGAATTTGTGGATTTGATGGAGACAACGGGGAAAACAGAGCACACTTTGTACATTCTCCCCATGGTGACTCTTTTAATTCCCTCGTGCTGAACCTGGATCTTATGATCCACTCCCCGGCCCTAGATGCGGATGGTAAGCCTGTTCCAACTTTTGTAGGACCCAGCGCGTCTTCTGCCATTGATCACTTACTGGTTTCTACGCATTTTACTCCTCATTGTACGGTTCCCGTCGTTACTGATCTTGGAGGTAGTGATCACCAAGCAATCACCATGCTTATTTCTGCATGGGGGCCTAGTGCTAAGAATGATTATTTGGTATTAGAAGATGTTACCCCATGTAGACAGAATGGTTTCCGTATAAAGTGGAATTTGGATAACTCCGAAAAATTGCAAGCTAGAATTATTAAAGAGGGGTTCGCTGAAATTTATAGTTGCCTTAATCCTGAGGCCCCTAACGGGTGCATTATAACTAATTTTGTGGCACTCGGTGATGCTGTAAAAAGGTGCCTTACCATTACTAAAGCCCGAATTAGGAACCAAAACGTGGGCTGGTTTGATAGCCTATGTACTCAATCCCTGCGGGAACTCAAGTTGGCCTTAACAAAACTCCCGAGAGATAGGGAGGCCGTCAAATTACTTAGGCTTACCTATAAAAGTAATCTTGTACGTAGGAAGCAGGAACTCCGGGAACTTGCCTGGGATGCCCTGAACCAAGCATCAGTACTACGGGACAGTAGGCTGTTTTGGTCTACGGTTAACAGCCCTTTTCTTGCCAATGAAGAGTTTCCCAAACTGTCAGCGCAGGTTAGCGAAGCCAATTGGGTCTCCCATTTTTCTGGTATTTTTAACCCACCCGGGGGAGACTCTGACGGTCCTACTATCCCGATGTCTGACACTAGGATACCTTTGGATATTACCCTATCAGAGGTGGTTATCTCCCTAAGCCAGAGCAAAGGTGGAAAGGCACCGGGACCCGATGGGGTACCGGTAGATCTGTACAAATCTAACCCCAGTCTTTGGTGCCCACTCCTGACCCAGGTGTTTAATGCATCAGTCCTGGAGAACACCCCTCCTACTTGGAGTGAATCCCTAATTCTACCTATTTACAAGAAGGGAGATAGAGGCGAGGCAAAGAACTATCGCCCTATCTCCCTTCTTGATTCCTCCCTGAAGATTATGAGTAGGGTTCTCCTTATAAGGCTTGAGGAGTGGGTTGAAGAAAATAATATCATGGCTGAATCCCAATTTGGTTTTCGCAAAGGCTTAGGGACTACGGAGCAGTGCCTTAACCTTGACCTCCTTATAGGGAAATATACGAGAGCGAAACAAGGGTCCCTATTTCTCTGTTTTGCCGATCTCTCGAGCGCCTTTGACCTTGTGGACCATGAACTCTTGTGGTGCACTTTATTGGCCATGGGCGCCCCCCCGGCAATCATTCACTTTCTGGCTCGTCTCTATAATAAGCTGTCAGCCCAGATACGTTTTGGTCCGTCGGGTGAATGTACCGAGAAAATCAGGGTTAAGTCAGGCATAAGGCAGGGCTGTGTACTGGCCCCCCTGCTATTTTCCCTCTTTATCAATTCCATTGAATCTGAACTCAAAAAGGTCCAGGCTGATTCCCCTCAAGTCGGTGGACTTCCCGTACCAGTTCTGCTTTATGCTGACGATACGGTGCTTCTTTCGCGTACTCCAAATGGGCTACAGAAACTTATGAATACTTTTTATGATTTTATTAATGCGAGGAAATTGAAAATAAATAACACCAAGACCTTTATTATGGCCTGTGGTAAACGGATGAAGTCTGTTATGCCGTTCCATTTCAACAATCATAATATTGAGGTAGTGGATAGGTTCTGCTACCTCGGTGTTACCTTTAACAACAAGGGGAAATGGTCCCAGGAGATCTCAAATGTTAATGGTAGAATGGCCAAAAGCTCATCTGGTATTTTTCGATTCGCTGCAAAGCTAGGAAGCCGCCGTATACCGGATATGGTAGACATTTACAGGCATAGATGTGCGTCTATTGCTCTGTACGGCTCTGGTATTTGGGGCTATAGTCAGCATAGGACACTGCAAAATACCGAGAATGGGTTCCTTAGAAGATTGCTTTGCCTACCTCCCTCGGCACCTACTGCACTGTGCCATAGCGAAGTCTGTTTAAATTATCTGACTGATCTTATGGGATTAAGACCCCTCATGGTATGGAGGTCAATTTGGGCTAAAGAAGAGACTACTTTTTCCAGGAAGATTATCACCGATTGTTTGAAGTTGGACAAAGTCCTTAAGATTCCCTGGCTAAGCTATGTCTCTTCTACTTATGGCAAGGTATTTAATTTTGACATCATTAAGGATCTCTATTGTGCCGTTACTGTATCGAAAAAGGAACTTAAAGATGTTTTCATCCAAACTAAGTCTGATATGCGTAGGGTAAAGTGTACTACCATGTCTACCTATGTATTTTATCACACCACTAAACCTGAAGGAAAGGGCATGCCTATGTACTTAAAATTCATAACCAAGCAGTCCCATCAGTTTGTTCTGACACGTCTCAGACTTGGTATAGTACATAATTTAGTTGCCTTCCCTGAGATGAAACTTCCTAGCCATTCCCCCTGTCCTTGTGATGGTCAGACTAGGCAAAGTACTCGGCATTTCATGCTTATTTGTCCACTCTATATGCATCTTCGCCGTCTCTATCTCAGACCTATGTTTTTAAGTTTATCAGTGTATACTATTACCCAAGCCATGGAATTATTATTTGCACTTGACTCTGCAGACACCTTTTTTTTACTGCTACTTTTTTACTTAAAGCCATTTCTCATAGGAAAAGTCTGGTGTTTTAAATCTTCCGAAATTTTTCATTTCTGAGCTATTGTTTTATTATAATGTTTGTATTGTGTTTTATTGTACGCTTTTGTGATTGTTTTTAATAGTCGAATAAAGCTTGAAAATTGAAAAAAAAAAAATTGAATTGATAGGTGGTGACACAATGCAGTGAACCTGAGAAAAGTGCTGTAGGGACTCGGACACCCAACTACATGGATCTGTGTCTCATTGTCTATTCTGAGCGATGTAGCCACTGCAAAGATCTGATGCCTGCTATGCGCTTAAGTCTGCTGGAGAAGAAACAGTCTGAAGCTCGACTTTACCTTGCTAGAGTAAATTGGTCTGATTCTCGAGCACCAACGTGGTCCAGGAACAAGATGAACAGTTCCACCCTCAGGTCATTAGGGTAAATTGGCAACCGTGTATTGACTAACAGAAAGGAGGCCAACAAGTAGTTTAAAATTTGATAGTGTTCCAGTTTCTTTGAGCCCTATTTGCACAGCACAGGCTCGCTGCAACATTCACCATAATAAACCACAACAGTGACATTACCAGGCCGAGCCTCATAGGGCATGTGAACTGATAGCAAAGGCAAATTAAGAGAGTGTTTCATCTCATACTCCTCCCCTGTCTAAACCTACAAGCATTAATCACCAAGCCCTTGCTGCTCCTGAATGCAGAACTGAAGACAGGGCTCACGGGGGCACAGCCAGGGGTCGCAAATGGCAAGCTAGGGGTCCCAACTGCTACCCCATACAACCCCTAAATGATGTCCATGGTGTCTGGGGGCAGAGATAATGGCCTTGCCCTCCTGTTGAGATGCCTGTCAATTTACAAATTGGTTCTTAAGCCTTCCATTCCACTCAATTTAATTATAAAAGTTCAGGGTGCGAGAATGAAAGGGTATGCGCTATTTTCAAGTATGTTACTGGCAAATGAACCCCTATTTGAAGAAAAAAGTGCTAACAGAAAACTAACCTGTTAAAAAAAAAATCATATTTTCAGCCAAGGGTTAAAGGGGCTTGATTAGCAGAAATGTATTCATTGTTATGCGCTCATAAGGCTCATGGTCTTCAGTAGGTGGTATATGGAGGAAGGCAAAGAATTGGATGACAGAACATGGGAAGGAATTTGGCTGAAAGCAGGAATGTCTTGCAAAGTATTCATACGAAGGAACAGCTGAATACATTGTTGTATGAATCGTATTTGGTGCATAATGGGATTAGGAATTTTAGAAACCGCAAGTTAACTCTCTTGGAGGGGGTATATTACTGCCCAATGGTGTTGAAAGTTTCAGAGGAAATGATCCAGGAAATAGAAATCTCCAGATGATTGATCATTGCTCCCGTGTCAGATTCTGGAAGAGCATTAGTTCAGGCCAGTGGTATGGTGCAGCCTTAGCCTTTCCACAGCTGAGGGTCAACTTTTCCTTTGCTATAGATTTCCGATCTGCCTTGTCCTCTCTCTGAAAATGTGGACTAACCTAGCTAAGTGATTTGATACATCCGGTTCATCATGGGCGGTGCAACCGGGCCTCGAGTTCGACCAGCCTTGCTGGCTTGCCTCCGGTCCAAGCTTAATTATGTCATCCTCATAAATATAAACTTTTTTCTAATCTCTCTGAGAGCCGAGCAGGGAACCAGAGAGTCTTTTCTCATTTATTTCTAGCGTACTGATCCCCAGATCATTGTGATACTGATACTGCCCTTCCGTACACTTCCTATGCTTTGTCAGTCCTTTCAGCACATCACCCCTTCATTTTGCAGCACTGCTGTCACCTGAAGGCCCCACTCATAAATACTGTAGCTATACCACTAGTGGCAGCTGAAGCTCTTGATGGCCACTCTCATGCCCCCTTATGTGGTATTTGCCCCCGGACTAGACACAAAAGCGATTCCAGGACTGATGAGCACAAGGAGTTGCACCCAATCAAACAGCACAACTTGTTTTTAGTGTCTATTGAGCAGTGGCCGCTCCACAATGGCGGAGGAGCGTCGCCCCACTGCCTGGCTCGGAGCCAGCAAATATAAAATAAAATGATGTTCTTGCATTGTTTTATTTTACATTTGCCGGCTCTTATTAGCAAGCAGTGTCAGGAGGGCCGGGACGAGGCATGGGAGGGGGGAGCAGGAGTGCTAGTGCACTCCACTCCCTAAGTACTTATGTGTGTTGGGCCGGCTGTCTCAGGCAGACTAAAACTCACATGTGCACTTAGGTTTTCGCCAGCACAGTTGCATTTAGCACCTGGGCTGGAGAAACCCCACAGACTCCTTGGTCAGAGCAGTGCAAGGATTGGACAGGGAGTCTGTACCAGGGGCTGCTGGGATCAGGCAGGAAGAGGAGAGGCGGCACGACGAGATGCAACCGCTGGAGGCGGCCGGCAGTAAAAGGTGCGTTTTTTTTATATTGTATTTTTCACCCCATCCTGCCGTCCCCCTGTGCGACACATCTCATGCGACCCCACCCGCTCACCACCCTTTGTTTATGGCGGCCACCGCTGACATTGAGACACTTGCACACCTGATGTAAAGAATGCGACCATCTATGCACTGGTCACAGCCTTGGATCCTCCATCTAGCCATTATTGCATGTTCTTAAGATCCAAATCCTCAAGCAGCCTTAGGACACTGAGAAGAAAGAATACGTAGGGGGGGCGTGGCCAGGCGCCGGCGAAGATGGCCGCCTGACTCGGGAGCTCCGGGGAGCCGAGTCTTTACCCCACGCAAATCTGGCAATAATCTGACGATTCCTGCACTCCCTATGTAGCTCTGACTCTGCATGAGCCAGAGGAGCAGATCGATCCAACTCCGGTCCCGCTGCCTGTCTCTGTTGCCGTGCTGAGTCCCTGTCACCTGGGGCCGGCGCCGGCTGGGAGCGCTGGTGCGTTGCGGGCGCCCCGTCTTAGCGGCCTAGTAGGGACGGACCCGACTCGGCCTGTACTGAAAACTACCGCCTGCATCTTGGAGCCCAAAAGGTGAAGCGCTGCAAGTGTGGGGCCACAGAATTAACCCTGAATTAACGCTGGCCCCCAGTGCCAACAGTGGGAGCCAGCGAGTAGATCGGCCTGGTGGCACATGAGGAGCGCGGCCCGGAGCGTGTGTGGCCTGGAGGGGAGACTGGATGCTCTGCAGTGACCTCAGCCGGGGACGCGGCGGAGGCCAGAAGAACAGGGCAAAGTAGGGGGCGGCACCACGAGCCTGGAGGGGGCCCAAAATAGCGCAGAGGCCCCACGAACGACGAGAGGAAGGCCTAAAGGGCCGAAGAGAGTGCAGTGACGACCGAACATGGAGGCCCTGGCAGCTGCTCTGGCCATGTGAGTGGACCTCCTCGCTGGGGACAGTGGTATACATCAGACACGGAGGTACGGACATTGTGGGAGCCCCAACCAGGTAGGAGGTTGGTTAGAGGGCATTGGTGCAAGTGGCCTGCACATCTTCAACGAGACTGCGGCCTGAAAGACGGTGCCGGGGGCAGAAGCGGAGTGCGACGCTTGCTAAGACGTGGCGGAGAGCGTATTGGGCGGACGACTAAAATCCGGGGGCCCGAACCGGTGGTGCGGGTGCCCGCCTGGTAATTTGGTGGCCTGAGTGATAGCACGGGGGATAGGGTGAGACCCTGGTGGTGTGCCAAGTATCAACGGTGGCAATAGAAGGTACTCCCGGACGGGCCTGTGCGCAGTACGTGACTGTGGCGGACCGCGTGGGAACACAGCCACCATGAGGCCCAAACAAACTACGAATACGCAGTCTAACAAATTGGATAAATACATGGTCCAGATGGGGACGCCGCAGGCGGAGGGTGCAGCGGGGGACCAGTCAGGCCCGAAAGAACCGTCGCTGGCTTCCATCATGGCGGCCATACAGTCACTTGGCGCCAACTTGCAGACAAAAATCGACAAGGTCACCATCGAGGTCAAATTTCTCCGCGCTGACCTCGGTAAAACTTCGGAAATTACTAAAGCCAACAAAGCTGATATCAAGGAGCTCCAGACTTCAACCAGGGCCCTGGAACAACTCGTAAACAATCTGGTACACCAACACCGCCAAGTGGCTCTGAGGCTGAAGGACCAAGAAGGGAGGGCCCGCAGGAGTAATATCCGCGTAGTAGGTGTACCGGAGGATTTGGAGGGGCCTAGCGTGGAACTCTTTCTGGAGGACCTGATCCTCAACCACCTAAAGCCTAAATGCCTGCCCAACATCTTCACCATAGAACGGGCACACCGTGCACCTATCCCTAAACCTAAACCAGGAGCACCGCCCAGGACAATACTCGCAAAAATCCTAAACATAGGGATAGAGATGCCATCTTGCAGACAGCCAGGCAGGCGGGGGACCTGCCATACGAAAATGCCACAATTCGTTTTTTTCCGGACTTTACCCTTCAGGTACAGCGAGAGAGGCGTTCCTTTGCAGGCGTGAAGGCAGCACTGAGGGAGAGAGGCATCAAATATATGATATTTTTTCCTGCCAATCTAAAAGTCCTTGCTGAGGGCAAATCCTTGTTCTTTACTTCACCATCGGACGTGAAGAATTGGATTGACCAGGAGTCGTCAAAAGCTTGGGACCGGACTGGTAGTGAGAGCTGGAGAGATAAACAGTCTGCGTTGCCGGAGTCGACGGCCGAGAGGTCAGATGTGGATGGACAGAGTCAACGCTCCTGGAGGTCAAGGTCTATAAGTCCTCGTTGGGGGACTCTTCGAGAGGCGGCTGAACATTGAGGGTGACGGACCTGCCGATGTGGACCTCTACATACTGTAACAAACTGCGGGAGTTAATGCTTGGGCGTGGGTCATGCTCTCTCTAGTGAATCCTGGGGGGGGGGTATTGCCTCCTGCAGGGATGGGGGCCATGTTCCCACTGGCAGACATTGTTGCTGGCCCTCCCCTCTCTTCTTTGCACTTATTCTGGAACAGCGAATCAGGAAGCACAGGAATGAACTGGCAAGCAACAGTGTCCATGGCTACAAAGTGGGATAAGAGTCTTAAATTGATTAGCTGGAACAATGGTCTGGGGGACAAACTTAAACGGAGTATTGTGCTACAGTTTGTGAAGAGACCCCTCCCGGAGGCGCTAAACAGATGGGGGTACACCTTGGCGGCGCATGACGGTTTTACTTCAGGGTCTCGAGGGGTAGGCATTCTGCTGCGCCAAAACTTTCCCATGGTGTTAGACCGTACAGAAGTAGATCCCCTAGGGCACTTTGTGGCGATTTCGGGGAAATGGGAGGGTCGTAGACTCAATTTTGTGACGGTCTATATTCCACCGGGTCTCTAAACACAATCCTATCATGATCTGGGAGAGATTCTACTGTCCCTCCTGGAGGAGCTCCTCCTGGTAGGTGGCGACTTCAATGCGGTTGTCTCTAGGCAGATAGACAGGCAGCCAGCTAGAGACATCAGGGCAGGACAAAGGTGGCTTCCCAACCTTCTGGAGGCGTTCGGACTTGTCGATCTCTGGCGCCTTCTGCACCCGACACAAAAACAATACACTTTCCTATCAGGTCCACACTGTACTTTCTCGTGCCTAGATTACCTCCTTGCGCCAATGCACCAAGAAGCGACGATCCCACCCACCTGGCGCGAGGCATTTCAGATCACTCCCCTCTCTAGGCACGTATAACACTGGGCAACCGGAAGGTTGGGTGTGTGGCTCCTATTGCCGTCTGGCATATAAAGGGCGAGGTTACCAAAAAGAAACTTACTCAGTCGATCGATCGCTACTTTGAAGAAAATGTGGGGACCGTAGATTCAGGGGTGGTCTTGTGGGAGGCCTTTGCGACGGTGCTGAGGGGAGAAGCACTCTCGGCGATAGCAGGGAGCCGCAAAGAATGTGAGGCACAATTGCTGACTCTAGAAATTGATCTGCAGGTACTTGAGGGTACTGCGCAGAGCGATGGGAGCCCTGACACAATACACCAGCTTCAATTGAAGGCTGCAGAGTACAATGACCTTGCTACTGACGCTGCCAAGACACTGGCAAGGGACAGAGAGGGTAGGTTATACGATCAGGGAGACAAGGCGGGTAAATTGATAGCGTGGTTAGATAAGAAGCAGCAGGCTCAGAAGGTGGTGGCTGAACTTAGGACGGACGTAGGAACTGTTCTTACAGAACAACACGAGATTGTCCAGGAGTTTGCATCATATTATAAACGGGTCTACACTAGGAGATCCGAAAAGTCGGAAAGAGAGTCGGCGGCCTTCTTGGACGATATTGTCCTTCCCTCCCTCTCCGAGGAAGAACAGGAGAATCTAGAAGCACCCCTGACCGTGGAAGAGATAGTGAAGGCCATTCATGACCTTTAACCCGGAGAGGCTCTTGGGCCCTATGGTCTACCTGTGGAGCTCTACAAGCTCAAACCTAACAGTCTTGGTACGCATCTGAAACGGATGTTCGAGGAGAGTAGGGAGCTAGGTAGCCTGCCTCGGGATCAGTGGATAGCTACCATCGTTGCTATCCCCAAGGTGGGGAACTCTAAAGAGTCATGTGCCTCATATAGGCCGATATCATTGCTCAATGTAGAGCCGAAACTCCTGGCCAACAGGATCAAACCGGTCCTCCATACCCTAGTACACCCGGAACAATCGGGCTTTATGCCTCACCGAAGTACGGCACTGAACCCAAGACGTCTCCATGGGGTGCTGGGATGCTAGCCACCGGTTACGTATGGATGCGGTGGTGGTGTCCTTAGACGCAGCGATTGCTTTCGACACACTAGAATGGTTGTATATGATGGCAGTACTTCGAAAGTTGGGGTTCGGCCCTAACTTTGTTAGCTGGGTGAAACTCCTGTACACAGAACCATTGGCTCAAGTCGTTGTCAACAAAAAACTCTCAGAGGCCTTCCCATTGGATAGGGGAACGAGGCAGGGATGCCCCCTCTCACCCCTGCTCTTTGCTCTGGCTCTCGAACCACTGGCAGCGTGGGTTAGGCAGACCCCCCTCTCTGCAGGGCATACGGTGGACTGACGGTTGGGAGGACAGAAGTTTGCTATATATGGATGACAGCCTCCTGTACTTTACGGCGCCGCACGAGTCCCTAAAGGCAGCACTAGATCTCTTTCAGAGTTTAGGAGAATACTCCGGCTACAGTATTAACTGGGGGAAATCTCTCATTATGTCTTGCACGGACCCCCCCCACGGACATCGGCTGATTGCCCGATCCAAATAGTCAGCGACGGCTTTACATATCTATGTATATACCTCTCTAAAGACCGTGCCCCACGATACGAGCGGAACCTCTTGCCACCCTTACAGCGGCTCCAGAGAGATGCAGCCGTCTGGAAGAACCTCCCGTTATCGCTGCTTGGCCGAGCTGCCCTATTTAAAATGATGGTACAAAAGGGGGTGGTGGGGGGGTACAAAAGGGGGTGGTGATAGACGGAGCATCTGAATCAATCAAACACTCACACCCAGTCAAAAGATATGGGTTTAATCCATCACCGTTCTTTAGCCCACTCTGCCACCCCAGTTCAGACATGGCTATATGCAAATCAGTCTGACCCTGTGCCTCATGGGAACAGTCCAGCCCGAACTGCCAAGCCATGTCTTCCCTGGACCGGAAACAAGCTTCCGAGGACCGGTTTCTGGCATTCCAGCCGTCTTCAGCCCGGCTTGCTTGAATCCAGTGGCAAAGTGAGCAAGGGACTCATGTCTGAGCATACCCTGCCACACTTATGGCGGCCAAAAGCGGTACAAAAGGGGGTGGTCCATCACCACCCCCTTTTGTACCGCTATTTAAAATGATGGCGCTGCCTCAATTCCTATATGCCTGCCAAAATCACCCGGACCTAGTCCCGCAAAAGTATTTCGCCGCCATTGAGGCAACCCAGAGAGACCTTCTCTGGATTAGTATGCCTCGTATTTCCCACCAGAAGCTCATGTTGGGCTGGTTTGATGGGGGGGATAGCACTCCCGGATATCAGGAAATATTACTGGGCGGTGCATCTGTCTGCCATTAATCAGGGTACATACTGTGCAGGGAATGAACCAGGGTACGAGATTGACAAATGGCTTCTTCCAGAAGGAAACTTCGAAGCGGCTCTCTACTCCAGACCTGGAAGGTACCGACTAACGGGGCCAACCAAACACTCTGTCCAGCTGTGGCATATAGTCCACAAGAAACTGGGCTGGGCTGGCAGACTTACCCAGGCAACCCCACTGTGGGCTTCAGAGAAGCTAGACACCTTTAGCCGCACGAAAGGATTTAGAAACTGGGATCTCATAGGCATTTCTCGTATCAAGGATTTATGGGGCCCAGAGGGAGCTGATACCCTTCAGCACACATATGATTTAGCCCGTAAGGAACACTTCCGTTACATGCAGGTCCGACATGCACTACAGGCCAATATTCCTCCTAGGACGCAACTACCGGAGTCCTCTCCACTAGAGGATAGATTACTGGATGGCCACCTCCCAGATAAGGCCATATCGCTCACATACAAAAAGCTGATTAATCATACCCCGGATCCATTACTAGCCCTTAGAGCGAAGTGGGAGGCAGACGGACTCGAGTTTGACGATGAAGAATGGCGCGAGGCGCTAGCGTCCCCCAAGGAAATAGCAATATCAGCTAAATTGCGATTGATTCAGTTGAAGATCCTGCACAGAGTGTACATCTCTGGTACCAGGCTAGTCTTGATGGGGCGCAGCGACGAAGGACTCTGTCGTAGGGGGTGCGGGGAGGTGGGAACCTTTCTGCACATATTGTGGGAATGCCGGGAGGTACATGCCTATTGGACACGGGTACTTAACTGTATGAGGGCTGTGTGGGGGTGGAATTGCGACCTGAGGCGAAGAGGTGCCTCCTTAACATATGGGAACCCTCAGACCTCCCAGCGAAAGGCAAAATATGGGCCACACTGGGCCTGGCGAGAGCAAAAGAGAAACATCGCGAGGATGTGGGGGGCTGCCACACCACCAACACTTGGGGCTTGGCAGAAAGATATGGCCTGGAGCAAAGTTCAAGAAAAGACGGTGTATGTGGCTAGGGGATGCACGAGGAAGTGGGTAGCTGTGTGGTCTAAATGGAATAAATACAGGGGAAACATGTGAGCCCCCCACGATTGCGACTGTTGACGAGCTAACTGATTGATGACTATGTTAATGTAAGAAATGGATTTAGACTTATGATAGATATTGATTCACCAGATTTTTAATTCATGTGTATTCCTGAAGATGTATAACTTGTAATGCTGCTATGTGACCGCTTTATGTTTTTTTTTCTTTCTTTGAAAAAAAAAGAATAATTAAAAAAAAAATAATATGTAGAATGCTGAGCACTCCATTAAAGACAATGGAGTGCTCTGGACATCTACTAGCTGGTAAAAGCCCGGAGAGCAATATTCCAATGTTTTTTTTTATTTATTTCACAGCTGTTGCTGTGAACAAAGGCCTCTCGGAGCCCAGGGGGATTTAAACCCCCTCGTGCCCCGAGAGGCCTTTGTTTTACAGATTAGAACATTCTGTCCTATAGGGGCAAAATGTCCTAATAGCCTTTGAGCCCACCGTAGCGGGCTCTACCCACCATTAAAGGCCCGCTCCCTTGTTTAACGCTGGAGCAGGTTTTTAATGGCCAGTGGGTAGAGCCTGCTAAAGAGGGCTCTAAGGCTATTTTACACTGGCTATTCCAATGTCTCTGGACAAAACATATCGAGCATTGAAAAACAGTCATCTCTTGGAACCTCTGTAAAGAATCTGTTGTGGTGATGGCAAATTTCTTAAAAGGCAATGCTTTGCAACAGGTGAAATGTCTAGAGCCCTATGGCAAGAAATCGTAATATTCCAAAAACTGCTTATTGAAACAGGTGGTCATGGCAGGTAATGAGCTTCACCTTTGGCATGATTATGACTGTTCTCTAACTTATCTTTATGCTTTGTTCAGGAGCAGTCTAGATTTATATGCAACTAACACAAAGAAGCAACTGTTCAAAAACATCTGATGTCCTGGGATGATCTCACTGCCAGGGCCTTGAATGTCAGTTTCGCCATGTACCAGCTGATGTGCCTGAAGAGTTTTCAAATCTAAAGCCAGAAGCCAACGATTCTATAATCAGCCGGTCAGCTATCCATTCGATGTCCTCTTCGTTCCTCGCAGACGGCACTAACTTTGTAGACTGAATTCAGCAGGAGTGATGTACTTCTGTTCACTTCTCGGTGTCTACAGCCCCATACACAATAGCAGTATGTGGGTTAGCTGGGTGAATCTCCCTAGACCTGCGCCAGGCCTTTGATACTCTCAGCTGAGAATATATGCTAGCAGTACTCTGCAAGTTTGGCATTCCCCCTGAATACCTATGCTGGATCAAATTAATATATACGCTGCTAACCATGAGAGCCCACTCAGGCACAGCCCTATCCAATGTGCAGAGGCACAAGACAAAGGTTGCCCACCATCTCCACTGATATTCGTGTTGGCACTTGAGCCACTAGCGATAAAGCTCTGAAAGGAGACGGCGAAAAGGGCATCAACATCGGTCAAACAATACACACACATGCTGTATATGCCGACGATATAGTCCTTTATAGCAAAAACCTACAAGAAGACCTACACCCCATAGCAAATTTTTTACACATTTTGAACACATTTTAGGACTCGCTATAAACAAGACTGAAAACTACGCCTTCCTTTTTAAAAATAATCTGCAGCTAACAGCAATACCATTTGGGCTCTAAAACTTCCAAGTCACACCTACCACCTTCAAATGCCTAGGCATCTAAATATACAGAACACCACAAGATTTATTAGAATGTAATCTCCAAAAAGCAGTCTCTGCTCTCTGTACCCAAGTAACCTTCTGGACATCCCTTCCCATATCGGTAGCAGGCCGTATAGCAATCTCCAAAATGGTCATCCTCCCACAACTACTTTATTATTTTATCTACCTCCCAACTGTGATCCAAGCTGCATTTTTTACAGTCCTAAAAATGCTACTATCTGATTCAATATGGGGGAAAGGCCGCAGAAAGGTTGGTCTCCCCAAGCTGCAGATGCAGACGGACAGGGGTGGATATGGGAGCTCCAGACTTTTGAGCCCATTGTCTTGCATGCCAATTACAATGGCTTGCTGGACGCAACCTACACGAGAAAGGATATGCGCCATATGCCTTCTCCCAAGGAACTCTACATACATTTCTACTGCCGCAGAGCATGACTCCACCAATAGCTCCAGTATTACTAAAAATAGCCATTATCTACTGGAGGAGAGCTCTGCAATACACAAAACTAGTTGTCCTGTACACCCAAAATGTCCCACTATTGGGTCTTCCCACCCACCTCAGGGTTAGTAACAAAACGTCACATAGACTAGTGGGAAAGGGAGGGCGTGACAACAATTGGGGCATTGTTTACTGACGGAGTGCTGCTAAATCATGAGGACTTTACTCACAAACCGGGTGTTCCAGGCTCCCAGTCTCTTCTGCATGAAAATATTAATAGGTTCATCAGAAAACACTGGTCTCCTAGAATTCCTGAACCCCCTACACACAAATGTGTTCATTCCCCATATTTAATGGGCAATGGTCGCCATTTGATCCGCTAGCTGTATCGCGGCATCGGCACACATGCCGCAACGTCTCTTACACGATTAAGGAATAAATGGGATAGAGACTTAAAAAGGGAACTGCCGGAATAGGAGATTCTCTATTGGAATACCCTAAAAAAGTATCACACAATGCCAAATTGAAATATATACGGTACATGATAGTACATATGGCTTACCTCACGCCACATCGACTAAACAAAATGCACTCTGCAACACAGAATAAATGCACTAGAAGCTGTGGACATGTCCACTCCTTTCCACCTTTTGGGTACAGGTTACGGACACACTTGGAGCAGCTACTAAGAGTACACACTGGAACACAGCAGAAAGCTGCATAGTGGGCCTATACCGTTGTTCTAAGAACCAGAAGGTACTGGCGAGATTTGCAGACTTGGCCCTACTTATTGCAAAGCGATCCATAACCATGAGATGGAAATCAGCCTTGCCACCTAACATAATAAACTGGCATGAGGAAGTAATCCACTGGAGGAGGGCAGAGAGTGCAGTAATACTCAGGGAGCAATATGGAGGTCTGAGGAAAAATGCCAATCTCAATGGAATGAGACATGATGTTGGAAGCCTTCAAAGCTGCTGACCTTCCAACACAGTAACACTATATACGCCACCCATCGCCCCTTACCACCCTGGGAATCAGATAGTACAGAGCAAACCTGAGTCCACCCACTGTCATAGACACATAGACTCCGGACTTGGCAGACCAGGTACAGACTCCTGTGGATATTAATCTAACTAAAGTCTCGTAAATAGTAATGTGGTGAGCCAAGAAGGGGTATGGGGGGGAGTTGTTTTTGTATATTGTCTTGATCCAAGAATACTACATGATGCGCTACACATACATTCATCTGCTTTTATATATAG
Organism: Lissotriton vulgaris; assembly: GCF_964263255.1. Taxonomy (NCBI): domain Eukaryota; kingdom Metazoa; phylum Chordata; class Amphibia; order Caudata; family Salamandridae; genus Lissotriton; species Lissotriton vulgaris. Next base: position 399,687,400 of record NC_141685.1, on the reverse strand, counting down.
ACCGCGATCACAAATTTCATGTATAAGTACCTCCCTAGTTTTATACAACTGTCCCCTTAATATTGCAATGATGTCCAACGAGGTATAAGTAGCACATCTGTATGTAATGTATGTGGCACAAAAGCAATAAAGTTTGTTTTGAAAACAATAGCTGTATTTTGGTTAGCTCTAGAACCGGAAATAGGGGGATGGAATAAGAAAAAAGTGAGAAACTGGATATTACCACTGTGGCTTATCAATTTGCTAAGCTCAACTCACAGAAAACCGAATTCCTTCTGATCTCCCCTCCTAAAAGTTCATCCAAGATTAAAGAGTGGACCAAGTTGATCACAGCAGTAAACGGTACCCCGACGATAGTTGATTCCACCAAATCCCTTGGTATCACACTGGATAAAGAGCGAAACATGCAAGCACACATTAACACAATGGCAAAAACGCTTGTTTTCATCTGAATTACCTCAGAAAACTGAAGCCACTCATCGATCCCGGGGATCTGAAAATGGAATACAGGCTCTGGTCATTTCAAGAATTGAATATGGATGCGTAACTCTATCAGGACTCCCTAAGATCTCAACAGCTCCCCTAAAAGCTTATCTCAATGCAGCAACCAGACTTATAACGGGGACAAAAAAATACGACCACAACACTCCACATCTGAAAGCGCTCAACTGGCTACCATACGAGGCTAGAATAGAGCTAAAAATTGCATGCATTACACACAAGGCAATACACCACAAAACTCCACATTACCTGGCCAATTAAAATTATGCTGTCCGGAAGCTCTAGACCCTCGAGAGGATCGGAGGATTTTATACTGATACCAGCATTATTCTGTAAGAAAAAAACATACGATAGAGCGTTCATGGGAGCTGCACCAAGGAATAGGAATTCGCTCCTACCGAATATCAGAAGAATCACATATGCTCCACGATTCAGAAAGGAGACTAAGTCATTTCTGATGGGTACATTTTTGCCACACAGAACAATGTGTTTTAACATAACAATACGATAACCAGCTTGGACATAGAAGATCTCATGAATGGTGTTATCTTAAATTTAAGTATGACACCACAATCTTGATTGTAATATAACGGTCTCTATTATTCCGCATTATATTTTTCATGTGTATGGATATATATATATGCCAATGCCTCAAATAGCTTTCTAAGAACTACTTGCATGAGCAGTTGAGCTTGTTGCATATCAGAGAGGGGAATGAAAATCACTACCACCAGTTTCTTGAAAGCATTCTTGGATCTTTACAATACTGGATTGCAGCAATCTCAACGTTCAAGGTACTAATTCTGAACCTATTCCTGGAAGCTGTCCTGAACAACGACGGTCTGTTTTCAGTGGATTTGCAAGATGCTGACTTTCTTGCACAAAGTAGTTCTGCTTCACAGTAGGAGTTCGCCATTAGAAGTACAAGTTTCTGTCCCCGTATGACTTCACAAACATATTGGCTCTGATGGCAGCTTTTCTGCAGCTTCATAACGTCAACTGTTACTTTTAACTCAAGGGTTGCCTGACCGGGGTTTCTCAAGGGAGCAAGCAGATTTTTATCTGACCCTTGCTGCCAAGACGATATTCATGTTTTAGTTCTCTATTCTGCATCTGGAAGATTATTGTGTCTTTCCCACGGGATGTATAGCATTTTCAGGTCAATGTGGACTTCGAAGGAAATTAAGCTACAATAATAATAATAAACGCCCCTAATCACAAAAATGTAATGATCAAATACAAACTTGAAATAAATTGCAAATGCATTAATATTTGCCCCAAGGTTCCAACTTGTTATTTGAAAATGTCCCCATGTGTTTCCACGCCAGCAAAACCATGATATGCTTCTCCTACCCTACATGACAGGCATGGTACGATGTGCCAGGTTCTGTTTATGATAGCCATAGCATAATGAGCCTGTTCCGGCATATGTAAGCCATGAACTCATGTGCCAATTTCTCCTATATGCCATTCCTTCCCATGTTGTCCTTTTGTATCCCCAATTCCAGCAATGCTTGTTCCTCAATATTGCAGCCATTATTTTATATTTTTAGAGTAGGTTATGAATAGAGTGTCTATATACATATATTTCACGTAGATAGACCAGCAGTAGATATAATGTGGATTCTCTGATGAACACACACATGAATGAGAGGCACACAAATGCCAAAAGCACATGATCTGAACCACACACAATGTTTACATCTTTGGAAGTATGTCAGTTTAACTTATTGATAATAAAATATTGTGCCAACGTAAGTAGACACATTCACTTAACAGGAAATTTTCTATTATGCTTTCATGGTAAGGGGGGTGTGGTCTCACGTCGTGGGAAGATGGCACCATCCCCTTAAGCTCCGTGCGACCGCGGAGCTCCGGTGAAGATTGCAGCCTGTATTGCGGTCTCAGCTGGACTTTTGCTTATGGATTCGGAAGGATGAATGGTCGGAGAGCGGTTTACCTACTCCGCTTCTTCCGACGTAATAGCGGGACCCAGCGCCGACGAGGACAAATCTCCCTCATTTTTCTGTGGGCGGTGGCAGCCATTTTACATCGGCCGCTCACCTCGTATTATGCAAAGGTAACCAGCTTTTAACTTAATGACGCGCGGCAACAATATGACTCATTTCTATCATGCCAGTCTGCTCCACATCGCGAATACTGTTTTGTGTGGAATTCCAATGTTATTTTCAGCGTTTTCAGTCACAATGCTATTCTTCTACTTCTTACTAACATTAATGCTTGCCTCAAGTTTCCTGTTTCTGCATAACTCATTCTCCAGACCACGAAATGACTGAAAATTACTTCAGTAGTTGCTGCATTTATGAATCATAAGTCGTTCCTGTCTAAGTTTGAGTCTATTTTTCATATTTTTTCTATATTTGGTCACACCCCTTAGCCTCATGTGGAACTGGCTTGTGAATTACTACTTGCCATATCGCCTCTTATATTTCTAAATGGTGAATATTTGAGTGCTGACAGGAGCGTGACATAAATCTGTTGAGTTATTTTTCTCTGGATACTTACTCATTTCTTTCATGCCAGACTGCTCCTCATCGCAAATACCGTTATTTGTGGAATTACAATGTTGTTTTCAGCGTTTTCAGTCACAATACTATTCTTCTTCCTTACTGTCATTAATGCTTGCCTCAAGTCTCCTGTTTATGCATAACTTATTCTCCAGATCACGAAATGACAGGAAATTACTTCAGTAGTTGTTGCATTTATGAATCATAAGTCGTTCCTGTCTAAGTTTGGGTCTATTTTTCATATTTTTTCTATATTTGGTCACACCCCTTAGCCTCATGTAGAACTGGCTTGTGAATTACTACTTGCCATATCACTTCTACTATATTTCTTACTAGTGATTATTTGAGTGCTGGCAGGAGGGTGCCGTAATTCTTTTGATATATTTTTCTCTGGAGACTTACTCATTTCTTAAGTGTTTTTTCTTAGGCTTATGGGTAGATTGAAAACGCTATTAAAAATCCATTCGAGCGCACAGCATTGTATAAAGATGGCTAATGAAGCTCCAACGTTGGTAGGAGCCTCATCAACAGGTACCAAACCCAAGAGAGCCAAAAATGACCCTCTGTCACCCATTCTATCCTCTCAAAACCCCGTTCTTGATATTATTTTGGATGAAGTGAGGGGTCTTAAGTCTTTTATGTCCACGACTAACGAGAAGCTTCAACAAATTGAGGATAGATGGATTAGTATGGAAGCTAAGGGGCTAGATATGGAGCAACGTATTAGTGATTTACATGATATATCTACTAAAATTCCATCTCTGGGACAAGAAGTCCAACGTTTAAAGCTTCATACGGATGACCTTGAAAATCGAAATAGACGCAATAACCTACTCCTTTATGGTCTTCCAGAAAATCTTGAAGGTTCGAACATGCTTCTTTTTCTAAAGAAATTCCTACCAGAACTCTTGGGCCTTCAACCAGAGCCTGCATTAAATATCCAACGTGCTCATAGACTTGGTCGAATGCAGCCTCATGCTTCCAAACCCAGAGGAATAATTATGTTGTTCTTGGAATTTACTGACTTAATGTGAGTCCTCTCTGCAGCCAAAGCAAAACTTCATCTCAAATGGTCTGGTCACAACATCTTCATATCTCAAAACGTATCTAATGCCACCAATGCTAGAAGAAAAGAGTTTTGGGCTATTTGTGTAAAATTACTCATAATGGTTCCACACGTTCGTTTGATGACCCTCTTAAACTGAGGTCCTTTCTCCACAGCATATCTACCAATTCTGCGGGAGGTTCTTCTCCCCGTCCTTAAATTTCTCTGGTGTTCTTTTTATGATTATCTTATTCACTTTGGCTGTTCGTAACCCTTTTTACATGTACTTTTTCTTCTATGTCGCTCCATCTCCTGTCGCTGCAGCTACGCCTCATGCATTTATTGTTCTTACTTCTTCATAGATCTATACTTCTGTCTTTGATCTATCTTCTCTTTTCTCTATTTTTACTTTTTCTCTGTTTTCCCTTCTTTCTGGTTTCTCTCCATTTGTATCTTTTACTTGATGATGTTTACTTTGTGGCATGTGCTCATCAGTATTGCATGTTTTTCCGCAGTATATCTCTTATATTCGACTCATTTGTGGTGTTCTTTCTTTTTTAGCTTGATCACTGACGTGTATCACCTCCATATGTGTATTACCTCCCCATCCTTCCATCATGTGTAAGTTTGTCACGTGGAACATTCGTGGTCTTGATCATCCTGTCAAAAGACAAAAGGTACTATCCCATTTATCCAAACTAAATTCGCAGGTTTCTTTTCTTCAAGAAACACATTGTAGTGAAGCAGAATCGCTTAAATTGAAAAGACACTGGGTGGGTCAAGTTGTCTATTCTGCTTATAGCAAAAAAGAGGGTGTTGCTATATTGTTTCATAAATTGCTATCTGTACAAATTCTTTCTACACAAAATGATGATGATGGACGTTTGGGTAATGGCAAAGGTTGTTTTACAAAACAAAACTCTGGTTTTACTAAATATTTATGGCCCTGTTAAACCAGACCCTAAGTTTTGGAATGACATTAAGATTTTGCTCTCCTCCATTGATTGCCCTAATATTATTATTGCCGGCGATTTTAACCAATGGATTGACCCCTTTTCTGATAGATTATCTAAATGTAAGTTTAATCCTGACAAATCCCACAAAGCATTTCAGTCAGCCATTGCCTCTCGTTCATTATACGATGTTTGGGAAACTTGTAACCCCGATTTACTTGAGTATACTTTTTTTTCTAATGTTCACCAAACACGTTCTAGAATTGATTATATTATGGTTAGCAAATCCTTCCTTCCTTCCATTCAATCCTCTAAATTTGGATCTATTTTTATTTCTGACCACGCTCCAGCCCATACTGTTTTGGACCTTTCACTTAGCTCCCAAAAGTTTAGCCACTGGAAACGTAATAACTTTTTATTGTCTGATACTCTTTTCATCAAAGAAGCTACTACTTTTATTACTGAATTTTTTTAGATTCAACAATCCATCAGACACTTCTGTAGCCAATAATTGGGATGCCTTTAAGGCCTCTTTCCCTGCCTTTACTATTTCATATGTTTCAAGAAAGAAGTGAATTACTCAGAAAAAATATACCGATCAATTACAACAACTTAAACTTTTGGAACATAACTATTTTACTTCCAAATCATCCTCCACTCTGCATGAACTGATTAAGGCCAAATCTGAACTTAACAAGCTTGTGCCAACCGAAGCATGTAACATTCTACTTAAAATCAAATCCAAATATCATGCTGGTCAAAATAAAGTTGGTAAGATGGTTGCTAACTATTTGAAAATTAAATCTGAACGCAAAAACATTAGACCCATTTTAAATGAATCTAGTAAAAAGTTGGTGTCGTCGGGTGAAGATATTGCTAATGTTTTTCATGAATATTATCGGTCACTTTATTCTGATGACATGAATCCCTCTAATCAGAATTTGGATACCTTTTTTTCGGGCCTTCCCCCGCCCTCACCTTCTTTACCTGATGATTTCAATGTATTGGAGAATTCTATTCTACCTTCACTTCCATTTTTGTCCCTAAACTTATGACACTTTTTAATTTATTTATTAATGATGCTAAAGCATCCGGTTCTTTTATGGATGCCTTAATAATTCTCAATCCTAAGCCTGATAAAGATCATTCCCTTTGTAAACATTTCCGTCCTATATCCTTAATAAATTATGATTGTAAAATATTTGCCAAGATTCTTGCATCACATCTTGAGAACATTATCCCATTATTGGTTAAAACAGATCAAGTTGGATTTGTGAAGGGCAGACTAGCATCAGATAATGCTCGAATGTTTGCAAATATTATCTCTTATGAAAAAAAATTCAAATCGCCGCTTGCAGCAATGTCTCTGGATGCTGAAAAGGCTTTTGACCGTATCAATTCGCAGTTTATGTTTAGGACTCTGCAATGGTTTGGTTTTGGTCCTACATTCATTTCATATATCAAAATATTATATTCTTGTCCACGGGCTATTATTGTTGTAAATATTCAATTTTCTAGATTTTTTTCGTTATCTATGGGCACACGGAAGGGCTGTCCCCTCTCTCCCCTATTATTTGTTCTATGACTCGAACCCTTCCTTGAACGCATCTATGTCAGTACACATATCTCTGGTTTCACGTATAACTCCATAGAAACCAAGATATCAGCATATGCGGATGATATCTTAATTTACATGTCGAATCCCCTTACCTCCCTTCCCTCAATCTTGGATGAGGTTCGATTATATTCCAGTAATTCTGGCTACAAATTAAACCTCTCTAAGACAGAAGTTTTACCTCTAAATTCCTTATGTTATCAATTTATGTTCAATGAAACTAATTTTACATGGTGCCCCACAAAAATTAAATACCGTGGTATTTAGTTTTCGGCTTCTTTATCTACCACAATTAAATATACGTTTAATGCAATAATGTCTAAAATTCAATCACTCCTTCTTAAATGAACTCCCCTACATCTCTCCTGGTGGGGTAGATTGGACACTATCAAAATGATGATTGGACTGCACATCCTCTATACAATATCTATGTTGCCTTTTCAGGTCCCCATCTCATATTTTTCTCAACTTAACTCTATCTGTACAACATTTTTATGGAATAAAAACACCCACGAATTGCTGTTTTGATGCTCACTCGCCCTAAATCTGAAGGTGGTGTACGCTTTCCAAATTTTAAAGCTTATCACTCGGCCTTTTTAATTAAACAATCTTTTGCCCTATCCTATGATTTTGCTGATATCCCTATTCCTAGAAGGATTGTTTTTGAACGCTCATTATTAAGGGATAACTATATATGTCCAATAGAACCTTTATATTCACTAATCCTATTTTAAAATACTCCCAAAGTCTATTGTACAATGCATTCTCAACTGGTCTAACTCCGTTTCAATGTTTTCTATCCTCTACGATTTGGTAATATCTCGAGTATAAAGGTAAATCATTCTATTACAAATATTGGAAGGAGAAGGGAATTATTTATGTGCACCAATGAGTTCACCAAAATTCTGTTCTCTCCTTTCTTAATTTGCAAGTACAGTTTCATTTACCTGACTCTTCCATTACATATATCGTAATTTCAACTGCCTTACAATCACATTTAGCCTCTTTTGACCTTCCATCTGATACTGAAAAAAGGAGAGAGTTTTCCCAAACAAACCCAGAAAGGACTGGGAAATATTACAACAAAAGGGGGGTTGGTTCCTTTCTGTGGTTCCTAAATTGAAGCACAAAGTGCTTGCTAAGATTAGACACCAAAAACTTTTTACCTCAATGACATGTACCCTAATCTGTCCCAAAATTATTATATAAACCTGTTTTTCTTAAAATTCATATTTATTAAAAGCTTATGATAACAGCATGAAATTAATAACAGTTTTACATATAAGCAGTGTATAAAAACATAAACACATTACATTCAGATTCAAAACATAAAACAATAATTAAAAGTAGCAAGAGTGTCGACGTGTTTCGGTGTTTTAGGGTAGATGGTACACCTTCCTCAGGACTACAATGAATTCTTCATTCTAAAAAGTATATGGAACAGTCAGTTAGTGTACATTCAGAGAGGATTTTTTAGTTTACAAAAAAGTTTTTTTCTCAGGGATTTGTGGTGTCTAAGGTAAATCAATTCTTACATAATTCGCATTATTCAATTTGCGGTAGCAGCATAAATCCTGGGGATAGAAAATTCTTATCCACTGTTCTCTTTCAATTTCTTCCTTTCAAATGACCTGTGACCTGTATGCACACATTGATTTGTTTTACAATTAGTTTGTTCATAAAAAAACAAGTTGTAGGCAAGCCCCTTACACAGTAAAAAAACATGTAAGCTTACTTTGTTATTAATGGTCGGGCGTTGGTTGTCCTTCTTTACATCAATTTCAGAAGGCTCAGAGTATTCTTAAGGTGGGGCGTCTTTTAGTTCCTCATCCTTGTTTAACCTGATTCAAACGGAGAGCTTCTTTTTGTATTTTGAAGCGAATTCCTTATTATCTAAATAGACAAGGCACATGGAGTACAGTTGTAATACATTGCTGTCTCCTTGATTTTATATGATAGACCACTTTTTGTGACGATATACTGAATTACACCAAACATTTTTTATTTTAGATGTAGCTCAAAGTGCAGTAAGTTTTTTTCAAACAGAGGAATGCAGGTTTGTTTAGTTTGGAACAAAAGCATATTAATATTGTTCCAAAAGTACTATGGGTACTTAGTATGTTTTTATAAAACGCATTCATGTTGGTATTTATTTAGAGCTAGAGCATGTTAGCATTACTTAAACATTGCTTGGGGATTAATTAGTCAGCCCGCTCTTCTTAAAACCGCTATAATACACATTAATTCTATTCCCCAGAGCAATATAGCCTCTAGTTCGGTTTTTGTCGAGTAGATCTTAGCCCCCTGCATAGAGGGGACGTTAGATAGCAGCGCGCTCGTTCTGTCAAGGTTCCTTACCTCCGCGTATCAAGCCACGCGCCGCCTCCCTGGTAACCCGGTCTCCAGCGTCAGATGAACAATATTAATATGCTTTTGTTCCAAACTAAACAAACCTGCATTCCTCTGTTTGAAAAAAACTTACTGCACTTTGAGCTACATCTAAAATAATTTTTTTTTGGTGTAATTCAGTATATCGTCACAAAAAGTGGTCTATCATATAAAATCAAGGAGACAGCAATGTATTACAACTGTACTCCATGTGCCTTGTCTATTTAGATAATAAGGAATTCGCTTCAAAATACAAAAAGAAGCTCTCCGTTTGAATCAGGTTAAACAAGGATGAGGAACTAAAAGACGCCCCACCTTAAGAATACTCTGAGCCTTCTGAAATTGATGTAAAGAAGGACAACCAACGCCCCGACCATTAATAACAAAGTAAGCTTACATGTTTTTTTACTGTGTAAGGGGCTTGCCTACAACTTGTTTTTTTATGAACAAACTAATTGTAAAACAAATCAATGTGTGCATACAGGTCACAGGTCATTTGAAAGGAAGAAATTGAAAGAGAACAGTGGATAAGAATTTTCTATCCCCAGGATTTATGCTGCTACCGCAAATTGAATAATGCGAATTATGTAAGAATTGATTTACCTTAGACACCGCAAATCCCTGAGAAAAAAACTTTTTTGTAAACTAAAAAATCCTCTCTGAATGTACACTAACTGACTGTTCCATATACTTTTTAGAATGAAGAATTCATTGTAGTCCTGAGGAAGGTGTACCATCTACCCTAAAACACCGAAACGCGTCGACACTCTTGCTACTTTTAATTATTGTTTTATGTTTTGAATCTGAATGTAATGTGTTTATGTTTTTATACACTGCTTATATGTAAAACTGTTATTAATTTCATGCAGTTATCATAAGCTTTTAATAAATATGAATTTTAAGAAAAACAGGTTTATATAATAATTTTGGGACAGATTAGGGTACATGTCATTGAGGTAAAAAGTTTTTGGTGTCTAATCTTAGCAAGCACTTTGTGCTTCAATTTAGGAACCACAGAAAGGAACCAACCCCCCTTTTGTTGTTCTTCCATCTGATACACCACTTCTAACCTCACTCACCCCACTATATACTTTAGTTCAGACTTACAGACCGAAAGCCGCTCTTGTATATAAACTATTGTTGTCACTTATTGTTGAAAGACCTAAATCCCTTATTGAAAGTGCGTGGGAAACTGACTTGTCTGTTTCTTCCCCTATCACAACTTGGGACAAGTTATGGTCTAAATTATTTAAAGTTTCTGCTGCCCTTTCTCTTCTCCATTATGCTGGTCTTGTTCTAATGCTACTGGCATGTTGAGACATCAACTCTATGATTGTTCTAATGTGTTAATATTTTAGAAATCTGTTTGGGTTATTTGCATGAAAAAATTTGAATGTGATCTTCCATTATCATTACTAAATGTTTTTCTAGGTTCTTACTCTCCTGATGTTAATGACTCCTCCTCTATCTCCTTGCTATTTGATTTATTTATTGCATTCGCTTTTAAAGTTATTTATCATCTTGGAAAGATAACTTCAAATTATCTTCATTAACTTGGTGGAATTTTATTTGTGATGAACAAAGAATTGCTAATGTTTCCTCTACCTCTCTCTTTCAAAAAATTAAAGCTGATCTTTCGTGGCTACCTTTTACCTCATATCTCTCTTCACATGCCCCCTTATACTAGTTCTCTTTTCCTCTCTTTTATTATATAACTTTTAAAACTTTCTTTCTCTCCTCTTCTCCTCTTTCTTTGTTTCTTTTCTTTCTCCTCTATCTTTATCTCCCTTTCCTTCTCCTTTTCCTTTTAATGGTGTGCATAAATTGTATTTATATATTATTGCCGTATTTATAATTTGTAATTTGTTTATGTATTTTAAGACTATATTTGCCTCTGTTTTTTTTTCTTTGTTTCTCTTTTTCAGAAAATTCAATAAAAATTTCTTAAACAAAAAATAAAACCATAATAGCGCCTGCACGTACGAATGTAAAGCAGTTGCGTAGGGCCGGATATTAGTGTCTGAATGATGCATCTAAATGGAACAATATGTTAAAACTATACTTTTGAATTATTAAAAAAACAAAAATGCTTTCATGGTAAGGCTAAATCAAATTGGTTATGAGCCGAGTATTTAGTATCAGCAACTTTGGAGCCGGTGCCTGTCTGCAACTTTGACACTGTACTGCTGCCTGCATCCAAGGCCGTGGTCCCCGCTCAAGGCATAACCACGACTTACAACGCAGGCTGCTCCTACGACTCCGCAGCACCTCCAAATAACTGCCACTGTGGGAGTCCCGAGCACCACGCCACCGACATCTGCAACGCACTCCTCTGACTCGGCAGCTGTGAACCAGTGGTTTGACCTCGGCGCAGAGGAATTAAAGCCTCACAGCTTGACCGCCTACTTCATCATAGACACCGTACAGCAGTAAGAAACTGAGCACTATCTTGGCAACCGCTGCATCACCCCCCTGCACCTTGCAATGTCCCAGGCGTCACACTCCCCAGCTCTGCACTACCTCCAGGAACTGACACCTCACTTGCATCAGTAACGCTTCACCTCGTTTGTGCAATGCACTGTCCTCGAGCCCCGATGTGAAGCCCACCTGCATAGCAGTAAGAAGCCAACGCCCCTCCTGCCTCCGCGATGCCTCACCTACCCTGCATCACACATCGCGTTTGATTTTTGATGCATCCAAGGTATCGTTCCGGGATCTGACTCCTGTATCCAGCCTGCGCTCCATTGCGGTCGGATTGAACTTGTGGATTTGTCCCGGTCAAGTGAGACCATACAGTTCCAGTTGCAGTTATTGTCTTCTAAGAGTTATACCTTTACTTAATCTTTGTAACTTTGTATCTTGACTTGTGTATGTTGGATTTTTGTCATTTTGGTCATGTTTGACTCCGATAATTATTGGCAATTTTCTAAACTGGTGTGGAGTACTTTGGCTTTTTTCATTGTTTTGCTGTGTGTGTGTGTGTGTGCGCAAATACTTTACACATTGCCTCTGGGGATAAGCTTGACTGATGTTGCCAATGGGGTGAGCATGGGTTATTCCTAGTGTGTATATTACTTACCCTGACTAGAGTGAAGGGAGTACCCACTTGGATAGGGTGCAAACAACTGCCAAATAGAGACCTTGTTTCTAACATTGGTGTTCAGTGGTGACAATAGGACATGTATTTGCATAAAGTGACTGGTGTATACTACTGCCATGCTTCAGACCATTACGTACCAATATAGTGCTTTTCTTTTTCCTTGATTTTGTGGGACAACTCTTTTGAGTTTTCACAATGCTCTCTCACACTGGCGAGCCATCAGCTGTGTCTGCAGAGTTTGAGCAGGAGAGGTTGGAAACCTACATGGCGCCTCAGCTCAAAATTTTTGCAGGGGTTTCAAGTGTTCTTTTAAAGGCCTCACTTGAATGGAGGAGCTGCAAAAGGCAATGAGGGCCTAGTTAGCAGCCGGGGAGGCTGGTGAGCACCCAGAGGAAGAGGTTGTGGAGAAGGAACACAATCATGTTCTTAACAAAGGAGGGAGAGAGAGAAAAGAAAGTGGATTCAGTCTCCCCGGGTATATATCATAAACAGAATAGAATCCACTTTGACGGTGGACGTGATCCCTACTGCGGTGGGGAGCACTTAGTGTTTTTAAAAAAACCCTCACACACCAACAGGCCCCTTGGTGTCATGCTTCATCATCGGGGTCTTCGCACCCCTCTACCGGATGTGGCGTGCTGTGACCGACGATTACATGGGAGCACTAATTCAGACTATGTGTGGTGTGTGTAGGGTAATGATTGTTTGTGAGTGGTGAGGTTTGAAAAAGTGATAAGTGATAGTTAAAACATACCTGGCTCGTGGGGTGAAGAATTTTTTTTTTAATATGCCCCCGGGCTGGTATTATTAAAATGGTACAGTGTGAGGTTATTTGTGTATAATTATGTACATTAACCTCATGTGTGCGTCTACATGAACATGTTTTGGAGTCTAAAACTCCTTCTTCCGGACGGGGTAGCACAAATCCCCATCTTACTCACATATGTATAAAAGTGTATGATACAAAAAAGTGAACTATAGGATATATGTACCTAATTCACAGTGTTTAGTTTTTCGTAGTCTTTCGCCCAATAGGCGTTTGTTGAGAAAGACCTAAGAAAGAAAATAACACATTTTAATCATTATTTACAAGGGTATTCGCGTTTCTTCCAGGTGAGGTGACCCTAGAAAAAGTGATGGGATGCCGATTTCTAGACAGATTTGTCATTCTATAAGTGATCGTGCCCCCTGTAAAAAATTATATATATTACACACAAGGGTACCCAAAGGTGCAATAAGCTAGGGACCTTGGGTGGTTATATATTAACAGAGACAATGTCCCTAGACAAAAAACCGCAATGAATTCCAATAAATATAGACTGAATAGTTCTATATCTAATGTCCAGCCGGACAGTTTAATTTCCAATGCATAAAGTGTATAAAATTTAGGTGTGATACAAGTGGAACACCAGCCGGTGCCCAACTAACACACTCAAGGGAAGACAAACAAGAACATTTTTAGGCAAATTGTGGCAGTCTGAATATCATAAATCATACACAGACAATCCAAAATATACACATATGCAAATAATAAATCACAAGATAAATATGCATTTAGTGTATTAAAGTTGACATCGTTTCGAACCCTATTACAATACCAGGTTCATCCTCAGGACAACAGAAAATTGCCTAACAAATACATATATACAGAATGCCCACGCCGGGGACGCCGGAGTAGGCTCAGTGGTACGCAATGCGATTTCGCAATAACCACTCCCGGTAGCCGCTGCTGCGGTGTCAAAGTAACGGGCAATCCAATGATAGTAGGGATACAGGTCCTCAATAGGGGGCCTTGTAAGTCGTGGGAAGCCTCACGATCCTAAGGCTTCCCACGACTTACAAGGAGTGGTTATTGCGAAATCGCATTGCGTACCACTGAGCCTACTCCGGCGTGCCTGGCGTGGGCATTCTGTATATATGTATTTGTTAGGCAATTTTCTGTTGTCCTGAGGATGAACCTGGTATTGTAATAGGGTTCGAAACGTCGTCGACCTTAATACACTAAATGCATATTTATCTTGTGATTTATTATTTGCATATGTGTATATTTTGGATTGTCTGTGTATGATTTATGATATTCAGACTGCCACAATTTGCCTAAAAATTCTCTTGTTTGTCTTCCCTTGAGTGTGTTAGTTGGGCATCTGCTGGTGTTCCACTTGTATCACACCAAAATTTTATACACTTTATGCATTGGAAATTAAACTGTCCGGCTAGACATTAGATATAGAACTATTCAGTCTATATTTATTGGAATTCATTGCGTTTTTTTGTCTAGGGACATTGTCTCTGTTAATATATAACCCTGTAAAAAATTGGCAAGGACAGGACAGACAACACATAAAAGAGAAAACACACGCTTCTATATTGTCTTTGTTCCAAGAGTTCCTGCATTCAGGAAAAAACAAGTGATGTAATATCATGTATAATTTCTTACTCAGTAATAGTGGTTCATATGCTTCATGAGCCTCATGGCGTTTTAGGGGGTCAATTGCGCCAATTTGCAACCTGTAAGTGAGAAGAAGACTGGCTCAGGGTTTCTACTCACATAGTCTCGTTGTTACCATCCTCGTTTCGGTGTATTACTCACGATTCCTGTAGGCTGGGTAAGTCTGCCTCCCCTCGACGCGGCTCCGCTGGAAATGAAGTTCTGTGCGAGCCGCGTCTATTTATATTGCTGTTGTCCCTCTTAATTGTTGATTAATTGGGTGACGAGGGGCGGAAGTATGCCCAAACAAGTGCAAACCGGGAGGTAATCGTGCTGGTGTTGTTTGCGTTCATGCGCGAGTGAAGTTAGCTTGCTCCTTTGGAGGCACGCATGTGCGGAGTCTTTCCCTCTGTATGCACATGCGTGGAGTAGGAAACACGTTAGGCTTGACTCTGTGGTGATCACGCAAGCGTGGAAGTGCTCCATTAACATTAGCGCATGCGTGTTCCAACGTATAGTGGAAGTCCGGGCATTTAGATCCCATTGTTAACATTAAGATTGTAACCTGTTAGTGTTCATAGATACAGATGACTTTGTGTCCGAAAAAGCAGCTTGGTATCGGTGCCTAACAACGTTATTTAGGGATACCAATGAGCTGTATATAGGTCTCTTTGGTGGAATCGTGCCGTCTTTAAATTCAATGGGGTTATCACACATCATGGATTGTAGGATCATATCATCCCCTAGCGGATATTCCCACCTATTTAAAATGATGCTCACATAAAGCAAAAGGTGTAGTGAGAGAGGAGCTCACATCTCCCAGTAATATACTGGCATGTCTGCCCTGGTACCTTCCTTTGATAGTTAGCTGTTGTTATTCAGCGAAGTTGGCCCCAAGGTATTGCGTCATTAAGACCTGCAGTATTTGTTCCCAGGCGGAACACCCATCTCTGTTCCTTTTCAAAAAGACCTACTTCTGATGGTAACTGTTTAATTATTGTCCAGTTTAGGTCATTAACACAGTGTTGTTCCTGTAGGAAATGTGCTGCCATCTTTGTTGTGTTCTTTTTGCATCTTATATTGCTTTTATGTTCGTTGATTCTTATTTTGGCAGCTCTGGTGGTCATTCCGACATATTCTAGGCTACATGGGCAGGTGATCAGGTACACTATATTCTTGCTATTGTAATTCGTGAATTTACGTTGCTCCCATTTGCTGCCATTTCTGAAGGTCAATTGACGGCTCTTTTTGGTTAGGTGGCACCTGCTACAATTGCCACATGGGTGGTGGCCTTGTATCCCTTGCAAAGTGGGTTGTCGTTGGAGTCTGGTCCGTGGTCTTGTGTGTACTGAATGTCTTTTAAGTTCTTGCCACGTCTATGAGCAAAAAGGGGTTTTTCGATATTGAGTTCCCCACTGGTCAAAATTAGCCAGTGTTTGTTAATCATTTTTGATACCTGATTGGAATGTGTGCTGTACGTAGTTACACATACAGGTCTGTTCTTGTTAGATTCCTTTTCCACTCTGTCTTCTAAAAGGGCTTCGCCGTTATTATTGCGAGTTCTTTTCATTGCGGCATTGATGACCCTCTTGGGGTACTGCCTCCGTTGTAGTTTGGTTTTCAAATCTAATGCTTGTGATTTGTATTGGCCTATGTCACTACAATTACGACGTAAACGCAGGAACTGGCCATACGGAAGGTTCTCTCTGAGGTGGCGAGGGTGGAAGCTGTTGAAACGTAACAGACAGCTCCTTGCAGTAGGTTTGAAGTGTGTCTCAGTTTTAAGGAAGCCTCCTTCGCTGTAGATGTTAAGATCTAAGAAGACCATGCATTTATTTGACACAGAATGTGTAAACTTCAGATAGTCAATTTGATTGTTCAGCCATACTAGAAAATCAGTGACAAACTGTAGGTTCCCCTTCCAGATGACCAACGCGTCATCTATATATCGTTTCCATGTTTGGATTTTTTCTCTGAAGGGGTTGTTTTGGTGGAGAATTTTGGTGGATTCTAAATGGTGGACGTATAGTTCGCCCAGACTCGGCGCGAAGGTGCTGCCCATGCTGGTCCCATGGCATTGGAGGTATAGAGTACCTTCGTACTCAAAGAAATTCTTAGTCAATGCTGTGGAGATGCATTCCATGACTACCCCTCGTGGAGTTTGGTACTTCCATGTGGTTGAGAAAAGGACTTCCTCGATGATGAGGAGAGTCTCGTCGTGGGGCAGGCTAGTATAAAAACTCTCCACATCAAGACTGAGCAGCAATTGAGTCTCTGGGTCGAATTGGAAATCTTTTAGTAATTGTAGGACAGCCTTGGTGTCCTTGAGATACGTGTCAGTGGTTTGGACTAATGGACGTAAGAAGGCGTCTGCGAATTTCGACAGAGGCTCTAGGATAGACCCGATACCGGAGACAATTGGTCTTCCTGGTGGATGGTCTAGATCTTTATGTATTTTCGGTATGCTGTAGAAATACGGGGTCCTTGGATTCTTCTGTGTCAGAAATTCTGCCTCTTTTTTTGACAGCCAGTCAAGCGATAATGCTTCCTCTACCATCGCCCCAATCGTCGTGCGTAACGATTCAGTAGGGTCCCTTGCTAAGACTCTGTAATTTCTCCTGTCTGATAAGAGTTTTTGGCATTCTTGGTCATAGGCCAATGTTGTCTGAATCACTACCGCCCCGCCTTTGTCCGCGGGCTTGATTGTGAGTTCTTTGTTCATTGATAATTCTTTTATTGCTTCATGTTCCTTGCGGCTTATGTTTTGATAGCTATTGTGATTTGAGATGTTTAATTCACTCAGTTCATACATCAGAGCTTTTTCAAAAGCCAGTACCTCCACAGGTAGTAGGGTGTCTGGCGGTGTAAATGTTGATTTGGGTTTTAAACCCGTGTCTGAGTTGTTTTGAGGTGTGTCTTGGTTACGGAAGAAGGCTTTCAGTTTTATACTTCTGATGAACTCCTGTACTTCCGTGTGCAACTTGAATGAATCCAACTAGTTGGTTGGCACGTAGCCCAGTCCTTTATTGAGTACTTGGTTTTGCATCTCAGTCAGTAGCCATGGTGTGATGTTGATCACTAGGTCCCTCTCTTGCTCGTGGATGCCTGGTTTTGTAGGGCCCCTGTCATGCTTCTGGTTTTCATTTTGGGGTCAGTTTCGTCTCCCCCCCCTGCCAATTTACATTGTTCCCTTTCTTGTTCCCGCCCAGTCGGGGGCCAGGTCCCAACCCTAAAAAAGGCTGTTGGTTCTGAACTCCACCTGTAAACTCCGGTGGCCACTGTTGAAATATTGGACCCATCGGTGGTGGGCCATACTGATAGTGTGTATATTGGTGTTGGCCCTGGTATTGGTTGTATTGAGGGGGGCTTGGTAGCCTCTCCATCCCCTTTGGCGTGGGTATTGTGGTCGTTGTTGTCTATAGCCACCTCTATGGTATCTATTTTGTTGGTAACTGCTGGAATTAGATCCTGGGGAGCTGCCATCTGAACCAACGCTGTCTGTGTCACTTGTGTTATCTTTGGCTACATAGTCAGCCTTTCAGCCTTTGTGTAGGGATATGCTCTATCTGCTGTAAAGCGGTCTTTGTCTTTTTTGAGCTTGTTAAATTTACTCTGTTTTAGGGTGACCTCGAATTCAGACATTTGTTGGTTTAATTCCTCTAGTCGTTTTTTTAGGGCTGCAGGTGTTATATATGTTTTTAGTTGTACTTCAATCTTTTGGATATCTACCTTCAGGTCTTGTGCTATCCTCGTGGCTGTTTAGACAATTAACACGAGCCAGCCCCTCGTGCAATGCCACGAAATCAATGACCATGCTTTTTTAAATACTAGGTCATTCTGAAAAATGAAGGGCTCATTCTTCACAATGAGTCCCTGAGGGGCTATCTTATTCCTCAGATATTCAGTCATTAATAGTCCATGTAGTGCTGCCCTTATCTGTGTTTTCCTTAGATTGGTGAGTTCATCCCAGTCTGCCACACTGGGGCCAGGGTCGCTGCTACTTAGACCTTCAAAAGGGTTTACGGCAGATAATATCCTGTCGATTTCTTCTTCCCCAAACGTTAGGCCGTTCTCATCCTCCATTCTCGATGTTGGTTGGGTGTGAAAAGTATTCAGGAAAACGTGTGTTTATGTGTTTTTTTACGTGTATGTCAGTATTACTCCCACAGCTGTACACTGTCTAGATCATGTTCTTAACAAAGGAGGGAGGGAGAGAAAATAAAGTGGATTCTGTCTCCCCGGGTTTATATCATAAACAGAATAGAATCCACTTGGACGGTGGACATGATCCCTGCTGTGGTGGGGAGCACTTAGTGTTTTTTTTAAATACCCCTCACACACCAACAGGCCCCTTGGTGTCATGCTTCATCATCGGGGTCTTCGCACCCCTCTACGGGATGCGGCGTGCCGCGACCGGCGATTACGTGGGAGCACTAATTCCGACTATGTGTGGTGTGTGTAGGATAATGATTGTTCGTGAGTGGTGAGGTTTGAAAAAGTGATAAGTGATAGTTAAAAAATACCTGGCTCGTGGGGTGAAGAAAAAACTTTTTAATATGCCCCCGGGCTGGTATTATTAAAATGGTGCAGTTTGAGGTTATTTGTGTATAATTATGTACATTAACCTCGTGTGTGCGTCTACATGAACATGTTTCGGAGACTAAAACTCCTTCTTCATACACTTTTATACATATGTGAGTAAGGTGGGGATTTGTGCTACCCCGTCCTGAAGAAGGAGTTTTAGACTCCGAAACATGTTTATGTAGACGCACACACGAGGTTAATGTGCATAATTATACACAAATAACCTCACACTGCACCATTTTAATAATACCAGCCCGGTGGCATATTAAAAAGTTTTTTCTTCACCCCACGAGCCAGGTATTTTTTAACTATCACTTATCACTTTTTCAAACCTCACCACTCATGAACAATCATTACCCTACACACACCACACATAGTCTGAATTAGTGCTCCCACGTAATCGTCGGTCGCAGCACGCCGCATCCCGTAGAGGGGTGCGAAGACCCCGATGATGAAGCATGACACCAAGGGACCTGTTGGTGTGTGAGGGGTATTTTAAAAAGCACTAAGTGCTCCCCACCACAGTAGGGATCACGTCCACCGTCCAAGTGGATTCTATTCTGTTTATGAAGGAACACAATTTACATGTTGATTTGTTGAAAAATCTGAATCTGCCTAGGGGGGAGACGGTCTCCTCCAGGGCTTGGAGCAGGGTTTCCTCTAAAGGCCTGTGGAGTTGAAAGACCAGCGGGAAGACAGGAAGCTCCAGTTGGAGCTGGCTAAACTCAATGGGGATGTGGAAAAACAAACATTAGAGATGGAGAAAGAGAAGCTGGCCTTGGAAAAGGACAGGTTGGCTCTAGAGTACAAAAACATTTTTGGGGGCGCAAGAGCTGAGCTTGGTGTTTCAGGGCTATAAGGCAGCTTTACACATGCACAGGATCACTGAAGAAGATTGGGGGGCAGGTTTGTGTAAGCATTTTGCAGTGGAGGGTAGGGACATCTTGTTGGTCAGCCGACCAGATGAGGTACCCCAACATGAAAGCAGCGTTGATCAATATCTTTTCACAGATGCATACCCACAAAAGTTTAGGGGGCACACTAAACTTGATTCCAGATGTGGTTGAATGTTTTGATTCCTTTTGCAGAGCACTGGATGGTTGGGTGAAGGGCAGGGATATAACAGGGGCGGTACAATTTGATTGCATGGAAGCATTTGTCTACTCTTTGTTTTCGAACGCTGCGCCAGCACTTGATTGACATTAAGCTTACTGCCCCCAGGAAGTTTGCTAATGATGCGGATCTCTGCTCAGTACCAGGGTCCACAAGAAACTGTATGTTGGAGACTCAGCCAAAGGGGGACAGGGCCCCCAGCAGAAGAAGGAGGGGGACACAAATAATAAGGGTAATGAGTTCTCTAAAGGGCCCAAATTAGATCCCAGGGTAAGGATTTCCAACCCCTTGTTAAAAAGAAGGGTTGGTTTCACTCAGGAAAGCCTGCTAGGAAGGGACCCCCTGAAGTATTTTGCATGTAATCGGGGGACATTTCAAGGGAGATCCAAAGTGTCCCAAGCAGGCACAACTCCCCCAATAGGTGGGCGACACTGGGAACGGCTAGTGTAACGCTTCGAGAGGAGTTGATCTCAGTTAGTGGAGAGGAGCCTGCTGATATTACCCTAGTCTCCCTTGGTGACAGTGAGATGGTCCAGAGAAGCCTCGTGCCTGACAAAGACAAAACTGAGAGGTACAGGCAGTGGGTGGCCATCAATGGGAGGAGGGTGGAGGCTCTGCAAGTCACAGGAGCCAGTATGACAACTGTCCGGTGTCATCTGGTGTCTGAACCAGGTAGTTCCTAATTTGGTCCAACAAGAAGTTGAGGTAGACAACAGTGTGTGCCTATGTGTGGTGCCTCAGCTTCCCCTTGAATTGGGGGGGGGGGGGATCTAAGGTTCCTTGAGGTTAGCTGTGAGTCCATCCATGCCTTTTGATTGTCTGCTGGGCAATGACCTATAGCATACAGCCTGGAAGGAAGTAGAGCTCAGGTCGCACGCGGAGATGTTAGGTCTGCCAGAATGGGAGTGCCTGACCATAGGGTCCATGGCAGTCAGAGAGGGTGATCAGAAGGACATGGAGCCGGAAACAGTGACTCAGGTCTCTGCCAGGAAAAGGAGGAGCAAGGGGCACTGGAAACCCGCTCCTTAAATTCCTATGGTCTGGGAGGAGGCAGTACCCGAAGGGGACATCCCAGAACCTACAGGGAAAGATGTGGCCGAACTGGGGAACCTCCCCAAGCCTATCCATTGGCAGCAGGAAGAAAGCCCCAGCAGGGAGGAATTCTGCATGGTGCAGAAAGAGTGCCACACTCTTGTGGGTCTTCGGAAATAGGCCAATACCCAGGCAGATGGTAACGCCTAGGATCTTACCTGATTTATTGGAAGAATGATCTCCTGTATAGCGAGCTAAGGTTGATGAGCCTGGGACAGTCCTTGTGGACCATGCCACCCGGCATCTGGAAGCTATCCCTCTGAGGACGGTGACTGCACCCGGTAAACCTCCTTTACAAAGCATGCGTTACAATGCATGCCATTACCCTGCATGTTTTACTCCACAAAATCTTTTACAATGCAGATCTTTACAGTGCATACCATTACAACGCCTTCCCCAAAGTAACGCCCCTATTGGAGTTAGAATAGAAAATTGCTTTGCAATGGGAAATGGGTTGTAATGGATTGCGTTGTAAAGCCCTGCGTTGTCAAATATTTTGCAGAGTAAAAAGGCAGGGTAATGGCACGCGTTGTAAAAGTGTGCAGGTTAAAGTGTCATATTCCTGCACCTGACTGTGGTACCAACTTCATATCCTTGTAAATGAAGGCCATGTGGAAGGCATGAGTCTCTCAAACTCCATGAGGCATAAGTCCTCTTAACACACAAGATGATGGACGGAATGTTGCACAATGGCAAAACATTCACCCCCAGTCAGAGATCTGGGTTTAATCCGATGTTATTTTGCTCACCAAGCCACCCCAGTTCGGACATGGCTATATGCAAATCAGTCTTGACCCTGTGCCTCATGGTAACAGTCCAGCCCGAACTGCCAAGCCATGTCTTTCCTGGACCGGAATCAAGCATCCTAGGACTGGTTTCTGGCTATCAGCCGTCTTCAGTCAGGATAGCTTGACTCCAGTGGCTTAGTAAGCAAGGGACCCACGTCTGGGCATACCTTTCCCACATAGGGTAAACAGCGAAACACACAAGATGATGGACGGAATGTTGCACAATGGCAAAACATTCACCCCCAGTCACAGATCTGGGTTTAATCCATTGTTATTTTGCTCACCAAGCCACCCCAGTTCAGACATGGCCATATGCAAATCAGTCTTGACCCTGTGCCTCATGGGAACAGTCCAGCCCGAACTGCCAAGCCATGTCTTTCCTGGACCGGAATCAAGCATCCTAGGACCGGTTTCTGGCTGTCAGCTGTCTTCAGCCAGGTCTTCAGTTGCTTACGGAATTTCAGATGGCCAGGTTGCCTCCGCAGGTGTAATGGGAGGTAGGCTAAAAACATGTTTAAACGACAAGTAAAGTTCAATCTGATAAGTCCGCAGATGGTAGTTGTTGGACCCCTGCGGGGCACAGGCGAGAGGAATGATTACACTGCAAGCAGAGGTCAATCTGATAGGCCTGCAGATGGTAGCTGTTGGACGCCTACAGGGCATAGTGTGCAGGGTGAGGACGATAAACATCTTGGAAACTCCCAGTCCGACTGTTTGAGCATGGGCTGGTCAGTTTGTGGCAGGCCAAAGCACGAACAGGGTGTGAGCGTCTGCAGGAATGTGGCAGGTCTAAACTGGAGCTCCAGAGTGTTCGTGATACAGAGAGAAGGTCAGTCAAGAAGGGTATAGCACAAAATGGCGGAGTGAAAGGCAAGATAACAGACCGTGGGGCATATTACCAACAACTAGCGATAATTTTTGTCTCTAACTTGTTTAGAGACAAAAATTATCGCCGCACATCGGCGATTTTTATCGCAGATAAACCTTGCTATTAACAAGGTTTATCGCAAATGCGATAAAAAACGGCCGAAATGCATGAATATCGCTGAAAAGTCAGCGATATTCATGCATTATCGAGCAAATGCTCTTAGCCATGTTATCCACCTCCCATTGGATAACATGGCTAAGAACTGCTCAGGGCAGGTGTTAGCTTTTGGAGATATTCCCGCTTAGCGCGAATATCTCCAAAAGTTGGTAATAGGAGATAGCGATGTTAGCGACTGTTTTCAGTCTCTAACATCTTGGCACGCCCACTTTGCATCTCATTAGTGATAAATATCACTGACATGCAAAGTGGGGCCCAAGATGGTCGCTATCTCCTACTAGCTGTCGCTAACTGGTGTTAGCGACAGCTTGGTAATAGGGAGATAATTTTATCTCCGCTTTCTTGGCTTTTAAAGCCAAAAAAGCGGAGATAAACCCCCTTGATAATATGCCCCCTACTTTTTCACAGTCCCTCCTTATGCCATAAGCGAAACCCTTTTTTTAGTCAATTACAATGTTCATCAATAGCTGTGTCTCGAGTTCAGTCCTTATTTTATCATTCTTGACCTGTGCATTTACGGGGACTGACTTGATAGCATTTGATCAGAGGCCACAGAGTGGGGGACCACATTCAAGGCAAAGACAACAAAAGAGAACCAGGGCAAGAGGTATCAGGATGATCATTAGAACCTTCCATCCCCATGTCAGCAGAAGTTGTCATATACAAGAACTAAGGGACCATGAGTCTGTATCTTGATGGAGGTCAGAGGCTATTTGATGGAGTGCGGAAATAGCCTCGTAGACAGACGATGAATCATCCGGAACATACATGCAACAGCTGGTGCTGATGATGTGGCATGCCCCTCCGCGGTCAGCCAGGATGACATCATGGACCATGAGATTTTGTAGAGTGACGAGGCGTACCGCTTGGAGCTCCGCAGTGTTGTTGACCAAAATACCAGCTGTGATGTTGACGTTGGCTTCCATGACTCTGGTGAGGTGGCGAACGGATTCGCTGTGTGCCATTGGTCCCCAGAAGGAAAGGATGCCCTTCATGGCATCCAGGAATTGTTGAGAGGTTGTGTCTGTTTGTTCACCCACATTGTTGCTGCGGCGGGCGCGATGATGAAGAGGAGAGGCAATGTAGACAGGGGAAGGAGGAAAGCTATGTAGCATGTGCCTCCCTAGTTCTCGTGAAGCCAAGTGTATGGCTTTGTTCCACACACGAAGTAGGTTTTTGGGGAGGCAACAAGGGGGGGTGGAGATGTCGTATTCAGAGTTGTTGTCATGGCACAAGAGCTGTCCCCAACGTACTCAATACCTAAGCCTCTGATACACATAAGTCCAGGAATGCAAACAACAGCTAGCTGTGGAGTCCGCTTGGCGGGTGTCCTTGCTTTGAAGCTGGAGAAGCGTATTCTACTGGTAGAGTCAAATTCCAGCATTTCCTCCTTCTCATCCTCAGACATGCGTGTAGAATTGTTCTTTGGACAAACAGTATATCCCGTTTTGTTCTGCCAGAACTCATCTTGCAAAAGTGATGTCGGCAAGGCCGCTGGAGTGATGGGCGCCAATGATGAGCGACATCCAGGCAGCACAAGAGGCATGTATAGAGTAGGAGGAAGGGTATGTTATTCTCCGTGGAGTGAGGCAGGAGACCACAGACCCAACAGTTTGTTTTATTTAATACCTCATTAAGTTGATTCAACATGTGGATGAAGGTGTTGTTCCAAATCTCTTGTCACCTATTTTGGAGATAATGGGACAAAGAGACATGGGAGTGTTCAGGAGGCGTGGCATCAGTGGCCAATATGGAATCCTTGGCTGGTGCCCCTTCCTCTATGATCCAGAAGAGGATGGCGCAGATAATAGTTAGGAGGAGAACTGTTGTCAAAGCTATTGATCTGTTATTATGCAGTTTGTTACATAGTGCTATTTTTTTGTTGGAAAGTTCCATTGTTTCGTCGTTGGTCATAATCGGTCTTCCGTTGGGCTCTACAGCTGTTGGAGAGAAAAGGTAATCCATACGCGTCACCGGTAGCTGGTGGTCGCTTCTCCTGGCTAGGGTTCTTAGTAGCCCGCTACCTGGAGTACCAATCCACCCTTCCAGATGATACTACCGCCCTGCGACTTTTGGCTCACCTCCCTTGTCCGGTCGCTGGAGCTCCAGAGGCTGTGCGTGGGCGGAGGTTGTATCATTCTTTAGTTGACACAGTGTTATCTTTGAACAATTCCAACTCGGGTTCTTGGAGGCCATACACAGGGGGGTCGCACATTAATACTTCTTTGTAGGTCGACAAGGTGGGGTCAGTTTGAGTGATGCTGGGGACCTTCCGGCAATGTACGGCATGTATCCAGGATTTCTTGTCCTCCACTCGTAGAGCTGTTCTAGTGGTGAGAAGAACTGGCAAGGGCCCTCTCCACCGGGGTTCCAACGTCTTCTTGCGGGCAAAGTTTTTGATTAGAACATAATCCCTGAGTAGGATGGTGTGTCCCGGCCCGGTGGATCGATCAGGCAATGCTTCCTGGACCTACTGATGAATGGAAGACAAGGTTTGTGTAAGTACAGACACATAATCACTCAGGAATTCGCAAGGAGAATCAGACAATGGGGTAGCGGGGGTCCACCCCAAATGTTCATTGGGCAGCCAAAGACCACTTCATATGGAGTCAATGAGGTGCGGGAATGCGGGACAGATCTTATAGATAGAAGGGCCAGTGGTAGCCCATCTGGCCATTTTAGCACCCTAGTTTCTACTATTTTGGCTTCTTTAGATTTGATTGTGGCATTGTATCTTTCCAGTAGGCCTGCTGATTGGGGGTGGAAGATGGCATGACATTTTTGTTGAACCCCTAATCCTGATAATATTTGCTTGACTATTTCTCCATTGAAGTGACACCCACTGTCACTCCAAAGGACTCGGCAAAGGCCGTAGTGGGGAAAGAATTCCTTCAGCAATGTCTTGGCGGTGGTTAGGGCAGTGTTGTCTCTGACCGGGTAAGCCTCCACCCACTTGCTGAATGCTCAAACAACCACCAAAACATACTTAAGGTTGTTGCATCATTCCATTTGGATATAATCCATTTGCAGCACTTCGAAAGGTGATGTGGGGATGGCATATCCTGCCCGAGGTACCCTGGTCCATTTTCCTACATTGTATCGGAGACAAAGTAAACATTGTTGGACCAGTCTGGTGGCAGTAGACCAGAGTTGGTCATTATCCCACGCTTGCTGTAGTATTTTAGTCATGGTTGCAACATTGGTGTGTGCTGGTAAATGAGTCATGTTCAATAATCGGAGGAGATAGGCATTCTGTAATTTCCAAAGTTTTGTATCTTTGGATCGCCAACAATTCTCTTTGTCAAGCATGCCCGTCTTCTCCCAATTTTGAAGTTCTTCAGAGGTGGCGGTGGACTGGATGTCCCAGATCTGTTGCCTAACGTCATGCCACTTCTCTGCTTGACATTTTACTACGTACATAGGGTTGTGTGTTCTCTCCTGAGCGGTAGCCTGGGGGATTTCATCAGCGAAAGCATTTCCTAGTCCTATTTCGTCTGTGACTGTCTTTTGTGTGTTGCATTTAACAATAGCTAATGTTTGGGGCAGTGTCAAGGCTTGGAGTAATGCAGTGACTAGGTCACCATGCTGAATGGGCATACCGTGTGATGTTAAGAATCCTCTCTCCTTCCAGAGGATACCAAAACTATGGGCTTCTCCAAATGCATACTGGCTGTCGGTATAGAAGGTGACAGCAAGATCCCGGCTAGTGATACAAGCACAGGTGAGAGCTATAAGCTCCGCGGCCTGGGCCGATTTCTGGGGTATGCGTGCAGTCTCAACAATGGTATTGGTAGTAGTGACAGCATAAGCAGCAGATGTGGTACCATTTGATAGTGTAATACAAGACCCGTCCACCCACAATTGCCCATCCTGTTCCGTGAGAGTGGTGTCTTTTAAGTCTACCCGTCCCTTAGTCTGTTCTTCTGTTCGAAAGAGGCAGTCATGTGGAACATCTGTGATGTCAGGATCTGGTGTGGGCAGGAGTGTGGCAGGATTCAAGGTCGCACATCTCTTTAGCGTGATATGGGGTGCTAACAGCGTAAGTTCGTATCCTGTTAGTCGTGCACTAATGAGGTGTTGTGTCTTTGTCTGATTCAGACCAGACAAGTCAACGCCGTCTCCTCGTCGTGCTTCAACATCCTGCGCATGCTACGGAAGATCTTCCGGTGGATCCCCACCGAGACCAGGAAGACGGTCACCCAGGCCCTCGTCACCAGCCGACTGGACTACGGCAACGCCCTCTACGCCGGAACCACCGCCAAGCTCCAGAAGAGACTCCAGCGGATCCAGAACACCTCAGCCAGACTCATCCTCGACATCCCACGACACAGCCACATCTCCGGGCATCTGAGAGACCTGCATTGGCTCCCCGTCAACAAAAGAATCACCTTCCGTCTCCTCACCCACGCACACAAAGCCCTACACGATCAAGGCCCGAGCTACCTCAACAACCGCATCAACTTCTACGCTCCCAAACGCCACCTCCGATCAGCCAGTCACACCCTCGCCGCCGTCCCCCGCATCCGAAGAACGACAACAGGAGGAAGGTCCTTCTCCTACCTGGCCGCCAAGACCTGGAACTGCCTCCCTCCCGACCTGCGCCTGACCCAAGACCACCTCTCCTTCAGGAAGAAGCTCAAGACCTGGCTGTTCGAGCAGTAGCACCCCCCCCCCCCCAGCGCCTTGAGACCCTCCGGGTAAGTAGAGCGCTCTATAAATGTCTTTGATTGATTGAGTAATATGTCGACTGCGTGTGGAAGTAAATCTTCAATCTAGATCCCAAAACAATCCCTTCACTTTGTCGGATAGAGATGGCCGCTGCTGCAACCGCTCTAAGGCAAGAGGGCATACCTCGGGCCGCAGGGTCTAGGGTGGCCAAAAAATAGGCACATGGGCGTTGTTTGGTGCCGTGAATTTGGGTCAGGACTGAGAGAGCACACCCTGAGTGCTCATGGGTGTAGAGGCAGAGGGGT
Source organism: Lissotriton vulgaris (assembly GCF_964263255.1). NCBI lineage: Eukaryota > Metazoa > Chordata > Amphibia > Caudata > Salamandridae > Lissotriton > Lissotriton vulgaris. The sequence continues at coordinate 399,659,247 of NC_141685.1, read as the reverse complement.
TTAGAGTAATTAGGTGTGCCCAATACTGGTACAGAGCAAAGAGCGTGGCGTAAGTCTTGAAAGGCTTGGTTGTGTTCATGTGTCCAAGGAAGAGGTGTGGGTGTGTCTTTTGGAAGCAAAGCAAGGAGTGGCTTAACTATGAGGGAAAAATTCGGTATCCATTGGCGACAAAAGGAAGTGAGACCAACTAGTGCATGAACATCTCTTTAGGGTGGTAGGAGAGGAAAGGTGTAGTATTGTTTGGATGTGGTCAGGTGTGAGAATGCGTCCCTCCTTAGACAGCAGATGGCCAAGGTAGGTCACCTGCTGTCTAGAATACTGTAGCTTATTCTTGGATACCTTATGGCCCTGTGATGCCAAAAAGCGTAGTGTAGTAAGAGAGGCAGTGCGAGCCAGGACCGGAGTGTCTGCAGCCAACAGAATGTCATTGACATATTGGATGAGAACAGCGCAGGGTGGTAACTGTATCTGGTCGTGCTGTTGTTTAAGGGCCTGGCTGTAGATGCTAGGACTCTCGGTATACCCTTGAGGAGCCCGACAGAATCTGTGCGATCTGTTTTTTGTGTCTTGAAAGGAAAAAGATAGCGTGAATCTGGATGTATTGGTATGGAGAAAAGGACATTTTTTAGATCTATTACTGTGAAAGTGGTATCATTGTCAATATAGTCGTTATGTCAGAGACCACAGGATATTGTGGGACCACTATTTTGTTAATTGCGCGAAGGTCAATGACAAAACGGTATATTTTCTCAGAAGTGGACGTACGTTTCAAAACTGGAAGGATGGGGCTATTGCAAATGTTAGATTGAACTTCCTCAACTACCCCAGCTGCAATGATATCCTGTACTATAGTCATGAGAGCCTTTTCGCCGTCTGCAGAAATGTTATAGTGAGGGAGGCGGGGAATTGGTACATTCTGTTTTACTGTTATGTGGACAGGATCCATCACAATCAACCCCACGTCGGTGTCTGTGATGGCCCACAAGGTGTCGGGTAACTGAGACAAATCCTGCTGTTCCAATTCAGTGAGACAATAAAAACGGGATTCATAACTGAGTGGGCAATCATTGTCAAACAATATGACTCGGACATTTTGGGGAGAACAACAAATGGTGGCTCTGTAATGTTTTAAGAGATCAATGCCCATCAAGTTATCTGGGCAATTTGGGGAGAGCAGAAAAGAGGCCATCACTGTGTTTGCTTGTATGTCCAGGGCACCTCAGTAGAAAGGTGGTTGGTGGAGGGCGTGCCGTCAAATCCTACAGATGTGACCGATAAGCCAGACAGAGGCACCCTAGGAATCACCTTATGTGACAGGGCACAGAATTTGCCCTGAGTTCCAACCACTGAAGCTGTGACATAGGGGCTTGATGGATCAACTGGAAGTTCCACTGGTTCCTTTCCCTGTCCCTCGAGGTCTCATGCAAATTCATTGTCGGGGAAGCGGTCAACTGAAAAATCGTGTGCAAAAGCCTGTCTATTGTTATCGAAGATATTGGGGCGTTGTCCGTTGGAGGGTGGGACTCTACCTCTATTCAGTCCCCTTCCCCGACCCATTGTATTTCGCTGCAAAAGAGGACAATCTCTGTGCCAGTGGCCTGTTGCTTTACAATACACGCATTGGTCCTGGGACAGTTGACGTGGGGGTGGGTGTGTTCCAGCAGTCGCGAGCATATAATTATACTGTGGACCTCTACTGTTTCCTCCCCCTCTAATGCGTATTTAGGAAAGCATTACTTTTTCTTGCAGTTCTTTTCTTTTCTTATCTTTTTCCTCCTCTATCTTATTCTGCAGATGTTCATATTATTGGGCCATAGTCAAGATCTGTTTTGGTGTTGCAGCAGGCCATGTGCTTTCGCTACTCTGTAACTTTGTGGAGATGGGTGGCAACAATCCTTTAACAAAAGTCTGTACTAGTTAAGTGCCGCCCTGTCTCAGTCGTCGAGTTCTGTCCACTTTAGTCAATAAACACCTGGCTGAGGCGGAAGAAGTAGTCAGATGTAGTTTCCTCAGATTTTTGTTTACTAGCAGTGAAGGCTGTCCAATCTCCTTTACAAGCTGGAATTGCGGCCTTCAATTTTTTTACTATGTTACCTGGCAGCTCTAAAATAGCTTCTGCAGGCCTTTCATCTGGTTTTCTGTCCCTATCCATTGTCGTCAAATCCTCCCACTTATGTTTGAACAAGGCCTCATCGTCAACTTTCCTTATAGGTCTCCAAATATCTGGGGGCAGAATTAACCCAACGAACTGATCTATGTCAGTCAGTGTCATCGTATAAGTGGTAATAACCGTGTCCAGTCCTTCGTAGAATCCCGTAGGATTCTTCCGAGGGTCAGGCAAGTCCTTTTTGAAAGCTAAGATGTCAGCTCGAAGCCACGGAGTGTACACCCAATTATATAACGTCCTACTTTTGGTATCTGGACTATCCAGTCCCTAAGCAGTACCTGTCCCTCGAGCGGGGACAAAGAATAGAGCTGCTTACCTTATTGGTGCCATACAACCTCCAGTCGCACCCTCCGTTACTAGTGGCTTTTCCTCTTCCTCCTGGACTCTCCTTAGACCCTCCATAATTTGTAGCGCGAGTGCTAACAAACTGTTGCTTTCCTCAGAACTTCCTCTCCCCTCTGTCAACTTACAATCCTCTAACATGGTCTGCTGGTGTCACTGCCTGGTGTTTCTCATAAAGAGAGAATATTTCATAAGCAAATTGTTATGGAAGTAACCCTTTTGAGGTGGTGCATACGCCTCATAGATATCACGGATCTGACTAGAGGTGAAAAGATCCTCCAGGCAGTTGCGAACTAGACCATCCAAGGCCTGTTTCTGTGCAGCTGTAATGCGGGGTGTGTGGGATTGAGCAGAAAATGTGGTCTCTGGGTCAGATTGAGCGGGAGGGGCAGTGGAATCGGGAGGTAGGGGTTGGACATTTTCGGAGTGTACATTTCCATCGGCCAGCCGTTAATAGGATGGGGAGGGACATGGTACGGTGGTGGCAATGGATGTAGGAGAAGCTCCTCTTCATGGGGGTCTGCTCTCACTAGTGGTGTATGACGCACAGGATACTGACCAGACACATTTAACCTGTGCTCGCTGTCTGCAAGCGCAAGTTTGGATGCAACTCTTTCCTGCTGTAATTCTATTGATGTCTATCGCTCTTTCAAGCCTCTTTCTGTAGCCTCGCCTGAGCCCTTCTCTCTCTTTCAGCTCCCTCCTTTTTCCATTGGCCTAGGGCGTCAAACATAGCCTGTCGCGACCTCTGTCTAGAGAGACTGGATTTCTCCAGCCTCAATTTTGTGAGATTCAAAAGAACCACATATGGGCCACTGAGTCTCTTTATCCTTGGAAGTGTATTTATGCCATAATGAATTATACATTATGGGAAAAATACAGTATTTTATGTACATATCCTTACTTGAGGTACCTTCCGGGGGAGCTGGCTGACTATCTTCCAGCACCCTCGATCGAGATATACAACAACCAAACCATCGTGCAAAATTACTAAACGCGGGCATGTTTTTCTATGTTAAATAACATCTCTACAAATTTCTAGTTCGGACAAAAAGTCCACATTACCCGCCCAATATCACTTTTTGCAAAGAGTGACTTCTTACCGAAGAAAACCAGATAACCAAACAAATAACAAAAAGGTGTCACAAACCAGCGACCCTACCAGCATCCTTTGTCTCGTTCTCCAGGCGGTCTCTTTACTGCAAAGATTGTCCAAGTCTATCGGAGGCCCGAGTCAGGACCAGAGATTCTTGCGGGGGTCTTTTCGGATGTAGTAAAGGTCGGGTGGTGGCTACGAGGCGAGGGTCTTTTTCGTGTAATCAGTTCAACTTCTTCGTCGGGATCCCTCGACCGGGCAGCTGCGTCGCTGATCGGGTCTCACATTGGGCGCCAATTGTGAATTTGGGGGTCTTTTAAGGGACCACCCAAAGGTGCAGGCTCACCCTATTGTCCACGGGTCCAGAATACAAACTGAGACCAACACTCAAGCACAGAGAGAAAGGATATTTATTACAATCTCATTTTTTTTTTTTTTTTATATATTTTTATTGCAGGAATTAGCCAAGATTACATATTGGACTAGCACCACAGGTGCAATCAGAGATATCGAACATATCAAATCCCCACTTAGAAAAAGATAAGCGTACACAGCCATTCAGCCCATAACCCGAGGGTCGGGCGGCGAATACCAGAGGGGATCTGAAAGAAGGTCGAAGCCGGTCCAGATGATCCAATGGTCTTCATCTGCTTTTCTAGATCAACCTGCAAAAAGGGGCAAAAGAAACCCCCCCCCCCAACCGCCCAATGATTCAACTAGTTCCCACCCCAACCCAGCCATCAGTGTGTGTTGTAGTACGTGTAGGAAGGCCTGTGGGAAAACCCCGGGTGATTCTATAGTAATCTGAAGTATGATGGATTATCGGGACTCGGGATGTGCTGCATCATCAGTCTCGGAACCGCTGGAAGCGCAATAATCTCTAAGGGCCTGCACTAACGTCTCCCATTCTAGTGCTGATTCCTGCGCTCTCTCGTTATGCTGCCGCCTAGCCAATTGGTATCGCAGAGTGCTCTCCCCCGCCGCCCATTTCAAATGTTCGCTGTGCCACCTAGCCCCTGTCGGACCAACTCTTGCCTTCCAATTCCTGGTCACCTCCCGCTTAGCAAGGAGGAGCCCCAAGTCAATAAATTTACTTGAAATTTTATTTTTGGGGGTATGCGGGAACCAATGTAGGAGCCCCACTGCCGCGTCGACCGCTAAGGACCTCCCCGTTACCCTATTCAGAGTGTCCCCCACTCCAAGCCAATAGGAGGACAGCGCCGGGCAAGACCACAGCATATGAAGGAGGTCCGCTTCAGGGGCCCGGCATCTGGGACACTCTGCAGAGTCCGCGGCGAAATATTGCTGGATCTTCACCGGGGTCAAATAGGCCCTGTGGAGTATGTAGAAGTGGACCAGTTGGAAGCGGGCATGGCGTGTGCCCTTCCAGGCCCGGCGCATGAGCTGTGACCAGGTCGTCTCTGGGATCTCCTTCCCTATGTCTGCCTCCCAGCGGGTCCGTAAAGTGGCGAGGGGGGTCAACCCATCGTTAGCCAATCTGCTATACAGGCACGTGACCGTCTTGACCGTCCCCGCCGACATCATAACATACTGGCACACCGGGGACGTAGGCGGGTCCTCCAGTCCACTTTTCCAGTGCGCCTGAATCGCTCGGACCAAAGCCGTGTGTAAAAGGAAGTCGCCCCGAGGGACGTCAAAGCGGTCTATGATCTCCTGGAAGGGCAATAGCGCCCGTCCTCATAAAGGTCCCCCACTAACTGCAATCCCGCGTCCTCCCAGTGTCCCAGGCGTGACCAATCTCCCCCGTGAGGCAGTGCCGTCAACATCCCTAGTGGTATTTCAGGTGCATATGGAACCCTCAGCTGTCCCCGGGCGTGGGCGCGATTCCAACATAATCGAATGGTCTTTTCCTCAAGCGCCAGGTCTTGCAAGGCCAAACGCTGTCGTAAGGTGATGAAGGAGATAACATGCCTAGGCATCCCCATGCCCCTCCCGGTCTCCGGGCCACGAAACTCCCTGGCGACCTCCTGGGTGAAGGTCTGCAATTGCGCCGCCAGGTAATATTTCTCGAAATCCGGCACCGCGAGGCCACCCTCAGATTTCGGCCTCATCAAGGTCTTGAGGGCCACTCTCCGGCGGCCCGAACCCCAAAGGAATCCCACCACCATGGATCGCAATAGCCGAAAGGTGGCCGGTGGGATCCAAATCGGTAGCGCTCGAAAGTAGTAGAGCAACGGGGGGAGGGCCACCATTTTCAACAGAGCGATCCCCCCTGCCACCGAGAGCGGCAAGGTAGCCCAAAAGTCCATGCTACCTCGCAACGCGCGAGTACAGCGGGCTATATTCCCATCCAGGAGGTCAGTGGGGTCGTGGTATACATATACCCCCAGGTACTTGAAACAGTTAGGTTCCCACCTAATTTCCCCACTGATGTCAGGTCTGGGCGTTCCTCTGCGAACCGGGAATAGACAGGTCTTGGCCCAATTCACCCGAAGGCCCGAAACCTCCCCAAAAGCTGTTAGTGCCGTCGCAGCCCCATTCAGGGCAGCATACGGGTCCTCGAGGAAGAGCAATAGGTCATCCGCATAAAGCGAGACATGATGTGGCCCAGACGGTGTCCGCAAGCCGTCAAAGGAGGTCCCGGACCGGAGCAACAGCGCCAGTGGTTCCACCGCCAGCGCGAAGAGCAGCGGGGATAGTGAACAACCCTGCCTCATGCCCCTCTCCACCGGATATTGTGGGGAAACCAGCGGGCCTGCCCTCACCCTGGCCGACGCCGAGGCATACAATACCGTGGTCCACCTGACAAAGCCCTCCCCCAGACCGAACCGCAGCAGTACTCTGCGCAGGTAGTCCCATTCCAGACTATCAAAGGCCTTTTCCAAATCCACCGAAAGAACCACCGGGCACGGGGCGTCTACGTGCGGTTCCCCCAGTAAGCGAAACAGCCTACGAATGTTCATGGTTGTGTTTCGCTTAGGAATGAATCCAGCCTGGTCCTCGTGTACTAAAGAGCACATGTGCCCCATCAGCCTCGATGCCAATATGCTGCTCAGGATCTTATAATCGACCGTCAGCATCGATAATGGTCGGTAGGATGCCGGGTCGGTCGATTCTCTTCCAGGTTTGAGGAGGGGAACCACTAAGGCCTCACACATCGAGCCGGGGAGGCGACCCAATCGCTTCGCCTCTCTGTAAACTATTAACAGCCGAGGCGCCAAGAGGTCAGCGTAGGCGGAGTAGAATTCAACCGGGAGGCCATCCAGGCCCGGGGTCTTATTCCTCGCCATCCCTTTAATGGCGCTACGAATTGATTAGAGGCGGCAGACCCGAGAGCAGAGGACGGCCCGGGACCAGGGTTCGATTCCCGGCACGGCAGGTTTCTGGACCAGGGTCAGCGGACTCGATAATTCTCTCGCCTCGGTGCCCACTCTGATCAGCGTTCACACTCGGCAACTCTGGGCATTAGCTTGCCTCATCTTCACTAACGGCCCCACCAGACCGCCGGGGATGCCTGGTCTCACCCTGGAGATACCCATTAAGGGACCATCTCTCAGGGAAGCCAGGAAGGGTTTCGCAGCGGTCGAAGCGCCTTGGGACCCTCCGGGTAAGTAGTGCGCTATATAAATGCCTATACATTTACATTTACATTTACATTTACCTAATTCGATATCGGAGCCCAGAGCCTTCGCCACTTCCGGTTCCAGAGTTGGCAACTCTAGGGGTTGCAGATACTCATCAATCAGGGCGGGGTCCCTGGCCGAGGAGCTGCGGTACAGTTGCTCATAGTAGCGCAGGTAGCAGCCCAAAATCTCCGGCTGGGTGTGCACCTCAGATCCTTCAGACGTACGCATGGACATCGTCAGCGAGGTCCGGCGCGTAGGATTGGCTAGCCGCGCTAATAGCGCACCCGACCTGTCCCCCTCCGTGAGCGACCTAGTAGTGTAGGCCTTATAATCGAAGCAGCGTAGCCGTTCGACTTCCGCCGCCACAGTCTCTCTCGCCGCTGCCGTACGCTCTTGGAGTTCAGGATGACCGGGGCGGCGAAGCTCCATGTCGCGGAGCTTCCGATCCGCCGCGGCCAAGTCATCAAGGATGACCCGCCGCATGCCCACTTTTTTAGAAATGCAGTAGCCCCTGATCACAACCTTAAAGGCATCCCACTCTAACGCCCTCGATCCCGCAGTACTCCGAGATTTTGTCCCCCAGGACCACCTTAAAGACTATGTCCTCCAAGATCTCCGGTCGCATTTTCCAGGTGGGCACATTAGGAACCCCGGGAAACCAACGGAGGTCCACCAGGAGGGGGTTGTGGTCTGAGAGGGTCCTGGTCAAATATTCAGAGCGGACCGCTGCGGATATCAACTCCGCCGATCCCAGAAACCCATCCAATCGCACGTGCAACTCATGTAGGCCAGAGAAATAGGAGTAATCCCTAGAGTCTGGGTGTTGTGCCCTCCAGATGTCCGTGAGCCCCCAATGCGTCTGCCATTCCTTCCTCCCTTTAGCCACCCGGCGGACTGGGGAGTCTGGGAGGGGGGGGTGCGAGCGGTCGGCCTCTACGTCTACTACCGAGTTAAAATCACCGCCAAGTAAGAGGGTTCCCGAAAGAAAGTGGGCCAACGAACCTGATAACCTGGAGAGGAAGGCAAGCTGGTCCACATTAGGTGCATAAATGCAGCAAATGCTTAAGTCCCTACCCCCAAGTGTGCCTAAGAGAGCCACGTAACGACCCTCCGGATCTACCACAGATTTCGCAACCTGAAAGGGAACCCCAGCCCTGATCCATATTAGCGCCCCCCTTGCATACGCTGAGTACGAGGTATAGAAGACCTGCCCCCTCCATCTACGCTGAAGCGCCGCCCCTTCCGCCTTGTTGAGATGAGTCTCCTGCAGCAGAGCTATCTGTACTCCTCTACGCACTAGATAAGCGTGAACTTTGTGCCTCCTAGACATAGTGTGAAGCCCCCGCACATTCCAAGTGATGCATTTCACATTAGCAATATCAACCATTGTCCCATAGTGTCTGTTCCGGGCTTCCCAACCAAGGCTCCAACAAAGGGCAAGCGACAGTCAAGTCAACACTGATGGCGGCCATTTTCCCCAACAAAAGAACAACACCCTTCTGAAACAAACCCCCTCCCACCCTCCCCAGAACAGGACCCAAATAGTTCCATCTAGTTCCCATCCAAACCATGTCCCCAACAATCCCACAATCCCCGACTAATCCTGCAGTCGCCACCGCAGGGAAGCCTTAAGGGCTAGGTGCGGGCTGGGCGCCAGTGATGGGCCCTCGAGTCTCGGACCGCCGAGACTAGATTGAGCCCAAAACAAAAAGCTACCGCTCGAGCAGGGCACCCTCCCTCCTCCACCGGATCCCGCAATCAATCGCCTCCCCTACCACACCCGCCTCAGACCCCCACCCAAATGGAAGGAGCTCACCCAGTCATCCCTGTCCGTCCAGCATGCCCTCAGCCGAGTCTGGAGTAACCACTGGCAAGTGGACACTATCAGTCTCTGATTCCTCCGTATCTGTCTGCGCCCCCTCGCCTCCGGGTTCCAGTTCCTCCACAATGGGGCCACTTTGCGATCCAGACAGAGTAGACACCATCTCCAGCACTCCTCGCCGCTCCCCCATTGTCTCCATAGTCGAAGGCCTGCCTGGCTTGCCACGGCGGCTGCGGAGCCTCTTGGAACGACGTTGCTGCCCAGGTTCCACGGCCATTCAGAAAAGGGGGTGGTGATGAACAGAGTGTCTGAATTGAGCAGACCACTCTTACCCAGTCCAAAGATCAGGGCTTGATCCATCACCGTTATTTATCTCACTGCCCCATCCCAGCTCAGAACCTGGCTATATGCAAATCAGTCTGTCCCTGGCCCAGTGCATCATGGGAACAGGGCAGACTAAACTACCAAGCCAATTCTTCACCAGAAAGGAGACAAGCTACCGGGGACCGGTTTCTGGCATTACAGCCGTCTTCGGCCCGGCTTGCTTGAATCCTGATGGAGCAGTGAGAAAGGGACTCATGTCTGAGTATACCCTGCCACACATATGGTGGCCAAAAACGATTCAGAAAAGGGGGTGGTGATGAACAGAGTGTCTGAATTGAGCAGACCACTCTTACCCAGTCCAAAGATCAGGGCTTGATCCATCACCGTTATTTATCTCACTACCCCATCCCAGCTCAGAACCTGGCTATATGCAAATCAGTCTGTCCCTGGCCCAGTGCATCATGGGAACAGGGCAGACTAAACTACCAAGCCAATTCTTCACCAGAAAGGAGACAAGCTCCAGGTTCCACGGCCAGCTGAGACGACGAGCCGAAGCCATCCTTGCCGGCCCTATAAAGTTCTAGCCAATTGCAGACTTCCTCCGGGGAATCGAAGAACTGGGTTTTGTCGTCCATGATAATGCGGAACCTTGCAGGGAACAGGAGCGAATATTGGATGCCCTCGCTCCGGAGCTCACGCTTGATCGCCAGGAAAGAAGCCCGTTTGCGCTGGGTCTCATACGTGTAATCTGGGAAAATGTTCACCTGGCTATTCTCCACCTGATAAGGGCTGTTATGCCTGGCGGCATTGAGGATGAGGTCCCTGTCCCGAAAGTGCAGCAAACGCGCCACCACCGGTCGCGGGGCGCGGCCTTGTTGCGGCGGCCTCGCCGGCACTCTGTGCGCCCGTTCCAAGGTGTAGAAGGAGGACAGGCCCTCCGGAGCTACTTTGTCCCGGAGCCATGCTTCCAAGTAGGCCACCATGTCGCCATCTTCGATCTTTTCCGGCAGGCCCACCACCCGAATATTGTTCCGCCTATTACGACCTTCGGCATCCTCCGCCCGTCTCTCCAGGGCCTCAATCCGGGTCAGGGCATCCTTCATTGTCGCGGCCAGAGTCTTCTGTGCCGGTTCCAGGACCTTCACCGAATCCTCCACCTCCTTAACCCTGTCAGATAGCTTGCCGTGGTCTGCCCTCAGGAGGCCCAGGCTCGTCGCTACCTGGGCGATGTCTTGCTGTAGGGCTGAGCGCGTGGTTGCGATCGCTTCCAGAACCCGGTCAAATTGTTGTTGCAGGTGGGGGCCGCCGGAGCTCTCCGGGTCACCTCGATCATCTTTATCCGGCGCCTCCATGTCCGAGGCAGCCGGGGTGGTTCCTTTGGGCCCCCTTGGTTTCCCCATGGCGGTTGAATCCCGCGGAGGAAAGTTCGTCAGAGGCACCACCAAGTGTGGACGTCGACTATGGCGCTCCTGGCACGCAGTCGTTGTGCTGAGGGCCGTCGAGTATCGTCGCCAGGGTCCACTACTCCTCCGAGCCTTCGGGCTGTTCCACTGTCGTGTCGCCGGAATCCAACGAGAGGGAGGCGGGGATGATCGGCGCCAGGTCGGGCAGGTCCGCCTGATCGATGTGGATCTTGAACGAGAATCACCAGTGCCACCGGAAACTCTGTGGCACCAGGTCGCTGTGCTGCCCATGAAGTGCAAGGGGTTTCGGCGAGTTCAGGCGCTCAGTGGGGGGCAGTCTGGTGCGGCCCGTGGAATCGTCTCCCCACACGGGGCCTCTGGTCGTCCGTGGTCAGATTGCACCGAAAATGTGATGAACAGTTCGTCTGGGGATGGCCACCGCGCTCGGACCCTTCCAAATATTCAACCAGACCAACGAGAGATAGGATGTAGATAGGATGCGCGAAGTCCTACTAGGCTCCCACAGGTCTAGGGTCTCGACAAAGCAATCGAGAAGGTCCGGGCGCCATCTTGGGTCCCGCTCCGCGGTCCTCTTAACTTCGGTTTTTCATCGAAACCGCCGGTTTTCAAGTGTCGCCGGGCGTCCCAGCAGGACCCCACTGGTCCGATCTCCGGTTTGCAGGGGCTAGGGTGCCCCGCAGACTCCGATCTGCAGGATCAAAGCGGGCTCAGTCCCGGAGCCGAGCTCTCAGGCGACCATCGCCATCGGCGTCCAAGCCACGCCCCATTTATTACAATCTCATGAGATAGAAAGTATCAACAACAGACACCCATAGCTGTCTGAGGAGGCAGTCTGCTGAGTGCTTTGGTTCTGCACCTTATATACCCTTCATCCCCACCCTCTGCGTGCTAGGTGAACAATAACAAACACCAATAATTTACATATAAGCAATGGTCATTTCTGATACAATCAGCAGGTGGTGGCTGTTTGGCCCCTGCAGGGCATAGATGAAAAAGGCATGATTATATATCAAACAAAGGTTAATCTGATAAGTCCACAGATGGTAGCGGTGAGGCCCCTGCAGGGTGTAGGCGAAAAGCATGTTTATAAGACAAGTAAGGTTCAATTTGATAAGTCCGCAGATGGTAGTTGTTGGACCCCTGCAGGGCACAGGCGAGAGGAATGATTACAGAGCAAGCACAGGTCAATCAGCTAGGCCTGCAGGGCGTAGTGGGCAGGGTGAAGATGATAAACATCTGGGAAACTCCCTGTCTGAATGGTTGAGCATGGGCTGGTCAGTTGTGGCAGGCCAAAGCACGAACAGGGTGTGAGCGTCCGTGCAGGAATGTGGCAGGTCAAAGGTGGAGCTCCAGAGTGTTTGTGATACAGAGAGAAGGTCAGTCATGAAGGGTATAGCACAGAATGGCGGAGTGAATGGCAAGATAATATACCTACTTTTCCACAGCTCCTAGGAAGTTAGCCCATGATGTATTCAGTTACATGCTGGCCTTCTGAAACCAGATGTTCAGCTTTCAGAAACTTGCCCAGGAGAATCCGAAAACCAGCAGGAGGACATGAAACATTGGCATGTCAGGAGTTGTGGGTGTTGGTGCCAGCAGGGTCCCATGCTCTACAAGACCACTGGTCCGGCCCATGTGAGGAAAAGGAGCGTAAAAGTTATGCCACCTACCTGTTGGACATGCAGACTCCTACGAACACTTTATGGTTCCCACACGTAAACCACCTCAAACCAAATTTTGAGAGGTCTGAGTTGACTGTGCTCTTGGTCACGGATGATGTCTCCCAAAGACCAGGATAGGTGAGTAGAGTGTGTAATAGTCTTCCCTACTTTGACCCTAGAACAGCAGAGAGACTGTCGCCAGCTGCTGGGACAGTTTAACTCTCAGTTCTCACTCATCCCTAGAATCATACAACGGTGCACCCGCGATATTGAAATTGGGGACAGCCTGCCTGTTAAGCACAATTCTTACAGGATGTCTGACAGAGTGAGGAACAGCATCAAGGAGGGAGTCTCTAAGATGCTGGAGTTAGGGGTGATTGAGCCGTCCAACAGTCCTTAGTCCAGCTCAGTGGTTTTGGTCCCCAAGGCTGCCCCACCCCATGTCACACCCAAACTTTGGTTCTCCGATAACTACTGTGGGCGCAATGCCGTCAAAAAGGTTGATATGCACCCCATCTCGGAGCTGATGAGCTCATTGATCAGCTTGGAGCTGCCAAGTTCCTCAGCATGTTTGATCTAATTTCTGGGTACCCGCACACTGCCTTAACCTAGGGAGCACAAGAGAGATCAGCGTTCTCAACTCAGACACAGTCTCCATCGACCACACCCTGCCTGTTGACTGGTCTGATCAGCATATCATTCTATTCCACATCAACCAAAAGATCCACCACCAACCAAATACTCATGACCCCACTCGCTGGAGGAGAAATCTAAGGCAGATTGCCCTTGCAGACCTAGAAGAAAGGTTAAGCTCCCTCCTCCCCATACACAATGAGGAGCTCTCTACAAATGAACTTACATCCCACTACAACACCACTATGACTTCCATTAAGAACCAAATAGCCCCCCTGAAACAAAAAAGAACCAGAAACATACCATACAGAACGTGGTACAACACAAAAATAAACTCCAAAAGAAGTGAACTAAGAGCAGCAGAAAGACTCTAGCGTAACAACCCGTCCACAATCCTACGAACTAAACTCAAATCAATACCTGGAAAATACAAAAACCACATAAAGAATAAAAAAACCTCCTTCTTCTCCAATGCCCTTGGCAACGCGAAAAACAGGCCCAAAGAACTCTTCAATCTCATCAGGAAACAAACCTCCAAGCCCTTTTCGACACAAATGGCAGCCTCCAAAGTCCTGTGTGATAACTTTGCCAACTTTTTCAATGACACAATAACCAAGATAGAACTCTCCTTGGACATTCACCGCAGTCCCCCTGACAGGAAATCACTCACAGGGACAGAAGATACTATACTCAAGCCCTACTCATACGTATGGAAATCTTTCCATCCCATCACCGAAACAGAGGTCATTAAAATGATTGCCAGCTCCAAGCCCTCAGCACCTGTCCTGGATCCCATACCTGCCCAACTGGCAAAAAAGCTCAAACTTTCCCTAGCCCCACATTGGACCAAAATTATAAACAGCTCCCTGCGCACTGGAATCATCCCAGAGTGCCTCAAAACAGGCCAAGTCACACCTCTACTGAAAAAAACGGGCTCTGATACAAACAACCTGAATAACTTCAGATCCGTATCCAGCCTCCCTCTCCTCTGGAAAATACTGGAAAAATGTGTTCTCCTCCAGCTCACCCTACACCTAGACAACATCAACCTTCTAAACCCCCACCAATCTGGCTTCAGAAACAGAGACAGCGATTCTAAATGTAATAGATGATATGCACACATCTCTAGATACAGGTCAATGCTGCTTACTCATACTTCTGGACCTATCGGCAGCCTTCGAACAGTTGACCACAAACTACTCACCAAGGCACTGCAAGAAAGGGCTGGAGCCGAAGAGATGGTCCTGCAATGGTTCAGCTCCTTCCTACAGAACTGCACCCAAACAATAAAAATCAAAAACCTCCTATCAGACCTAACACCCATTAACAGGGGGGTCCCCCAAGGATCAGTACTCTCCTCACAACTATTCAACATCTATATGGAACCTCTTACGGTCATACTCAAAAGAAACAACATTCCCTTCCACCTCTATGCAGAGGATACCCAGATCTATCTGGAAACCTCCTCCATTGAAGACATTCAGAGACTGAATGATACTCTAAGAGAAGTCCAACAATGGCTATCGTACAACCACTTGAAACTAAACCAAGACAAAGCAGAAATCCTCCTTATGTCCAACAAGGAGAAGAACCCCCAAATCACAGAATGGCTAAAAGCTATTGATGCTCTCAACTACAACCCCATGTAGTGTAGTTCCTATTTTCCCTATAGGCCCTGCGCATTGGAATAACATAAACAGTAGCATAGACATAGAAGTGCGGTCTTCCAGGTCTCTACTGACTATGCTAAACTTAATTGGGTTTGTACCAACTAGCTCAGAGGTCACTGGAAACTTTCTCGACTGAATAGGAAGCGATCACCTTCCCTGGTACAGACAAGAAGGGATTCAGTTTTCCAACAACCGCATAAACATGACAACTTTGCTCCTTAGAATAAGAGTCAATCTCTAGAGTCGTGTGAAACAATAGACAGTTATTTTACTCAGTCAGTTGTGCAGATTACTTTCACCAAGATGCAGAGAATAGAGAGACGGGCGTTTTCAATAAAAGGTATTATTTATTGAACAGTCTTTCTTCTCATGCAAGAGAAATGAATTGCCACAATTGCAAGACTAGTTATTATAAAAAGTGCGTACAGTAAAATGAGGATTGCGAAATAATACTGTAAAAGCATTGATATGGTTTCTTAGCCATACAATGGTTAAAATGAATAAAATATATACATTCATATATGCATTAGCTAACGTACTCAACTGGTGCTTCTAACTACGCCTACCCCAGTGTACCTGACCTAAGCCTAATACGTGGGAGGGAGTAAGTAAGTAGCAGTTTTAGTTAAGTTGGTTTTGCCAAGGTTTGCTTCAAGAATTCTCTCTAAGGGTTTAGTCAACACCATACCTCTGGAATAGAATGTTGGAGGTCTTGTATCTCCTTCCAGGACTCGATATCCCAGTCACTCGCAAGAGTGGGCTGGAAACGCCGGAGCTGGATTTTCTCGGCAGGAGAAAAGACAGCGTCTCTCTCAGCGCGTCAAGGAGGAGGAGGGGGCAGCGTCCGTGGGCAGCTTGCATCTGCTATGCTCCGCAAGGGACAGCTGTTCTGCTCCTGTGTTCACCACACCATCGCTATCATCGATGTCGTTGAGGCAGCGTTTGCTTAAGGCAACGTTGGTAATATTTATACCTGAAAGGTGCCTTGTTTGACGTAAGTTTTTGGGCATAAGACGTCAATAAAGATGTCACTAGGAAGTGATCGTCTCTCAGTGCTAATTAGAGTTCTATTACTAATCAAAACATAGCAAGCGGGGCTTTCCCAGGTTGCTGAGTTTTATCTTGTTGAAGAACTCGGATCTCTAGGAATCTAAGATAGTGGCTTCTGCTATGTCATCTGCTGTAATGAGCTGAAGAGGAAGAGATTCCGAAATGTGGCTCTGATCGTGTTAGGCCAGAGACGAGTTTCTGAAATATCGCTCTTGATCGTTTATGCCATTATAGGGGTATGAATGGATTATAGCCGTATAGGGGCATAAGGTCACAGTATTGACCGGGGTCCTAGATTAGAATACGACACCCACTCCACAAATTTATGTCCATCAAATTACTAAAAACTGAAGCAATAAGATGCATGTGTAACATTACCCACCCCAAAATACATATTTGCATTTGAAATGGCGTATTTGAAAATACATGAAAATATTGGTACTGTACGTCTTTAAGCATAGAAATCATTAAAAATTATAGCATATGTAATCAATGAACGATTTTGCGAAAAAATTACACATGAAATATCTCTTCATACAGAAAAGAAGGGCGAGATAATTTAATCACATATAAATGCATTTGCTGTAACATGTGCTAGAGGCTAAGGTAAAGTTATTATGTCTCTAGAAGTACCTAAAAATAGAAGTTCTGTTCTTTATGAATAGGTCTACTTTAAGCAAAGAATTTCGTGCCAGGAAAATAGGTAAATATTTTGGGAAATAGTTCTATTAAAAAAAAAAAATCTTGGTGAACGTGGGAATAGAGTTCCAATGCTTTTCCGTAGTTTTTGTTGATCAAAACTGAAGGCCGAATTCAGAGTTCATTGGAACGCTGTGTGTCGGAATGCTTTTCAAAAATTATTGTTTCTGTTCAGGGGAGAACATCATTTTAGACAGGCTCTCAAAAAATTGGTCTACAAAATCAGGTGACAGTTCGACCAAGTTCGATAGTGCTGTAACTTGGCAGGTGTGAGAAGGATTGCTATCATCAAAGTCTGGATCAGCAATGCTCACATAAGGTCGTACCTGGGTGATGTTGCTTTTATTTCTCGCTCCACTGTCACCACCTAGTCGTAGCACAGGAGTCTCAACGAATGCCGTCATCAGGATTGGTAGCCGCTGGGGACAACACAATGCGTGAGCCGTTACAGGACTTAGCAAAGTATCGATATCCATTGGTACTACTGATGGAAGTGCAAGACAGGTGTCCAACACGCATTCATCTCCGCATAGCATACATCGAAGCACAGGTAAGATGCAGGTCTGCCATATAGGTCTGAATGAAAGAAACCAGGTCATGTTTAGATCTCTCAGCCTGGCCAATCCAAGGACTCTAGTTATTCGGTCCCGGTAGCGTATTGCTAGGATCGTTTCTTCCATTCCTGCCGGAGTCATGTCTGTATTTTGGCTTGCCATATCGGAGCAGGAGGGTCAAAAATAAAATGCCTGCTACAAGTCCCAAAATCAGGGGTATGCCGCCAAAGACTGAATGGACAAAATTGGGAATGATTCCCAGAATTGCTTTGAATGGTGTTAACAGTCCCGTAAAAATGGTCTTAAATACGCCTGGGATGCCTATGGCACTCGACATGTTAAGAATTTGGCTAAGCATTTCTGTGAAATGCACGGGACAATTTGTTGATAAAAGGTCATGTATCTCCGAAGCCGTCCATGCAACTAGGAGATCATACGTCTCTTTTGATGACGTGATGGGCACTGTTGTCTGCAAAAGCACAGACTTCATTCTGCTTAAAGTATCAATTCGTATAGAAGAGACATTCAAACGAGGCCATATGGGAGTCTCGGAGTCTCCAGGGCCGTTTGGAAACAATGCTTGCATACAGCATTTGACCATGGAAGTTACTTGTACGAGATATGCTTTCCCTGGCAAAAGGCCACAACAGCTGTGATCCGTTATTAGAATGTAACTCCTGTTCGAGAGTTGCTTAAAGAAAGGCTCTATCTGTGTTGCAGGTGTGACATGTTGGTGGCATGAAAGGTTGTTTGAATTTCCTTCACAAGCTCCGTGTAAATTAATACCTTGGCACAAAAGTATACCGCTTAGTGAATGTTTGCAGTTTTCACCACTAAGAAATACATTTTTGTTGCTGTCACTATAGCATGTGTGTGTATATGGTAATTTCCATGCTGACTTAATGTACCCTTTACCCATACGTTCATACTGGCCAGTCAGTATGTATTCAAGGCAATTTTTAAATCGGAAAGTTGTTATCGGAATTGTGATAATCCCGTGTTTTATCCATTCAATGACAGGACTTTCTGACATTGTCAATGGCAATCTCTCAAGTTTTTCGATGCTCAGGATTGTATAGTCTGCTCCTTTCTGTGCCAAGCTGATTTGTTTATCAGTAAGGTTAAAGATGGAAAACAATGACGTTGTGTTGATTAAACGCCAAGGCCCATAGCCTGAACGAAGATTTTGCAGCGTCCAGCCTAACTGTACAATTGAACGCAATTGTGACTGGCCATGCTGTAACATTAGCAAGTCTTTGTCTTATTATATCTATGGCAGATGATACAATACTGTCCAGTGAATATATTCTGGAGGACAGAGTCATTAACCCATTGTCGACTACAGAAAGTGATTTTTCCAAATTAATACGATCAATTTCTCGTATTTTTTCAGCTGTTTCAATTTTTGTGACTTTCCAAGCCTCGTTGTAAGCCGCATATATACTGGTCGCTATGAAACGCTTTTGACGCTGTTTGCGTGGTCCCAGAATGAAATCGCGCAAATCAGCACCATCTTTAAGTAAAGATAAGTGTTGCTTAATTTCAGCCAGTGTGGATGATTCTAGCCATTCAAGGCACAGCTTCCCTACACTGTATGTTGTTACTATCCCTGGATGTTGTCTCTGGGAGTATCTAGGGTCTGGTCTGGTCATTGTTAACCCCTGTGTTTTATTCAGGAATCTATCTTGACAGTTATTCGTGTCAATAGGCCAGATTAACCACTTTTTTCAATAAGGATGTGTTCTGTTTAGGTGTAAAATTTTGGATACGTCTATTTCAATATCTGTGGTTGCATTATCAGGTATTGGCTTTGGAATAGACGGTTTGTTAAGGTCTTTAATCTTAGCTAGGCCAAGACATGTTGTTTGGTGAATTGTGTCATTTAAAAACATTATTTGCTCTGGGATCATGCAGGCTCGAAATAATGCTTCTAGGCCTTGTACCTGCCAATCTTTTGTACCCCAGATTGTTTTTGTTTCAATATTATTTCTCCAAAAATCAAAACCAAATGTCATCATTTTTTCATAAAATGCTTCTGAATATATCAATTTAGTATTTGTCAGCATAGTTATCAACCCGGTTTTATCCAACAGTTTATAATAAAACGTTTCTGCATCACTTGTGTTACACCCTGAGAAGTACTGGAATTTCTCATAGAATGTTTTAGAACTGCTTTTATATGGAGTAGCACAATGTTCCCATTGGTTATACTTTAAAACATTTCTAGGTTGTGCAGATTTATGTAAGTAATGATCTCCGTAATGTGAGAAGCAATACATCTGTTCATAACTAGACGAACCTTGTAAATAATCATGTTCAGTAAATCTCGCTGACAGTACTGAATCTGACATCATATTATTAATACTTTCAAAATCCCAATCATCAGAAAATGTACTTGGTTTTACAAAGTCACTTAAGGAAACCTTGAACTGGTGAGGATATTTAAGGATTTCAACCGGGCCATATACTTCATAGTCAGTTTTGTCCCATACTACCCTGCCGGGTATTGAAATGGCTGTGACATTTACTGTTGACAGTTCTCTTTTCTTCACATGGGATGATCTGTGTGGTTTTAGGACTAAGTTGATGTTCTGACTTGCTGTGTCCATTGAACTGTGATAAACTTTCCTAAAATTAAAACCAAAATTAGGCATGGTAGGAGTATAAATACCCCTGAAATAATCCAATGCTCAATCAATGGTGCATCCAGATATACTTCTTTGATTTGATGAAAGAGTTCTGTTGCTTTTTCTTTAAAAGTCTTTGTTTCTGGCGTTACTTCAGGGTTGTTTTGATCTTCAGAAAAGTTATTGAAATTGATGAAGTAGCCAGAGGCAGTTCTGTCAATTGTTGGAATTGTTTTCTCAATTTGTCTTTCAGTAGCACATTCTGATGCCACATCATCGTAGACTGGTGTTTCATGACGAACTGTTTCAATCTGAGTTTCAAGAGGCACGAGTTCCATGGCATTATTGCATAGTCCCTCTCTGTGCACTGTAGGTTTATCAAATGTGATTAGTCTTTCAGTTTGAACCTCTTGAATTGTTGCAAGTTTGGGTATTCTGTTGTTTCTCGGGAGTCCACTGGGCCTACTGTTGATTATAGGCCACATGCTTGTGGTTTTTACCAGGTCGATTGATACAACTCTGTTCTCCTTTTTACCAGCAAGGGGCGGTAGTACTACTGGTCTTGTTCCGTTGATTGCCAAGACAGGTACTGCTTTTCTGTAAGAAGTCCCAAATTCCTTCTTCACCGCTATTTTTTCTCTGACTAGATCCCCAATCTTTGGAATCCAGACAGGCCTTGCTGGGGCTGGTGGTGCCTCGTCAGTGGTAGCTGGCTGTTTTAACTTTATGTTGCTTATGGATTTTCTTGTTTCATTCAAGTCCTGTAAAGCAGCCAAACGATCTTTGATGTCAAAGTCTTTATTCTTATCTTCTACCACTGATACCTGACTATCTAAGTCCTGAATGTGCATTCTAGTTCCGAACAATAGTTCGTATGGGATGAAACCTTTTAGAGAATTTCTTGGCAAGTTGTTTAGACTAAGCTGGACACTTATTAAATGTTTGACCCACCCATCACCCAAACCTAATACCTTCGCTGTTATAGATTGCTTTATGTCCCGGTTTTTTCTTTCCACTACACTGTTCCCTTCGGGGTGTGATGGACAAGAGTATCGCAAGCCAACGCCCATGCTGGCCATGGCCTCCTTATAAGCTCGAGAGCTGAAAGCAGGACCCTGGTCAGAATGGAACATGGCAATTGCGTATGTGCCGATAAAGACTCGCAGATCTTTTATAACCGTTCTAGCGTCAGCCGAGCGCTGGGGCCACATTTTTAAGTGAGTTTTGTCTTAAATGATATACAATGGGATGCATTTCTCTTGTTTGATTATGCGTATAGATCGCCTTATGCTTTCTATTAGGGTTCCTGACACTACGCTGGCCGGTTCTCCACTGCGATCTCTGTTGCAGTCTTCACAATTTTTAGCAAAATAATGAATATCTATGCGAGTCCCTGATTGTTTGGTGTCTCAGACCCAACCCCATATGTGCTTCCTGTAGTAGGAAGCCTCTCCTGTTCATGTTTGGAATTACCCTATCCCCCACTCCAGGGATTCAAGCAAAAGGAACGGAGTTTGCATCAATTACGTATGCATAATTGAGTGGATAGTTCACGGGTAGTGCTGCACAGCTGCCCTTTGAGGACGTTTTTACTGCCAGCATGGTTTCCCCGTCTATGTATTTTTCCGAACGCTTTTTTGTGGCTACGGAAGCCGGTTTAGTTGCTTCCGCTATGGCTGTATTAGCCAATGAATTCCCTGCAACGTGAATGCCATCACGTTGATGACTCAGAGTGTGTATCACGTGAGTCTTTTGTAGTTCTTTCTGTAAAAGAACTACCTGTTTCCAAAGCATTTTATGCTTGATTGTGGCACCTGTGTCATCTTGGTAATCATTTTGAATCCAGCTCTGCAACTTATTATTGTAAGAGTTGATGCAAAAATGCGAATCGCACACGATTAGTGTCGGGAATTCACGTTCTGCATTTTCAAGCGCCATCTTTAAAGATCTGATTTCAGCTCTCTGAGCCGAACAGTTTCTCACTGATTCAGTTTTTGTTATTTTCGGTCTGAATTTACCGCACAGCCAGCGACCTTTAACAATCGTGCAGGCTGCATCGTAGGATTTGTTCTCTACGTTGTAGTGCTGTACAAATCTGTCTGTATAGATTACACAGGCGTGCTTTGGGAGAGGCAGAAGTTCGATTGGCAGAGGATATTCTTCTTCATAAGTCAAATCATTCAGTTTTTCGAATTGCGGAGCAAAATAGTATTTCACGTCGTCCGCAGCAAGAGAATTTTCCCACTGTATCAATTTCGGATCCAGTGACACTGTAGGCAGGTTTACTGGGCTGAATAGCGCCTCGAAGGCGGATTCCGCTGTGAGGACATTGATCCTTTTGCCATGTGCTAGTTCTCGTTCATTAGCTATTGCAGTTAGTAATGCTTTCACAGTGTTTTCTGTGAGACTGAATGTTTTTTCTGCTTGTGTGTACAAGTGTGATTTGTAAGCTATTGGTACCTTTTCTCCCTCATTAGAGGTCAGGTACGTGAATCCGCATCTTCCTGGGATGACTTTGATTACAAGATTGAGTGTGTTGTCACGTGTATCTAATTTTGTTTTTGCTAACATGTCTGTTTGCAGTGATCTCAAAATTTCTGTGTGTTTTTGAGTCCAGTTGATTGGTTTAGAATCAGGTTTAATTAGTTCGTAGAGAGGTTTAACTCTCTCTGCATAATTTAGGATGTAAGTTCTCCCGAAATTCAGGAAGCCTAGAATCGATTGTAAGTTCTTCAGCGTTTTTGGAGCTTGGAGTACAGCGCACTTCTCTAAGAAGTTGTCCGCTAGGCTTTTTCCTTCACTTGATAATTCGTATCCTAAAAATAATACTGTCAGATGGGCAATTCTTGACTTTTTAAAGTTGAATTTGTAACCCTCTGCTGCGAACCCAAGTATAATGGTGTTCACTCTTTTCAAGTGAGTCTCCAAGTCGTCGTCTGTGAGATAGATATCATCTACATAAGATAATGCCTCATCATCATACATTTGTAGTAACTCTGTTACTCTAGCTGAGAATAGTCCTGGGCTGTTCTTGAATCCCTGTGGGAGCCTACAGAAATTTTTCTAAGACCCCATTACTGAGAAAGCGGTCAAATTATTATTATTATTGAGTCTTGTATAGCGCGTGGTTACCCTTGGGCATCCCAGCACTCGTCCAGAGTACACACCAAAACAGCAGAGCACTAAGCAGGGAACAGATGAGTCTTTAAAAGTTTGCGAAATCGCAAGGTGCCAGTTTCGGAGCGAAGGGCATGCGGAAGGGAATTCCATAGTGCTGCCACGTTGACGGAAAATCTTCTACCGCCAGTCCTGGCTTTTTTCACTTTCGTGACTTGCAAGAGATGTTGGTGGTCTGAGCGGAGGGCGCGAGGGGCCTTATAAGGTTGGACCATACTCCGCAGGATAGGGGGCCCTTTTCCCTGCAAGATTTTGTGAGCCATGCAGAGTGCTTTAAACTTCACCCTCTCTCTCACAGGGAGCCAGTGGAGCGCCTTCAGCGCAGGTCGGGCTGACTGCCGCTTGGGAAGGTCCGTCAAAAGCCTGGCGGCAGCATTTTGCACTTGTTGCAATTTATTTAGAGTTGATTCTGGAGCCCCCAGAAACAGCGCATTGCTGTAGTCCAGCCGTGAAATGATGAGACCCTGGATTAGTAACCTCCTAGTGGCCATCGGGAGGAGGGGTAGGATCTTCCGGGCTGACCGGAGCAGGCCGAAACACACGCCTGCGGTCTTTTTTGCGTGTGTCGTGAAGGATAGGTCCTGCTCCAGCCACACCCCCAAGCTCTTAATCTCCTGTTTTGGGGTAGGTGGCGCTCCCAGACAGCTAGGCCAGCTACTTGGGGACAAGGAGGGAGGGGAGTTCCCCAGCATCATCAGTTCGGTTTTTGAACCGTTAAGTTTAAGTGCTGAGTTGCACATCCAGGTGAAGACCCTGGCTAAACATGTGTGCAGCAGGTCGGGTTGGTTCGCCGGCTGGGGAAGCCCAACCACCAACTGGGTATCATCCGCATAGCTGATGATCTTGATACCCAGTGGCAGTACCACACTCTCCAGTGGGGCCATATAGATATTAAATAGTGTGGGGCTCAGCGATGAGCCCTGTGGCACACCACACTGGAGGGGAACCGATGTTGACTTCTCGTTGCCTTCCCAGACCTCAAACGTCCGATCTTCTAGGAAGGACGCGAGCCATTTCAAGGCCGACCCGGAGACCCCCACCCCGACAGCCGCTGGAGTAACACCTGATGGTCTACGGTGTCAAATGCCGCACTAAGGTCCAGGAGGATCACTGCCACCGATCCCCCTGAATCCAAAATGCTCCTGGCATTCTCCACGACTGCCAGCAGGGCAGTGTCCGTCCCCTGGCCAGGGCGAAATCCCGTTTGGGAGTCACCCAAGAGAGAGTTGGATTCCAGAAAACCCGAAAGGCGCCTATTCACCAGTTTCTCCGCCACCTTGCTAAGGCCGGGGAGCAGGGAGATAGGCCTAAAATTAGCAAGGTCAGCGGGGTCCAAGCTGGGCTTCTTCAGGAGGGCCTTAACAACCGCTCCTTTCCAGCTGGGAGGCACTACTCCTTGGGTGAAGGATAGGTTTAAAAGGTCCGTCACTGGGCCGCCGATGGTAGAAGCTACCTGCTTCAGATATTTCATTGGTACCGGATCTCTCGGAGACCCACTCTTCAGGGTCACCAAGACCCCAAGAGCCTCGTCCATAGTGACTGGACCAAAGGAGTCCAGCTCTGCTGTCCTCACCCCAGGCTGAAACCCAGGGTTGCATTCGGAGGATTGCTCCTGCGCTAACCGAGGGAGGGACGCCAAGATGTTTTCTATCTTGGATTTAAAGAACGTGGCTAATTCTGAGCATTTTTCACGCGGGTTATCGTGAGTGACCGGAGGTTCGGGGTTTGCAAAAGTTCTCTGATGACCTTAAACGACTCTTTCGAGGAATTAGAAGAGAGTCCTATTCTCTCCTCAAAGAACTTGGATTTCGCTACCCGGATGGCGGATTTATAGGTGTTAAGTGCTGCCCGGTATTCTCTCCGGCTCACTTCGCCCCAGTCCCTCCTCCAAATCCTCTCCTGCCTCTTGCAACCCATCCTCAAAGCTCTGAGCTCTGGCGTGTACCAGGGAGCTGAGCCCACTCTCTTACCCCTGGTGAGTAGTCTTTTCTTAGGGAGGATAGCATCGAGCGAGTTGGTCAACCAGGTGTTTAAGTTTGCATCAGCGACTAGCGGGTCAAGCCGGGGGGGGGGACGTGTCGCCTCCAAGTGTACTGTCCAGGTGTCCACTGGGAGCCTAGACCAGGCTCTTTCCACCGTGTATACTCTAGGTGTAGGTACCACTGGGACATCAAACTGCCACAGGGCCGGAACCATAAAATGATCTGTCCAGGGCAGAACCAGCGCGGGCAGTACTTTAAGGCGTTCTGAATTCGAAAAAATGGGGTCGAGCAAGTGTCCCTTCCCGTGCGTTGCACCTGAATTGACCAGGTTAATCTCGAATGCTTTCAGATCACCCTGAAGATCTACTGCCAGAGAGTCAGAGGGGGTCATCAAAATGGATGTTAAAGTCACCTAGTGCCACAAAGTTGACTGTGGAAGAGGCAAGAAGCGCGACCGTTTCAAGAAAAGAGTTGAGGAAGTTGCCCATGGTCCCAGGTGGGCGATAAACAAGGAGGCCTGCCAAGGAAGCGGTATGCGACAACCGTAGAGAGAATTGACAGCTCTCACAGTTGCTCATCCCTCCATCCTGAACCTTACAGGTTAACGTATCCCTGTAAAGGATGGCAATTCCACCTCCCCGCCCTACTGGTCTATCTAGGTGAGATATGAGAAAGCCTGGTGGAAATATCTGCTTTCTGGTGCAATATTTTGACAAAAGTAACCATTTGATATGTCTAATGTCGTTTTATATTTTTTCCTAACTATGTTATTCATTAGTGCAGCACTATGTGAATTCTGTACTGCAAATGTTTTGCAACATGAGTTTAGGTGTCTGTAGTCCAAAACTAGACAATATGAATTGTCTGGTTTGGAGACAGGAAACAAAGGATTGTTCATTTGGGAGGTGCATGTTTCAATCACCCCCTGGTATTCAAGTTGATCTAAAATCTCCCTGACTTGTTTCTTAGCTTCTTGCTTAATGGGATACTGCCTTTGTGCAGTCGGTTGACTTTTCAACTGGATTTTGTGAGGAGGAGAGTCCTCATCCCATCCAACCTGATTTTTATATAGTGCTGGTGCCTGGGCTACTGCCCATTTCCTTGCATATATATATTTAGTGTGAATCGGAATGTGATTCGAGAAGGCAGGCATAATCATTTCTTCGCTACGAGGGCACTCCCTGACAAACTCTGGGGGCCAGTCTTTTTCTGCTAACAGGATATCATAGCCTTTTGAGAGTTTATCCCAAAATAGACCCCTTATTTTCCTAGACTTATCACCCTCTATACGCAGTGTTATTTCGTATATCTTATGGGGCTCGCTAACTCTGGTGTCGGCAGTTTCTACTTGAATGTATTCATTCGTGTCCACTGTCTCCAGATGACTCATCAGAATCTTGCGAGCTATATTGATTTCTGCTGCAATGACTAGCATTGTCTGTGCCCACTCCCCGTTTTTCAACTGTGTCCTCAGTATTCTCGGCATGTTCGATTACTCTAATACTGGCTACCTTCTTTCTTGGAAATTGAAACTTTTTACTTTGAGCAGGTTCCTTGTCTTTGGACTTGGTGTGCTCTCCTGGGTCTGACCGTCCTCTTCTTTCCGATTTCTGCGAAAAAGATCGAGAGGGACGTGTATCAATACTTTGATATCTATCAGGCTTCTTCAAATTATCCCTATTTCTAAGGTTATATCTTTTCTCAGAGGGCTCGCTTTGGGGAGACTGGTGTTCTCGAGTCGGAGTTCTTTCCCTCCGTCGAGGAGAACTTCCTCTGGACTGGAAAACTTTTTCTTTGGGAGTGGATTGTTTATTTCCATCCCAGCTCTTTTTAGGAGTGTTTGAATTATTTTTAATAAATAATTTTTCAGGATTTTCGAGCAGTTGGGGCTTTACTGGTTTTCCACCCAAGCTGTCTCTACCTAATTCTTCATAGCATTTTTCTATGATTCTGGCAAGCTCAATTGTTTGATCTGTTATATCTGTTTCTTTCAATTTCTGGCAGATCATTTTATCCTCCATTGCCAATTGAACCAACTCTCTATATGCCTTTGTTAATTCTCTTATTTTAACTAAGAGTTCTTCACTTGACATTTTATCAATGTCTGGATGTGGTGTGTAGCTGGCTAGAACCGGCCACGTTGCTCCTGGTCTACCTAGTGGACCGAGCCTGGTAATATGATCATTATGTTTTAGGGCGCCTTTAAACCAGAGCAGGTGCTCTTGGTATAATGGAATTTCAATCTCCTCGAAAGGAGCGTACTCTTCCGGTGGATCCCCTATTTTGTAATAGTGGAACTCGTGTGTTGGGGTGTTTGCCGCTGGAAATTTTATCCAAGAATAGAATACCTCTGTCTGCCGATATTCGTGTGCCTCTATCACGAAGACGACTGTGCCACCTTGTGTGGTCAGTCCATTTTCTATAAGTTTTGACGTTATAGTTTTTCCTATGTTGACCGGGATGATTATTGCACCCGGTTCAGTAGTCCCTGTACCATCGGGACCCTGCTGAGTCGCATTTACTGCGGCATCAACGATTCCGTTTTCAGTGTCTGACATTTTATTGTCAGAAAGGTTTTGCAGAGCAGGTCTCCAAGGAGACAAAGATTAGGTGCACAATATTTTGGAACACTGTATCCTTCAACGTTGAATAAACCAGAGCTTTACATAGGAATCTCTTCCTACTAAGTTCGGGTGGATTTTAACCATTCACCCACTCCAGACGTCTATTGGAGTATTTACGGTAGAAAGGGGTCTGTGTGAAAAATGCACGACTGAGTTACTCTAATGTCTTGCGTTAGTTTTATCGCCTTACCAAACGTTGGGCGCCATGTAGTGTAGTTCCTATTTTCCCTATAGGCCCTGCGCATTGGAATAACATAAACAGTAGTATAGACATAGAAGTGCGGTCTTCCAGGTCCCTACTGACTATGCTAAACTTAATTGGGTTTGTACCAACTAGCTCAGAGGTCACTGGAAACTTTCTCGACTGAATAGGAAGTAATCAGCTTCCCTGGTACAGACAAGAAGGGATTCAGTTTTCCAACAACCGCATAAACATGACAACTTTGCTCCTTAGAATAAGAGTCAATCTCTAGAGTCGTGTGAAACAATAGACAGTTATTTTACTCAGTCAGTTGTGCAGATTACTTTCACCAAGATGCAGAGAATAGAGAGACGGGCGTTTTCAATAAAAGGTATTTTTTATTGAACAGTCTTTCTTCTCATGCATGAGAAATGAATTGCCACAATTGCAAGACTAGTTATTATAAAAAGTGCGTACAGTAAAATGAGGATTGCGAAATAATACTGTAAAAGCATTGATATGGTTTCTTAGCCATACAATGGTTAAAATGAATAAAATATATACATTCATATATACATTAGCTAACGTACTCAACTGGTGCTTCTAACTACGCCTACCCCAGTGTACCTGACCTAAGCCTAATACGTGGGAGGGAGTAAGTAAGTAGCAGTTTTAGTTAAGTTGGTTTTGCCAAGGTTTGCTTCAAGAATTCTCTCTAAGGGTTTAGTCAACACCATACCTCTGGAATAGAATGTTGGAGGTCTTGTATCTCCTTCCAGGACTCGATATCCCAGTCACTCGCAAGAGTGGGCTGGAAACGCCGGTGCTGGATTTTCTCGGCAGGGGAAAAGACAGCATCTCTCTCAGCGCGTCAAGGAGGAGGAGGGGGCAGCGTCCGTGGGCAGCTTGCATCTGCTGGGCTCTGCAAGGGACAGCTGTTCTGCTCCTGTGTTCACCACACCATCGCTATCATCAATGTCGTTGAGGCAGCGTTTGCTTCAGGCAACGTTGGTAATATTTATACCTGAAAGGTGCCTTGTTTGACGTAAGTTTTTGGACATAAGACGTCAATAAAGATGTCACTAGGAAGTGATCGTATCTCAGTGCTCATTAGAGTTCTATTACTAATCAAAACATAGCAAGCGGGGCTTTCCCAGGTTGCTGAGTTTTATTTTGTTGAAGAACTCTGAGTGTAATCTAGGAATCTAAGATAGTGGCTTCTGCTATGTCATCTGCTGTAATGAGCTTCAGAGGAAGAGATTCTGAAATGTGGCTCTGATCGTGTTAGGCCAGAGACGAGTTTCTGAAATATCGCTCTTGATCGTTTATGCCATTATAGGGGTATGAATGGATTATAGCCGTATAGGGGCATAAGGTCACAGTATTGATCGGGGTCCTAGATTAGAACACGACACCCACACTAGCTAACTCTGTAAAATCACTGGGAATCACCCGGGATTCTAAATTAGATATGAGCAAACACATCAAGAACACTGCAAAGAGCGCCTTATTCAACTTTAAACTACTTAACAAAATAAAACCCTTCATCCCTCCGAACCCTCTCAATTGGGTATTCAGGCTCTGTAGCTATGGAGTGCGCATTGTGGGAGGCGTTCAAGGTAGTGATAAGGGGGCACTGTATTGCGGGACAGGCGGGAGTGCTTCGCAATATCTGTGGCAGTCTGAGTAAACTAGAAGACGAGCTAAGGGTGTTAGAGACTCGCTATTGCACAGAACTGTCTCCCTTGTTATTAGCTGACATACGTACCAAACTGACAGCCTTCCAAAAGGAGGGGGAGCGGGAAACTACGTTTTTACACAAACATGTAACAGCAAGGTGATATGGAGAGGGAGACAGACCAGGCAAAACGCTTGCCAACCTACTGACTGCGCCCAGAGGGTCCTCAATCATAACTGAACTGACTGCAACGGATGGGTCAACAGCGTGTGTATTGCCAGACATTTTAGACACCATGAGGGAGTTTTACGCTCAGCTATACACTTCTAATTCATGCCCCCTGAATCTGTTTTGCAAGATTACTTTGATTTGATTGAGCTCATATGGCTGAGCAGAGCGCACCGCAAGTACCTAGAAGTCCCAATCACGGTGGAGGACATATGGCAGGTAATTAGCGGCTTACCTGCAAAAAAGGCCCCTGGGGTGGACGGCTTGATGGCTAAGTTGTATAAAGAATACTCAGAACTCTAAGATTAATAAAATAAGAAGGGGTTTTACATTGTTAACTCTGACGAATGCAATAGAAAGGGCTGTAAACTCTGGCAAGTGCAATAGGAATTAGTTTTACAATGTGAATTCTGAAACCTTCACTAAGAATGATTTTATGTTGTGAAGTCTGTGACAAATACAACGGGGGTTACATTGTGAAATCTATAAGCAATACAGCAGGAAGTGGCATTACATTTTGAACTCTGACAAATACAATAGGAACTCCGATCAATAGAAAATAGTTTTACATGTTGAACTTTCAGGCAAATACAATACGAAAGGGTTTTATTTTGTCAACTCCAGGGCAAACATCATGGGAAGGGGCTTTACATTGTCAAATATGGGACAATTATAATAGGAAGTAGGTTTAAATTATGATATAGCCTACAAATGCAA
This sequence comes from Lissotriton vulgaris, assembly GCF_964263255.1. NCBI lineage: Eukaryota > Metazoa > Chordata > Amphibia > Caudata > Salamandridae > Lissotriton > Lissotriton vulgaris. The sequence continues at coordinate 399,629,004 of NC_141685.1, read as the reverse complement.
TAAGAAGGGGTTTAATACAGATGTCCCTTTCTTGATTTGCCACTGGTAAATACTTGATATCTGAAGATTGAGATTTAAGGCTCATATCAACGTATAGTCTGAGTCTTCCTAAAACATTTTAATGGCTCCCTCTGTGCAGAGACCACATGGTCACGTTTACTTATTTTCTTAATAAAGTCAAAAGGCTTGCTTTATTTATAATTACATGTTGTGACAAAGCCAGTAACACTCTCATTTTACATTTTCAATAAGGTGACAGAGCCTGTAGGCTTAACCTTTTTGAGTTAATATCTGAACGTCCGTAGACCCAGCTCATGAGCCCCTACCTGCCTCGGTGTGGGCTACAACTCTCTCCAAAAATGGAAGAAGAGCTGAGGTGTTTTGTGTAGAGGGCACCGGAGGACTCGGTGAGTGAGGAGCCGAGTGCAAACAAAGAAATGATTATGTGAAGGTGTTAAAACTGTCTCCAGGGGAGCCTATAACTTTATTGCGTGGTGTCCTTGGACAGGATTATAAGCGAAGAAGACTAGGGGTTATCCACAAATATACCCTCACTCTTGGTTGGGGGCTTATATAATACTGATTTTTAAGAAACCCCTGTCTCCTTCCAATTACAGACCTATCAGTCTAATCAATGCTGTCCGAAAGGCATTTAGTAGAAGAATATTAGGAAGGCTGCAGGAGTGGATGAGCGATAAGGAGATTTTAACTCCCCTACAGGCTGGTTTCCGCAATTTTACCTCAACTGTTGATCAGGTTTTGAGATTACAACTCCTTTACTGGAAAACTGTCACCCTGGCGAAAGGTATACTTTACATGGTGTTTGTTGGCCTGAAATCAGCATTTGACTTGGTCCCAAAAACAATCTCATGGCAAGTACTGGTGGACATGGGAGTCCTAACCTACCTTTGTACAATTGTAAAAAGATTACATGAGCAGAACTTTGCTCAGGTTCCTAGTGGCAGGCTAGGAGAAGTCACTAATCCCTTTCCTGTAACCGGAGGGGTTAGGAAATGGTGCCTAGCCCTAACCCTAACACTCTTCACGTTATTCATAAATAATCTTGTCCCCTTCTTGAATCAGTGCGATAGTGATGCTTCCTACCTGGACAAAATGAAGATCCCCACCTTAATGTTTGCAGATGACACTTTGCTCATTTCCAAATCCCTGATGGGCCTACAGAAGATCCTGGACCAATTCAAAGGCTATTGTACACTGAGGGGCTTGGAAAAAAAACATCACCAAGACAAAGTACATGGTATTTAACTCATGTTGCTCCACACAAGCTAAACCCACATTAAATGAGACCCTCCCTAGAGCAGGTGCATTCATTTGAGTATTTTGGGATGACCCTGAGATCAAAAAAATGGATTGGCAAGGTCACATTTCCAAACGTAGACTCACCTTTGAGCGACATAATGGTGGGCTGCTGAAATTATTCAGGGAATCCTTTCACAAACCCATTTTCCCAATAATGCAAATCTATAAACTTAAGGTGCTGGCTTCTACATTATATAGCACAGAGTTTTGTGGTTGCAAGGCAATCAACGCCCTGACAATGACAGAGATTAGGTATCTCAGGCAGCTGTTCATGAAAAAACAGCACTCCACTGATCCCAATGAGGCTAGACATGGGGGTTAGACCAGTTGCGGAAGGGATTGCGATCAAGCCTGTACTACATTGGAGAAGGATATGGACCACCCCAGAACTGAACACATATCAACGAGGGCTTAAAGAGCTAATGGAAATGTGGGGGCGGTGATCTACCCTGGCTGAGGCACATCGTATTCACATTGGGCAAAATGGGGAAAACTGGCTAAAGGACTACCCGGAGGGAACATGCAAGTATATATCAAAAAGGGACTTTAAAAAGCTAAAATTAGATTGTCTACTAGCAAGTTCATCCATGGGTGCATTAACTGATTGTTACAGCACAAGTTCCAATATAAAGCTGAAATGTTCAAGGATGAGTTGGAGCCCAATCTTGCTAGGAAGCTTTACTTACTGTTTAGACATGGGTAACTACCCTTGTGTGCTTTCACCCACAAAGGGTCATCCTCATACAGTGGAAATGACCAGGTATGTCCGACCTGTGGTAGGTCTATGTCTTCTTGAAACCATGGCACATGTTATGCTCTTTTGCCCAGGGTACATACTGGCCTGGTCAAAATGGATCAGAACTATTTGTAGAAATGGGGGGTTTGCCCGGCACTTGCAGGCCCTGAGAATACTCCAAACTGATACAAGCCAGCACATTGTATTTGCAGTATCAAAATACCTGCTCACAACATTGTGCATTAGGAAGACGTTCATCCCAACGGATTCATCTGATCACAAATCTCTAGAACAATTAACGGTAACACTAATACAAAACACGCACTACCACCTAAAGCCTATAGACCTAGAGCTTACACGACATATTTGATGAATAAAGTCTGAAAAACAGTATGTATACTGTCTGTCTAAGATATGCATGGGATGTGTTATTTTAAATTGTTTATTGGAGATAAATGCCTAAAGGTCACCGAACACACACATGTACAATCACAATGTCAAGTTGTATTGACCTACTTTAAAAAAAAATGTTAGGTTTTAACATTTACCTGTTTTAATGTATATAGGGAAGGATGATTATTTTCATTTATCACAGGTTTTTATATACCATCTTGCACTTGTAATATTTGTACTTGCTTTCTGTCTTTTATATCGCAAGGCCGAAATAAAGATTGCTTACAGTTACAGCATACTTTGAGTCTCTAGTTCAGGTGGTGCTAGAGAGGTCTTGATTTTATTGTGTACATCAGTAATTTAATGTTTAGTATTTCGTTGTGTGTGAATTAAAGTAATTTTTCTTTTTAAAAGGTAAAACAATAGACATTGATTAAGCAAGAATTATTGTGTTCTTTAACATTTGTTTAACCCCTTTTGCTTGTTCTTTTGCCTTTTTAGGTCTCGGCCTGCGCAGGCTGCGCTTGCACAGTCTCGTCGGCGAGATCTTATGTTTTTCAGAGTGGGGCTTGAACCCGCCCCTCTTCTCCATTGGCTGGCCTTCTAAATGCTGGCCAGCCATTGGAGAAGACAGGCGTCTTTCCATTTAAGCCCTGTCTTTTTGGGAGTCGGGGGTGTTAGATTCCAGCCAATGCAGAGCCTGGGAGGTCTCTTGATGGCAGGCTGGCTGGCAGACTCCAAGAGGTCGCCGGCAGAGGCAGGGCCGACGGGGCAGGCGGGCAGCGCCAATGCAGTGCCGCAGGAGCTACAGGAGCTGCAGACGAGGCAGGAGAGGGGGAGGCCCCACTTCAATTACCACCACCTGCTGCAGCTCAGTGGCAATGGGGCCCAGAAGTCCTCCAGCGTGGTCCATGTCCCGCGCGGCCAGTGGCAGCAGTTCTCCATCGAGGAAACGGCCCGAGTGAAACTGGGGCTGTAGGTGCTGGCACGGTATGCGGCGGATGGGGCCCCCCGTCGCCGTCCTTTTGCTGAGGGGAGGCTGGTAGGATGGATGCCGGGCCTCGGCAGACCCCAACTAGGGCTGCCCCTGTCTTGACTTGACTGCTGCGGGTGGGAGGGAGGACCCGGGTGGTGGTGTCCTACAGGTCTCCAGCCTCATCGAGCAGGCAGTGACTCGCTACAGGAAGTCCATCGCCAAGGTGAGTCCCCTCGTTGTGCTCTGGTTGTGATCGTTTTCTTGCCTCTGTTCCCTGCTTGTGATCGTTTTTTAGTGCCTCTGTTCCCTGCTTGTGATAGTTTTCTTGCCTCTGTTCCCTGATTGTGATCGTTTTTTAGTGCCTCTGTTCCCTGCTTGTGATAATTTTTTTAGTGCCTGTGTTCCCTGCTTGTGAGCGTTTTTTCTTGCCTCTGTTCCCTGCTGTGAGCGTTTTTTCTTGCCTCTGTTCCCTGGGGCATTACTGGGCAGAGATGGGTGTGTGGCTGACCTAGACTGAGGGATGTCTGTGTGTGTGTGTGTTTGGCTCTGTGTGTGTCTGTGTGTATGTGTGTGTATGGCTCTGTGTGTGTGTGGCTCTGTGTGTGTGGCTGTGTGTGTGTGTGTGTGTGTGTGTGTGTGTGTGGCTCTGTGTGTGTGCATGGCTCTGTGTGTGTGTGTGTGGCTCTGTGTATGTATGTGTGTGTGTGTGTGTAGCTCTGTGTGTGTGTGTAGCTCTGTGTGTGTGTGTGTTGGGCTCTGTGTGTGTGTGTGTGTTGGGCTCTGTGTGTGTATGTTGGGCTCTGTGTGTGTGTGTGTGTGTTGGGCTCTGTGTGTGTGTGTGTGTTGGGCTCTGTGTGTGTTTTTAGTGCCTCTGTTACCTGCTTGTGATCGTTTTTTTAGTGCCTCTGTTCCCTGCTTGTGATCGTTTTTTTAATGCCTCTGTTCCCTGCTTGTGAGCGTTTTTTCTTGCCTCTGTTCCCTGGGGCATTACTGGGCAGAGATGGGCGTGTGGCTGACAAAGACTGAGGGATGTCTGTGTGTGTGTCTGTGGCTCTGTGTGTGTGTGTGTGTGTGTGTCTGTGTGTGTGTGTGTGTGTGTGTATGGCTCTGTGTGTGTGTGTGTGTGTGGCTCTGTGTGTGTTTGTTGGGCTCTGTGTGTGTGTGTGTGTGTGTTGGGCTCTGTGTGTGTGTGTGTTGGGCTCTGTGTGTGTGTGTGTTGGGCTGTGTGTGTGTGTGTTGGGCTGTGTGTGTGTGTTGGCTCTGTGTGTGTGTGTTGGCTCTGTGTGTGTGTGTTGGGCTCTGTGTGTGTGTGTTGGGCTCTGTGTGTGTGTGTTGGGCTCTGTGTGTGTGTGTTGGGCTGTGTGTGTGTGTGTGGCTGTGTGTGTGTCTGTGTGTGTGTGTATGACTCTGTGTGTGTGTAGCTCTGTGTGTGTGTGGCTCTGTGTGTGTGTGTGTGTGGCTCTCTGTGTGTGTGTAGCTCTGTGTGTGTGTGTGTTGGGCTCTGTGTGTGTGTGTGTTGGTCTGTGTGTGTGTGTTGGGCTCTGTGTGTGTGTGTGTGTTGGGCTCTGTGTGTGTGTGTGTTTTGGGCTCTGTGTGTGTGTGTGTTTTGGGCTCTGTGTGTGTGTGTTGTGGGCTCTGTGTGTGTGTGTGTTGGGCTCTGTGTCTGTGTGTGTTTTTAGTGCCTCTGTTCCCTGCTTGTGATCGTTTTTTAGTGCCTCTGTTCCCTGCTTGTGATAATTTTTTTAGTGCCTCTGTTCCCTGCTTGTGATTGTTTTTTTAGTGCCTCTGTTCCCTGCTTGTGAGCGTTTTTTCTTGCCTCTGTTCCCTGGGGCGTTACTGGGCAGAGATGGGCGTGTGGCTGACCAAGACTGAGGCATGTCTGTGTGTGTGTCTGTGTGTGTGTGTGTGTATGTGTATGGCTCTGTGTGTGTGGCTCTGTGTGTGTGTGTGTGTGTGTGTGTGTGTGTGTGTGTGTGGCGCTCTGTGTGTGTGTGCGTGTGGCTCTGTGTGTGTGTGTGGCTCTCTGTGTGTGTCTGTATGGCTCTGTGTGTGTGTGTGTGTGTGGCTCTGTGTGTGTGTGGCTCTGTGTGTGTGTGTCTGTGTGTGTGTGGCTCTGTGTGTGAGTGGCTCTGTGTGTGTGTTTGTGGCTCTGTGTGTGTCTGGCTCTGTTTGTGTGTGTGGCTCTGTATGTGTGTGTGGCTCTGTACATGTGTTTTGCTCTGTGTGTGTGTGATGGGCTCTGTGTGTGTGTGTGTGTTGGGCTGTGTGTGTGTGTGTGTTGGGCTGTATGTGTGTGTGTGTGTGTTGGGCTCTGTGTGTGTGTGTTGGGCTTTGTGTGTGTGTGTGTGGCTCTGTGTGTGTGTGGCTTTGTGTGTGCCTCTGTGTGTGTGTGTGTGTGCCTCTGTGTGTGTGTGGCTCTGTGTGTGTGTTGGACTCTGTGTGTGTGGCTCTGTGTGTGTGTGGCTCTGTGTGTGTGTGGCTCTGTGTGTGTGTGTGTGGCTCTGTCTGTGTGTGTGTGTGTGGCTCTGTCTGTGGGTGTGTGGCTCTGTATGTGTGGCTCTGTCTGTGTGTGTGTGGGTGTGTGTGTGTGTGTGTGTGTGTGTGTTGGGCTCTGTGTGTGTGTTGGGTTCTTTGTGTATGTTGGGCTCTGTGTGTGTGGCTCTATGTGGGTAGCTTTTTTTGAAGGTGGGTCTGTGTGAGGGTGGCTCTGTGTGTGTGTAGATGGGTCTGTGTGAGGGTGGCTCTGTGTGTGTGTAGGTGGCTTTGTGTGGGTGGCTCTGTGTGTGGGTGGCTCTATGTGAATGACTCCGTGTGGGTGGCTCTGTGTGGGGGGCTATGTATGTGTGTGTGGGTGGCTGTGTGTGGGTGGCTCTGTGTGTGGGTGGCTCTATGTGAATGACTCCGTGCGGGTGGCTCTGTGTGGGTGGCTATGTATGTGTGTGTGGGTGGCTTTGTGTGTGTAGTCAGGCCCGGACTGGCGATAGCGGGCACCGGGCAATCTCCCGGTGCGCCGCAAGGGGGGGGGCTGGTTTTGAGCCCCTGGGGGCCGATTTTGTTACAGGGCCGTTTTGGCAGCAAATAAAATCCGCCGATAACCAGCCCTAGCAAAGCGCTCGGCGGCACCTCCAACCCCCCATGCCCCCCCGCCCCCCCCCCCGAGTGGGGAGGGGGGGGGGGGTCTGGCCGAGCACTTTGCCAGGGCCGGTTTTGGTTCCCAAACCGGCCCTGTGTGTGGCTCTGTGTGTGGGTGCAAATGCAATAGGTCTCGCATTTGCGAGAGATTATGCTATTGGCATTGTAAATGACAATGCCATTTATTTATATGTTTTAAAAACAAAAACATAAATAAAAATAATGTCATGAGCAATGCCAATAGCTCTAACTTTAACAATGCTGAGACCATTGCATTGTAAATGCTTGTTTTTACTATGTTAATATTTAATTCCTGATACAACAAAGCACTGGCTAGACTGAAGTTCCCCTTAAACATCTGGGATGTTAACTTCAGTCTAATGTTTGATGTGCAATAACCTTTCCAATTTCAAAACGGATAAAACAGTGGTGCTAATTCTGGGGAACCATCCTTTAACCTGAACTTCCGTTTGGTAGGAACTGACTCTTGGCCCACTATTAGCTTCAATTACTATGCCCAAAAGTACTGATCTTACCTTCTGCCCACATATGAAGAAGATCTCTGGTACATGGTAGTCCATTTTGAAGCGCTTACGAAAATGAATCCTTGCATTTTATTTGAAGGGCGAAGATTAGTGCTCCAGACAGCTATTTCATCCTATTTGGATTATGGGAATGCCGTCTTGCTTGGCTTACCTAAATATTTTATCTGTCGCCTGTAGACTGTGCAAAATGCAGCTGCCACGACATTACTTAAATTACTTCAGTGCACTTCAGTTAAATCCCAGTTGGACTGCTGCCTCAAATCATGAGTAACACAATCTTTCTAAAGACACTTTGCATGGTGCATTAGTCACTTGCTGGCACTTGTCCTGAGCATCTCAGCTTCACATTTACGTGCCCTCTCACATGCTTTGTTCCTCATCTTACGCCTTCTTAGTTGTGCCCCTGTTCCATTGCACCAGAGGAGACTTACACTCTTTATATTTCACCAACGACGCATGGTTGTTCTTGTGAGTCTTGCCTGGTAAAAAGAAATAACAAATTATTCTTAACAGTTATTTAGTTAATCTTCCCTGAAACTAAGCCTAAAGGAGAACGTTCACATTACCTGCATCATTTCCTGTCACATTCACCAATCATCATCACTTTCTTACTTTATTTCAGTACATTCACTGAAACGTCGAAAGCGGAGCAGTCGATCACCTTCCTATGAATGCAGTCTGTATCTACCCAGGCACACCCTGAGCTGCACCTCTCACAAGAAACGCATTACTTTACAGAGGTCACAAAAATAGGCCAGCAACCCAGCTGACTTACTCCGCTAATAAAATGTCTTTGCTTGAATTGCTGCTTCTTGTTCTCAATTAACTCAAACTTTAAAAAAATGACTATGCTTGGAGATGGTCAAATAATATGAGTTATTAGCCATTATCATCTTGATGAGATGGGAGGAGGCCAATAACCAGCATTAGCGGCTTCCCCGAGGTCACTCACAGATTAGATCATAGGATATGGAATACTACAATCCCTACAATTAACATTAGAGGCTGTTAATGTTAAAATAAATGTATTTTGTCATATTTGAGTTGTGATGTCACAATTCCTTCCGGTCAGAGGAGTAGGCATGAAAATCTGATTCGTGATTAGAACAGTATCTGAAATTGTAATGCAAGCCATTGCAAGGAAGACTGCCTTTCTAGCGCCCTTTCCTTTATCTTCTCTTCAAAATTAGTAAACATTGGTTATCAGTAGATATTCACACCAGCTTATTTATTGCACTGCTGGGGTTCAATATAAGTGGACAGGAAACTGTCTGCATGTTACTACAGAACAGGCATTTATACCGACCTAAATCAATATGCATAAAATATGTTTGTAAATTACAAATCACAAGCTAGATATTTGTTTGTTTATTTTTCCAGTAAAGATTCCACATGTATTTATTCTATGTACCTGAAAACAGAAAAATCTGTTCTGCCGAAAGCAGCAGCAGAGTTACAATTTGAAAAGGGGCTTTGGGGAGAGTTAAGGTGTGACCTATAGACAGTGTAATACAAAACAATACTATCTATAACCTCTATAAGGAATACACATACCCTGACTGCACACTATAACGATATTGCTATTCATCCCCGAGATATGATATAGAATGTGGGCCTCGGTCTTGTTTCTCTATCTGAATATGGAATTCTGTATGCTTGTAATACACACCAGGGTTGCATCCCCAGCTCTAAGATTCCGTAGGTTTTTCTTCTCTCTCTATGCTTTATTTTGAAGACTCGACTCTCCAAGACCGTAAATGGGCAAGGTGTACCTACATTAGGATTACAAGATAACTACATGTTCCTGGTGACACAGTACTCCTGGCCTCGGCTTTCATTTAACAAGCTAATTCATTCTGGGAAGTGTTCGGCTTAATTCTCGTCAATTGAACCTAATGAAGTTATGGTCTAGATTACAAAGGTTTAAAATATACATCCTCCATGTATCCCAGTTTTAAAGAGTGAGCCAATAACCCTAATCTAAATTGTGGCCACCTACAACAAACACTAGCTCAACACAAGTGTTACATACATTCAGAAAAATGCATAGTGTTCTGGACAAACTAGGAACTGCAGAATCAAGTTTCTAGTGTGCATTTATTTATTCGATGCTCACAGCATAATTTAGACTTCGATTTTCTATAATAAATGTAATTCCCAACATTTTGTTTTAGCCATGCTGCCTATTGCAGACCTCAGAGCGCCAATGGATGCCGCCCCCACCTCAGCCCCCTCCCTCGGAGTATCAATGAGCAGGCTTCTCCTTAGTTAATGACTGTAATTGGAGGCCCCGGCTTTGTGTTACTGTGAAGCGCTGTATGGCGTTTCCGTGACCCTGTTTTACCTCAGCTGTAATTATTTAGCCAGCCTGCAAGCACGCCTGGGAGAGATCACCGCTGCACCTGCTGCCTGCGTCAGTGCGCGCGACGGCGCGAAGCGGCGAAGGTAAGCGGCTTTACGGCACTTGTCACTCACTACCTGCGGAAGTGTCTTAAATCAGCTGTACTTTGGGGTCAACTTCTTTTGGGATAGCAGGCAGGTTGGAAACTTTAACATATACCCCGGGGATTGCTTCCTCTTTTAGCTTGTTAGTCTTTCGGTGACTTGAGGCTGCTTGTCTTTGCTGTTGCAGATTTTTGCTCTAAAGGATTGTATATATGTCATAATCTAAATGACTAAATATGGACTACTATGCTTTGAGTCAGTTACTATGTGATCTTTGTCTGATGCAGCATATTGTGCACTGGATGTTCCAGGGCGCTGCCTCAAGGCACTTTGAAGACACATCAGGTCCCCACAGGTAAGGTTATCAAAATAACTGGTCAGCGTGTGAGTCACGAGGAGGGTGCGTGAGCGGAACGGTGCAGTGCATGTGGTTGGAAGGCTAGTGCATCAAACGTTACTTTGCATTGACCCAGGGGACAATGCACCCCATTCTCTGCTATGTGAGGATTTGGGGTACTATGGGCCTCTCGTATCCCTGAACTATTGATAGCTAGGGCCCTGACCCTGAAAGCGGAGGCTGGAGATCTCGCAGGTATTGCATGAGTAACAGTCTCTACAATGAATGCCAGTGCTAGGATGTCTAAGTGTCAGTGGTCCCAATGGGGTCCTAACCAGGTTAATTTAAAGTTAAAATACTATATTATCCAACTACATTTATTGCTCTTGCATATTAACGACACTGCTGTGCTATTGCTGTACAGCGCTATTATGCATAACAGCCCATGTACATGTAACTCTGTACAGTGATTATCCAGCAAAGGAACATATAGTTAATGTACATGTCTCTGTTAATCTTATATTTTAAAAACAGCTCTCTGCCCAGCCTTGAGTAAGAGTTAATCATGGCCCTAGACTCTAAGAGAATCTATCAAACACACTTTAGTCCAATCAAAGTCTACAGACCACTCCTATGCCTCTGTCTGTCCATAGCTTGTGCATAACCATCCTGGCCTTCAAAGGGATGTCCATTGTATCCATTGTGGCTTGTAGGAGTGGCCGGGTTATCCTGGAGTATGGCATCCTCCATTTCTTCTCTAGATCTACTGCTGTGACTGTGGTTTGGCCGAAGAGCTGTGCGGTGGTATTCTTTGCATGATACACTACTTGGTACTAAGTCTCTAAGAAGCTGCTCATCACCGACCACCTTTCGCAAGAACCTGAACAACTGGTTGTTCTAATCTTACCGTATTCAACTAGCCCCTACCTGTTGCTAAAGCACTGTGAAACCCTACTTGCGCTATACAAGACTTTATAATAATATTCATAATCTGATAGCGCCCCATGATTGTATGGTTGAAGATCTTTATTACTTGAACAAGACAGGGCAGACTTCTAGGTTGACCTGAATAGACGGTGGTGCATAATGTGTCACCGAGGAGTAGGGTTTTAGTGGTGTGAATGCTCGCAATAATGTACCAATAGATGTAGTCTGGCACGTGTTTCCAAGATCGCCCAGTGGTCACATGAGCTCATTGAAGTAAGACACACAGCTGAGGTCATCCGATACGGGTGTGTTACACACAGATGTTACATTATTGCAAACAAGAAGAAAGCATACAAATTCCAGGTGAGACATGTAGGTTGACTTCCACTTCCTGGATTAGAACATTGGGGATTACAGCGCCTGGTTTTCCTTTTGTGAATTTAAAGAACAAGAGGCAACAACCACTTCCAATTCTGAGCTCATGCGCTAAGGAAACTGGAGTGGACATGGGGGAGTCACCTAGGTAGGATTGCAAAAGTCATGCTATCTGATATGGCCTTGTGCTGGATTTTTGGTGATAAAAAGCTACGTAACCAGTGAAATCAAGCCATGTTGATGTCATGGCTCACAAGCACGTTCATGAAACTACACCTCCTTACTACTGATGCATGCAAATGGAACCAAAGCCTTGGTAATAGCCACTGTTAGCTGAGTGAAGAAAATTAGTATATGATTTATCTTTAAATGTAAAAGACTTCCATTGAATACTGTACTGAAACTTTAACTGAGAGCACCTTTGACCTGAGCTTGACCAGTCCCTGGGACTAGGAAAGACCCCAGAGTGGTCTGAGGGGCTGTTTTCAGGGTACACTGAGGAAGGGACTAGTACTCAATTTACTAAAGGTACACATCGTAGATGATTTCTCCAGAGTACTGTGGTAGACCTTTCATTTAGCAATGCATCCTTAGTTTCTCTTAAGAACTCCATGTAAGAAGGATGACATTATGTCCCTAAATAAATGGTTACCCCTGTGTTTAAAACTTTTTCCTACAGGATGAACCACACCAGATTATCCTGGCCGAAGGCTGGTGTTAACATCTTGTACAGTGTTCCTTTTAGATCCCTGTTCATCAGGGTCAGACTGGAAAAAGGGAAGGGCAGAGATTGTCAAATGATCCTCAGTGTTGTGACAGAGGAGGGAGTAAACATGCATTGCTTGGCCTCATTTTGCAAAAATATCAGTCATAAATAGGACGTTTTTTAATGATATTTTTTAATATTTTTTTTAGCACAACATTGAAGCAGAAGTACAATCACTTTAGTTCCTGACGAATGCTGGAACACCTCATCTAAGGGTTAATGGCTGAAACATGTTGACCTTCTTTGGTGACACACCCCAGCAGGTTTGATCCTCCCTGCAGTGTCTTTCATTTTAATCCTGACCCAATGTCACACAAATAAAGGTGTCGGCATCCCCTGTAGCCAGTTTTAACCATCACATTATCTTTCTGCATGCTCTGCTTACCTTACTACCCCCAGCTCATTGATGGGTATATATTATACCTCTGAAAACATCTGCTGTGCTCCTCTTTCTCAGTGAGGGAGTTGTAGCCCCCACCATGACAAGGCATCTCGGTGCAAGGAGGTTTCTGATGATGAAGCATGCCATCCATGGTAGGTGAAGGAAATCGTCTTTTAACCCTTGGCGTGCGTCGGACGGTCCGCGGCCGTCCGACGTTACGGTGGGCGTGTGCGGAGGACGGCCAGGGACCGTCCTGACCACGCCCAGTCATAAATCACCCGCACCGCGGCAGAATTCCTGCCGCGGTCAACGGGTTAAAATGAATATCCCATGTCAGCTAGGTTATTTTGTTTCTTGTTTTCGTTTTCCCCTCTCTGACTCAATACCAAGTGTTCTATCCATACTATATAACTTATACTATATACTATACTAATATAATAAAGAGGGAGCCCAAACCTTTGAGGCGGGTAATCTCAGGAACCACAACACCAATCACAACACCCAATACAGCGTTGGAAAGGGCAGTTGCAGCAGAAGGACATAGGCTATGCAGACGCCCACCATATACATTTAAAAGGTAAAAGAACTGTGCCAGCAAAGTAGTCCCTTGTGGGCGTGTCTGCGTTGTGCTGTGGGCGTGTGCTGGGGGCGTGACAAATGCTGGGGGCGTGTGGTACGTTCCTCCCTTCATGCCATGTCTCATATTGTGTGCTAATCCCACCCTGCTCCCTTTAAATACCCCTGCACCCCATAATCATAACCCACCCTTACTCCTTAAAATACTCCAACACCCTTAAACACTAACCCATCTTAACCCTATAAATATACCCTGTACCCCAAAACCCAAACCTATCCCTAAACCCTAAAAGTACCCCTGTACCCCAAAACCCAAACCTAGCCCTGAACCCTATAAATACCCCTGTACCTAAAAACCCAAACCTACCCCTGAACCCTAAAAATACCCCTGTACCCCAAAACCCAAACCTAGCCCTGAACCCTAAAAATACCACTTTACCCCAAAACCCAAAACTATATCTGAACCCTAAAATACCCCTGTACCCCAAAACCCAAACCTAGCCCTGAACCCTTAAAATACCCCTGTACCCCAAAACCCAAACCTACCGCTGAACTCTAAAAATACCCCTGTACCCCAACACCCAAACCTAGCCCTGAACCCTAAAAATAACCCTGTACCCCAAAACCCAAACCTAACCCTAAAATACCCCTGTAACCCAAAACCCAAACCTAGCCCTGAACCCTAAAAATACCCCTGTACCCCAAAAACCCAAACATAGCCTTGAACCCTTAAAATACCCCTGTACCCCAAAACCCAAACCTACCCCTGAACCCTAAAAATACCCCTGTACCCTAAAACCCTAACCTAGCCCTAAACCCTAAAAATACCCCTGTACCCCAAAACCCATACCTATCCCTAAACCCTAAAACTACCCCTGTATCCCATAACTCAAAACTATATCTGAACCCTTAAAATACCCAAACACCCCAAAACATATACCTCAGTACCCCAAAACATATACCCTTATACCCATACTTACCTTATCCAAACATCTAAAAAAAATGCTTTTACCATTCATGCATTTACAACGAATTTCGTTGTAAATGTATGCGTGGTAAAAGCATATAAAATGTAATGCCATGCGTTATAATGGCATTGCGGAGTCATGGTACTTTCGTAATGAAAGTATGCGGAGGATGGTATGCGGAAAGAAAGTTGCGGAATAATGGGTGTTTACCCTCCCCCGGTAAGTACATTGGTGGCACGACGGCCCACATCTCCAGCAACATACTCATATTTTTTCACCACCCATTTGAAAAATACACAGGTCTCTCTCTTTTTTTTTTTTTAAATTTGTTTTTATTGCAGAGTTAGAGACAAGTCATCAAAATTAAGCCAACCATTACACTTATGACATCACAATTGAAAATGAAGCAATTACTCTACACAGCCATTCAGCCCACATCCCGGAGGCTGGGCGGCGCGCCAAGAGCACTGTTCTCCAGAGGCTGCCTCAGTGTATGCCCTTCTCGGGCGCCCGGTCGGTTACATCATGTTGTATCTGCTTTTACCCCCCTAACGCCCTCCCCCCCCCTTGCACCATCAGAACCCAGAACACTCCCTGGGTACCTACTTCAGTTCTTGTCCACATCCTAACAGGCCCAGTTGGTTCTTCTGAACTACGACGCGGTGCCTAACTACCCTTTTCAAAAACGTCCCCCCCCCGCCTTCCTCCCCACAACTGCTGCTGATTCGGATACTGACAAGCCTTGCAAACACCTGAGTACACCCCCCATAGGATCCATTCACCATCGTTTGATCCACATGGAACCCAACTATCACAGCTCCTCCTCCTCATCTTCCGCCACATAGTCACGCAATGCCTGGACCACCATTTCCCATGCCCTCGCCAACTCCAAGCACTTCTCATTGCCAGTCCTAGTGGCCTGCCGCATTCTGATAACACTTTCGCAGCCTGACCACTTCAATAACTCACTCATCATCTCCTTACTGACGGACCTTCCTTAGACTTCCAGTGCCAGGTTATCTCTCTTTGAGCCAGCATGATTCCCAGGTCTATAAATTTACTAGTAATTTTTGTCCTCTTGGTATGAGGGAACCAGAGGAGCAGACATGCTGCCATATCAAAGTCTACCTCCCTATCCGTTACTGCATTCAGAAGCTCCCCCACTGCCGGCCAGTACGCTCCTAACTTCGGGCAATTCCATAACATATGATCCAAATCTACCTCGGGTGTCAAGCATTTCGGGCACATGGCATCGGGCACCTGGAAATACCGTTTCACTCTCTCCGGTGTCAGGTACGCCCTATGGATAATGAAAAAGTGCACCAGTTGAAATCGCGCATTCCTCGTTCCCTTCCACGTCCGTCTCAACACTTGGCTCCAAACCGTGTCCGGTATGGGCTTGCCTACGCTGATCTCCCACCGCGACTTCAATGCCAGTAGTGGCGCCAGTCCCTCATTCAGCATTCTAGTATGGAGACAAGTCACCGCTTGACATGCCATGGTCACTTCCGGTTCTTCCAACCCTTTCCTCCAATATCTCTGCATCGCTGCCACCACCGCTGCGTGCAGCAGGAAAGTCCCATCTGGTAGGCCAAATTGTTCCTGTAGCGTCCGATAGGGGACCAATGTCCCATCGACATACAGATCCCCCACTACTTGTAGGCCCAGCTCCTCCCATGCCAACAGTTGAGACCAATCGCCCCCATAAGGCAGCGCGGTCAGCATTCCCAGCTTCATCTCCGGCGCGTACGGCCGGTCTCTTTTTGCTCTCTTTAAGCTCCTGTGCCAACATAATTTAAGCGTTCTTTCTTCTATCGTAAGCTCTCTCACGTCTAGTTTCTGCTGCATTATTATATATGACAAAACACCCCTCTGGATGCCGAGCCCCCGATCATGCTCAGGGCCCCTGAATTCTCTGGCGACATTTTGTGTCAATACCTGGAGTTGTGCCGCCAGGTAGTATAATTCAAAGTCGGGAACGGCCAACCCCCCTCAGGCTTAGGTCTAGTCAGAGTACTCAATGCGACCCTGCGCCGCCCATGGCCCCAAAGGAAGCCAATCACCAGTGTCTTCAGATCTTTAAAAATCCGCTGCGGGATCCATATCGGTAGCGTCCGGAAATAGTAAAGCAGCCGCGGGAGTGCCACCATCTTCAGCAATGCCACTCGTCCCAATACCGACAACGGAAGGGAGGCCCAGAAATCCATGCAGCCCTTCAGCGCACGAATACACCGCTCCACGTTCCCTTCCAAGAGGTCCACAGCCTCATGATAAATGCGCACCCCCCAAATAGGTGAAACTGGAGGGCTCCCACACCACCTCTCTCGTCAGCAGTGGACTGGGCGCGCCCTTCCGCAATGGAAATACACAGGTCTTGGCCCAATTCACCCTGAGGCCTGATAGTTGCCCAAATCTACCCAGCATATCCACTGCTCCCTCGAGTGATTGCATTGGATCCGCTAAAT
Source organism: Lissotriton vulgaris (assembly GCF_964263255.1). Classification (NCBI taxonomy): domain Eukaryota; kingdom Metazoa; phylum Chordata; class Amphibia; order Caudata; family Salamandridae; genus Lissotriton; species Lissotriton vulgaris. The sequence continues at coordinate 399,612,661 of NC_141685.1, read as the reverse complement.
ACAATAACAGATCATCGGCATACAGTGATATATAGTGCGACTCCGGTCCTTGCGCTATCCCATTGTACATTGTGCCCAGCCGTGCCTGTGCCGCCAACGGCTCTACTGCTAAAGCGAACAGCAGAGGGGATAGCGAGCAGCCCTGCCTCGTCCCCCTACACACTGGGTAGGCCGAAGATACAATAGGCCCCAGCCGTACTCGCGCCTTCGCCGACGAGTAAAGCACCCTCGTCCACCTCCGAAAGCCTTCACCTATCCCAAATTTCAACAGTACTCCATCCAGGTATTCCCACTTGAGGCTATCAAAAGCCTTTTCGATATCAACCGCCAATACCACAGGGTCAAAATCCGACGCCCCGGCACCGTCCATGATGCGGATCAGACGACGTATGTTCATCGAGGTGTTCCTAGTCGGGATAAATCCCGCTTGATCCCTGTGTACCAATGTAGTCATGTGCGGCAGCAACCTGGCGGCTAAGATGCGACTCAGAATCTTATAGTCCACCGTCAACATGGACAATGGGCGGTAAGAAGTCACGTCCAACGCATCTCTGCCCGGCTTCAGCAGCGGCACCACCAGTGCCTCCCTCATTGATTCAGGCAAGCACCCCATCTGCTTCGCCTCCGAGTACACCACCAACAATCTAGGTGCTAGTATATCAACAAATTTGGCATAAAATTCTACCGGTAGCCCGTCCACCCCCGGGGTTTTATTTCGCGCCATATGTTTAATCGCTCCCCTTATCTCTGCCAATGTTATGGGCCCCCCCAGTTCTTTCGCTTCTTTGCCATCCAACACCGGCAGCGGAATCGGACCCAGGTACTCGTCTATCTCCGAGACCTCTGCCTCTAGGTGGCTTTCATACAGTCCCGTGTAATAGGATTGAAAGCGCGCCAGGACTGCTGATTGAGAATAAACCACGTCCCCATCTTCCTTTCGTATACTCATGATCAGGCACCCCCTAGGCTCTGGATTAGCTAGTTTGGCCGAGAGCGTACCCACTTTATCACGTTCCTCATGCACCTTAGTAACATACAACTTATAATCATAGCACCGCAGCCGTTCCGTCTCAGTCGCCACCACTTCTTTAGCCTGCATCAGTTGTTCCTGTAAGTCCGGCCGCTCAGGCCTTCATTGTTCCAGCCCTCTCAACACCTCTTCTGCTTTCGCAAGGTCATTCAAAACTGCTTTCCTCGCATTCGAAAATCTGCCCATGCACACCCCTCTCACCACCACTTTCATTGCGTCCCACTCCACTGATCTGGTCGAGGCCGAGCCTCCATTTTCCTCAAAATAACAGTCAATGCCCTGTCGAACCGTGTCGCTAAACACCAGGTCTTCCAATGTATCAGGCCGCAGTCGCCATGAGGGAACCGCTGATCTCGCCTGCTGCCACTGCATTGAGATCAGTAAAGGATTATGATCCGAAATGGTCCTAGTCAAATATTCAGACTGGGTCACCGCAGCCGCCAGGGGGCCGCCGCACAGCACCGAGTCCAGTCTAACATGCAAGTCATGAAGTGTGGAAAAGTAAGAGTAATCCCTGATCTCAGGATGCTGTTCCCTCCACACATCTATCAATCCCCACCTCTCCTGCCATTCCCTCCTGTGGGTTGCTAGCCTGCGCACCGGGGAATCGACCAATGGCGGATGTGACCTATCCAGCTGCACATCTGTTATTGAATTAAAATCTCCTGCCAGCAAGAGAGGGCCCGCCGAGTAATAGGCCAGCGAGCTTGATAAACCCTCAAAGAAGTGGGCTTGATCGGAGTTGGGGGCATAAATATTGCACAGGACCACCTCTCTGCCACAAAGTCGCCCCTCAACCGCTACATATCTGCCCTCAGGATCAATTCGCTGGCTCGTCATTTGGAACGGCGTGCACGCCCTCACCCAAATTAGCACCCCTCTGGCGAATGCTGAGTATGTCGTGCCAAATACCTGACCTCGCCACCTCTTCTGTAAAGCCCCGCACTCTGTCTTGGATAAATGGGTTTCCTGAAGCATTGCGATCTGTACACCCCGCCTCACCAGGTAGGCATGCACCTTATGACGTTTCACCATTGTACGAAGTCCTGGGACATTCCATGTGATACATTTCAAATTAGATAACGCCCCCATGGTGTACCTGTCTGCACAATGGCACTAGCCAACAATTATCCCCCGCACTGCAGCAGTTGTGTATCCCCTTTAAAACACCCCAAACAACACCCCAAACCCCTCTCCACAGGACAGGACTTAATAACCCAGCTTCAGCCCCGTTCCAAACCACCAACACCCCACACATTATTCTAACCTGTGGTCATCACCACAGAAGACCTTAAGGGCCTCGAGAGGTCGATGGAGCGCCGATCCGGCATAGGCGGAGCCCCAACCCCACGCCCGCAGTCCCATAGTGCTTGTACAGCCCCATACCTGGTAGTCCAACAAATGTCCGGAGAGTCTGTACCAGCAGATACCTCAGGATTATCCAGCGTTCTCAAGCCTCACTCATTAAACATACCATCTGAGGTTTGCGGTGTGACGGCCGGTCCCTTCGCACTTCCCGTATCTGAGTCGTCGCCTCCGGACTTCTCCCCCTCCTCCTCCGATTCCGACGCTCCGGATGCCTTCTCTTGTTGCGATCCTGCGATGGTCGCCGTTGCAGCCAGCGCGCCCCTCCTGTCCGCCGCTATTTGTGCCTCCCGCTCGGCCTTTTTGAGCTTGTTCCGGGAGCGGATGCGCTGTGATTTTCTGATCCGTACCGGTTTTTGCCGCTTCCTCCCGCTTTTGTGTGCACGATCAGTCCCTGCACGATACAGTTCAAGCCATGACCAAGCCTCAATAGGAGTCTGAAAGAAGTGGGTCCTGTCATCAATGATCACTCTCAGTTTCGCAATAAAGAGCAAGGAGTATTGGATCCCTTCCTCTCTCAGTTCCTTTTTCACTGACAAGAAGGATGCTCTGCTTTTCTGGACTTCCTGAGTGTAATCCGGAAAGACTGTGACTTTGCTATTTTCCACTTGGAAGGGGCCCTGGGATCGCGCCCTCTGTATCAACAGATCGCGGTCTTTATAGTGCAGCAATTTGACCACCATCGGCCGAGGCGGTCGGCCCTCCAGGGGCGGCCTGGCGGGAACCCTATGCGCTCTTTCCAGGGAGAAGAAGGGAGACAACCCCTCCGGTGCCACCACCGTCTTGAACCAGTCCTCCATGTAGGATATAGCGTCCCCTTTTTCAATTTTTTCTGGAAGACCCACTACCCTCACGTTGTTTCTCCGGTTACGACTTTCAGCATCCTCCGCACGTCGCTCCAGAGTCGCCAGACGGCCGAGGATATCCGTCAATTTATGCTCTGCCGTCACCACCGCCGGTTTCAGTTCCTGGAGCAGCTGTTCATTCGTTTTCACTCGATCCCAGAGCTTGCCGTGGTCTGCCCTCAGTAGTCCCAGTCCCGTGGCTACCTGCTCAATGTCTTGGTGCAGCGATTCCTTTGTCGCAGTGATCGCCTCTAGGATGGCGTCAAGGCGCTGGTGCAGCCTTTGTTCCTGTGTTGAGGCTTTTTACCGACCAGATTTTTGGACCAGTTGGAATCCGCTCCTAGGAGCCCCTCTAATCCAGCCGGAACGTAAACAACTCCCTCCTTAGAACGTATTTACAATGGATATAGACATATGTATAACATCTCGTACCTAAGGATGGGGAAAATAGCAATAAACAAGCATTGGTTCTACAATATCCTATTCACACCTATTAGTCTCGCGGCCACATAAGCCCAGACTAGTCTACCCTGGGGCAGGTCTGATAATGTACCATTTCGCACTTTATTTACTTGACACGCGATCCGGCGCGTCTACACACGTGGGCCTGCAGTCCCAGTGCTCTCATTTATACCCGGTCTGCAATCCAGCAGACCTACACACCCCTCAATCTTGGGTGCTCTCACTCACACACGGCCTACAATCTGGCAGGCCTCCGCACCGTATCCCTCCGGTGCTCTCACTTACACACGGTCTACAATCCGGCAGACCTACACACCTATCCTTAGGTGCTCTCATTAACGCCGTGTACCAACGACGATCACTTTCCTATGAACCCTCAGGGATGAAATCTGTAATTATCTATTCAGGGTAAAACTACGGCAATGGAAATTAGTATATATTAGTTAGAATCATAATATGTGCCTTCTGCTCTTGACATCAACTGTTCCCTGCCTCCCTACTTATTCAGTCACTCCTTACCTGACCGGGATTCACATCCGTTCATGCAAACAACGTCTGACTAGGAGAACTAGATTACTATGATTGAACAAGAATGCAAGGCACATGTCGGTTCACCAAAAATGGGGGCATTTATTATAGTAAAAGAAATAAACACAATACTACACAATATATATATATATATCTATACGTATATATGCTGCAAAGAAAAAGTAGAGGTTAAGGTGCGCGCTTCGCAAGGGAAGGGGCAGATGTCACCTGGTTAATATGAAGTTTGGACTCGGCAGTCATCTAGGTTCTCGTCTCGTCTCTCTCTGTGTCTTGGCTCGTCTCGGGGGTCCACCTCAGCCGTCACAAGTACACGTCTGCACCGCTAGGCTCAACCTCCTCTGCTTCCCTCCAAGTCACTGGAACCTTGCTCGTTTTTAGCTACCGTCTCTCTCTCTCTCTCTCTCTCTCTCGTTCTCAGAGAGTCTCGGTTTAGGAATCTTTTCTCAGACTTCAAAATGGCGATTGTCTGCCGCAGAAATAATTAATGGCATAGATGCTAACGGCTAGCTGCCGCCTACGGACTGACTCACTCATTGCCTAACACTTTCGCTAATATGGAAGCTGTCCCTTCATGGAAAGTTACGGCCAGTAACCTGCCGCCCACCAAATTCTTGTACCTCCCCGTACCAAGGACACGTTCCCAGCTGGCCAGCCTGGAGTTGTGTCTTCGGAGTGGAGAAAAATACAGTCTTTCGATAAGGGCCAGCCTGAACCGGTTCTCTCCAAGCGAACAACACCTTGAAACTAAAACATTACATTTAACCTAGAAAGCCTCTCCAGCTACCAGGCAGAGGGCAAGATGGAGTCTGTCCCGTTTAAGGCCTGCAAGGCCCAAAATATGCATGGCTCCATAGAAAATGTACTAATACTCTTACAAAAGGACGGATCATCACTAATACTTATATATCTATCCCCTAGCTTTAGCTTATAAGCCCTGATCTAAGGAAAAGGGTACAAAAATGCACTACTGTGCCTTATGGATAGGTCCTACTTATAGTCCTAATCCCTATACTATAAGGGTAATAGGCTGGAGTCATCCTCCATCATCCTCCTTCTAAAAAGGGTCGGAAAAGCCGGTTATTACATTTCACCCTTGACTCCAGTCTATTAGCCAGGTTCTATATTGAACTAACATCCGTGAAGGAATAATAAGAAACAAAATTAACTGATCTATTCTTTCTACCAAATCTACAAAATTGCAAGAAAGAGGGAATGCACTGGATAAAGCAGCAAATAGCCACCAAAATACAAATAAGAATTATAACACCCCCTAAAATCTGCCGTAAAGAATGTAAGTCTGGCAACCAATTAAAGAGCCAGTCGAACCAGCCCTGATCAATATGTTGTCTAACTTCTGCAGTCAAATCATGGAGTTTGTCAATATGGGCTTGGATTGATTTAGAATGGTCAGACAAATTAAAACAGCAGAGGCCCTCAAAGTCAGAACAGTCATGTCCATGTTTCAACAACAAATAGTCAATCGCAGCGCGATTTTGCAAAATGGCTCGTCGTTCACCCTGGGCATCTAATAATAAGTCAGATAATATAGCCGAGGTCTGATTAATGGATTTAACCATCCAGCAGGCCATCTTGCCAATGGTTTTAGCATTATAAACAGCTAATGCTGGGACACCAATAATAGAAAAAGCTAAACTAAGATACTCCGATTTAGAGTAAAGGTGTACGGTGGAATCACAGTCTTCTTGTAATGTCATAGAGTCTCGTACCACACGGGAATGGGAAACAGGGTGTGAGGAAAACATTAATAAACTTAATCTTGTGATAGCACACGGACCTCCAGTAATATTAGCGGGAATATAGGGCCAAGAAGTATTCCCGCAGGAAAAGAGCCAGCCATTAGGTAATAACATAGGACGATAATAGCTAGGAACAACTAATAAACTTTTACATGTCATATTATTTTTAACAGAAGTACATGAATTTGGAAGTCTTCGTAAACAAAGCAATCGTTGATGAGCAGAAAAAGTCGTGGCAGCTCGTAATTTCAAACGCAGGCATTCTGAAATTGCCTTAGGATCACAAGTGAAAACAAAACACAAATCGCCCTGCATAATGTTATATGTAGTAATCTGGGAAGGAATCGGAAGGGCAGAGTCAGAAAGGGCAGAACATAAAGGGCAAAATTCATGGGCGGGAAAATCGCCCAAAATAATATTAGGACGGGCACTCGAAATGTTGAAAATGTGTCGCAAAGTTTCAATGGAAGCAGGGACAGCAACCAAGCAGGTCGCTAAAATATCAGTCACGGATCTCATAGGGGTGAGACAGAAATGTGGAGAGTTCGTAACCCTTTTCGCAAGGGTTATCCAAAAATTGGATGAGGTGTCCCACGCAGCGAAGGAACGCGGAACTCGGGTTCTCCAATCAACCGAAGTCGGTGGGTCCTCTTCTCTCCCGGCGTAGCAGACCAAAAGGAGTCCAACGCCGGCACATCCTGCAGCAGCAGTCCAGAGAATGATCTGAAATAATACAAACACAGGCCTTTATCACTCTCGCAAATAACATTTGTCAGCTGGGACAGCTTCCCAGCTATCTTTCCCTGGCTTGCAAAAATACAATACCTCAGCACACCCTTCTCATTATTTCTGTGAATAGTAGTCTCAATATTACTTGACACAATTTTGGCAAACTCGATGCCCTGTATGATATAGTCCAGAAAAACAACTAAAGTCTCAGGAAGTATCCTTGGATTGAAGTTTGTTTATTGTCATATATCACTGGAAGCAAGCAGCCAGTGATATATGACAATAAACAAACTTCAATCCAAGGAGACCTGTCTGGACTATCATATCAATACTTCCTGAGACTTTAGTTGTTTTTCTGGACTATATCATACAGGGCATCGAGTTTGCCAAAATTGTGTCAAGTAATATTGAGACTACTATTCACAGAAATAATGAGAAGGGTGTGCTGAGGTATTGTATTTTTGCATATGTGACCCAAGTTTCCCTTTGGATCTTGGGAGGAAACGACACCTTGGTGGGTAGGTGTTATATACCTTAAGCACCCTCGCCGTAGTTGCAATTGCCTAATGACTGATTGTCACGATTACACCTGGCGCAACAAATCTAAGATGTGCGGCTCAATCTAGGCAAACCCATTCAATTGTGATATAATTGTTAATTTTTGCTGAACCTGCACTCTATTCTTTGCCATCACAGGTATAAACATGCACGACAATAACGAGTAATACGAAACTATTGTGGAGATTGTTTGTTCGGATGACATATTTATTCTGCATTATATATCCAAGTTCAGTGATCTTTCCCTGGCTTCATCACCAAAATGGTGTTGTCATGACCGGTCGCAATAACTTCAGCCTGTTCAGGAGGATGTTTAGGCGATTGCACCCATATTTTGGCGCCAGGGTTGTCCGAAGAACCAAACCCTTTTTGACCTCGTATCGTTAGCAAAGTTGGGGCAGTGCCTTTCTTAATCTCACCACTGAAAACAGGCATAATGAGCAACTGGGCAACACGGTCAGATTTCTTGATCGATAAGTCAAGCTCACTGCTATTAAGCAGGAGAACCTTAATCTCTCCCTGATAATCGCTGTCAATTACTCCTCCGAGAACTTGAATACCTTTCAAGGCAAGGCCCGATCTAGGTGCAATCAGTCTAAAGCTACCGGCAGGTATACAGACACCAATGCCAGTTTCAACAATGATTCGGTCTCTACTTTTCAAAAGTGCATCATTCATAGCATGCAGGTCCAAGCCTGCGGAACCTGGGGTCGCTCTGCATGGAGCCAAAGCTCTGGGGGTAATTTCCCAATAGATAACAGTATGAGACATCGAATTAGGTTTTGCATCAACAGCAGGAGGAAACAAACGCATTAAAGGAGATTCAGCATGCAACAAAGGACGATTATTTAAAATCAATAATGCTTGAAGCAAAAAATCTTTCCAATTTGTATAGTGGTCATTAGTCAATTTACGCAACTGTTCTTTCAACAAGCCATTCATGCGTTCAATGAGGCCCGAGGCCTGTGGATAATATGGAATATGAAAAATCCATTCAATGTTATTTTCCACACAGAATTCCTGCACCAATCTTCCACGGAAGTGGGATGCATTATCAGATTGAATTTGGAATGGGAAACCATAGTACAATATGAGTAATTCAAGAGTTTTAATGGTATTAACTTGGGTAGCTTGTTTACAAGGGAAAGCGACCAATAGGCCACTAAAAGTATCAACAGCTGTGCAAATATACTGGCAATTTCTGCTCATAGGGAGCGGACCAATATAATCAATCTGCCAAATTTGAGCGGGCATTTTTCCTCGATGTAAATGGCCTTTAACAATATGGGGCACTGATCGTTTTTTAGCATGCTGACAGATAGGACAATGCAGAATAACATCTTTAATCAAATTTAAGGGAATATGAATTCCTCGATCGGAAGCCCACCTGCTAGTGGCTCTCTCTCCAAAATGTCCTGCTTTTTGGTGGGCCCATTTCGCCAATCCTGCCAAATCAGAATCCTGCATGTCCACCACTGCCTCAGAAATTTTAGACTTTTCATCTGCAATGTTATGAAAGAATTTGTCAAGGGAGTCGATTGGGGTATGAGCATCCACATGAAAGATTGTCACAGTACTCTGTGGGAGTAATTCCCAAATTTCTTGCCACAATTCTTTACCCCACAGTTCTTTTGAATGCAATTCCCAATTATGAGAATGCCAAGTTGGTAACCATATCGCTAGTCCATTAGCTGTGGACCAGGAATCAGTGAAAATATGACATGTGCCAGGTAATTCCTGTTTCAAAACTTGGTAAACTGCGTATAACTCAGCATATTGACTACTCTTTCCTTCACCAGTTGTGCTCAATAACTTTTGTGTGATCGGATTATATGAAACAGATTTCCAATGCCGTTTTTCACCAATGAATTTCGCTGAACCATCTGTAAACCAAACATGTTTTCTGTCCTCCGCGGACAAATCATCAAATGGCTTACCCCACCTGACAGGAGATTCCTGAACCACAGGCACAGAACATTCATCTGCAGTGTCATTCGAGGGCGCCTGCGCCACTCGTTCATGCAATACAGCCACACCCTTCGGACCCACACGCGCTCTGTCCTGGATGTACCATTTCCACTTAATCACACTCGCCTCTTGAGCGTGTCCAATTCGATGGGACTTCGGCGAACTCAACACCCACTGCATGATAGGAATTTCAGGTCTCAAAATCACAGTATGACCCAGGGTCAATTGCTCGGTATCCACCAGAGCCCAATAACATGCAAGCAATTGTTTCTCAAATGGTGTATAACGCTCACCAGCCTCAGGTTATTTCTTGGTCCAAAAACCTAACGGCACTTTTTGTCTGCCCTGCTTTCGCCATAAACTCCAATTGGCATACAGACCATCCACAGAAACATTCAAATCAACATCACCCTCGCTCACAGGCCACAAATCCAAGGCATACTGAATTGCTTCTTTTGCCAAATTAAAAGCGCTCTGTTGTGGTTCGCCCCATTCAAACGCATTCTTTTTACGGGTGACTCGATACAATGGGGCCAAAATCTGACTCAAATGGGGAATGTGCTGACGCCAAAAACCAAATAGGCCAATGAAACATTGAGCCTCCTTTCTGTTCCTCGGAACAGCAAAATCCATAATTTTACGTTTCACCTGCGGGATCACCTCTCTGTGACCTTCATGCCAATTAATTCCTAAAAATTTAACATTCTGGGAAGGGCCCTGCAATTTATCGGCATTAATCTCCCAACCTTTAGCACGTAAACAGTCAAGAATCTGGTCAAAATGGGATTGGACTTGGTCTTGCGTCTCACCTTGAATCAAAATGTCATCAATATAGTGACACACGGGGCGTGGCATGGGCGCCGATGGCGATGGTCGCCTGAGAGCTCGGCTCCGGGACTGAGCCCGGTATTATCCTGTAATTCGGAGGCTGCCGGGCACCCCAGACCCCGCATTCTGCTGAGCGGACCGATGAAGACCTGCCGGGGCCCCTAAAGGGGCTCGGACGAGAATTGCTCCGGAGTTAAACCGAAGTTTGCGGAGTTGCGGAGTGCGACCCAACATGGCGCCCGGACTTCTTTGTCCCCCTGGTCGGACCCACTGACTTGGAGGAGCGTCGCGAGCAGCGACTTGCTCCCGACTTTGCCATCCACGGCTGCTCTGTGCACTGGCTGTCTACTGGATCGGACTTTTCACAACGAGTTTGCACTCGGTTGGGTGACCGGGTGGATGCCCACGTTATAGGGGACCCCGGGAGCGGACGCTCTGTGATCCAGGCGGTGGCCCGACTCACGACTCCGCACCTAGCTACGTCTTCCCGGCCAGTCCACTTCCATGGGAGGCGCGACACTTTGGCGCCACAAATCGTCCGGCGGAGTTGGTGACCCTCACCCCGGGTCTCTAGCGGGTGAGCGGGCCTGCCCGACTCGGCGACGGTTGTCTCCGCCCCCTCATCGGTGCCCTCGGACGCCGTGGCGGTGGCGTGAGCCGAAGCGGAGAAGTCTCCACAGGCCCTGGAGAAGAAGGTCTCCCACACTCGATTTGAGGACCAGTAACCGGGAGGGTCGTGGTCGACATCTGCACCCGGAGACACCTACTCCGGGACCTTCACGGAGTGCCCCCGGCGACATGGGGAAACCTAGAGGAGCCAAGGGGACTACCCCGACCGCCTCGGACTCGGAAGCCCAGGACAAAGAGGAGCATGGGGACCCACAGAGTTCTGGTGGCGCGTCGATGCAACAACAGTTCGACCGCGTCCTGGAGGCGATAACGACAACGAGATCGGCCCTCCAACAGGACATTGCCCAGGTGGCGACGAGCCTGGGCCTCCTCAGAGCGGACCACGGCAAACTTTCGGACCGGGTCAAGGAAGTGGAGAGCTCGGTGAAAACCTTAGAGCCGGCGCAGCGGACCTTGGCTGCGACGATGAAGGATGCCCTATCCCGAATTGCGGCCCTGGAGCAAAGGGCGGAGGATGCGGAAGGCCGCAACAGGAGAAACAACATTCGTGTAGTGGGCCTCCCGGAAAAGATCGAGGATGGCGACATGGTGGCGTACTTAGAGACCTGGCTCCGTGACACGGTGGCCCCGGAGGGGCTATCCTCCTTCTACACTCTGGAGCGGGCCCACAGAGTCCCGGCACGGCCACCGCAACAGGGACGCACCCCGAGGCCGGTGGTGGCGCGCTTATTGCACTTTCGGGACAGGGACTTGATCCTCAATGCCGCCAGACATAATGGTCCATTCAAAGTAGCGAACAGTCAGGTGAACATCTTTCCGGACTACACCTACGAGACTCAACGCAAGCGTTTCTCCTTCCTGGCGGTCAAGCGCGAGCTCAGGAGCGAGGGCATCCAGTACTCGCTCCTCTACCCTGCAAGGCTCCGCATCATAGTCGATGACAAAACTCAGTTCTTCGACACCCCGGAGGATGTCTGTGCCTGGCTTGAACTTTACAGGACAGGGAAAGATGGCTTCGGCTCCTCGTCCCAACAGGCTGATGAGCCGGAACAGAGACGGCGATCCAGGAGGATCAGGAATCGCCGCGGCCGCACGGGTGGGCCCTCAACTGCAGAGACGTCATCGGAACGGAGGGGAGTGTTGGAAGTACTGTCGGAGTTGTCGGGTGCACGGGACGAAGCCGTTGAGGAGGAAGGAAACCTGGGTGAGGAGGAGGCACCATCGGACTCGGAGGACTCAGTGACTAATAGTGGCCACACACCGGTGATCACACCGAAATCGGTGGAGGACCTTTTGGATGGACAAGGGTAACGGGGTGTGCTGCCTTATTTTGGGAGGGGGCCCGGCGGGGGGGAGGCGGTTGCCGTCCATTGCTGCTGATAGACAGGGAGGGAGGGGTGGGGTGCCCCTGTTTCTGCCCCGAGAGGTTTTGGCACTGTTTAGGGCTTGTTATAGTCCTGGTGGCCTGGGCGTCGAGGGCCCACTGCCTCCGCCCAGCCCGCACCTGGCCCTTAAGGCCTTCCTACGGTGGCGACCGTGGGATTAGTAGGGGTTACTGGGTAGATGTAAGGCGAGGTTTGGATGGGATCTAGATGGTGCAGTTTGGGTCCTGTTCTGGGGTGGGTGGGTGAGGGTTTGGTTCGTTCTTGGGTTGTTTGGTTTTGGTTGGGGAAAATGGCCGCCATCGGTGCTGGGAGGAAGGTTGTCCTTTCTTTGTTGGGACCCGGATGGGGAGACTGTGCAAGAACAATATGGGACAATGGCTGATGTCGCTAACTTGAAATGTGTCACTTGGAACGTAAGGGGGCTTCATACTATGTCCAGGCGCCACAAGGTCCACGCTTATTTGGTGCGTAGGGGAGTGCAAATGGCGCTGCTGCAGGAAACTCATTTGAACAAGGCGGAAGGGGCGGCGCTACAGCGTAGATGGCGGGGGCAGGTCTTTTCCACGTCGTACTCCGCTTATGCCAGAGGGGCGCTAATATGGATCAGGGCAGGGGTCCCCTTTCAAGTCACGAGAACAGTGATAGATCCAGAGGGGCGTTACGTGGCCATCTCGGGCACTCTAGGAGGGAGGGACTTGAACGTTTGTTGTGTGTATGCTCCTAATATGGACCAGACTGCCTTCCTTTCCAGGCTATCGGGCTCGTTGGTCCACTTTTTCTTCGGGCCCCTTCTGCTTGGAGGAGACTTCAATTCTGTAGTGGATGTGGATATTGACCGCTCGCATCCACCGCTTCCAGATTCTCCGGTTCGTCGCACGGCTAAGGGTCGTCAGGATTGGCAGACCCGCTGGAGTTTGACGGACATCTGGAGGGCGCATCACCCCGCATCTAGGGATTATTCATATTTCTCGAGCCTTCATGAGTTGCATGTCAGACTAGATGGCTTTCTTGGGTCGCCCGAACTGGTTTCGGCAGCGGTCCGGTCCGAGTACTTGTCCAGGACCATTTCGGACCATAACCCCCTCCTGCTGGACCTTCGTTGGTTCCCCGGGACGCCGGCGGTGCCCACCTGGAAGCTGTAACAACCCGAGATCCTTGAGGACAGTGTCTTCAGGGCTGACCTGGGGGACAGGATATTGGAATATTTTGCATCCAACGGCGGCACCGCGAGTACTAGAGCGTTAGAGTGGGACGCCTTTAAGGTAGTGGTGAGGGGTTACTGTATTTCTAAGAAGGTGGGCATGAGGCGCGTTATCTTAGCTGATTTAGATGCAGCGGATCGGAGACTCCGCGAGCTTGAACTTCGCCGCCCGGGACACCCGGAATTGCAATTACGAACGGCGGAGGCGAGGGAGAAGGTGGCGGCAGAGGTCGAACGGCTCCGCTGTTTTGACTATAAGGCCTATACGGTTCGATCCATCGCAGAGGGAGACAGATCGAGCGCGTTATTGGCGTGGCTGGCCAACCCTACGCGCCAGTCCCAATTGACGACAAGTATGCGTGAGGCAGACGGAACCGAGGTGCACACCCAACCGGAGATTCTTAGCTGCTTCCGGCATTATTACGAATGTTTGTACCGTAGTCGCTCCGCACGAGACCCTGACCGACTTGATGATTATCTACGTCCGCTGGAGCTCCACACAGTGGAGCAGGAAGTGGCGAAAGCCCTGGGATCTGACATTGAATTGGGGGAGATCCGCGGGGCCATTAAACGGATGGCGAGAAACAAGACCCCGGGCCTGGATGGCCTGCCTGTGGAGTTTTATGCAGCTTACGCTGACCTCCTAGCCCCTCGATTATTGGTGGTCTACAGGGAGGCGAAGAGGCTGGGGCGACTCCCAAGCTCGATGTGTGAGGCGTTGGTGGTTCCTCTCCTCAAGCCGGGCCGAGACTCGTCCGACCCGGGGTCTTACCGTCCCCTATCGATGTTGACGGTGGACTATAAAATACTGAGCAGCATCTTGGCCTCGAGGCTGCTGGGACACATGAGTTCCCTGGTGCATGAAGACCAAGCTGGTTTCATCCCACGGCGGAACACGACTATGAATATTCGCAGGTTATTCCGTTTGTTAGGGGAACCATTCGTGGATGCCCCGTCCCCGGTCGTCCTGTCGGTGGACCTAGAGAAGGCTTTTGATAGCCTGGAGTGGGACTACCTCTGCGCGGTGCTGCGGAGATTCGGCCTTGGGGAGGGCTTTGTCAGGTGGACCGCGGTTCTCTATGCCTCTGCTTCGGCCAGGGTCCGGGCGGGGCCACTGATTTCCTCGCGGTATCCGGTAGAACGAGGCACGCGGCAAGGATGTTCATTGTCCCCACTTCTCTTTGCGCTGGCGGTGGAACCACTCGCGCTGCGCCTTCGGTCAGGAGCCCACTACGCGGGCTTGTGGACGCCTGCGGGCCCGCATTATGTGTCGCTGTATGCGGACGACCTGTTGCTCTTCCTGGAGGACCCGCTCGACGCTTTACGTGGGGCGGCGGTGGCGCTCACGGAGTTCGGGGAGGTCTCGGGCCTCCGAGTGAATTGGTCCAAGACCTGTCTTTTTCCGGTGCGCAGGGGTACTCCCGCCCCTGCCCTCAGCGGGGAGATTAGGTGGGAACCCGACTGCTTTAAGTACCTCGGGGTGTTTGTTTACCACGACCAACCCGACCTCCTAGATGGGAACATTGCCCGTGGCATTCGAGCACTCCGAGGCTGCATGGCCTTTTGGGCTACGCTGCCGCTTTCGGTGGCGGGACGGATCGCCCTGCTTAAAATGGTGGCGCTTCCCCGGCTATTATATTACTTCCGGACTCTACCGATCTGGATCCCACCGGCCACGTTTCGACTGTTACGCTCCATGGTGGTCGGATTCCTCTGGGGGACGGGCCGTCGGCGGGTGGCCCTCAAAACCCTGATGAGGCCGAAAGACGAAGGGGGGCTCGCGGTGCCGGACTTTGAAAAGTATTATCTGGCGGCGCAGCTCCAGACCTTCACCCAGGAGATCGCCAGGGAATTCCGGGGCCCGGAAGACGGGAGGGGGACGGGCATGGCCAGGCATGTTCTCTCCTTTATAGCGCTGCGACAACGTTTGGCCCTGCGGGACTTGTCGATGGAGGAGCGGACTGTCCGCCTGTGTTGGAATCGGGCCCACGCCCGAGGCCAACTGAGGATACCATATGCGCCTGAAATACCGTTGGGGATGCTGACGGCCCTCCCCCATGGAGGGGATTGGTCACGCCTGGCGGCCTGGGAGGATGCCGGCTTACAGCTGGTTGGGGATCTGTACGAGGACGGAGCGTTCTTGTCCTTCCAGGACCTTATTGACCGCTTCGAGATCCCCCGTGGTGACTTCCTGCTACACTCGGCCATTGTGCGAGCGATCCAGGCACATTGGAAGAACGGGCAGGAGGAACCCCCCTTATCTCAGGTGTGCCAGTACGTGATGATGTCGGCGGGCACGGTGAAGGCGGTCACTTGCCTCTACGGCAGGTTGATTAACGAAGGGTTGGCTCCTCTTGCCACTCTAAGAAACCGCTGGGAGGAGGACATTGGTAGGGAGATCCCGGAGACGACTTGGTCCCAGTTGGTGAGACGAGCCTGGAAGGGCACACGCAACGCCCGTTTTCAGTTGGTCCACTATTACGTTCTCCACAGGGCGTACCTGACCCCGGTGAAAATCAGGCGATATTTTGCCACGAACTCGGCGGCGTGCCCTAGGTGCCCGGCTCAGGAAGCGGACCTCCTACATATGTTATGGGCCTGTCCGGGTCTGTCATCTTACTGGCAGGAAGTAGAAACGACCCTGGAGGAGGTGACGGGGAGATCCTTATCATTTGATGCGGCGGTGGGGCTCCTACACTGGTTCCCCCACACCCCCAGGAATAAAATTTCTAGTAAATTTGTCGACCTAGGGCTCCTCCTTGCTAAACGAGAGGTGACCAGGAACTGGAAGGCACGAGTTGGTCCGACAGGCAGCAGATGGCGCAGTGAGCTTTTGAAGTGGGCGGCGGGGGAGAGCGCGCTTAGATATCAACTAGCTTGGAGGCAGCGTAATGAGAAGGCGCAGGAGGCCGCGTTGGAGTGGGAAATGTTAGTGCAGGCCCTCAGGGATTATTGTGCCCCCAGTGACTCTGAAGGTGAAGAAGCGACTCGCCCGAGTCCCGGTAAACGTTTGTACTGATGGTCCTATTGCTTTCCCCGTGGGTCCCATGGCAGATCCTGTGTCGGTAGCTCCCTGGCGCTGGTGGTGGGGTTGGGTGGGTTTCTTTTAGTTAGTAGTTTTTTGCGGGTGGGAGTTTTCCTTTGGGTTTATAGGCTTGTTTAGAAAAGCAGATGACGGACAGTGAATCATCCGGACCAACTCAAGCATCCTGCTGATCCCCCATTGCATTTCGCCGCCCGACCCCAGGGTTGTGGGCCGGATGGCTGTGTACGGAACTTACAGGGGGGGGCCAGAGGGTCTTATTCTGTTGATACCGCTTATGATACAATGCTGGTCGATATTGTAACGATTTACTAATTCCTGCAATAAAAATATATTTAAAAAAAATATATATATATAGTGACACACCTGAATTTGGGGATGAACAGGCACTTCAGATAAATGCTCCGCCACCAGCCGGTGACAGATCGTAGGACTATGTACGTAACCTTGAGGAAGACTCCGGAACGTCATTTGACGTCCATTCCATGTTAAACTGAATTGTTCCTGACACTCGGGGGCAATCGGGATTGAAAAGAAAGCATTAGCAATATCAATGGACGCATACCATGTACCTGGATGCTTCTGAATTCTCTGAATCAAAGTAACCATGTCTGGCACTGCAACAGCCAAATGTGGAGTGTGTTTGTTCAATTCTCGATAATCAACAGTCATGCGCCAAGAATTATCACTTTTGCGTACGGGCCAAACGGGATTATTCCAAGCAGAAGTAATTGGAGTTATAACCCCAGCATCAACCAAATCCTGAATAGTGGCAGTAATTTCCTCATGACCACCAGGAATACGGTATTGCTTTTGAGAAACCACTTTCGTAGCCTGGGGAATGTGGATGGGGGGCATTCGCAAACGACCAACCCGTACGGGTCTGGACGAAATGTAATGTTTCGTTCCAAATTGATAACAACCATCATCTAAATGCAAAGTCATTCCTTTCAAAATGTCAATTCCAATTATGTATTCTAGGAGTGGCACAACTAATACAGAATATTCTTTGCGGGGAAGTCTGCCAATTTTCATGTCAAGTGTAGTTTGCACTGCGGGGGTCTCTTTTCCACCTAAACCAGTAATCGTGAAAAATTGTCCTTTAAATTTCTTAGATTTACCATGAATTAAAGTGGCCTCCGCCCCAGTATCTACCAATGCTCGGGCCCTTTGGATATTACTATGTTTCCAAAAAAATTCAATATCTACATAGGGTCTATTGTCTTTGTGAGCCCACCTGCGTACTGGAGCTTGACCTATTTCCTAGTCATTTTTACTGTGGTCAGCCAACCAGGATAAATCGGGATAAATGCTTTCAACTTTCTTGGGGATCAGAACGTCTTGTTCATATCCATCTCTATTACGAAATGGATTATTGTCATGTTCAAAAAACTGAGAATTGCGGTCAGAAAGCCTGTGGCGATCCTCCCGTCGTCTAACGTCAGGGGAATAACTCCTGTCATCTCTGCGTCTACTAGAGACACGATCATCTCTCCCTCTGTCTCTCTCCCCCTCTCTCACCCTTGTATTATCGCGGCGGGGAGAAGCATCACGTTCATAGCGCCGGTCATCACGGCGATCAGCATCCACACGACGTCTCTCATCACCACTGTCATCAGAACCACGATCACAATCATTCTTTCGTACTCGACGGGCACCCTCCTTCCGATCCAAACCACGCTTACGAAACATGTCCCACAAGCAATTATTAGGTTCACCATCGATGTCCTCTCTTTTCACACCATCAGCCAAAAGTGCAAGAAACATATCACGCCTAGAGAATTTATAATCCCCAGCGGTACGACCCTCGGGTCGAGATTGCCTCTCAGGTTTAAACCATTCACCCAACTCACCAAGCTGACGAACAGATTCAAGCACCATAGACAAAGGATTGCCAGTTTGATTGATCAACAAAGTCATCATAACCTGCTTATAAGCAACAGGCGAAGAACGGATAATGCGATTACGCACAGAAGATGTTAAAAGACCATCCAACAATCTATCAGAAGTACTGAGAAAAATTGCAGTTTTCATCACTTCCTCTTTCAAACGTTGCGACGCATCGCGCAAAGTGTACCATGGCTTGTCATTGACAGGCCAATCAGACTCAGTAGGGTATTTATGGTTACAGCCATCATTCGCAAGTTGGAGCAAACTAATTTGACCAGCACCGCTGTAATTCCGAAAATGATCTTGTACAGTAGAATCGGAACTTAAAGAGCAAAACCGTAAACAATCACCAGCATCAAGCATAATACCGGCAGCACCTAGTTCATAAAGGCGCGCCATCCATGTGAGCAAAGATTCACCGGGCCGTTGTCGAAAACGTTGTAAAATGTCACTAACCTCCTGTTGAGTAAAATCTTCAATACTATCCAAATGAATACCATTCGGCATACCAGGAGCCTGTTGTAATTTACGTCGAAACACAGGGTGAGCAGAAACCTCCGGAAGAGCTTCCGAGGAAGCCCGGTCCTTAGATTTAGAGGAACAATCAGGGCGTGATACGTCATCAGAACGGGTAGAGCGACCACGGTCGCCAGAAATGTCATCTTTGCCACAAGAAGCAGACTTACAATCACGTCCGGAGCGAGAAGACTCGCGCTTGTCACCCTCCTCAGCCGAGGAGCCAGAATCATTCGAATCCCAGATATTACCATCCCACTCGTCGGGGTTCCAATCCAGTCCGGCTTTCGCTACGACCAGACGCACTTTCCGCGTAGACACACGACCACGACGGTGTCTGTATTTATATTTCGCAATGCGTACTGCAGCCCTTTCGGCTATAGTTTGATAAGTTTCAAGTTTATCGGCAAGCAATTTATTTTGACATCGCAAGAGAGTATGCGCATTCTGCACTTCAATAAACATTTCTTCCATATCAACAAACCGCTTCTGCAATTTAGTAAACTTCTCATGCAGCATTCTGTATGCAGTCAACACAATCCAACCTCTGCGTCCTAAAATAGGAAGCTCATCACCCTTCACTACTGGCGCTTTTTGCAAGCAAGAAACCACATCAGCGGGCTCCGCCTGCTCCAAACAAGAAGTCCAATTCTCACTCAAACCAGTAGAATCGGCCCACTCACGGGCCGGAGCCTCATAAGGCGTTGACTCCCAGCCGGGAATATCAACAGGCAATTTAAAAGTAGATTTT
The DNA here is from genome assembly GCF_964263255.1 of Lissotriton vulgaris. Taxonomy (NCBI): domain Eukaryota; kingdom Metazoa; phylum Chordata; class Amphibia; order Caudata; family Salamandridae; genus Lissotriton; species Lissotriton vulgaris. The sequence goes on along the minus strand of NC_141685.1, from coordinate 399,593,154 downwards.
GATTTCTTTTTCGAAAACATTTTAACACACAAAAAATATATATACAAGTATCAACAAAGAAAATACGTACGAGCCGAGCGCAAACCAACAAGATAAAAACAATACAGCGCACACAGGCTTCGTAAACAGTTCGTGACGCCAGATGTACCGACCAGATTTTTGGACCAGATGGAATCCGCTCCTAGGAGCCCCTCTAATCCAGCCGGAACGTAAACAACTCCCTCCTTAGAACGTATTTACAATGGATATAGACATATGTATAACATCTCGTACCTAAGGATGGGGAAAATAGCAATAAACAAGCATTGGTTCTACAATATCCTATTCACACCTATTAGTCTCGCGGCCACATAAGCCCAGACTAGTCTACCCTGGGGCAGGTCTGATAATGTACCATTTCGCACTTTATTTACTTGACACGCGATCCGGCGCGTCTACACACGTGGGCCTGCAGTCCCAGTGCTCTCATTTATACCCGGTCTGCAATCCAGCAGACCTACACACCCCTCAATCTTGGGTGCTCTCACTCACACACGGCCTACAATCTGGCAGGCCTCCGCACCGTATCCCTCCGGTGCTCTCACTTACACACGTTCTACAATCCGGCAGACCTACACACCTATCCTTAGGTGCTCTCATTAACGCCGTGTACCAACGACGATCACTTTCCTATGAACCCTCAGGGATGAAATCTGTAATTATCTATTCAGGGTAAAACTACGGCAATGGAAATTAGTATAGTGTTCGAATCATAATATGTGCCTTCTGCTCTTGACATCAACTGTTCCCTGCCTCCCTACTTATTCAGTCACTCCTTACCTGACCGGGATTCACATCCGTTCATGCAAACAACGTCTGACTAGGAGAACTAGATTACTATGATTGAACAAGAATACAAGGCACATGTCGGTTCACCAAAAATGGGGGCATTTATTATAGTAAGAGAAATAAACACAATACTACACAATATATATATATATCTATACGTATATATGCTGCAAAGAAAAAGTAGAGGTTAAGGTGCGCGCTTCGCAAGGGAAGGGGCAGATGTCACCTGGTTAATATGAAGTTTGGACTCGGCAGTCATCTAGGTTCTCGTCTCGTCTCTCTCTGTGTCTTGGCTCGTCTCGGGGGTCCACCTCAGCCGTCACAAGTACACGTCTGCACCGCTAGGCTCAACCTCCTCTGCTTCCCTCCAAGTCACTGGAACCTTGCTCGTTTTTAGCTACCGTCTCTCTCTCTCTCTCTCTCTCGTTCTCAGAGAGTCTCGGTTTAGGAATCTTTTCTCAGACTTCAAAATGGCGATTGTCTGCCGCAGAAATAATTAATGGCATAGATGCTAACGGCTAGCTGCCGCCTACGGACTGACTCACTCATTGCCTAACACTTTCGCTAATATGGAAGCTGTCCCTTCATGGAAAGTTACGGCCAGTAACCTGCCGCCCACCAAATTCTTGTACCTCCCCGTACCAAGGACACGTTCCCAGCTGGCCAGCCTGGAGTTGTGTCTTCGGAGTGGAGAAAAATACAGTCTTTCGATAAGGGCCAGCCTGAACCGGTTCTCTCCAAGCGAACAACACCTTGAAACTAAAACATTACATTTAACCTAGAAAGCCTCTCCAGCTACCAGGCAGAGGGCAAGATGGAGTCTGTCCCGTTTAAGGCCTGCAAGGCCCAAAATATGCATGGCTCCATAGAAAATGTACTAATACTCTTACAAAAGGACGGATCATCACTAATACTTATATATCTATCCCCTAGCTTTAGCTTATAAGCCCTGATCTAAGGAAAAGGGTACGAAAATGCACTACTGTGCCTTATGGATATGTCCTACTTTTAGTCCTAATCCCTATACTATAAGGGTAATAGGCTGGAGTCATCCTCCATCATCCTCCTTCTAAAAAGGGTCGGAAAAGTCGGTTATTACAGGCTTCCCGCGGGGCGTTAGTGCCGCCATCCTGGGTCAGAGCGGCCGCATCGTCTCGCCCCTGCTGCGCATTCGGTACATCGCCCAGAGCAGCCATCTTGGTCGCAATACGCGGAGCACTCGGGCCGCCGCTGAGGGCCACACCAGTACTCCGTACTCACAGCACAGGCCCCACTGTCCCGTATCTTCTCTCTGCGTCACCTAGTCGTGTGTTCGTCCCCCACAATCACAGTCCCACCAAGCGCCTACAGCACTTCTGGGCGCCCTTCCACTCACAGATTAGTCCCACCGGTCGATGGCCGGGTGCTGCCTGGGGCCACCAGCATTCAGCACGACCAGAGCAGCAAACCCTCAGTACCCCGCCAGAAGGGTGGGCGGGCGTCGTCCAGGGCCGGTCACGCCCGCTGTACAATCCAACACACCGCAGCCACCAGGTCCGCCGTCTCGGCTCTCTCCCCTCGCTCGCCCAGTCCCACACTACGTAGGCTCTTAGGCAGGCAGCGCCCGCCGCCGATTTCAGGGCACCCAGGACGACCCCACCAGCCCTGGTTGCTCATATGGGGGCATAGGGACCGGAGGGACCCAGGTTCAAGCTCGCTCTCGCGGCCGTTGTGCAAGCCGCCACCTCTCCACTGCGCTCCATGCAGGGGCGGCCGATCTCACTGTGATGGGCCCCCTTCTGTGCAGCCCGATCGGTTCCTCAGGCAAGAAGCCACCACCAGCCGCCTGTGCCGCTGCCCAGGAGTAGCCCGTTCTCCTCCAAGCCCTCTCGTCGGTGAGCGCGGAAGCGGGAGGGGGAGGGGCGCCGTGCTCTCCGAGCTGCGGGGTGCCAGTAGTCCCGCCGTTCCTCACCTCCTTCAGTCTCCGTCCAGTCCCCGCTCCGCTCACTTCTCTAGGCAGCCTCCGGTGTATCGGCGCAGAGCAAGGACACAGCTCTCAGTCCCTCTGATCTTCGCTCGCCGCCATTTTCTCTTTGTCTCCGGTCCAGCGCCTCCGGGCTCCGAGGTCCAATCTGCACGCCGTAATCAAGTGCCCGCTGGGGTCCAAACTCTCCCCTCCGGTCTCACAGCACCCTATACGACAGGAACGTGCTTCCTAGGGCACCAAAGGGCAAGGTTTCAGGATATTTGTTGGGACTCGGCGCGGAGCTGCGAGCTCACACAGCCATCCCGGTCGGCGCCTAAGCCACGCCCCATGCACAGGTCTCTCTCATTGATCGTCAGCACCGACATACACTTTTAGACACACCTCCCGCCACAAGTTCTAGAATTGCGAACTTTAGAGCTGGGAAGTTACGTTCGAATCTCGGCATCAGCTCAACATCCTGTGATTCCAGGCAAATCGCTTTGTCTCCCAGTGCCTACCACAAATGAATGTGTTCTTCTGTAATGTGCTCATGTCATGTTGTCGAGTTCGCGCTATATAATATTGCATGAAAAAATAAAGTAGGGAAACTCGAGTTCACACACTACTGAACGTGCTCTCTTAAGTGCATCAGCAGTGTACTGTGAATCGGAGCGTTTCACAGACCTGTCACAGATAAGAAATGCTATCAAAACGAAATCCTACAAAGCAATATACTACTGGCCGGCAGCAATTCATACCCGGACAACGTCGGGACGGGCAGCTAGTTGTACTATAAAGTCCCAAATATGCCTGCACAGGGTCCAAATCGCACAGTATGTTATCTTGGTTTAGAGTTCAATGTCCAATCTGCTTTTAGTTCCCAGGTGCAGCCAGGTCTCTACCTGACGAGCTCTTTTCTCCATAACTAGACAGCATATGAGGTGTTACAAGATTTAGATGCCTAAAACCAGCCATGTTCCCCTGCATGGGTCCTTAAATCTCTTGTCTTCTCTCCAAGGCAGTGTTGACTTTAAATTTAACACAGTAAATATATGCACTGTAAAGCAAAGTAAGCAAGCTAAGCACTTCATTCAGGACCACAAAGGGAGAACATTGTTTCAAAAGAGTAGTCTGAAAACTGTGTACGGATTTTTTTTTCTTATGATAAATAGAAACTGAAAAATTAAGAATGTACTGTTAGCAGAGAAGTCGAAATGTGTGAGGGACTTTAGAGTTGGGGGGCAGAACATTTTTGCAAAAAAGTGGTGTACATTTTTAGGTCGCAGCCAACCAGACAGCACAGTTGTCTGGTTTGCTAAAGAAATCTTGGGGACATTCAGGAAGTTGACCTAGGAATGCATTCCACTGGTTGCTTATCATTGGTTAGTGGTTTGTAACTCACATTTTCTGGCTTTCTATTTGTTGGCTTTATTTGCTTTAGGCAGTCCTGCTTGAGTTTGTCTCTCCCGTTACCAAATCCTTGTTAACTCTCTTCTTACACAAACTCGCTTTCTGTAAAGAGGCCTTTAAACCTTGTCATTATCTTGACACATTTGCTGTGCATTCAAAGACAGAGGTCAAATGTCATACTGTGTCTTCCATGGGACTTGGCGTTAATTTTCTTCCTCTGACTTCAAAGTGAGAGGATTTATGTGATAATCATGCTGGATAGTGGGGGAATGATTGAGGAAGGCTGTACAAATGTTATTTTTATTCAGCACACAACAAAATTAAAAATGTCTGTAATGAACTCTGCTGATGATCAAATCAATACATTGGGTTAAGACATTACCGCAAATTCTTGTTTGTGTGCTATATACTTTTATCAGTAAAACAGTATGTGAGTGCAAATGTAATGGTCATTTCAATTAAACATGTGTTGTATGTTATGGCTATATGTTACTATACCATACATACTTCACATTACCCCACTCCAAACCACTCCACAATGCGCCACTGCACTCTTCTCTGCATCACTCCACTCAACGCCTCTCTACTCTACAACACAGCACTCTGTGCCAATGCACTATACCCCGCAGTAGTCTACTATGCACCACTACACTCTTCACCACTGCACTCTACTCCACTCTGCTCTACTCTACAACACTGCACTCTATGCCAGTCTGCACCACTGTACTCTATGCCACCGCTCTCTACTCCACTCTACTCTGCGCCACTGAACTCTCTGCCACTTCACTCTACTCTGAAGCAATCTACTCCTCCACTGCAGTCTACACCACTCTATTGCACTCTGCGCCACTCCATACCATGCCACTTCACACCACACCACTGCACTCTATACCACTGCATCCTATGCCAATGTACACTACACCACTTTACTCAAAACCAATACACTACATCATTGCACTCTATGCACATCTACTCTGCACCACTGCAATGTACACCACTATACTTTACTCAATGCCACTGCACTCTATGCCACTCTGCTTTCTCCATTGCACTCTACGTCACTTTACTCTGCACCACTGTACACCTCTGCACTCTAAACCAATGCACTCTGTGCCAATCTTCTCTACATCACTGCACTCTACAACACTCTACTCTGCAGCACTGCACTCTCTGCCTCTGAACTCTATGCCACTCCACTCTGCGCCACTCTACTCTGCTTCACTTTACTCTATGCCACTGCACTCTGTTTTGCTCCACTCTATGCCACTCTTCTGCACTCTATTTCTCTTTAATCTACTGTGTTGCACTGCACGCTGACACTGCACTCTACACTACTTCACTCTGACATGTCACTCTACGCCTCTCTACTCTGCATCACTCTACTCTGTGCCAGTGCACTCTACCCCAGCCTACTATGCACTCTACACCACTCTACGCGACTCCACTCTGCAACACTGCGCTCTTTTCCATTACTATTTACCATGCCACTCTGCCCTGCACCGCTTCACTCTACTCCGAAACAATCTACTCTACATCACTGCACTCTATGCAACTGCACTTTACACCACCCTACTCTACTCTGTGCCCTCCACTCTACGCCACTGCAATCAATGATGCACCACTCAAGTCAACGCCACTCTACTCTATGCCATTGCGCTCTGTGCCACTGCACCACCATACTCCACAGTGCTGCCACTCCAGTCCCCTTTGAAACAGCCTACTCTACACCACATTGCTCTATGCCACTCTGCACCACTCCACGGTACGTCACTGAACTCTTCACTACACCACTGCAAACTACTGCACTCTACTCTAAACCACTGCACTCTACACCAATTCACTCTACACCACTTTACTCAAAAACAATGCACCCAATCCCACATTAACTATACCAATTACCAATGCACTTTACGCCGCTACACTCTACAACATTCTACTCTGTCACTGCACTGTATGCCTCTACACGGTACTTCACTCCACACCATTGCGCTCTACGTCACTGCACTCTATGCAACTCTTTTCTGCTCGGAACCACTGTACTCTGCATCATTACTCTCTGCACCACTACACACTACACTTTATGCTACAGTCCTCTACTACACTGCACTCTATGCCACTCTACTCTGCATGCCTACACCACTGCACTCTACCCACTGCAATCTACGCTGCTCTAGTGCAATCTACGCCACTGCACTCTTTGCCACTCTACTGCACTCTACACCACTGCACGCCACACCACCACTCTACTCTATGCCAATGCACTCTACAGCACTCTACTTTACCTCACTCTATTCGTATGCCACTACATCTATTCTGCACCACTCCATTCCGTTCCACACCTACTCCACTTAAATCTAAGTCGTTCTAATTTACAACACTGATCTCTCCACCACTGAACTCTTCGCCACTCTACTCTGCATTGCTCCATTCAACACCACTGTACTCTACGCCAATCCACTCTAAGCCACTCTACTCTACTCTGAACCACTACACTCTACCACACTCTAATCTATACTACTGCACTCTACGCCACTTTGCTCTGCTCTGAAACAATCTACTTTATGGCACTGCAGTATAAACCACTCTATTCCACTCTGCGACAATCCACTCTACGCCACTCCACACTATACCACTCAATTTTATGCCGCTGAACTCTATGCCACTGCCCTCTACACCAATGCTCTCTATATCCCTTCACTCAAAACCAATACACTGTACGCCACTGCACTCTGTACCAATCTACTCTGCACCACTGCACTGTACCCTACTAAGCTCTACTCTAATGACCGTCAACCCTACGCCACTCTACACCATTGCACTCCTTCACTTTACTCTTTACCACTCTACGCCACTGCACTCTACATCAATGAACTCTATGCCACTGCACTCTACAACACTCTACTACGCAGCACTGCACTCTCTGCCACTGAACTATGCGCCACTCTACTCTATGCCAGTGCACTCTACTCTGTACCACTGTACGCCAATCTACTGCACTCTACTCCAATGCACTCCACACCACTCTAATCTACTGTGTACCACTGTACTCTGTGACACTGCACTCTACACCACTCCAGTCTAGGTCACTCCACTCTGCCCCACTCCACAACAGTACACTCTATATTAATGTATTCTACACCACTATTCTATACTACTCCACTCTAACCTGCACCACTCCATTCTACACCACTTTACTCTATTCTGAAACAATCTACTCTACACTACTGCACTCTATGCAGCTGCACTCCACACCAATACACTGTACACAACTTTCCTCAAAAGCAATGCACCATACGCTACTGCGACTACGCTAACGACTACACTTTACGCCACTATATTCTACAACATTCTACTCTTCGCCACTGCAATCTATGTATCTGCACTCTACTCCACTCTATTCTATTCTGCATCATTCTAGCCTATGTCACAGCTATCTGTACCACTCTACCCTGTACCACTCTACCCTGTACCACTCTACTCTGCACCACTCTACTCTACAACACACTACAACCTTGAACTCTGACACTCTACTCTGAATGATTTCACTCTATGCCACTGCTGTCTACTCTACACCACTCCACGCCACTCTACACTCTACTCCCCTGCACTCTACTCCCCTGCACTCTACTCCCCTGCACCCCACTTCACTGCACTCTACTTCACTGCACTCTACTTCACTGCACTCTACGTCACTTCATTCTACTTCTTTGCACTATGCCATCACTACTCTATGCCACTCCACTCTGTGCCACTATACTCCAATCTGTGCCACTCTACTCCTCTAAGTGTCACTCCACTCTACACCATTGAACTCTATGCAACTGCAATCTACTCTGCACCGCTCTACTCCACACTAATGCACTCTACGCTACTCTAGTTCGCTGCATTCTACACCAATGCATTCAACACCACTTTACTCAAAACAAATGCACTCTACACCACTGCACTCTACACCAATCTACCCGGCACCATTATACTTTATGCCATATCACTCTTGGCCACTCTACTTCACTCTACGACACCCCACTCTATGATACTCCACTCTAGGATGCTCTACTCCATTAAAATCTGCTCCACTGACACCCTACTCCACGCCATTCTACAACACCACTTCACTCTATGATGCTCTACGCAGCTCCCTCTATGCCACTTTACTCGACTCTATTCTATGACACACTACTCCACTCTACTCGACTCCACTCTACTCCATTCCGCTCTATGCCACTCCACTTTAGGACAATCTCCTCCACTATACACCACTCTACACTGCAACACTTTGCTCCACTCTATTCAAAACCCTCCACACCACTTCCCTCTGCTCTACACTGTATGCCTCTCTACACTACTCAACTCTGACACTGTGCTCCACTCTATGCCACTCAATTCTACGCCCGTCCACTCAATGACACTCTACTCCCTCCACGAAACTTCACAACAGTGTACGCTACTCCATGACACTCCACTGCACTCCTCTCGACACCCCTCAACTCTACTGTATGCCACTCCATAACCTTCAACTCTACTCCTCTTTACGACGCTGTACTCCCCACCACTCTCCTTTACCCTACGATTAACCTTGTTGAACACCAGCCACCCCAGCTCTAAACACAAAGACAGCACTACAATAATTATAGAGTAAAAAATCAAAACACAGGAACTGCAGGGATCTAGCTTGTGTGTGCGTGTATTCCATGTGAGAGAGCAAACTGCAGTCCCTCAAAGTGAAGTTAGCCAATGGCTTAAGTAGGCTGATCCACTGCCCCATGCTATTAGCTGTAGTGGGTGGAAGCATATTGTAAATGGCACAACAACAGACCAATGGATGAAGAGAGCTGGCTTAAAGCCCCTATAAGAAAGTATATGAAACATTTGCCACAACTCAGGCCAACTTCTAGATGTATATTAAAGTCCCCACAAACTATCAGGGGTGTTGGCCATAGAGCAGGTTCAACCATCAGCTCCTCCCCAACTACTGACTCATCTAGATTGGAGTCATAAACAGAGCAGACTGTGTATCTGCTTCCCGCACCCAAACATTCAATAATCACCAGGCGGCCGTGTCTATCCATCGACTTCCATTTCGACACAGCAAGGCCTCTTCTTATCAAAATTGCCAGGCCCATAGTGGAGAAACTTTGTAATGTACAGGCTGCCAATGAATATCCCCTAACCTGTAGTAGATCCCTCCTTGCCCAGGGGATACGAGTCTCCTGCTCCGAGATATATTGCCCCTATATTTTTTGTATGTCAGTCACCTTTAACCTCTTATTCTTGTCATTCAGTCACAGACATTCACTGAACATTTAGATAATTTATACCCATACATTGAAAGCTACATGAATACATTTCATCCTTAAATAGCCTCAAATAACCTGGCCTGTGAGTACCAGCCTCAAAGAAACAAACCTGGATCCCTTACAAATCCCACTTGATTATTCAAATTTCTCGTTCCCCCTTTGCCTGACCCTCACCCTGCCCTCCCCCATCTCTGCGCCATCCACTACACATGTGGACCAACTAGGCCTTATTTGCTTAAGATGAGTGAGCCCCCCCCTGCCCAGCCCCAAGAGCCAACAGAGCCAAAATGTACTAATTACCACATATCTTACTGCCAGGAGCTGCCATTAATCATACCATACATTCAAGATCAATCGAGTAACCACCACCACATTTTAGTGTCCGCACTAAATTAGGGTAAGCCCCACCTTGCATATCTTCCACAAAGCTATTATGCCCAATTTTTATTGTACACTTCTCTTATTTATTGTCACTATGTATTTTTTTCTCTACATTTGTAACTTATGTAACTGCTACTGTTTTTTTTTTGTTTAAAAGCTTTGTTGACGAAACAATTATATGAAACTACAATATGACATCAACAGGGAAAATAAAATGCATAACAAAACATGTTGAAGAAACAAAACTTACTGATGTCAGTACTAAGAAACCAAGCATTTTCAGATTTTTTTTTTATGGGAAGGGAAGGAAGGAATAAAGACAGTGACATAACAGAATAATTAGATAATAAGATTATCGGCAAGTAAAAAAATTGCACAATTAGTAAGAAAAAGCTACATAATAGCTGAAAAACATTATATTATAGATAAAACTGTGAACGATATTAAATAAAACTAGGAGGAGAGAGTAAAGATCCTTCAGGGAGGCTTAAAATGTTCTGAGGAGAGAGAAGAGTACTTCTTTGGGCCAAGTGATCAACTGCTACTGTTTTAACTCGGTGACGCGCTCTGATGCCTTCGGGTCAAGTTAGTGCTATACAAAACTCGATAAATAAATGTTTTGATAAAATCAAAATGACTTGGCTAACGCCAGACCCAAAAATAAATGTCCAAATAATGATATAACACTACCATAAAATGAGCCCTATTACGCCACATAATTTGCGCTTTCTTGCCTATAATTAAGCCACCCCGATGCTGGGGTGGCCATCGTTCCAAAAGAAAAATACCAGCCATTTGTTGTAGTTTTAACAGTGCGCAAAAGATATGGACATTATAATAGGATTATAAATAAAATAAAATGTATTCATTTGTAACATGACTTTTCTAACTGTATTTACTTCATCAGTCAGGGATCCTTAACATAGCTCTCGAACACAATTATTAGTTCTATTAATATTGCTGTTTTAAGTATGTACAGATAAGGACTAAAAATACTGGCTTTAGGTAATTTTACTTATTTTTGTACCAGCCGGGGCAGTAGAATACCAGTAATGCCAGTAGAATACCAGTAATGCCGTAGAATACCAGTAATGCCGTAGAATACCAGTAATGCCAGTAGAAAATGGCAACCCGGCTGTATAACTTGATCAACCCATTCCGAATAAATCCGGTGGGGGTGACTGTTTTACAGTCTTGTTTTTCTTCTCAATATTTGTCTGCATTCTTCAGGGATAGACTAGGTGCTTATTTGAGCCAGCTTTATGGCCCCCTCGAAATACATTCACCTGCCCCTACCCCAGAGGGTGGGCACACCCACAGTGTTAAGACCACAGCATAGGCTGTAGTCTTTCAAGTCTAAAGTGTCCTCTCATGTCAAAACCCCAGCTAGACCCTCCTTGGTAGGTAGCGATATTATGAGCGCTGCAATACTCAACTATATAACATATTTCTACCCTATTGTATGTGTAGGTAATGTTCTGAGGTTATGTCTGTATTGGTTAATTGGCAATGCACACTGTTGTGAGCATGATGATACCCAACTATATTGCGAAGTTGTGTTAAATTGGATGCATGTGCAATGTTCAATCTAATGTTGTATGTTGGCATGTGAAATTTGTTCTTAACTTTCACACCGGCCATGCAAACCAAAACTTGCACACAGAATGCAATGCTCATGACCTCATCCATACTGTAACATGTTACATTACAGATGTCATAAATGATCTCACAGGAGACATGGCATGTGGCAATAGCATTATAAATGAAGCAACTGTGGATACAATATGATATGTATGTGTGGGTTTATGTTGTTATTTAGTGATGATGTTAATTATTGCTTTAAATTGGGTGTATCGATAAGCACTGAATTTGTGGGAGTTATGGTTTGCATGGCCAGTCTGTGGGTAATAGGTTGAGGAGTTTATTAGTTTTAAACCATAACTATACCTGTACTCAGTGGTTTTCTCAGTGAATGTATTTTTCTCAACTTATGTAAAAAAAAGCCAAGCTAACCATAACTTTACTTCTATAACTGGGTCTTCTTTCAAGGAAAAAAGGATGGTCAAGCGCACCAACCTCCCGGCAGCGGACAGCCAAAGCTGTGAGACAGCTGGGCTGGATGCAGAGCTTAGCCTATAGCTAGGCCCTACTCCCAAACCACTGTGGGCATCCAATTCCCCAGATGCGGCCAGCCTCCACTCTAAATGGCATATGTCAAGTCCATTGTCCAGCACTAGGGCTGGTCAACACTGCTTCTCGCACACGAAGACCTTAGGTAGCAGGGAGCTGGGCATGGGCTTGAAATGGATCATGGGAGAAAAAGCTCTCTTGTAGAATTAGATTTCTTCATTTTTTTCAAATTTGATTGTGAACCTAGCATCATAAATTGTCCCCAAATTAAAGTTTAAGATATTACTATAATTTAACTGACCTGTAGGTCCTGTTGGAGTTAAACTGGGAAATACTCCTTTTTTTTGACCTCCCGTTTATTTCCCTAACTCCTCTTCCCAGAGGAATCTGCATGAAACCTGACAAGCTTAAACTTATTTGGAATTACTATCTTATTGCAAAGTTTTGTGATCGTTTGTTAAATGTAGCAAAAGTTATGAACAAAGCAAAATTCACCTTTTTATAGGAAAGTTAGGTCTAACCATATCTACACAATAACTATTTGCCCCTCTCTCTCTCTCTCACTATATATATATATATATTTTTTTTTCTTCCTACACTCCGGGGTTTTGCGGCACAGGGGACTTGAGGGAACATTGCTTTTGAAGTCCTTTGCGGGACACCTGTGCAAGCGACAGCGAACAGCCCTGAAAACCGTACCAAGCATCTGATTCCCCCCGCATCACTCACCTCACAGATGAACTGCATTCTGGGATCTGCAGTGCCTGCAGCGTCCTGGATTCCACAGGTGTGACTGACTAACTATCTGGGAGGAGGAGTCAGATGCTATCCTATCGGTGGACAGCAGGACAGTGTTCAAAATCATCTCTCGTCCACTCCCCGCACATCCACTCTAGGCGCAGAAGAAGGCTCCCACGCCGAAATGCATCCGCCGAAAATGAGTTGTTTCTTCAATAAAGCAGTTCCTGGAATCCCCTACTTGGCCTCTGCTTCTTTCGTCTGGAAGGAGTTGCTCTGCATATTTTGAGCGAATGCCAGTATCGCGCCACAGAGGCCTCCGCATCTAAGTTGGCCTGGTATCCACTGGCAACTGCTTCGGCACACTGCTCTTCAGGTTACTGAAACGACCAGGCTCACCATCGGAGGGGGAAGAGGCAGAGCGGAGTTGCAGCATTCATGCTCCAATGGTGGGCAAGTTGGATCTCCTGACAAGCCCCCGTTATTTTTCTTCCTACACTCCGGGGTTTTGCAGCACAGGGGACTTGAGGGAACATTGCTTTTGAAGTTCTTTGCGGGACACCTGTGCAAGCGACAGCGAACAGCCCTGAAAACCGTACCAAGCATCTGATTCCTCCCGCATCACTCACCTCACAGATGAACTGCATTCTGGGATCTGCAGTGCCTGCAGCGTCCTGGAGTCCACAGGTGTGACTGACTAACTATCTGGGAGGAGGAGTCAGATGCTATCCTATCGGTGGACGGCAGGACAGTGTTCAAAATCATCTCTCGTCCACTCCCCGCACATCCACTCTAGGCGCAGAAGAAGGCTCCCACGCCGAAATGCATCCGCCGAAAATGAGTTGTTTCTTCAATAAAGCAGTTCCTGGAATCCCCTACTTGGCCTCTGCTTCTTTCGTCTGGAAGGAGTTGCTCTGTATGTATATATATATATATATTTTTTTGTGGGGGTAGGGGCTTAAATTTAATAAACTTTTTTCAAAGCTGAAGGTATGGCGTGCTGGTCTTCTGTCTAGCCTTATTGGAGTGGACTGTTCGTGAATATATATATATGCTCATCTGAGTCAGATGTATGCCCCCCTTGAAATGCATTCACATCTCCCACCCTCAGAGGGTGGGCACACCCACAGTGTTAAGACCAAAGCATAGGCTTGTAGTCTTTCAAGTCTAAAGTGTCCTCTTATGTCAAAACCCCAGCTAGACCCTCCTTATTAGGTAGCGATATTATGAGCGCTGCAATACTCAACTATAGAACATATTTCAACTCTATTGCATGTGTATGTAATGTTCTGAGGTTATGTATGTGGTGGTTAATTTGCAATGCACACTGTTGTGAGCATGATGATACCCAACTATATTGCATAGTTGTGTTAAATTGGATGCATGTGCGGTGTTCAATCTGATGTTCTATGTTGGCATGTGAAATTTGTTCTTAACTTTCACACTGGCCATGCAAACCAAAACTTGCACACAGAATACAATGCTCATGACCTCATATATATATATATATATATATATATATATATATATATACTAGGTACCTCCAGTATTCGCCACAGAGCTGCGTTGCAGAGAGGTGTAAAGAGGGGCGTGACCTCTGAACACCTCTCTGCAACGCAGCTCCCTGGCGCATACTGGAGGTACTTGGTCGGCTAGTTGGCCGTCCGGGACCCTCAGTATTGAAGAGGAATTAATACCCCAACTTACAACTCGCCAGGGGGCGCGTTTGCACAATGGTGAAGGAAGGGGCCTGAGGTGACATGTCTGCAAACACGCCCTGTGGCGCGTTTTAAGTTGGAGAATTAATTCCTCCTCAATCCTAAGGGTCCCTAGGGGCCACCTAGCCCATCAGGTACCTTCAGTATGCACACATGCAGCTCCCTGTATGGAAAAGCAATCTGGTTTGGATTTTGGAAGTGAGAGCAGGTTTCCTGTGCTCTCTTCCAAAACCCAAACCAAGTTTGCCATGCCGTAGCAAACTACAGTGTCCGGGGGTGGGTACAACGGGACACTGCAGGAGCCGGCCCTGGGGTAGTGGTCCCCGGGGGGCACATGTTTTTTTTTAAATAAAAAAACAAGCTCCTGGGGGTCGTGGTCCCCTGGGCGTGTGGGGGCGCTCGAGCCCCCCACACACAAGTTTAAAAAAAAAAAAACAAGCTCCGGGGGGTGGCGGTCCCCAGGGCTGTGGGGGGGCGTGATCCCCCTTCAAATATTTTTTTAAAGCCCTGGGGGTGGTAGTCCCTTGGCTTGGGGGGCCTTTGAGCCCCCCCACCCATGTCATTTCATAGCCCCGGGGGGTGGTGGTCCCCGGGGCTGGGGGGGGCTGTGAGCCCCCCCCACAAATAATGTATTTAAGCCCCAGAGGGTGGCGGTCCCTGGGGCTTGGGGGGGCCTTTGAGCCCCCCCACCAACCATTTCTGTTTGATGCCCGGGGGTGGGTGGCGGGTATTGATGCAACAGCTGACATTGTTCAAAATATTTGGAAAGCTGCCCGTTAGTAAATTTCTCCAACATCTTCGACAGGGCTGGCAACAGTGAAATGGGCATTAAATTGTTCAGCATAGTTCTATCTGCTGAAGGCTTTTTTAATAGTGGTACTAGTCTAGCTTGCTTCCAGCAGGTTGGTACGGTGGCAGATTGATTGAGCTATTAAATAGATGGTTAAAAAATGGATTGATATCCTTTGAACTGGCGATCAAAATTCGAGGGGGGCATGTATCATTTGGTGAGGCAGATTTACACACTCGGAGGGCCTGTGCCAATTATTCCAGAGAAATAGTCGCAAACTCGCAACAATGGATCGTCAGGGGCTTAGGAGGGGTCTCTGGTAACTTCTCAGAGTTACTTTCACTGGCAGCATTGAAAAGATTAACAACACTTCCACTGATCTTATCTTAAAAAAATCAGACCGTTTCTCACATAGATTAGCAAAAACTTCTAGAGACTGAGAGAGAGCATCAGGGTAAAGAAATTATTTTACAATTGTAAACATTTCTCCAGGTTTGTTGTTAGAGCCTGCGATTTGACCAGCACAAAAAGTCACTTGAGTTTTCTTGATCATTCCTTGATATTTGTTCAGGGCCTTTTTATAGTGTTCTTTGTCCTCAGTATGATTGAACCTTCTCCATAAACTCTCAATTTATTACAGTGTTTGCACATATCTCTTAGCTCCACATTTAACCAAGGTGCAGATGAAAGTCGTCTGGCGGGAATATCAGGCTTTTGATTTTTCACTGGGGCTAATGTGTTGGCCTTATGCAATAACCAAGAATTTAGTGCTATTGCGCCTGCCTCTATCCCCCCGCCCAGGCAGGGCGTAGAACCATGGACATTTTAAGGATTTGGGTGGCTCTGGGCCAAACATATTTTAGGGGCCCTCGTTCGAACAGCTTTGAAATTGTGCTCTAGTTTTCCCTCTATATGACCTCTTTGGCCAGGTCCCTGACAGTCTAAGTGTTTACATCTAATATTCAGAGATAGAGGAGGAACATGGCGGCCGCAGGCTAACGGCTGCTGCGAGGTCCTGCACTCAGCGGTACACCCTGAATAATGGTTTTGACTGGTCTTTTCTCTATATTTTTCAACGAAGACAGCGTCTAAATAAGCGGTGAGAGTGGATGGATATCCTTTAGTTAATTGCTTTACGCGTTACTGAGTTCTCTTATGTTTTGTTGCTTGGAGGTCGGAAGTCATTGGCGGAGAACACGAGAGCGCTAGGACCCTGCGGTATGAACGAACGCCGATACGCCGAACGCCGATACGAGAGGGAGGCAGGAACGGGGCAGTTGAGCCAAGTCTCTAGCAGTGTGATCAGCGTGTTGCAGAAGCCAGCCGGCGGCGCTAGTTGGTCTGTGGAGGAGAAATACGGCCAGAGAAAGCTTCGAGTCAGCCGTAGAAACTGGTGGCTCCGTTCAAGAGAGGCAATCCTGGTTCGAGTAAGAACGCCGGTATGCTGGGGGACCTACACAGCGCTAAATAGCGGTATGGTGGTTCCTGGAGGGGAGGACTGCCTGGAGGCAGATAAACACGAGACAGTCTGTCAAAGTGATTGTGTAAATACAATTGGAGGTATTAAGGCTGGTAGTGGCATAGAGGGGGAAGCCTCTGCTGATAACTCCCTGAAACAGGACATAACAGTTAAAGATAAGTCGGGAGGAAAGGCTGGTGAGTTAAAGAGTAGATATCAGCTAAGGTCAAAGCAAGACCTGAGAAAACAAGGGGTTTGGAATTCCATTGATACATACTGTAGTAGAGGGGCCGATACCTACCTCTCCGCATAAACAAAGTAGGAAAGGTGGGGCTAGAAGGGGAAAGTCAGTTAAGGCGACAAAACAAGTACAAGAACATAGAGGAACTCCCTCACTCAAAAGCTATTTTAAAATCATGGAACAGGCGGTGAATTCCAAGGAGGGCGCTATAAATAAGGCTGAGGTCAACATTAGCTCTAAAACAGCAGAAGTAGCCAAAGCAGCTGAGGCGATTTGGTCTAATAAAGTACCCACCCTTTCACCGCATCCTATACTGCCCTTGAGTAACAAATACGCAGTACTAGATTTAACTCCTAATGAGGAGGGACCAGAGGTAGTAGCACTGTCCAGCTCGAGGCCAAACTTAGACTCGGGTGCAGAAGCTCCCTTGAATTCGGTCCCTTTGTCCCCCCTTCCACTAGTAAAACTGGTGACCTCGACCTCATTAACTGGACATACTAAAGTCCAATCTCTTCCCCCTCCAGTCCACGATACACAAAGTTTGGCCCCTCAACTTGATGATACAGATAGATCAACTGATGTGGGAAGCGAGATAGATAGACTTGGCTCTCTATTTAAAGAGCTGAGAGACGATCTTCTGGGCAAGTTTGAGATTTCGGAGAGAAACCAAAGAGGTCTACATGATAGATTTGATGTTTTAGAGGCCAAATTAGAGGGCATTAATGCGAGGACTAGTGTCCTGGAGAGTAAAGTCACGGCATTGGCAGAAACTTCGAAAGGAAATTCTAAAGATATAGAAGCTATCAAAGCACAGAATCGGACCCTAACAATGGATCTGGAAAGGTTGGAAATGCAGAGTCGACGCAACAATCTCAGGATTCTTAAAATTCCTGAAGGAGTAGAAGTGGAGGACATAAAGGGGTTTGTGTGCAGACTACTTCGGAAAGACATACTAAAAGATCGTCCGGACATTGACCTGGAAGCCGAGATCCAACAAGTGCATAGAGACCCGTTTAGGTTGCACCCAGATCTGGTTTATTTTCAAACGTACAGTGTTAAAGAGTTGATCCTTAACAGATGCTTGGCACGCTATTCTTTGCACTTTCGTGCCAATCCCTACCAAATAAGATCGGATATTGGGGGTAAAACCGCTCAAAGACAGTGGGAGCTGGGCTCAAGGATGCCAGAATTACGTTCACTGTGGGCTCAGGTCCAAATGAAGTTCCCAGCTCTGCTTAAAATAATGTGGAACAATAAGATGTACACTTGCCATTTTCCAGAAGAAGTCGATGACTTACTAGCTAAGATGAGAGAGTAGCTAGCTCTTATGTAATTGTGTTACTAGAGATTGAATAAAAAAAAAATGGGGGGGTGATGCACCTTATGAGAAATACCTCTTAAACACTTCTTAATAAAGGGGGATGAGGAAAAAAAAAATGACACTGGAGAAAAAGACTAATGCTTAGTTCCACTTGGAGGGTGTGCTGAGGGTGCAGGGCCTCCTAAAGGCATATCTACGCCAAACAGGAGGGTTGGGTTCCTCGGGGGGGAGGGAGGGGAGGGGTCACAGGGGGGAAGGGGAGAAACAAATAAAAATTTCCTCATTTGCCATAAGTCATCATGTTTTTAATCTCAAATGTAACCACTGGCCACTTTGGGTTATAGGTGTATTCATACCACATAATGGCTTCAAATTTGAAACCTAGTAGTAAAATCCTTTCCTGGAACTTGAATGGCTTGGGGAGCCGGAAGAAACAACAAAGTGTCTGCGAATTCTTGAAAAATTCTGAAGCTAGCATATATCTTCTCCAAGAAACCCATCTGGAAGTAGAAGAGTGCAGGAAAATATTTGTAAGATATAATTGGGTTCAGGAAATTTTTTGTTCTAAACAAACTGGTTCTACTAGAGGGGTAGTGATCCAGCGCTCCTACTAAAATTCTGCATAAATGATGTCACCATCTACCACCATACTAACCAATCAATACCAGGCCCATAAGAATAACAGAGCAGCTGAATCATGAGGCGAATGGATCTGATATTTTTTTTAAACTATCTACAATAAACAAGACCAGCCTGTCATTTTAAAAGTTTATTCAAACATATTCAGGAAAACTTAGGTTTTGGAACTTTATTAAGCAAGCATTAGAAAAAGTCATAAAGTTTTATTCAGCATTTATAAAGAGAGCTTCATTCAAGAAAATATTATTCATTAGCAGAAATAAGTGAAAAAGAGCATTTCCAAATCCTAACTAACTCTCTGTCTCTACCCTCATCGCCTGAAAACAAAGTCTTTCAAAGTCAGCTTTCCTTACGTGTATTCGTCGGACCGCAGAACACGTCCCTCTGGAATCAAGAAGCGTAAGCCAAAAATCTGCTCCTAGAGCCTATTCTTATACCCTAAAACTATGGCTAAACTAACTAATTTCACATTCCAACAGCTGAATTCTGGCTCCCCATTGGCTGAACCACCTCACGCCACAGTAAACTGTGACATCTTCCACCTCAAGTCCAGGCTTTTACACAAAGCCATTGGTCATGCACAGAGTCCTGGCAGCACTTCCTTAGGCTGCTACATTTTGTAGCAAAGATTGTTCATGTAGTGCACAAAAATGCCGCGACTCACATCCTGGCCTTGAGCCTGTCCGTTCTGAGCTTCTCGTGGCACGTTAGCAAACCTTTCCACAGAGTGCCTTTTGCAGTTCTTTTCAAAAACTTTTCACAATAAAAGTTCATAGGCTTCTCATCCTTTTCAAAATAAGTTTTTCTCATGTGGCTTTTCATCAGTAGAATGGGTAAAATGGCCTCCAAAGGAGTTTGTTTTAAGGATTAAATTTGATTGTATAGATGAATTCGGTACAGGTAACTTAATTGTCCTGGATGAAATTAATTTCAATAAATCAAATCAAACAACATATATCTCAAACTACCAAGACATGACAATACTTCACATTAAGACAATTGTTAACATAAAAACAAGTAGACATGTGCATAAGCAAAAAAGTAGATTTTATCAAAGTTAAATCTTGCAGGGAAAAATACAATAAACCAAAATGTGCAACACAGGAATACAAGACAAGTGTCGACCTTCTGCTTTATCCGAAAGAAAATATTTTTACATCTGTATTCTGGATAAGCTTTGCACAGGCTATACAGAGAGTTTGATTAATTTTCTGACACTTGTCTTGTATTCCTGTGTTGCACATTTTGGTTTATTGTATTTTTCCCTGCAAGATTTAACTTTGATAAAATCTACTTTTTTGCTTATGCACATGTCTACTTGTTTTTATGTTAACAATTGTCTTAATGTGAAGTATTGTCATGTCTTGGTAGTTTGAGATATATGTTGTTTGATTTGATTTATTGAAATTAATTTCATCCAGGACAATTAAGTTACCTGTACCGAATTCATCTATACAATCAAATTTAATCCTTAAAACAAACTCCTTTGGAGGCCATTTTACCCATTCTATTACTTTTCACCCAGCCCCCAAAGGTTTACTGGGTAGCTCACTTTATTCACTATTTTCATCAGTAGGCCTCTTTTCAGAAAGTGTCAATTTTCTGCACCACTTTTACTTGCGTCACTGCGCTCCTTTTAGCTTGCGTCACTTTTTCAGAAAACTATTATTTAAACAAACACAAAACAATAATTAATTCAGGAAATGAAAGTCATTCTGTTTCCAACCTACATAGCTAATGTTAACCCATTAGTATAAGTCATCTAGCAGAAGCACACAGAAAAGCAGCACATTTAAAATCTACCATTCTTCATAGTGTCCAGCAGGATTCTTAATATATCTGAAAGAGTAAAAAGATAGACAGACACAACATAGACAAACACATAAGCACACACAATAAAAGCACATGCCATCAGATAATCAGCCGCATTAATGTTGACAAAGAACATAGGACTAACAAAACATTATTAGTTATGTGTTACAAAACAGACTTGCAAATGCAACATGAGCACATTAATATTAGTCCCTCGTGTAATATAATGTAAAACTTTAATCTAGGTTGATTAATACAAAAAACCATGCAATAACTCATTAATATGTTAATTCAAGTTATGAGAGTTTTTTATCACGAGCCAGAATAAAATTATTTCTGAAGCTCGCTCCATCAGTAGCTATGGTGGTGCGTGCTAATAAAGGGATTAAGATTCATGACTGGGGGACCGATCAGTCAGGAAGGTGGCTCACTGCAGTTACCTCAATTGTCGACAATTAATTTCTATGTGGGGGATATTACGGTCCTAATGAAGATAATGCCTGTTTTCTTCAAAAGCTAGAAAAATATATGTTACAACACACAGCTCCAGTCATATTAGGAGGTGATTTTAACCTATTACTAGATCCACAGTTGGACCGCACCTCTAAAGCTAAATATAATCCCCCAAATAAATCTCTTTTAGCCTTAAAAAATATCATGAAAGACTATACACTACTAGATGCTTGGAGAGTCAAACATGGCAATCTCAGAGAGTATTCTTTTTACAGCAAAAAGTATAGTCCGTTCTCAAGAATAGATTTCTTTCTGTTAGATCAATCTTTTTTAGCCGATATTGCTTCAATCTCTTATATTCCAGTTGGACTGTCAGATCATTCGGTGGATGAGCTAAAAATAACCTTTAAAACCAGTCCCTCAGAGTACAGGTGGACACTTGACAGGACTATCCTGCTAAACGACGAGATTAAAAATAAGATTAAGGAAAGTCTGCTGGAATTCTTCATGTTTAATGAGAATACAGCTTCTGATCAAACTGTATGGGATACACTTAAGTCTTACCTAAGAGGAATTTATAGCTCACACATGATTTTAAATAGGAAACTTAAAAAAGAAAGAGATAATCACAAGCTTAACCTAATCAAAATAAAAGAACAACAATTACAACTCGTGGCTTCCGAAGATAGAGCCATAATACCGGGTCTTGAAAGGGAAATATTAGAGTTACATACAGACTTTAGAGCTAGAGCTGACAAAACAATCAAAGATAAGTGGGAAGTAAGCAAGCTTCGTAATTTTGAGTATGGTGAGAAATGTGGTTCCTTGTTAGCCTGGAAGCCAAGGACAGAGAGGAACAGAAATAATATCAATCTTTTAACACAGCGTGGCACGGGATTGCCTCTAACAGAGGAAATAGAGATTAAAAGAGAGGCTAGAGCCTTTTATGAGGAACTATATCAAGAGAAGAAAAGCCGGGGTTTGGAAGAGCTGGATAACTGGTGGGCTTTGAGAGAGTTGCCACAGTTGAGTGACTCTGATAAAGCTTTTCTAGTTACTAAGATTACGGAGGGAGAGGTTAGGTCGCAACTGAAAAAGATGGCTAGAAATAAGGCTGCCGGACCTGATGGACTGCCGACTGAGGTTTATAAAGATAACATTGAAGAAACTTTAGTGCCACTACTAAGACTTTTTACTAAAATATTTTTACTGGGAGAGCGAACTCCAACCTCCTGGTCAGATGCCACAATCTCTCTGATATCTAAACCGAATAAAGATCCGAGAAAGATTGAGTCATATCGACCGATTTCGCTCTTAAACTCGGACTCAAAAATCTATTCTGGTATATTGGCATCTAGACTAGCTAAAATAATTAAGTCTATTATTCACCCAGACCAGAGAGGGTTTATACCTGGCCGCCAATTGAATGAACTGACATTTCAAGTTATTGGAGCGATAGATACAGCAATTGAGAAGAAGACGCCGCTTACTATTGTAGCAATAGAAGCTGCAAAAGCGTTTGATCAAGTTAACTGGCTCTTCTTGTGGAAGTCAATGACAACATTTGGTTTTCCGGAACTTTTTATTAAAGGAATTGAGACATTATATAGGGGTCCCAGGGCAAAAATTCTGGTGAATGGTAGTCTGTCCGAATGGCTGAATATCTCTAGAGGAACAAGGCAGGGTTGTCCCCTATCCCCCCCCTCTTATTTGATATTTATGTTGAGCCTTTCGTTTGCTCTCTAAGGCAAGATTTAGTAATCAAACCATTCATATTGGGAGACTTAATGCTTAAGACAGCTCTTTATGCCGATGACCTCCTTCTTTATACGTCTAACCCAGAGGAGGCAATACCCAGGCTATTTGCATTGGCCGAAGATTTTGGTACAGTATCGGGGTATAGCATCAACAAAGATAAAACGGACATAATGAGCTGGAACAATCTTACCCCGAGCCCAGAAGCAAAATTAAAAATTAGATACTTGGGGATCCATCTCACTCATAATCTGGAAGAAATTTCTAAGACCAGTTGGTCAATAGTGGTAAAGGAAGTCAGGAAGCTCTTGACCCGTTGGAACACCTTGCCTTTAAACATCTATGGTAGGGTGAACCTGGTCAAAATGATAATCTTGCCTAAGTTTACCTTTTTATTCAACTTTATTCCTTTGACCTTTAACAAAAAAGATATTTCTAATTTGCAAGGGAGGATTGGCTCCTTTATTTGGGCTACTAAGTCCCCCAGAATAGCCTGGAAGAAGTTGAGAAGGGGACTAAAACTTGGTGGGTTGGCACTCCCAGATTTACTTCTCTATTGCTACGCCTTTCAGTTAAAAAATGTTAGACTCTTAGTTAATAAGCTGGATTCCGCCTCACATGGCAGACTCTTTCAGGCCATGTTATCAGACCTTCCACATAGTTCAGATTTTTTTCTTTTTAAGTTTGGAGATCAGAAGTTCTTTAAAAAAATTGTTTGAAGCTTTTACGGACAGCCCTAGATAATTGGCAATCGATAAGAAGAATCTTAAATATCCCTTATTACCATTCTCAAGCTCCAATTTGGGATTCCCCCGGCACTCCAGAATGCCTAATGGATCAACTTGCTCTCCCGTTGAGAAAAGCTGGCCTCATGAAATGGGGGGACCTGTGCAATGGCTCGACACTATTAAACTGGGAAACCCTATCAAGCTTAACAGAAGGTTCTATCACGAGATTCAAATTTTACCAGCTGTCTGCGTGGTGGGGAAGTCAAAGTTGGAACACAGAAGTGGAGAGTTCTCTTCTTGAATTAATAAGTAGGGAGAAGGGATGGAAGCGGGGGGTAGCTGTGTGGTATAGAACACTGGTGGGAAGCAAGGATAACTTAGAGGGTGAAATAACTAATTTATGGGACAGCTCTTCAGTACAGATTCCAGGTGTTATATCAAAAGTCTGGCTAGACTCTTTCACACTTTCTCAGAAAAAATGTAAAACCATCCAACTTGAGAAGAAACCACTTGTTCACTGCATATAGGGCCTATTGGACTCCGGCGAATCTTTCAAAAATCGCAATAGAAGAGTACTCATGTCCAAGATGTAGGTTTCTAGCAGCAGATGATGGTCATATGTTTGTTGGATGCCCTGAAATAGTTAGCTATTGGAGACAGGTGTGTAGCTTTCTAGAAGAAGCACTCTTATCACCAATCGCATGTACTCCTAGACTAGTCTTTTTTGGTTTCCCTTCTGATTAGGATATAAATAGTTGTATATCACAGTTTATCTTATATGTGGTTGTTATTGCCAGGAGGGAGATCTGTAAAGAATGGAAATCTGAACACCCTCCCAAATTCGCTGATTGTCTTAGAAATATTATGGCGGTGAGCAAACTGGATTTGTTGTGTGGAGGGGTAAATTCTGTTAAACTTTGGTCTGCCTTAAAAGCATGGTGTGACAAATAACAACAAAGTCCAATGATTATGCCAGAGGTTAAGTGGTCCCGTCCTCTCTATGTGGCAAGCAACATCGTGAGAGGGAGTAGGACTGGAAACGACCTACCTCTGGGCAATCTCCATCGGCTATCCACACACTCAAGGGCAGGAAAGGTTGCTTTGTGTCAGTGGCCTGGAGTACGCCCATTTAGAGCTAATATCTACTGGTGGCATATATGAGGACAAAAAAAGAAAAAAAAATAATAATAATAATATTCAGAGATAGTGACGTGTTTTCAATATCTTAACACTGCGGCAGTTCACTAATATTACTGCAGATAATCTCTGTGGCAGCCTTCCATTTCTCATATGTGAGGTCCCTTTTTGACCTAACAAAAAAAACTTCTTTTATGCATGTTGCATGAAACATAAACACATTTTTTCTGCAACATATCTGTAATGCATTGTCACACATTACATACATTAAAATATATTAAAAGAAAATGGTATGTAAAACCATCTGTTTAATAATTATTGAAGGCAATCCGGGCAAGACTCTGCAGAAGAAAGTTGGCTGTATCAGGGGGCCCCCTGAAAGGCTGGGGCCCTGGGCCAAAGCCCACTTTGCCCATTCCTTAAAATGTCTCCGATAGAACTTCTAAGAAAGACTTGATATCAGAGCCACTGACTTTTTACCAATTTCTATATGAGATGCCAGGCAAAGGGGTGGGGGGGGGGGGGGCAAGGGACCCTCCCTGCCGTTAAATAAAAAGAAAATGCAAATTTTATTCCAAGGTTTGTGGTTAATGAGCCTATAAGATGTTAAATATAAAAGAAATTATCCAATTTAAAAATAAATAAATAAGGGGAAAGCACCTTGCATCTGTGTATCTATGTATATGCCAGTATATCTACATTTCTTTTCAATGTCCTGTTTTAACAAACTTTAAAACATTAAAACAAAACAAAATCGAAATAAGCAAGATAAAGGTTGTCCATAGCCTGCACTAGGAACTCCAAGGCTTCTTCAAAGCCTGGGGTTTGGGTACACAGCCTCACTGAAGGCCGAGCCCTAAGGTCGACCCACTGCAATCTGTTACAGAAGATGGCTGTTGTATATTGTAAAAAAAACACAGAAACTCCCTGAAAATAATCATGTGTAAGGGAAGTAAGGGTTTCTTGCATCTGTAACAGCATAATGTATGTTCAAAAAGCCCTAAGAAATTCCATTAAAAAACAAACTTAAAGTGTAAATATGGTTATGAAATAAAACCTGAAACCCTCTGAAATTGGCAAGCTATGGTTAATTACTGATACCACAACTTTCACATGGGGCCAAGGCAGATGAATCGGTTAAAGGTGCTAGTATTTTTTTTACAAACCTCTGCAGCTAGGCTGGGGTGGGGGGATCGCACTTTCCACGGCTAGAAACGCATGCATGTGAGCCTCTGATGTCATTGAGGGCCGCCACCAGGTAGGTGGTTCACATAGGAAAGTCAGTGACTGTTTTTATTTAAGATAGATTTTGTTTATGACATTGGACAGTTCTCATTGCTTCATGATCTTTCATCCAGTCTGGTTTTTCTCAACCACTATGTGTGTGTCTGTGCCATTAGAGCTAGCTGACATTGATCTGTTTTTCTTAGTGTAGTTCCAGATGTTGATTCCTTTTCGGTTGTGGCGATACATCCGACATCTATTTAGAGTGCTTTTTTTTTGCAGTGTTTTCTGTGTCCGTTTATGTTTTGGACGGGGTAGCAGCAGTATTTGAGCATGGAACATGCAGCCATGGCCGCAGCTCTTTTTAGGAGGTGAATTGTTGCAGTGAATCAGATCCTGACTGTTGTTAATTCTCCAGCAGGGTGATGTGGTATTTCGCTGGGGTTGATCACTTCCGTCGGTATATTTGTTTGCAGTTTCAGTGACACACTCAGCCTTCAGTATGTGGTCAAGCCCGTGTATCTTATAAACGTTGTCCCATCAAAATAACATCCGTTTCATTTTTTTGTTGAGTTTTGGGACCGCAGTTGAAAGACTGGTTTAATACCACAAACAACTTTTCTCCCTTCGACATTCACATCTTTATAGAAGTTGGCATAAAGTGGACAACTGCACTTACCTGTACATTACTAGGGTGTAATTCTACCTTGGGGATCTGGTGACCACATCAAGAGCAAGGTCAAAGGTCTCATGGGCTCTTGTGACACGAATGAACCAGAAACCTCTCACCATATTACATTCTAATGAAGTGTATCTCTTCTGTTGCAGGAATAGCTTCTGACTTTGAAAACTTGAGTAGAAGCGGAAATGTTTCCTATGGGCTCACATTGTGCACAGTGAGGCATCGGTGAGCGCAGCTCAAAGGGTGTCTCAGCCTCATATCTTCCCTCACAGTCACAATTGTGAGATAAAAGGTGATCCCACTACCACACTACCCTCTGCCCCTGCTCTAAGTCAGTACCTCTGTGTTTAAAAAAATGTAGAAAGCAATATGATTACTTTGTTCCATGTCCTCGCTTAGTTTTCTCATTCTGGGTCACTGCCCAGTTTGAAGTAAATCTACAGACATTTGTAGTATTAAATGATGCCCCAGATTTACATCTGAACGGGTTCTTGGACCCCAAATAAAGTTGATGTTTCTGATATTGCACAATAGTGTGGTATGTGTGTGTGCTCTGATCAGTAGATGTTTGCCCTGTCTTATACCACCTTCCTTTCTGGTGTGTTCTTCGTGCTGTTCACTGCCAGCTCAACCCACTTTAAAATGAATGTCTACTGCCTGAGTCTTGGCTGTGGGCCTTGCTAGGTCAGGTGGTCTGCTTGCTTCATTCTCGTCTACTTTGTGAGGATAGACCTAGGTTACCTCTGTTTCTTCTCAGCCCCCCTCTGATCTGAAAGCCGTCTTCGTCTGAGTGCCGCGGGGAGTGGGGGTGGTGTAAGTGCCCCTGGATGAGGACATATCTCTTAGTTCCACAGCGTTCCTTACCTGAGATGGAACCAGTCATGTCTGGGTCCTGTGACCTGAATCCACAATCTACATAGTGTGGGGGTGCTGAGTGTTTTCCCCGGCTAGATGATTAAATTAATGCATATAACAAAGGCAGCTGAGGGTATTTGTCTCATCTTTCATCTGCCTTCTTAAGAGCAGGTGGTTGCCTCAGTTGCTTTTTGACGCTGAAAGCCATCTAGGCAAAGGGTGTCACGCCTGCCAGCTCGCCAGCCGAATTGCGCTATCTGACGAAGATGGCCACCTCATACTGCGCATGTGCAAGGGAGTCAGGCAGGGTCTTAAGCCTGACTTCCCCCTTGTTTGATGCTTCGCGCTCTAGTGTTTCGGGAACCTGGCGTCGCGTCACTTCCGCAAAGCCGCCCGTCACTGTACTCCTCGTTGAATCCTGCCGTTCGGACCCGCGAGTCCGTGTTTCCTGTTTCTGGATTTATCTTGTGCCTTATATTCAGTTGGGGGCCTTTTCGCTACTTTCCTTAAGCGATATCCCCCCTCTCCGCCTCTGTCTGCTTCTTTACGATGGACCCGGAATTCCCTGTACCCTTGCCGGCTTACCTCTCCCCTTTCCTCTGGAGCCTCAGCCTGCGTCTCGCGGTTCCGCCCACCAGCCGGACTTGTGTTCCGTCGGTTGACCGGACTAGCTGGGAGCAGGCGGGGGTCGTTTAGAGTGTAATGGTGTTTGGGGGAGTTCGCATGAGGAATTCCCTTATCTTTTTCCCCTATTATGCTATTTTGAACTCCCGGGCATTCCAAGACTGGCAGTCATCACAGTATACCGAAGACAACGACCGGGTAAAGCACTTTAGCGCTTCTATATACAATTATTACTTTGGTTGTTTCAACTATCTATTTATGTTGGTGATACTGTTTTTGTAGTTGTCTTAATCCTGAGATTCGAGACCTAGACAAGATCCTCTACACAGCTGTAGCCTTACATTACAAAGTAAGAGACAATTAGTATCTAGAGACCTTTCATACACCTGTTGCATTGAAGAGAGGTAACAGTCTCTCTTCCAACCAGGCAATGAGCATTTCTTTCAATATCATTGAAGAGAGAAATATCACACTTAAGTTTGAATGGGACATTGCACATCATGTAAGTATCGAGGTGAATATACAGACATCACACCATTTATTGTGCATCATTGTTTATTGATCTTTATTAACCTGCACCCATTCTTTCTAGCTGCTGCTGCTTCCACTTGGAGGGTTCCTGCCTTCCCTTGTTTTGTTCCCTCCTTTCCCTTCCTATCTCCGTTGTGTTCTAGAGTTTGATAGACACAGTTGGTGTAGAAGGGAAGGGCTGGGTCTGTCTTCGGTTCCTGGCACTCCTGCGGAAACAGCTTGTGGATCCTTACAAAGGGGCTTAGAATCCATCGCCCTGTGGATAAAGAGCATGGCCTCTGAATATCAAATTAGCAAGCAGAAAACCTTTTTATCTCAAGCCTTCAACAAGTGAACACCCTTAATTCCTTGTTGCAATATGTTCAGAATGCAGTACCAAGGTAATTGAAAACAGGAGGACCTCAGAAAACAAAACATTGACCCAATGACATTCTGTACATTGTCTTATTTCCCTTCCTGTGGTTACAGATCTCCGAGTTTTCCTATTTCAACTGTTCATCCTTGCATATGTGGGGAATGCAGGTTAATGGACCTCTTTTAATAAGGTCCTCGGTTTGGGACCAAGGATATCACATGATGGGCATTGCATCATGAGTGAGGTACATTTTTTGGGCACTCCATTTAGGCAGGCACCAGTATAGCTGTACCCCAATTTAATGGGTTTATTAGTGACACCCCAAAGCTGAAGGTAGCTGTATGACCTCTACCTAGAAAGTAACTTGAGACAGTCCGGTTCCCCCTCAGATGTAAATCTTAAAGTTACTGGACCTCTCCAGGAGAAGTATTTCGCAATATCAATGTTGCTCACAGTCGGGGAACATCCTTTACAAAGTGGATTTTACTCCGCAAGGCTTTCACAACGCGTCCGTTACAACGCAAGTCGTACCCACGACTTGCGCTGGAGGGCGCTAGAGGATTAAGAATAGTATTTACTATTCCAACACCTTCCCTAGTGTCCACGGGGACTGGTGTCAGAATAGTAAATTATACTATTCACAATCCGCGCCCCCAACGCAAGTCGTGGTAACGACTTGCGTTGTAAGGGACGCGTTGTGAAAGCACGCATTGTTATAATACACGTCGTAACGTCGTACATCCTCAGTCTGTCCAGTTCCCAACACTTTCTTTAACAGTATCACGATTGGAATATATTGAAAATCAGTTATCTAGGCATTTTTATCATGTTGCTGATTGCTGTGTGACCTCTTATAACAAGCATTTACAATGCAATGGTCTTGGCATTCCTAAAGTTAGAGCTATTGGCATTGCTCATGACATTATTTTTATTTATGTTTTTGTTTTTAAAACATAAATAAATGGCATTGTCATTTACATTGCCAAAAGCAGGGCAGGAGAGCAAGCACAACCAACGAGGGTGTGGGGACAGGAGAGCAAGCACAAGCAACAAGGGGGCAGGGGCAGGAGAGCAAGCACAAGCAACGAGGGGGCAGGAGAGCAAGCACAAGCAACAAGGGGGCAGGGGCAGGAGAGCAAGCACAAGCAACGAGGAGGCAGGAGAGCAAGCACAAGCAACGAGGGGGCAGGGGCAGGAGAGCAAGCACAAGCCACAAGGGGGCAGAGGCAGTAAAGCAAGCACAAGCAACGAGGGGGCAGGGGCAGGAGAGTAAGCACAAGCAAAGAGGGGGCGGGGGCAGGAGAGCAAGCACAACCAATGAGGGGCAGGGGCAGGATAGCAAGCACAAGCAACGAGGGGGTGGGGGCAGGCAAGCAAGCACAAGCAACGAGGGGGCAGGGGCAGGAGAGCAAGCACCAGCAACGAGGGGCGGAGGCAGGAGAGCAAGCACAAGCAACGAGGGGGCGGGGGCAGGAGAGCAAGCACAAGCAACGAGGGGGTGGGGGCAGGAGAGCAAGCACAAGCAACAAGGGGGCGGGGCAGGAAACCAAGCAACAAGGGGGCAGGGGCAGGAGAGCAAGCACAAGCAACGAGGGGGAGGAGAGCAAGCACAAGCAACGAGGGGGCAGGGGCAGGAGAGCAAGCACAAGCAACAGGGGGCAGGGGCAGGAGAGCAAGCACAAGCAACCGGGGGGCAGGGGCAGGAGAGCAAGCACAAGCAATCAGGGTGCAGGGGCAGGAGAACAAGCACAAGCAACCAGGGGGCGGGGCAGGAGAGCAAGCACAAGCAACCAGGGGGCAGGGGCAGGAGAGCAAGCACAAGCAACCAGGGGGCAGGGGCAGGAGAGCAAGCACAAGCAACCAGGCGGCAGGGGCAGGAGAGCAAGCACAAGCAACCAGGGGGCAGGGGCAGGAGAGCAAGCACAAGCAACGAGAGGACAACGAACGAGGAGGCAGGGGCAGGAGAGCAAGCACAACGAATGAGGGCGCAGGGGCAGGAGAGCAAGCACAACGAACAAGGGGGCAGGGTCAGGAGAGCAAGCACAACGAACGAGGGGGCCGGGGCAGGAGAGCAAGCATAACGAACGAGGGGGCAGAGGAGCAAGCACAGAGAGGGGGGCCGGAAAGCAAGCACAACTAGGGGGCAGACGTACAACGAGGGGACAGACACACAATGAGGGAACAGAGGCAACAACATGGGCACAATCAGGGAAGAGAGGCAAGAAAAGCGAGCACTCACTGGAAGACTCTGCAGCTTCTCGACTTCTTCCGGCGGCAGTCGGGCAGAACTGGCGTCAGAAAAGCGCCAACATTTTCGCATTCGGGGGCGTGGTTTTTGCTGTTGAGTGACGGATGACGTCACGGAGAGAAAAACTGCAAAAAACACCCCCCCCGAATCTGAAAAAGACGGGGCTTGAACGGAGTGATGCCCCTCTCCTCCAATTGCTGGCCTCCGTTTAGAAAGCCAGCCATTGGAGAGGAGGGGCGGGTTCAAGCCCCACTCTAGAAAACATTAAATCTCGGAGTGAGACTGCTCAAGCGCAGCCTACGGTCCGAGATCTAAAAAGTGGGAGATTAGCCAGAAGTATAATATTTTTCTTATTCCACCAAATTATATTCCAATTATGACTAACCTTTATGTCTAGGTATTCAAACTGGTTTGGAGTGCCTTATGGCGCAAGTTCAATATAGTTGTCAGCATGAACCTACATTTCAAAAACAACGAGGTTGGTCAAACTGTTTGAAAGTCCAGAACTGTTCCAAATGATCTGTTATATTGAATAAAGTATGCAGTTCCTGAATGAAGGAGGCAGTGCTAGAAGGAGGCTAGGAGGGTTGGTACCCTGATCCTATGATGGAGACAGAGTGTCTCCAATTTAGGTAATAGGGCCCTCACACAGCCAGGCTGGGTGTCATGCTTCATCGTAGGATAGTGCATGCTCCTCATCAGGCCGGCGCTGCAATGCCTGGCAGGCACCCTATTAGGGGCTCTTTAGCGGAGATCTTTTTATCCCAAGGTGTTTGGTGCAGTGTGGGTAAAGGGCCTAGAAGTGTAGATGTGTAAGCGCAAATGTGCGGTGAAAGTGTGGGGGAGGGTATAAAAAAGGGGTAGCCAGTGGGGCTTCAGAGAAACAGTTTTCATAAGGTGAGCCCACTGGTCCCAGTTAAGACCAGATAGCGAATGCCACTTCAGGAATAATGTCCAATAGTGGCTATGGATTTGAGGTCGACATGTTTCTTGCCTGGTGTATCAAAATGATCACATGGCAATTCTTCAGGACCAAATTTCTAAATACTTTATTCGGTTTTTAAGAAAAAAAAACCCATAAAAGTTACAAATCACCAATAAATATTTTTAAAAACATGTACATTTCATAGCCGCCAGACATAAATAATCATTCCAATAAATACAATGCGGTATATATACATCAAATTCAAGGATAAGACAATGGGAGAAGAATGAGCCACCAAAAACAAACATACAAACTCATAGAGGGGTGGCTAATAAAATGCCAACAAAAATATGGGGATTTGTTAATTTTCCATGCAGTTTCTGGACCTCAATGAAGATTTCAAAAATCCTACCCCAAATGGGATACATTTTGGTTTCAGCATCTGTAAGAAGCAGAGAGCTGCGCGGACCTGAATAAAATTCAGCTTTTTTAAAAGTGGTTTTAAAAAGAATCTCCGGGGATCTTCATAGAGGTTACAAAAAAACATAAAGTGCAGCAAATCCTGTGGAGACACCGCGTCACAGCCACAGGGTGCTAGCACTTGACCTATATGGCTCCCCTTTGGCACAACCAATAAAAGATGGAAATAGTACAGACGAAACCTGATCAATGAAAACCGCTCGTGGGCCGACAAATGCCACAAAAGATATGGCTCCACGGATGGAGTAGTTTTAAGCATCACGAATTATGGATGCTAGATTTTCACAGTTCTATTCCATCTCCGCTTAGTTTTTTAGATAAAATAAAAGACTTCTTTACAAACTCCACATCTGCTACGGTAATTATCTCAGGCTTTAAAAAAAAGGTCCGGGCGCCACAGCTCAGCAAAACAGCTCTTTACATATTTTAACCACGGAATGCAAATCATGTGGTCAATGCTCAGAACTTCTCTCAGGATCAGATGGTTCACGGCTAAGTCTTTATTTAACCAACATTTGAGTCAAAAAAGTAAAGGGCGCATTGCCAAAATATCACAGATGAATGGTAACCCTGTTACTTCATGTACTATTAAGTTTGATGTTCCTCTAGGTACTCTCAGGAACTGTTTTAAAAAAGTGTTCTCCGCCACCTGGATACCCTCAGATGCTGCATATCCCAATAATTCACTTCCATAGCTGGCAATAGCCGGATATATTTTCAACATTGCCACAATCGGGTGCTTGCCCATCTTTGCAGCAATGTTGGAGATGGCTGTGTTTGCTCTTATAACCTCCCACATTTATCTCTGAACAAGTGCACCCCAATTCAAGTGGTCATCTAAAAAAACGCTCAGGTATGACAAAGTCGAGGTTAAAGGCACTTTCTCACCATTCACTTTAAAGGGATACTGCTTCTTTGGACGCAACCCGACCTGCATAATGAAAGATTTAGAGTTATTTGTAGCTAGGTCGCGGTCGGCCATAAAGCTTCGAAAGGTGTCAAGCAGTGTCTGCTAGCCTCTTGCCGTTCTGGCGATAAGGACTGCATCGTCCGCGTAAAGCAGAACGGGTAGTCCCAGTTGCCCAACGTACGGGAATTCGGCCCCAGTTTCTACCAAGATCTTATCCAGGTCATTGATATATAGATTAAAAAGAAACTGGGCCAAAATACACCCCTGCCATACTCCCCTTTCGATATTAAAGTCCCTAGAGACCCTAAGATCCTGGGCGAATCTAATATTTGCCTTGGTGTCCCTATGCAGATCCCTCCAGAAGTCAATCAGGCCAGAAGTCAATCGGGCCAATCTCCACTCCCATGGCCATCATGGACTGCCACAATTTCCCCCGACTGACACAGTCAAAGGGGGAGGAAAGATCCATGAATGCCATGTGGATCGTCCCCTCGCGAGCAACCATATACTTCCCAAGGATCATATATAGGTTGAGGCATTGGGCTAGGGTAGAATGCCCTGGGCGGAACCCGCATTGAATATCAGAAACAATCTTATTATCTTCCACCCAAGCGGCCAATCTGTTCAATACACATCCGCCCACTACCTTGACCACCGAATCAATAAGGGAAATTGGTCTGTAGCACAAAGTGCTGTTTCGATCGCCCTTCTTAAAGACCGGTACAATTTTAGAGGTGCCCCAAGACTCCAGGCAGCCGCCTTTACCGCCGCATTAAGTACGGCCACCAATACCCGAGCCCAGAGAGATGGATGTGACTTGAAGAGGTCCGGCGGAATACCATGCGGGCCTGGAGCCTTGTTACAAGACAGCCCCCTGATGCCTTTCTCCACCTCACTCTGGGAAAATGGGACCATGATATCAGTTCGAGCTCTGACTTGAGGCTGTTGATGAGCAATGGTACTCTTAAATATGGAACTCAAATGAGACACCCATTCTGCTTCAGTTATATTGGTGCAGATATCATTGGCCCGATCCCTCTCAAATAAGGGTCGATTGATAATTCCCCAGAACCTGGTGCTACTCCCTAACGTACTTGGTTCCAATAGTTCTCTCCATGTTTCTTCCTTTAATTCCACCTTGCGTCTTGCCAAAGTCCTTTTGTAGTTAAGACGAAGTGCACGAATCAGAGAATGATCTCTCTGATTTGCTTTCAAGGCTTGCTTTAAGTCTCTAGTGGCTTTAGAGCATAACGGATCAAACCATTTAGGATCACAGGGTTGTCGACCTTTGTACAGGGACACTCAATAACGCCCCCACCTTAAACACAATCCCTTCAAAGGCCTTAAGAACGCCCTCGGATGGGGAGCCGGGAGACACACATAACACTATTTCTGGGGCACATAGATCGTGTACCTTATCATAAAATAGGTCCGGTGCCACCTGGGACCATTTGAGGCGGCGCCTACCATCCGTCGGTCTCAACGCCCTCTGCGCTGTCACCCTAACCTGACTTTCCAACAGACCTCCCTCCAAGCGCACACAAACAGGATTGTGATCACTAAATACACTGTCTATGATTTTAAACCCCCGGAGGATGGACCGAAGCCCAGCAGATGTCAAAATATGGTCTATAATAGACCTTCTGCTGCGTCCTTTAAAGGACGGAACAGGCTGTTTGCTGGAGGGCACTACAGCAGACATGGATCAAATCAAGTCATGTTCATTAAGCAAGTCATTAAGTGCATCCTCTTGAACCGAATGCTCAAAATGAAGTCCCCGCATCCTAGCACAGCCCATTTCTCCCGTAGAGGTGAGTTTAGGATCGCCACATGGGTGAACATTAAAATCCCCAGCTATCATGAGTCTGTGTGCAACGCGACCACAGAGTTGCCAAATAAGGCAGTTCAACTGGGTGATCTTACAGAACCCCTGAGCATTAACTGCGTTATAAAAATTAATAATACAGAGACTCTCATTTCCTCGCCTTAAGATGACAGCTTGGGAATCACTATGAGCAGATGGGAGTTCCTTAATCCTACAATTCACGGCTATTGCTGTAAGAATAACCAAGCCACTCCTTGCTCTGCCTTGCTCTGTCACTAACTGACGGGGAAGCGGGGACAAAAAAGGCTTTGTATCCTTCCAAAAAAAAGTTACAGTTCACCTGCCACGTCTCCTGTAAACAAATCACAGAGAATTGTTAATGAACTGTACCCACAACGGGTCCTGGATTTTCCCAGCTAACCCTGCGATGTTCCATGACAGAACGTTATAATCATCTGTCTCAAGAGACACCCCTTAAGATACAATAAATGATACCTCCTGCTGCAACGGACTAGGCAACTCAGGCAACATTGGACCGATAGAGACAACACTAGAGGGGGGAACAGGGAGACAGCTGAAACTGAAACAATATTCCTCTGGGCACTAACCTCCTGTTCAGTCAATCACAATCATCCAGCCTTGAGAGGGCTGCAAATCTATTTGACAAGTGTAGCTGGGGAGAAAAATAGTGATGCCCCAGCATATTGTGACTCTCCCCCCATAGGGTTAAGCTGACTGCCCCCGAAAGCCTCAACAGGGCTTTGAAACCCCCTATTACGCGATGAAGTTAAATTGTTACGCCTAGGGTGATCAGGCTTATAGAAAAAAAACCAAGGGAAAAATCTGAATACCCAAATCCCTGTAAGCCAATCCAGAATAAACATCCGAGAAGATTTTCTCCACAACCAATGAATTGTTAAAATTCACAATTATACAATCGCCCCTTGCCCCGGGTTTCTTAGTGTTACCTAGCCAACCCACTCGGCGTGCCATGATAACACTTCCTACCACCGCTGGGCCCACAGAAGAGTTATTAGTCAGCCAGTGGGTGACCTTGGTATTAAGTTGTGGGAAGTCCTTCTTTAAGCCATGTGAGAGTGGAGAAACATTCCCCAAGATAACCACCAGCGGGGTCGATTGGGGCGGTAAATTAATAACCTCTAAATTCTGAGAGGCATTGGTAAGATGTCCCTGTGACATTCCCGGGCTTTTCCCCAAATCATGGATGGGTTGACCATGAAGATTTGTTATTAAAACCCCATTAGATGCCAACCCCTCACTTATACCACAGGGCTGGGTAGTGCTTGGGTAACGAGAATCCGCAGTTACCCCTAATAAAGGCAAAGAGCCACATACAGTTTTAGACTTAGTAGGCTCCGTAACCACACGGTTTGGGGGTTTAATGGAAATCAGAGTTTTATGCTGATCTGCTAAACTTTGCTCTATACAGTTTAGCTTATTCACAATATGGCACAGCATACTGCACCAAGTCGATTTAAATGCTTCCAACATGGGCAAATCAACCATGTTAGATACTACCGATGGTGATACCCCTATGTCAGGTGCCGGCTTTGCTGGCACATTGGGCTTGGTCTTTTTGTCTTGATTCCCTATTGCTTTACATTTTCTTTTCAGGCTACCACTAATCTGGCAAGCCTCCTCTAGAAGTTGTGGTGAGTCAAGGCCACTGGGGACCTCTGATGATGTATGAATGGTCTTTTCACCCTTCCTGTCCTTCCCTGAAGTGGCAGAGGGAACAAAACCCTTCCTATTCCCAATAATCATCACGGGAGACAGGGGCCTAGAAGGTACCTCCCCCACAGATTCTAATAGGGGGGAAATCACATGGTGAAACTTGGGTGACACTACCTTGCCCTGGAGAAAAAGGCATACACGGAGCTTCGCTAATAATTTATCTAGAGTGGTTATTAAACCCACCCAAAATATGAAAGAGGCCGCTAGAGGGTGATCTAGAAAGGCACCCATTTACCAGTTCAATTTCCTTGTCAATAACTGAAGCATCTCTTGACAAGAAGGCGTCCATAATGGTGACTGTTGTTCTAGCTGCACCTATTATCCCCTCTTGGTTCGCCTGGGTCTTCCGCCTCCCCATAATTGCTAGCCAATGTAATTTCCTGCTAAATCCAAAACGGGAAATAAAGGGTAAGCTATGAGATAAATAATTGATCAAACTTATGCATTCAAAAGGCAAATAAGGGGGCCCAGCCCAGCCTCTTCTGGCCCCTGACGGGCACGGATGGGCCCGCCCTTGGCCCTGGCTTCGCCCGGGCGCGGCCTGGGCACACCCGCGTGCGTCCCGGGCAGTGGTAGCCCTGCCCCCCCCATTGGCATTTTTTTTTTTTTTTTTTATAGCGCACTACTTACCCGGAGGGTCCCAAGGCGCTTCGACCGCTGCGAAACCCTTCCTGGCTTCCCTGAGAGATGGTCCCTTAATGGGTATCTCCAGGGTGAGACCAGGCATCCCCGGCGGTCTGGTGGGGCCGTTAGTGAAGATGAGGCAAGCTAATGCCCAGAGTTGCCGAGTGTGATCGCTGATCAGAGTGGGCACCGAGGCGAGAGAATTATCGAGTCCGCTGACCCTGGTCCAGAAACCTGCCGCGCCAGGAATCGAACCCTGGTCCCGGGCCGTCCTCTGCTCTCGGGTCTGCCGCCTCTAACCAGTGAGCCACACTACTTCACTTATGCACCTCCTCGCACTCTCTTGCGCTGTTGTGGCTTCACTGCCGCAAAGGCTGCTGGGTAGTGTAGTCCCCAGCAACAGAGGGACAATGGCAGCGTCCGGCAGGGCCCAGACTCAGGCGGCCTCGGAGGGTCCAAGGAAGTCCAGCAGCAAAGGTCAACTGGCAGCGGCAGGTAGGGCAAAGAAACACAGCAAGACGGGACCAATTCTATATGTTCTATCTACACTGTGGTTAGATCACTGATAGTGTCGTATTGTCGACCCAACAAGTAAATAGTGAGGTACCTTAATTTATGTAGACAAACCAATTTGGGTGATTGACTTGCTCCTTTGAGTCAATGGCATAGAAACCACGCAATATTTTAGCGTCAGTTCAGCAGCTGTTGATACGGTCAGGACCTACCTCGTCCTCCACCACGTCAAGTTTTCCAGCAAAGAAATAGAATTATTTTATAATACTACACAATATTATTTACATTTTTCTGTCAACTTGTCAATGGTATGTACATTTAATAACTACAAGACAAGTCTAGAGGGAATCTGTAACTAAACCCTCCAAGGCATGTGGAGTAATATTGGAAGTAACAATGTTCCCCTTTATAGAACCATCTAAGAGCTAGAGCCAAGCTAGCCTTTCACAGGTCTTTCAGCATTGTATTTTGTACCTGCACGGGAATCTCAGTATTCTTTGATTGTCTCTCTGTCTCTTCCCTTAGAGTCGTAAGCCCTTGTCTGAAGAGTGTGTGTGCATTATATCAGGGATGGGATTTGTGTAACATTTTTACTGCAGCATCAGTACCACATGCCAGTTGATATGCCTCTTTGACCTGCCAATTTCCATTATTCCAAGGTCTAAACTTGAAGAAACGCAAGATTTTGTATCGTTCTACCCACTCTTGTAAAATATTCTCAAGCTGTATAGATCTTGATGGAGATACACATATGTACATACAAACATACCCTTGAGCTTACCTTATGGGGATCTTCTCGGGTCAAACTAACCACTATCCACACTGCAACAATGGTCTGTGGAAGGACTCTTCTAGCATTAGTGATTGCTGTGTTGGTTTTTAAACTGCAACTGTAGGAAGGACATGTTTTGAGATCCATGGATATTTGGGTGTCCACTAGTTTTGATTTTTATCACAGTATGGTAATGTAGTGAATTGTTTATTGTTTTGTTTGGCCAAATGTATGTTTTGCGTGCTGTGAGCCATTTATCTTCGATAATATATTTATTCAATTGCAACTACACACAGTTTCCACTCTGCAGAGAAAGGCCCACCACCACCAGCCGGCCAATAGAACCCCAGAATGTAGGGCAATAGCCACCACGTTGTTGCCAAGTCAAATGGTAAAATGTGTTGTCTTTAGTGTAGAACTACCTCAGGAATGCAGCATTGGAGAACACCTCAACAAGCTACAAGAAATGACCAGTAGTGGAGAGTATACCTGGTATTTAGGTTCATGATGTCTTGCAAAAGATTTTTAAAACTTGCCATCCTTAGTGTGGTATTTTCCTAGACTTTTTGCTGAACTTGTGTTTTTTTGGCATTAGGACTCAGTTCAGTTCAGTTCAGTAAGACTTTATTCGGTCTATTACAACCATCAAAGTATACAAATAAACAACACACCACATAGTAAAATCTAATATGTACAGCTTCTAAAAATAATCTATACACTTCTTAAAACCGACAATCCTCACGTCCTCGGAAGGAAGAAAACTTTAAAACTAGCATTTTAAAAAATGTTCTAAAACACACAATTTCAATTTAAAATCCTGAGATACAAACATTTTTATTTCCCTACGGCACAGGCTATTTCTAGATTGACCATTTCTAGTAAAAGGTTTATTGCTTGTGACCTATTTTTAATATCATACTTTTAAAAAATAAGACATACAAAATCTTTTCTAATTTCTAACAACTTCTGGCAATCCAATAAAATGTGTATAATATTACATGCTGTTCCTAAAGTGCAAGTGCATTTTCCTTCATTACATGGATTTACCCCAATTCTTAGTCTTAGCACTTCACGCCTTAACTGGCAACTGGGTAGCCTGTCAATATAAGGAAAATGTTGATCTTTTTGCCACACTGTGACCATATGGAGAACTGAGTTTTTCCTAGAAAGATAGTCTTGGTCCTGTGCTCGAGAGACTTCAGATCCCAGCCTCTTAAGCTCTCTCTTATCAATCTCAGGCTGAAGGGACTGAGGGCGCAATTCAATCTTTTACTGTGTAACCTGGGGTAGGTAAGCACGTGACTCCACACAATCGTCGAGTTCAAAATAACGGGGTTTAATTATATTAAAAAGGCTCTTGAAACTAAAGAAAAGTTTGTTCAGCCACTTGAGTCGGGGCGGTACTGGCTCCCACGACGTCTTCTGCAGGGGGATATCCGTCTCCCTCCTTGGCGTCTTGCGGGGAAAGGCTAGCCGGAGCTCCGCCAACCGAAGGAAACAAAAATAAGCGGAGAAAGCCCTCCGTTAGTGCTGAATCTTGAGGGGTATATCGGGAAAGGAAGTGGTGGGAGGCTTCTCCATAAGGCTCGGGATGTGCAGGGTTGGGGAACCGTCACCGGGGAAAAGGAAATGGGGAGGAGGGATCAATTTACGCTGAGCTCGTTCTTGAACCCCAGGCTTCCCTGATCAGGTTCCCTGCTCCCTCCTGCCTCCCGGCAGAGCAGGCAACGACCTCCCTGGACCCAGGAGACGAGCACGTACCTGCTCTAGCCACGTTCCTCCGGGATCGTGGCGGGGCGCAGCACAGGGACGTTGGTCTCCTGACGTTTCCTCAGGGGTCAAAGGCGGGTCGATAATCGGCGTCTGCTTCTCCTGTCGGGGCTCTGTAGTCACTGGACCCGTCGTGGTTTCTTCCGCTTTCTGCTTCCTG
Source organism: Lissotriton vulgaris (assembly GCF_964263255.1). Classification (NCBI taxonomy): domain Eukaryota; kingdom Metazoa; phylum Chordata; class Amphibia; order Caudata; family Salamandridae; genus Lissotriton; species Lissotriton vulgaris. The sequence continues at coordinate 399,552,119 of NC_141685.1, read as the reverse complement.
GTTGGGACGCCACCTCCATTGGCAGACGGCTCCTTTTCACCAGATGACGTCACAGGTTCTTACCTCCAGGGGGCGTGGCTGGCGTCGCCTTGTGGAGAATCCTTAAAGGGCCAGCAGTATGCCGCGTCAGTCGGGGCATTTTCGGGCAGACACCCCTCCGAGTCCAGGAGCTGAGAAAGAGAAAAAGGATCCAAAGCATCAATCAAGTAGGGAGTGTCAGGACCTCCGGGAAGATCCTGACACTCCCCTCCCCTAGAATCATCCCGATCGGGGATGAGGGGGAAGCGGGAGAGAAAGTCGGCATTGGCGTTAAGGGTTCCTTTCCTGTGTTGCTCGTCAAAACTGAAGGGCTGGAGGGAAAGGAACCATTGCATGACTCATGGGTTATTGCCTTTGGCTCTGCTCATCCACGTCAATGGGGCATGGTCTGTATACAAAGTGAAGTGTCGGCCTTCCAGATAGTATCGCAACTTATCAATGACCCACTTAATGGCTAGACATTCTTTCTCCACAACCAGGTAGTGTTGTTCACTGGGAAAAAGCTTGCGGCTAAGGAACAAGATGGGCCTCTCTGATCCATCCTTGGTAACTTGGGAGAGGACGGCACCTAACCCTGAATCAGAAGCATCAGTCTGGAGGAAAAAAGGTCGAGTGAAATCTGGGTAAACCAGTACAGGACTACTCGTAATCAGGGTCTTGAGTTTGTGGAAGGCCTCCCTAACAGATGATGAAGGATTGGTTATGGCCTGATTTGGGGTGTCATTTTTCAACAGGTTGGATAGAGGAGTGGCTATCTCTGAAACATTGGGTATGAATCTCCTGTAGTATCCCAATAGTCCCAGGAAGGCCCTTACCTCTTTTTTTTGTTTTGGGCAAAGGGGTCTTGTTTATGGCTTTGATCTTCTCATCCTGGGGTTCTATACTGCTGTTACCCAAGAGATAACCCAAATACTTAACTTCCTCGACCCCCATGGGAGATTTTTTTGCGTTTACCTGGAGCCCTGCTCTCTCCAGTTCCTGGAACACTAGTTGACAATGTTCCCGGTGTTTGTCCCAGGAAGGGCTGAAGATGACGATATCATCCAAATAGGCAGATGTAAACTTCTGAAGGGGGTGTAAGCTCTGGTTATTCAGCCTTTGGAAGGTTGCGGGGGCTCCATGTAAGCCAAAAGGGAGGACCTTGAACTCAAAAAGACCATAAGGAGTGGAGAAGGCGGCCTTTTCTTGGTCTGAGCATCGAAGGGGTACCTGCCAATAACCCTTGGTCAGGTCGAGAGTAGAGATGTACGCTGCATCCCCCAGACGTTCAATGAGTTCATCCACCCGGGGTAAGGGATAAGCGTCCAGTTTGGAAATGGCGTTCACCCTGCGAAAGTCGATACAGAACTGAACTGATCCATCAGGCTTCGGGACCATGACTATGGGAGAGGACCAGTTGCTCTGGGAAGGACGGATAACCCCCATTTGTAACATCTTGTCTACTTCCTGATACACAGCTTCTCTCCGGGCTGCTGGTATTTTATAGGGTTTTTGCCAAACTATTTGTCATGGGGTGGTCTCAATACAATGTTCGGTAAGAGTAGTCTTGCCTGGGAGATCTGAAAACAGAGAAGAGAAGGGTTCTAGGGTGTCCAGTAGCTCTTTTTGTTGAATTGGAACTAGTTCTGTATTGACAACTTACTGACCCAGGGTAGAGGACGGGGAGCTCTCTGTGGGGGAATAGGCCACTCGTTGGGGAGGTGGTTCGATCCACTTTTTTAAGAGATTGATATGATAGGTCTGGAATTTGTAAGGCCCAAGTTGGATTCGATAACTGGTTTTCCCAATGGTGCCTGCTACCCTGTAGCAACCTTTCCATTCTGTCTTTATTTTAGAAAGGGGGGAAGGAAGAAGAATTAAGACCCAGTTGTTTACCCGTAAGACCCTCCATTTTTTTCCCTTGTCATAAAGGTGTTTTTGTTTTCGTTGACTGGATTCCAGGTTAGAGTGAGCCAGCTCTCCTAACTTTCCTATACGGGAACGAAGATGCAGGGTATAATCCAGGAGATCAGAACAGTTATCGTTCTCTGTCTCCCATGTCTCCTTCGTCATCTCCAGTAGGGTCTGAGGTTGCCTGCCATAGAGCATTTCAAATGAAGAACACCCTAGGCTGCTCTGAAACCCTCCTCGTATGACGAAGAGGACGAGAGGCAAGAGGCGATCCCAGTTTTTTCCTTCCCCTGTCAGTATCTTTTTCAATGTCAAATTCAGGGTCCCCTTGTACCGTTCTCCCAGGCCGTCTGTTTGGGGGTGGTAGACTGAGGTTTTAAGGTGTTTTACATCCAGTACTTTACAGACCTGGGACATAAGGCGTGATATAAAGGGGGTTCCCTGATCCGTGAGAATTTGGCTAGGGAAACCCTCCCGCGAAAAGTACTCTATCAGTTTATCAGCGATATTTGCGGTGGTTGGGGCTCGGAGGGGAAAGGCCTCAGGGAAGCAAGTACAATAGTCCACCAGGACCAAAACGTACAGAAACCCCTTGCTAGACTTAGGTAAGGGTCCGATAAGGTCCATGCCGACCCTCTCAAAGGGTTGCCCGATAATAGGTAAGTGCTGTAGGGGGACAGCGGGTGGTTTGTAGGGATTTTTACGTTGACATACTGGACACTCCTGGCAATATCTTTTAACTTGGGCGTGGATCCCTGGCCAATAAAACATGCGTAAAAGGTTCTGACTGGTTTTCTGTGCACCTGAGTGTCCTGCTAAGAGGTGAGAATGGGCAAAAAATAGGACTTGTTCATGAAAGTCTTTTGGGACCAACAACTGGGGGTCGACACCCTTTTCCGCCACTCGGTACAGCAGACCATCTGTGATCTGGAAGTGGGGAAAGGTCTTTACATGAAGACCTTGTAGATGGAGCGCCTCTTGCCATGCCTGGGTGAGAGCAGCGTAATTTTTCTGGGCCCAACGGAAATCCTTATCCGCTTGCCAAGGGCTTTGAGACAATAAGGCTGAGGCATTCATAGAGTTGTTCTGAGGAACAGGGGGGGTCTTGGTCAAAATATTGCTGAACAAAGATAAGAAGTTGGGGTTGTCAGTACCTAAAATGAGGTCTTCTGGGAGAGTAGACAGAACCTCTACCCTGACAGTAGAAGGGGGAACATGGGGACATTGGAGGGTTATCTGGGCTACAGGGTAGGGTCGGACATCCCCATGAACACAGCGTATAAAAACCCGCCTCCCTGGGAGTAGCTGGTGAGATTTGACAAACTTATGCTTGTCAACTGACTGACGACAGCCTGAGTCGAGGAGGGCTTTTACGGGGAACCATTAAGCTTAAGACTTATATAAAAGCAGGTCCCCATTTCTTCAGTGAACATAAGACTTTTGGGTACGTAACTGATGTTCATCGGTTCCTCTGCTTTCTTTCGGGGGCAGGCCTTTGCAATATGGCCCCACTCCCCGCAGTTAAAACACTGAGGGCCTTTATAGATGACGGGCTCGGGTTTTTGGGGGCGGATTTTCTCAAAATCTTTGATGGGACGGAGTGCCTTTCATGGTGTTGGTACAGTCGTGGTGTCTTATCCCCTTCCCAGGGATTGCGACGGGGTTGGGCCCTTGAAAAGGAGGTGGCCATCTCCACGGCCTGTTTGGCGGTTAGGTTGGCGTGCTGACGTAGCCAACGCTGGGTATTGTAAGGCAATGACTCCAAAAATTGTTCCAGGTATATGGACTTCACGGTGTCTTTATTGGTCCTGTCTTCTGGCCTCAGCCATTTATCAGCGGCCAGTTTTAGTTTAAGGAAAAGGGTTTTAGGATTGTCACCAGGGGCGCCTTTTTCCTTTCTGAATTGGAGTCTATAAGCTTCTGCATCCATCCCAAGATGATCTAGAATCACCGCTTTTATTTCCTCGTATGGAGTGATTCCGCTTGAGTTGGCGACCTGATAGGCCGCCTGTGCTTCCCCTGTAAGCAAGGGAGCCAAAAAAAAGGCCACTTGATTAGAGGCCAACCTGCAGCCCTTGCTGCCCTCTCAAAATGTAACAAGAATGCATCCTGATCCTACCCTGGAATGTATTTTTGAAGGGAAATATAAGGAGCGGCGAGGGCACCCCAATGGCCTCTCTGTCCAGCAGTATCTGCAAGAGGTTCCTCTGGGGTCCGACGCATGACCTCTACCTGAGTTTTCATAAACGCCTTTAGGGTACCTCGGTCTGCCTGGGGGGAGTCTATTTGTTGCTCTACTGGCCATTCCAGTTTTTTGTCCTTCCACTATGTGTTGGATTAGGGCTTCCATTTTTGGGCTTTCAAATGGAGTCAGACTGCCTGCATTCTCCACCACGTGTAACCTGGGGTAGGTAAGCACGTGACTCCACACAATAGTCGAGTTCAAAATATTGGGGTTTAATTATATTGCAAAGGTTCTTGAAACAAAAGAAAAGTTCGTTCAGCCACTTGAGTCGAGCGGTGCTGGCTCCCACGACATCTTCTGCAGGGGGATATCCGTCTCCCTTGGCGTCTTGCGGGGAAAGGCTAGCCGGAGCTCCGCCGACCAAAGGAAACAAAAACAAGCGAAGAAAGCCCTCCGTTAGTGCTGAATCTTGAGGGGTATATCTGGAAAGGAAGTGGTGGGAGTCTTCTCCATGAGGCTCGGGATGTGCACGGTTAGGGAACCGTCACTGGAGAGAAGAAAATGGGGAGGAGGGATCAATTTACGCTGAACGCCTTCTTGAACGCCAGGCTTTTCTTATCAGGTTCCCTGCTCCCTCCCGCCTCCCGGCAGACCAGGCAATGACCTCCCCGGACCCAGGAGACGAGCACGTACCTGCTCTAGCCACGTTCCTCCGGGACCATGGCGGGGCGCAGCACAGGGACGTTGGTCTCCTGACTTTTCCTCAGGGATAATGACAAAAAGTTGTGATAGAGGGTGCACAGCTGGTGAGTATTTAGAAGTTGGAGTAAAAATGGTATGAAGTTTGACAGGTTGGGTGCTCTCTCAGGTGGCGTCTCCGTCCTGGTGGCGCCTAAAATATACTAGTGAGTTGTGCACGCATGAGGCTGCATATGCATCCCTGTGGGTAGAGGCACTCCTTAGGGTTCATGAAAGACTCCGCCGTTACTGAAAAGTTGTATATTGTTCTTTATTTTCATAGGTTTTTTTCATTCATGATATTGATAGCATATCAAAAAATTCAAAAAATTGGGTTGAAATCATAGTATTTTTATTTGGTGGAACTCCGATGCATTTCGGGCTAATCTAGCCCTTTCTCAAGGAGTACTGAAAGAATAAGATATAAATGACTGTAAGGTGACTGGGTTATCAAGCGAGGGGAACCGTGCGTGTTAGAAAACAAACGAGGTGCTCGTGATATGGAGAAACAAATGTCAATAGACGGGTTGTGAAATGGGCTGTGCAGAGGATAAATTAGTAGGGTTGTGATATGGGTAGTGTTTGGAGTTTTATGTGGAGGGGGGAGTGATGTGTGGCAGAGAGGCTATGGAGAGAGTGATAGGAATTAATGAGTAGTGGGTTAATTACACGCTACTTCACTTGAGACCCGAAAACACCGTGACTCCGTTTCAAGGCTTCGGCGCTCGCGCCATGAAGTAAGTTACCTCTAATACCTCGCAATTTAAGCAGGAATTAATATTTAATTAACCCACTACTCATTAATTCCTATCACTCTCTCCATAGCCTCTCTGCCGCTTACGCCGCTACAGTTTCGTAAGTACCAGGCTCACGCTACACATCACTCCCCCCTCCACACATCCACATAAAACTCCAAACACTACCCCCTCGAGCCAAGAGCTGACGAGCTTGGATCCCGCACCCACGCGCCTTGAGAGGTATCAACCTGAGAACACTTGGCAGCCTGCACAGCAAACCCCTGACCGGCCTACACTCTGCTGATGAGGAACAACAATTCCGAAACACTGGTGTCCAGAGTTGGTGCTGCAAACTTGCCTAAAAACACGAACCTTCGAATTAGCGCACTCGCTACAAAAACAGCATCTACCGTGATGCTCCTGGGGTTCACCCGCTGGTGGGTGGAGTCGGAGTGCGACCCATGACTTTCAGTTAAATGGCTCCTTCGAGCTAAGAGCTGACGAGCTCGGATCCCGCACCGGTGTCGGAGTGCGACCCATGACTTTCACTGCCGATATCACAACCCTACTAATTTATCTTCTCACAGCCCATTTCACAACCCGTCTATTGACATTTGTTTCTCCATATCACGAGCACCTCATTTGTTTTCTAACACTCACGGTTGCCCTCACTTGATAACCCAGTCACCTTACAGTCATTTATATCTTCTTCTTTCAGTACTCCTTGAGAAAGGGCTATATTAGCCAGAAATGCATCGGAGTTCCACCAAATAAAAATACTATGATTTCAACCCAATTTTTTGAATTTTTTGATATGCTATCAATATCATGAATGAAAAAAACCTATGAAAATAAAGAACAATATACAACTTTTCAGTAACCCCGGAGTCTTTCATGAACCCTAAGGAGTGCCTCTACCCACAGGGATGCATATGCAGCCTCATGCATGCACAGCTCACTAGTTTCCTCAGGGGTCCAAGGCGGCTCGATAATCGGCGTCTGCTTCTCCAGTCGGGACTCGGTAGTCACTGGACCCGTCGTGGATTCTTCCGCTTCCTGCTTCCTGGTTGGGACGCCACCTTCATTGGCAGACGGCTCCTTTTCACCGGCCGATGTCACAGGTTCCTCCAGGGGGCGTGGCTGGCGTCGCCTTGTAGAGAATCCTCAAAGGGCCAGTAGTATGCCGCGTCAGTCGGGGCATTTTCGGGCAGACACTGAGCAGCTGAGGAAGAGAAAAAGGATCCAAAGCATCAATCAAGTTGGGAGCGTCGGGACCTCCGGGAGGATCCCGACAAACTGGCAGCACGCTTTTTGGACTATGGCTCTAATTTCTTTTGTCCAGGTTAAATCACTGTTTATAATTTCCTGCTGACACCATTGTGAGATTTTAAGATCATGACCTAAACTCACACGTTGCCAGAAGCATAGTAGGGCCATGCTCGTTAAAATAACCCATGAGGTAGTTCCCACTTCAAGTCTCACTGCCTGTACCATTGATGATTTAGGCAGAGAAAAGAGATTGTTCAAACTGTTTCCCTCCTCAACATCCCACCTATATTTGCCAGTCAAATATAATATCTCTGCACCATACAAAAATTGAGGTGGCACCATGGCTGAATAAGCTTTTGGAAGCAGTCTATCAGACAGTTCCCCGTACACGCCATTGAATCTTTTGAATCCCTTCAACGAGGCTGAAGTCCTCAATTTTAGTTCATCCAAGTGGGTGTGCCAATGCAAAATTCCTTGAAACCACATCCCCAGGTATCTATATTCAGTTACTTTTTCCAACTTTTCAGTGTCCAGGTTCCAGGAGTCTTCTCCATATTAACTACAAGTTTTTTGACTTGGCAATATTCTGTGAACTTATGTAATTTTCATTGTAGACCATAATCGACTGGTCCATAATTACCAGGTCATCCGCATAGAGTAGATACAAGATAAGTTTCCCATCTAGTTTTGGGCTTACCCCTCTTGTATTACATAGAGTTTGTGGGAGATCTACTATAAAGAGGGGAAAGAGCAGGGGGGCCAAGCCGCACCCCTGTCTTAGCCCATTACCAATTTCGATTTTCCGGTATAAACTTCCCTCAGCGCCTAAGTTTACCTGGGCCCAATTTTCAGAAGGCAGGGCTTTAATCAGGCTCAGTTTGTCATTCCGAATATTATAACCTATCAGGGTCGACCACAGCTGCCCCCTGTCCTCCAGGTCAAATGCTGCGTGGAAGTCCACGAAGCAGCAAAAAAGGCTGCCTCTCTGCTCGATCGACTTCCGCGCTATTGCCCATAGAGCAAAGCAGTGGTCCACCATTGAATGACCCTCCTTAAACCCTCCCTGTTCTGGGGGCACAATCTGATTTTCTTCTACCCACACTTTCAGTAGTCCCAAGATTACTTTGGCGAATGCCTTTTCTCCTATATCCAAAAGATTTAATAGTCTATAGTTTTTAGGAGCATTTACATCGCCTTTTTTGTGGATAGGTCTAATGATTGCTCCTTTCCAGTTTTCTGGTACAATCCCTGTGTTGAGGATCCCCTGAAATGTATATGCAAAGAACCCAGCCCACCATTCTAGATTAGTTTCCAACATTATGGCCGGCAAATTATCTGGCCCAGCTGCTCGGGTTACATTTAAGCTTAAAATGATCATCCTAATGTGGCTTTTGGGTAACATACTCTCTTAGCTCTTTTCTCACACCTGGCCATACTATTGTGCTTACACTATCGCCAATTGGCCACTTCCCATAGATTTTCTCCAGGTAATCTGCCCATTTATCATCGGGGACGGAAACACACTGCAAAGACCCTGTGCTTTACCGGAGCTTTCTTGCACCAACTTCCAAAGCCTTTCACGTTCTTATCTTCAATTGCCTCTAGCAAATTTGCCCAGCATTTATCTTTGAATTTTTTATTTTTATTTCAGAATATTGCCTTATAATTTATCCTTAGCTTTTGAAGGTTAGATAAAAGTTGCACATTAAATCGACCTCTAAGTCTGCTTTCCTTGTGCCTGATACAAGCTTTCACTTTACGGCATTCAGCATCGTACCAGAGTCTATTATTAATGTTTAGTCTTTTACTACTGGCTACTCCAGAATTCCTGTATTTAAATTTTACCCATAAACATTCTACCAGTTGACTTATTGTATTTACGTACCAGGCGTTATCATCCTCATGTGGCAATGTTTCTAAAACAATTAACTGTTGAGCGCCACTTAATTTAATAATTTGCTCATCTGATATATGGGTCGTGAGCCACTTAGGTTATTCTACCTGTACTTGAAGGATTGTTCTCTCTGACTGCCCCTTTTTGCGTATAATTTAGTCAGCAGAGGATAGTGGTCGCTCCCTTCCACCTTTATTACCTCAAAGTATTTGATTAATTCGAAGCTCCAAGCATGTGCATAAACATAATCAATCGGGCACAGTTGCTGACCCACCATGAATGTACGTCTTGCGGGCCGGTCAGTTTCCAATCTACCATTTACGCATAAAAGGCCCATAGAACCCAACAATTGACCCAGGGCCATATCTTGATCCGAAATTTCTCCGCTGGGGAATATGGCAGACTCTATATTATAAGCTTTTAGTAATTCACCACTCCAGGAATCTAATCTACTGGGATCTAATCTATGGTCAAAATTCCCCAGCATTAGAAACACATTGTGTGTTTATGAATCAAATATCATATCCATATCTTTGTTAATTTACCCAGGTTCACCTTATAGTCATCATCTTTTCCCTTCTGAATGTATACATTAATAATACATATACCTTCATAACAAAGGTTTTCATTCAGAGTCAATACTCTACTCCCTAATGCCCACTTACAACTTAAATCGAGGTTTTCTATTTTCTGGCAATTTTAGTGGACACCAATGTCAATAGACCACCTGAGGGTCTACCGCAATTATTCTTCCTTGTGGCCTTCGACTGGGGGGCAAACCCCTCCATAACCATTGTTTCAGTGGCTAGGGTTTCGTCACACAGCCAGTTGCTCAGCGTAGCCTTTTCAAACTCGGCTGCCTGATTCACAAAGCTCTTTCCACTCAGGGACCTCTTTTTATCTCTTCCCTTTTGCACCGCTACGCTCCCCAGCGTGATCTTCGCTCTTCCAGTCACAATCTTCTCACTCCTGGTCTCTTCAAGCGTAAAAAACACGGCGGTTTGCGATTTTCTACTCAGGCTCCTCTTTTCTGGAACTCCCTTCCCCCTGCACTCCGCTTCATTCCATCCTATGCTCAGTTCAGAAAATCTTTGAAAACTTGGCTCTTTTCATTAGCCTACAACTAGCCCACTCGATCTGTACTGGCTTGCTCTCCCACCCCAGCGCCAAGGAACCGTAGGTGTACGTGCGCTTTATAAGTTTCATTTTTCATTTCATTTCATTTCTTGCAGACACATAATATCAGTACACTTTAGAATATTAATAAAGCTCTCTTGGGTCACTATTCTTTTTTATCCGTTTATATTCCAAGATATTATGGCCAAGCTTTGCGATGTCCTGAGCTCCTAGTCAATTTCACTCAGGCCCCCGTTTTCCTCATACTCCACAGATGCTAAGGCTCTATATCTGTTCCCGGATAATATATCTGCAACATTAACACTCCTTAATTCATTTGGGATATGGTAATTTCCAGTCCTTCCTTATTACCCCTGCAGTGATTAATCATCCTTATTTGCCGTACACCCAACCCTGCATGGTTTCTAAGGAATGACTTGCTCTGCTTATTATCCAGCATTTCTTCTCTTTTTATTAGTTTGATTCCTTCTTTTAGCAGCTCAATTTCTGCTTTTTCCAGAGTTGCTTTAACTAGTGCTGAATACAGGAGTAACTTAGTTACTTCCCATCCATTATTATTTGCTGTGAACACTACTTCTTTAAGATCCTCTGTGCTAACAAAGCGTAAATTTGCACATTTTGAAAATGAGAAAAGGAGTTGGGAACGATTTAGCGGATTTAATTTTCTTACTTTTTTCCCACCTTTTCCTGCTCTAATGGTTCCAAGAAAAGCCACAGATCCTGGTATCCTTCTTGCAGGATACCCGATGGACACCCCACTTTTGGCCCCAGCCTGTTTGTCCTATGTTCCTTATTGTTGTATCTCTTCCTTGGGCCACTACTAATAATAGGGATACTAGAGCTTGAACCTAAGCACTTCCCCACCCCTCTCACCATAGTGCCCAATATTTCTCACTCTCAATTTCCCCAGATCTAACTATAGTAACCTTTTTGGAGCCTAGAGGCACTTTCTTATCAGGAGAAGTCATTTCTGACCTTACACTCTTTCTACTATCATGACATCTTGGGCTTAGGCTATTACGTTAATAAATTCTTCCCTTTTTGATCTCGGGATGTGTTGCCTGTAATACCTCCTTTCCCCACATCTTTTTATTATCATCGGACAACACGAAACATATATGCTTAGTTCCTCCTTCTGTGGTTCAATAACCCTTACTATTTCTTCTTCCACCCCCTCCTTCTTTTCCTGGGGGTCTCCTACTGGTCTAACTAAAGTAGGCATTTGTCCTTTAATCTGTATCAGTTCCCCAATCATATTTTTAAATTGTACAGATTGTGACTTTAGGATTTCTACACACAGTTTCCACTCTGCAGAGAGGCCCACCTCCACCAGGCCAATAGAACCCCAGAATGTAGGGCAACAGCCACCACTTTGTTGCCAAGTCAAATGCTACAATGTGTTGTCTTTAGTGTAGAACCTCCTCAGGCATGCAGCATTGGAGAACACCTCAACACGTTACAAGAAATGACCAGTAGTAGAGAGTATACCTGGTATTTAGCTGCATGATGTCCTGCAAAAGATTTGTTAAACTTGCCATCCTTAGTGTGGTATTTTCCTAGACTCTTTGCTGAACTTGTGTTTTTTTGGCATTAGCACTCAAGTGCACTCTCCTCCTGCTAAGCCCCCTTGCTAATCAGCGGCAACGTGTTTGTTCTCTCTCCTTTAAACATTGTAAAATTGGCATATATCCAATTAGCACAATTAATTTACTTATAGGTCCCTAGTAAATGGTACTACCTGTACCAAGGACCTGTAAATTAAATGCTACAAATGGGCTGTAGCACCATTTGGGCCACCTTCTAAAGTAACACTATAAAAAATGTCTTGGGCCTGCCACTGCAGTCTACAGTGCAGTTTTAAACTGACATTTCAACCTGGCAGAATAACTCTTTTGCCATGCCTAAACCTTTCCTTTTAATATTTATGTCACCCCTAAATAGGCCCTAAAAGCTCATAGGGCAGAGTGCATGGTATTAAAAAATTAGATTGTGTGTTTCTCCTAATGCGATTCTCACTGTTGTAAGACCTAACTCTCCAATGGGCTAACACTGGGCTAATAAGTGATCACTTCAGTTTGGGAACAGATAGAGAAATTCTGCCTCCACTCAAATAAACTGTAACTTGAAATCCTCTTTAATGATAAAGCTGGATTTGAAGTAACACTTCCGAAAATGCAACGTTTAGAAAATTTGCCTTTTTCTGGCTTAACCATCTGTGCCTTTATGCCAGTGTCCTAAGTCATTTGGCGGTGAATGGCTCCCATGTTGTGGGTTGTGTATTCCTTCTAGACATGGGAACAAGAGACCTAGGTATGAGGGTAGAGGGCCTTCCTCACAGGATGGCCGAGAAGGAGCAGGGCCCTGCTCTGATTACACTCCAGAGAACCCTGCCTTAAGCACTCAAAAGTAACCTGACACCAGGCCTGCACTTGCCTTCGTCAACATAGACAGTTTGGAGCCAGAACCAGGGGAAGAGAAAGAAGTGATAAGAACTAATAAGAACTAGTTTTTAGGATAGGCACTTTAATTCTCCTACACACAGGCTGGCCCAGGTATAAAAGTGGCACCTTCTTCACCTCTCCTCAGAATACTCCTGGACCTGTGGAAAATTCAGAAGAAGGACTGCCCAACTGCCTGAAGAAGGAAGACTGGACCGGATTGCCTTGAATTCAGTCTACCCGGAAGTGACTTTGAGGCTTAGCTGACCTCATGTGAGAACTAGAGAGGCACAACAATACAAGCTTCTAGAGGGCTCTCTCTGCCCAGCTGACCAGCACTATCTGGACCTGCCTAATCCTTAATGCTGGGCTTTGCTGGAGTGTGTCCTGATCTCCAAGAGGTGGCCCCAGGTCCTTGACTCTTGGCTAACATCAGAGTTTACTCCTAATGAAGAAAAGGCAAAGGAACAAACATTTTGGGCTCCTTGCAACTGCGAAGTGACCTATGCATGCCAAGAATCAACCGCCAGTGACAACGTTTGTATTTTATTTATTTGAAGTTTTATACAGCGCGAACATGACCCGTTAGGGTATCAGAGCGCTTTACAAGGAAAGATATGTTACGTACATGAAGGCATGGGCAAAATACAGGGATGGGTTATTGGGAAAAGTCACTAGTGGGACAGAGCCGTGGATATATACAAGAATCAATACAGTTCCAAAATCAGCGATGACTTGAGTACAATAGGGCACAAGTAAAAGATATATACAATAAATGGTACAGATCCGAGTACAAGATGGGGGTTAGGGAAATGACAAACGTAGGACAAAGCTGTGTTAATGCAGTTCCTGAATCAGCGGGCGATTTGATTACAATAGGACGTAAAAGATATGTACAAAGATCAGGGGGCATTACAAGGAGTAAGAGTTGTTACACGTAGCAGGTCAAGCGAGAAAAAAAATCACGAAAAAGGCAGTGTGGGCACCAAGGGAGATTTATTGGAGGAAGTTGCTCATTTAGAAGGTTTTAGCTTCTTTTTTGAAGAGGGCCAGGGAAGGTATTCTTCTGATGGAGGAAGGAAGCGAGTTCCAGATTCTTGGTGCAGCTCCGGAGAATGCTCAATTGTATGTTTTTACCTTGCAGAAGCGGGGTGGCTGGAGCACACGGTCTCTGGCGGATCTGGAGTTTCTGGATCTCCCAGATAGCACAGTTTTCTGGGCGAGATATGCCGGGTAGGTCGTGTACAAGGCTTTGTGAGTGATGCAGGCCAACTTGAGTTGATTTCTGCCTTCAAGGGGAAGCCAGTTCAAGGCCTTCAGATGTGGTGAGATATGGTACAAAAAAATTGAACCAGATAAGAGTCTGGCTGCTGCATTGAGGTAAGCTTTTAGGGGGCAGTCGAAGTCTTAGGCAGTCCAGATAGTGTGGAGCAGCCACATTCGATTCTGGAGATAACTAATGCCTGCACAGCGGTTTTTAGGTCGGCAGTTCCAAGGAATGGTTTAAGTTTTCTCAAGTAGCTCAGATGGAATCTGTCAGTTTTGGCCATCTCGTTGATGTGTTCAATCATATTCAGGTTGCGGTCCAAAATAATCCCAAGAGATTTGGCAGAATGGTACGGGTGCAGTTGAGTGCTGTGATGGAGTTAGTCCATTCCAGGATGTCAGCAGATTTTTTTGGGGGGTAGATGACAAGAAACTCTGTTTTTTGGGCATTCAGTTTGAGCTGGTTGTTGGCAAGCCAATGGACAGTCAGTTTCAGAGCATCATTTAGATGGGTGATCGCAAGAGAGGAGATTATAATGCAGATCTGGGTATCGTCGGCATACTTGTGGAAGGGGATGTTGGCCGAGTGGAGAATTTCAGCTAAAGGTTCGAGGTAGAGATTGAAGAGGATAGGGGACAGACTGGAGCCTTGTGGGACACCGATGGAGATCCGGGAGAGAGCAGATAGGTTGTTGTTGGCAAGGAATCTCTGTGTGCGGTTCTGGAGGAAGGAACCAAACCACTTGATGGCAGTACCTCCTAAACGCATCTTGTGTTCGAGGCGTTCAGGGAGTTTCTCGTGGTAGACCGCGTCGAATGTTGAGGAGAGATCCAGAAGGATCAGAAGACAGGTTTTGCCTTGGTCAAGGGCTAGGAGAGCATCATCAACAATGTGAAGAATAGTAGTTTCAGTGCTGTGTCCAGGACTGTGCAAAGTTACAACGACGACTTGCTCTTTGTGTTACAACAGTGACGGTCTGAGAGGCTCGACCTGCTCTTCGCGCTGAAAGCGACCGTTCGTGATGGTTGATAGCAAGAAGCATCAGCTCTTCACGCTACAAAAGTGACCGTCCACAAAGCCCGATCTGCCTCTTGCGTTGGTAACGACCTCCTCATGGCCCCCTCCAACGCAAATGGTAGTTCATCATGCAGACTCGAGAAGGTAAACTCTTCAGCGAGATGAACCTGATCCCTCTGTCTATTGTGGTCAGCCTGAACTTGTGACTTTACCCCAGTCCAGTGCGGCCAGATTACAGTGAGTAGCACTTTTTGGCACTATTTTCACTAAAATCCTTAAAAGCTCATCTCTGGTTTTACTGATTGGTTTTTTATTATTGGTGACATTTTATTGATTCAATTTGACTTTTTTCTAAATAGAATGGGGATTTCTTATGCTGTGTTTTCACTTTGTTTGAGTGCTGCATAAATACTTTGGTATCATGCAACAATGCCTCAGTGGGAGTTAGTAGAGGTATTGCCCTCTACTGAATCCCATTGAGGCATTGTTGGATGATGCTATATTTACCCAGGTCTCAACTGGGGCAACTGGTTTCTCCTGTGGTTTGTAGTAGCATAAATATTATACACATGTTAACCCTGACTGCTTTTGTGCCAAGCTACTAGACAGATAAGCACAAGTTAATTTAGTGACTTTTGTGGTTGCCCCTGACAAGGATTGTATTTATTATTTCAGTAGGGCTTCCACCTCTCTCAACTAACAACCCAATTTCTTGCACAATGTTTCACATTTATTTCTGGCTATGAACTTGCCATTCACCCACACACTACAGTTGTCACCTACTTGTGGGAACTCTCTTGCCCCCAGACTGTAACTTGTGCTTCTCTGTCACACAGCCTCTATGTAGCCATACCACCCCAGAACGACAGCAAGTGCACATGCGTCCATGACTAGACTAGCACAGAGGCCCTACAAATGTCTACATAGATATTTCCACTAAAGGTCCCCCCCGTAGTTCTACACAATTATGCATTCTCCTTCCCCCAAAATATGTAACAATACACGCCCCTTGAGACACCTCCAGGCACATCTTTAGGATTGGGAGTCCTGAGCAGCCATTTACCTGAAGCTCAGGACAGATCCCAATCACTTTGTCCACAACCTCACCCCAGATTCAAGAACTGGGGATATATATTGATCATAAAATTGTACGCATCTTGACCTGCATGCCTACTTCTCACAGAACATACATTTTGCCATATGTGGCACCTTTAGATGTATAACATAAACATAGAACCATTTATTTTTAAACGTCAGAAATTTAAAGTGCAGAATAATGTTCTGCAAAATGTTCAAATTATGGAACATTTTCCTGCATTTAAAATTTCTCCCATTTAAAAATGAATATTTTTAGTTCTATATATGGCACTGTGTCTACTGGACATTAGAAGCAAGAGGCCTGCTGTTTCTAAATGCGAAACTTTGAAATGAGAGAAAATTAAAACGAAGAGTTAACTTAATCATTAAGGTAACATTTCACTTTAATTTTCTCCCGTTTAAGAGCATTCAGAAACATCATTTTGTTCTAATGCTCCAATGTTGAGTTAATTTAAGAGTTCAATATTCAGTTCTTGTTCAGTTCTTCACCTATGTGTCTCATCCCCAGCCTGGGTAATAAATATGACTGAGCACTAGTCATTATAAGGCCCTGCTGCCTGCATCTTGATTATAACAACGTAAATAAACACTAGTTTCCCTTAACTTTAAAAGAAAAATGTGACTCTGTGCTTATTTAAAAATTAATTCAAGGATGCGAGCTATTCTTAAGGTGTCTGGGAGCAACTGGTAGCTTGTGATCGAACTGGTTGGAAACACCTAGTCTAGATCTATCTTGACAGCTCAGTTGTATGAAAGACATATTGCAATCAGTTGTGTAAAATGTACATCGAGAGGGCTTTTGCTCAGCCCAGAGGAGTATTACTCTCTCATCTCATTTGATTGGCTATTCAGTGTATCATTCAATATCAAGAAAGGCTTCTGCTAGAGGGACTATTTCACATTTGAAAAGTACACTTACGCATCATGCTGTCACCTTCAATTCTTTTTTTCTCTTATGCATCCTACACAGAAAGTAATCCTTTTTTAAAATATTTGTACCCAGCACTGGCAAAGCCTATAAGTTAGACTTTAAAGTGATAAACAGCGCTTCCATATGCAGCACATGTAAACAGCATTTTTGAATGTCTGTGTTTACATGATTGGGCTTATGAAGGCTAGACCTATTGGCTTTGCCGATGCTTGTTTAAACAAATGTTGCATATTCTTATAAGTCACTCCTATAGGTCATTCTGCAGTACACCATGGTTTAATCCTTTGCTTCTGTATTGAAAGACATTAATTGCTCAGCTCTTGCATAAATCTTAGAACCACTTAAATATTGTGAATAATGTTCTTGATCTTTAGACATCATGATTGCAATGTGTGATAATTCAGTGTTATGTTTATATAAAATGTGTAGGCAATATGAATTGTTTATCCCTAATTCTGCGGACATCTTGTTTCTATTAATCAATGCAAATTTAAATTTCTTTCTGGCGTTAATCGTTTGACTGAGTATCCTGCTTCAAGTTTTGAATTAGGTTCTTGTTTTCTTCCTTTTCAGAATCTGTAATAAAAGGTGAATGGTTGGAAGAAAAAAGAAAAAACACATGTCCTCCTCAGAAGTTAGCAAATTTCTTCAGAAATGCCAAAAGGAGAGAGATGAAGCTTTCCGCAGGGAAGAATCCTCCAGGGATAAACTGAAACGTCTTGAGTCAACAACAAAGACCCAAATAGCCGAACTTAAACATAGAGTAAAAGAAACTACGAATGAAAACAAAATATTGCACAAAACCATCAAGCGCCTGAGAGTAGAAATTGGCTTGGAAATAAGTCCAAGGTTCAAAGGGAAAATGACAAAAGATATCATCAGAGAACTTCATGATAAAGAGGAACAGTGCTTGAGGCTTCTAGAGGAGAATAGTCATCTCACCTTTAGGCTGAAGGAAGTGGTGCCTAGCTTGGCTCATGTGAATAAGTTGAAGAAAGAGCTGGAGGGTCAGATGCAGGCAACTGCTGTCAAAACACAAGATCTAACAGCAGAGAATGCCAGACTCTCAAAACTCCTTCAGGAAACTGAGCAAGAGCGGGACGAGATGGCACGCATCAATTTGGAACTGCGGAAATCTATAGAGTCCACTAAGCACTTTTCCAGTAGATCAGTCCAGACTACTACCTCTATCCCAATCAATTTCCAAAATACCTACCGAATCGTCCCGCGAGAGCAACGCACCTCTGAGTATTCTCAAGCCCTGCTGGAAAAAAGGAAGCCGGCCATGGGCACTCGGTCATCAACCGCGGGTAGCTTGGAGAGTCCGCAGAGTGACAGTAGTTCCCAGAAATCTGCACATAATTTGAAGTACAGGACTTTACGGAATTAAAAGTGATATGGAATTGGTAAACAGCTAAATTTACAGGATTGTCTCTGTGTGGGGTGAAGTTGATTTTGTAGGAACCAATGCCTGCAGAAAAGAGTTTTAGTGTAAAGATTTTCTCAGAAAAAAAGTTTTTGCAGGAAACTTTCTCTGGAGGAAACTTTTTTTGTGCAAATATTTACTCAGGTGAATTTTAAGATGAACATCTTGCTTCAGTTCATTTAAACAGCAAATGTTACTACTGTTGTTGCATAGCGTAAATCTACAGATCCGTTCAACAGGTATTCATATATAAAATATAGGATAAAGGTAAGGAAAGTACTGGAGCAAAATTTTGAATACAGCAAATTTCATAAATTTCTTGTTATTTTTTATACTGACCTGGGAGAGACAGTCAATATCTAATAGGTCTATGTCCACAAAGTACAAATGGATTGCTGATAGCCTAGCACATATGTGTCCTTATATAATATATGGGCCCCAAAATTGTTCCACAATCTCATGCATCTGCTTCATGTTTGAAAACGCATTTATTTTCCCAGTGAATGTTCCCAGAAACCTCATCTCTATGCTCTACCTGCTCTAATTTAGCTCCCCTGTCCTTTCACCTCTGTGTTTGCTGAGTATCCCAGTACTCTTAACCCTATGTACCTTTGTTTCAGTCTTGAACGAGTTAGGACTAAACTTTACCCATGGTTTCCTCACCTGCTCATGTTGTTTGATCTATCTGCCGCACTTGATATCGTGGATTATGCTATTTTCAGCAAGAGGCTAGAGGAGATGATGCTTAGAGGAGTGGCTTTGGGCTAGTTTATATCCTCTCTTGAGCATAGAAAATTTGCCTTCAATTACCCTCATGCGTTTCAAATATCCTTTTGTAATCTTTCTGAGTACCAAATAAATCTTCAATGTTACCTATTATTTTAAATATTTACATGCAACCTGTGGTTCAGATTATTAGCTGGATTGTTAGATGGTTACACAGATGACAAGCAGAATATTTAGCACTTTGATTTGTCTTCAACTGAAATAAAGAATGACCGCAGCAGCTGCTTAGTGGCAGCGTGGAAATTAATAAACCATCATTTTCTACGATTGAAAATTTCAAAACCCGAGGTAATTGCCTTCAGCAAAAATTATTCCTTGGGGTCCCCTAGTGTGGTTTGAAGAGCTTGGACCCCTGCCTGCAGTCTCTGAAAAGGTTAAGCGCTTGGGATTTACAATAGATAATGCTTTTAACCTTGTACCCCGGATTAATACAGCACTCTCTACATACTTCTTTCTATTAAAGCTCATATATTTTGCTCCCCATTGATCCCACATAATTTAAGATCAGTTCTGGTGAAAGCTGCTCTAATTCTTGTATGAATGAAATGCATGCAATTTTGGCCATCCTTATAGAGCGATGCATGGTGTCAGCTAATCAAGATTTAAGGGTGATATTTAATTGGACTCTGTATGCTTGTCGATATCTGCATTGGCTGCAGTATTACGTTTAAGGCCCTGTGCTACATTTAGGTAGCCTACAATGTAAAGAAACGTCTTTTTTGCTTTTCCCTGCACAGACCTTGCGCTGTGCTTGAGAAATCTATTGTTTTTAATATAAACTTAAAAGGGACTTACGACCTGCCTCATCTCTTTCCTGGTTTTTCATTTGTTCTTGTGCGTGCCACTTACCTTTCCTCCATTTCTTTTGTCTGTCACATATTTTCCTGCATTTACCAATGCTTGTTCCCCGTCTGCTTTTCTTACCAGTTTCCTGCTGCTGAAATACTGTTAACATGCACTTTGGTGGAACTATATTTACATAAGGTTTTCTTTTTACTATTGCATTATATTTATATAACAATTTATAACCCGGAGAGATTAAGTGATTTGCATAGAATCACAGGATGTTGTGCGGTGTCGCGGAAACTCGAACCGGGATCTCCAGCTCTCCAGTCAGCAGCTCTGGCCGCTGCGCCAAATCCTCTCCACTTCTGTGTTATCTGTCGGGGAGCTCTTTCCTTCTTCTGGACGATGATTGATGAAAACAGCTCTTTATTCTTTACATAGGCAAAACTGATGCATTACCAATGCTTGTTTTCTGAGGCAACTACCAAAATATTCAAGAAATAGAGATCAGAGTAACTGAGACTTTAACAACTATCTCTTTTAAGGTGACCTTGCATCTCCAAAGATAGAGCATGGGGTAGAATGTTCTCTATGGTGGCTGCCTACTTGTGGAATGCCCTCCGAACTGACTTTGTCAAAAGGATATTTTACCTTCTTCTAGAAAAGAAGGTAAAACGCTGAGTATTCTGACTGGAAGTTATGTGACTTGCTGCATTTCTCTGGCGCCTTGAAGCCTGAGTACGTAGGTTTACGCTATCTAAACATTTGATCGCTCAATGACACACAATCTTTGTCCAAGCCACTTCTTGCCAGCACACACGTTCAATCCCCGCTCTTTGTTATCATTTCTCCACACTGATGTATTCCACCTCATATTAAATCCTTTACTCTGACATGAGCACCGTGTCCTTGCATTTCTTGCTCCTCCTACCTGATTACCCCCCAGCCTTCCCAACCTTCCTTCTCCCGAGTGGTATATCATTTGTTGAGGAATATCGTTTGCATATGTATGTGACAAGTAGGAAGCATGACAATCTGCTGTTCATTTTAAGGGCTAATATACTGAGGACCATTAATCATCTGCTCATGGGTAAGGATTTACTATCAGCCATTCATACTGTTTTTTTCATGATCAAACAGATATTCTATTGTGAAACCAAATTAAGGATGTGCTAATCTGGAAAGGTTATCATCCTCCGTATAATTCTAAACACTTTGTTACATTTTTTAAAAACATGTTGCTGCTAGAAAATCAGCTAAAGTTGACTACATGGGAAATGACACCTCCAGAATATTGCTCTTCAAGAAACTTTTCTGCAAAATTTGCGACCAAAGGAAATTCTTGTGTAGGTAACAATATATGCAACTTTAGGAGTGTCATCTTTTACAAACCTTTACTGCTGAAATTATAATTTTGCACACCTCTACATAGAATCTCTTTTCTTCTGTAACACTTCACAAATAATCTGCATTACTTGAGCTCATATTCACTTTTTGAAATAAAGTCTGTTAATCACCCCTATTATTGTTTCACATTAAGCATTATTATCTATAATTAATTTTTTCTTTTTGGTAAATATTGTTATTGTATATATGTTTTAAAGAACATAAAAATATATGAAAAGAAAATAAGAAAATTCTCAGGCGTAAGAATCTCCTAGCATAATGGAAGACATCACAGAAAGTTATGTCACACAGCCTTTAATATCAGAAACAACAGGAGAAACAACATAATTGAAATGATTCAAAATTCTAAATATATCTAAAACAATATGACATCATAACTCGACTAAAGTTGTCTCAAGCCCTATAGATCTAGTGCTGCGGTGCTCTGATAGGCCCAAAGCAGCTACTCACGTCAACTGAAGGGATGTGTAGGAGTGCTCACTTATACCGAGTGTAGCATTTGGCATTTTGTGAGAGCTCAATATCACCTCCAAATGTGTCAGTCTCGCTCGTAATGAGTGGAACATGAGGTCTCTGGTGAACAGTGAACAGTCTAACCAAGTCTGTGGTTAGACTAAATGTGCTGGAAGCTTTGCGGTTGTATGTAATAACATAGTCGATGGTGTGTCTGCCTGTTGGGCCACTTACAGTTGGATAAAGTCCAATACCTCCATCTTTTCTAAGGAGTCCAAAGCTGGTCTGGCCTATTGACTCATAGGCTAGAGTTTCCTATGATATACATTTTCCTGGCTAGAGTCTGAAGACGAAGCATACCTGTGCCTGCATTTGGAACCAGGAAAGAGGAACATTTTGAAAAAATTGGTGGGATTTATTTTTGCCATTGACTTGCATTGACGTAGAGACAATTTTGCTGGGAGAAAGCTAAATTAAAGTTACTTGTGGCTTTACAAATTAGGAGTCTCAACCCTATGTGTGACGGGTATGCCCAGACGTATCCGGTGTTCTGGTTTAGGGAGGACCTATCCTGCAGTTCGTGCTGGGTTGTTCCTAATGGAGCAGGGTCAAGAATGGGTTGCAAATGGCTGGGTCCAAAATGAAGTGACATGGTATGCAAAATAGGGATGGACTGGGATGTGGCCCCAAAAATTTACCAGTGGCTGAAATTAATTTAAGCATTCTACCCATCACCGTTTTGTATATTTCAGTGTGAATCCCTATGTGCGACAGGTATGACCAGTGAGGGTGAAACTGGTCTTGGGTTGTTTGTGTTCCAGTTCATGGAGGACCAGGCCTTGCAGTTTGCACTGGACCTTTTCTACTGGAGTAGGGTCAGGACTGAGTTCATTTGGCTGGATCCAAACTGAGGTGGCATCATGTGCAAAATAACAATGGACCGTGATGCCGCTGTGATAAAGTAGAATCGGTGCACACCGGATGATGTTGACAGGAAGGTTATTTATTCAAGGTTGAGCATCTACAAGGAGAAACATCCTAACCACGCAGCGCCGGCAGCAACCGAATCATCGGTGTTCTAGAGCAACTCAAACTAGATGGAAACTCTAGAATGAGGGACTCTTAGACTCACAATGCAGTACATGGAAGAGCATGACTTCACATTACACACCCATCACTTATTTGTATACATCACTCTGTTGATATATATACACAGAGCTCTCAGGTTTTGGGAATTCTTAAGAGTGAGAACTAATTAGCATATTTGATGATATCACAGAAAGTTATGTCACACAAACCTTGACATCCACAATAGCATAAAAACGGAACGGTAAAATAATTTTAAAAAAAAATAAGATTAACTGCAAATTGAATAAAACAACAGCAAAACTTCAATAAAGTAGAGCCATGACTCTCAAAAGTAGTGGAGCAGCACTCGGTGTCCAAACCAGCTTCTTACATGAACTAAAGTGGCCTGTAAGAGGGTTCCAGTTGTGGTGTAATTTGCCTCCTGAAGTCATTTTAGCTCCCAGGAGCTGTTCTGCACACAGCAGAGCTTTGCAAAGAATTACATTTATGTTCAAGATCTAGCCATTTTTACCGGGTGTGACAGTTATCCTGTTTGGAGAGAGAACTCAGTCTGTCCTCCAAGTGTTGACTCACTCACAATGAGTAAGACCTAAGGACTTGTCAGAAATGTAAGGCAAAAACTTGTAAGAAGGGAGGGCAGGAAACTAGCGAAACAACAGGAGATAGGAGTAAGGTAAAAACCAGAACTGAGTAGTGTATGGGGAAGGCAGAGACCTGGCCTGTGGAGACTGAAGAGGCAGAACTTGAGGTCGCAGCTGGTCGGCCAATAGGAGAACAGGAGGAGCTGGGTCAGGGGTTAGCTTAACTAGAGTCAGCAAGGTAGAAATTACCTTACAGCTTCTTTCATTTTAGGGCTCTCCACTGCTGATAGTTCGTTCACTGTTTGGTGCTTCCTTAACTTTAGTTGTGTTTACCTTCCCTCTCTCCCGGTTCTATCCCATTTTCCTGCCTTTTCAGTCGTTACCTTTTTGAACTGTGCTTCCTTTGTTAACTATTTTTTTGTGTTTTCTTTTTAATGCACTTTTATGGTCGGAAGACCGAAATAAAGTATAATTGAAATTGAACTAAGGATCCAGTTTCCATTTGGCACATTGTGGAGAGCGAAATAAAGGTAATAATGCAAGAAAGTTCCTTTTCTTGAAGTTTAATAGTCAAAGGCAGGAACCCACGGTGGTGCATCCACGGCCTGTGATTTCCAGCCGCAACTGCCTGGCCGCAGCGTTTGGAACCCACAGAGCAGGGGAGCAGCCACGGGCCTGTACATTAAAACACAATTCCATACCATGTATCATGTGTAAGTTGAAATACAACAATTCCACAACGAAAGAACGAAAGACTTTATACAGTATCCCTAGTGAAAAAAATAGTCTTTGTATTTTACGGGCATTGTTACATTGTGCGACATTCTGGTTATAGTGTTCATCGTGTCTTTCATTGTTCCTCCCGTATTTAGACCCTGACCTAAAATAATTTCTTGTGATTTATCTGTACAAGCAGGTTGTAAAGCTGTATGTGAATCAGTGGTAAATGTTCTGATTTCTTCAACGCGATTAGATTGAGAGAAGCTCTCCCCAACAGGAACTCTAACATTCCTGGCAGTAGGAGCTGTGTCTGTTACAAACCATTGTGAAATATCACGTAATTCATCACATTGCAAGTTTTTGCCTTGCATAATCCTCTTTGCCTGTGCATGTGAGAGTTTGACAGAACACTTTCTTCCCTACTATCCCATTTTATCCAACAACAAAGAACCTTTTGAGGCTTTCGTGACTTGAACAGATAAAGAGAATTTAGAGGCTCCGTTTTACCCATAACTGGACTTTTGATTATAACCCGGCCTCCAATTTTAAACTCCTTCTTTCACTCTTTGTGAAAATATATTTTGTGTAAAGACTGTTGTTGTGACATAGGGCCCGATGTAGGTAGGGCGTTACCGATCGGTAACGGCCGAAAATACCGATTTTTGGCCCTTACCGATCGGTAAACAGCCATCGAGATGTAGGGAACCTAAAACATAAAGAATCGGATAGAAAACCGAATCGGAATGAGTACCGAATGGGAAAGAATCCGATACGTACATACCGAAAATCGGATATGTATCGAATCGGAAAAACACCGAATCGGATGCAAAGGCCGATTCGGTCCATGTACCGAATCGTTAGTGACACCGAATCGGTAAATCACCGAATCGGTCCATGTACCGATTCGTTAGTGACACCGATTCGGAAAATCACCGATTCGGTCCAAGTACCGAATCGGTAGAAAGACCGATTCGGACATGAGCCGAATCGGAAAACATGCCGATTCGTATGAATCGCCGATCGGGAAATTCCCCGATTCCGACAGTTGGGGAGATGTAGGGAGGCACAGAAACACCGAAATCGGCTCAAAATCGGTAGAAATCACTCGGTATTTACCATGGATTGCAATCAGGTGGTAACCAACTCCAACCCATATAAACAGTCCCAAAATGCATTGCAACTTGCAGGATGGCAGCTTTCTATGTCATTGCGAGGCGGCTACGGCTACAGCAGGAAGGACAGAGGGAATGGCTAAGAAATGAACAGGTCTACAGACAGAGGATAACCCTGTTCATGCTCACAGAGGCAGAAATACTACAGAGATACAGGCTGGACTCTGACACCATACTTGAGCTCATCAGGGATCTCAAGCCATTCTTGGACCACCACACCCCAAGGGCACACGCCATCCCTGCGCACATCCAGGTGCTATGCAGCCTACACCTTCTAGCGTCTGGCAGCTATCAAAGTGGTGTAGCAGCAGCAGGAGGGGTGAGCCAGAGCAGCCTGTCAAGGTTCTTCCACACATTCCTTGACGCCATGATACACAGGATGGACCAATACATCTCTTTCCCTGCAACCCACGCAGAACTGCTACAAACCAAAGCTGACTTCTACCAGATGGCACAATTTCCCCAAATCATCGGTTGCATAGATGGCACGCACATTCCGATTTGCCCACCAGCGGACACCGAATACATATACCGCAATCGCAAGTCTACACACACCATCAACGTGCAGGTGATCTGCAATGCAAAGTGCACCATCACAGACCTGGTAGCAAAATTTCCAGGGAGTACCCATGACTCCTATATTTTCCAACAGAGCGGCATATATGCACGGCTGATGGCTGGCGAATTTGGAGAAGGATACCTCCTAGGTGAGACACATCATCAGACCCCCATAACACATAGTAGGTAGGTGGAATACATGTATGCATGTGTCTAATGTGACCCCTTTCTCTTCCAGGCGACAGTGCATATGCCCTCCGCTCATTCATACTCACCCCCTACCTCAACCCCTCCACACCCAGCCAAAGGAGGTATAACCGGGCCCACATACGCACAAGGAATGTTGTCGAACGGACCTTTGGCATCTGGAAAAGTAGATTCAGATGCCTGCACAAGAGTGGAGGTGCAAGGCAGTATACCCCCATCACCTGCTGCAAGATCATAGCTGTATGTGCAATGTTACACAACCTTGCGGTGAAGAAGGGCACTGAGGTGGAGTTGTCTGACTACGAGGACCATGACGACGACGAAGCTGTGCCACTGACACAGCCAGCTGGGGTGTGTACGTCAAGTGATGGCAGATACAGACGTGAGGAGATCACTGAGAACTATTTCTGACTGAGTACAGATGCAAAGACAGCTAAATGTTGATTGGAAAAAACAAATTTTAATAGTGTTGCAACACAGTTACAGCACTGATGTGCAACAAAAAATGGTGTATGGTAAATAAAATAAAGTCCAAGGTTCTGGTTGCCTCACCCGCCCTTGCAAGGCTATTTTTTTGCCCGCTTGCCAGACCCACTGGGGTGTCCCTCAGCCCCCTCTGAATGGCCAGCAGCATCAGCGGAGCGCCTGGTGCTCCTCCGTGGCTCAGACGCAGCGCTGGCCGGGCTGCTGCGGCTGCTGCTGTCCCCAGCATCACCCAGGTCCAGGGCAGGATTGGAGGCGGTGTTTGAAATAATCATGGCCTCCATAGCCGTGGTGATCCGGGCCATCCCCCTAGTAAGCTCAGCCGTATGCTGACTAAGGACAGATTCCTGGTTGGCGCTGCGATGGCACAGTTGTGCCGTCGCCGCTGCAAGGCGGCCCATGGCGCGGTTCAGCACCCAGGCATCCCGCCTGCGCACCAGCTCATGCTCCTCCTGTCTGCTACATGAGTGGGTGATGGCAGTGGTCAGCCTGCCTAACCCTGCTGCCACCTCCTTGTTCGATTCCACGACGGCCTGGAATCCCTTTACCAACTCTCCCATCTGCATGTTGTGCTGCAGGAGCTGGCGTTGGCAGGCCATAGTGGATCTTGCCTGTTGCCTCTGAATTTTCACCATCTGTCCCTCCAGGCCCAGGAATACACTGCCCTCCCGTGCTGGTGCAGCAGTGGTGGTGATGGTACGGCGCCGGGCACTGCTGCTTCCGGCCTGCTGAGTGGGCTGGGGTGCCACTGGTGGGGGTGTGAAGCTGGCCGGTCCCTGAGCCCCTGCTCCCAGGACAGGTTGAACAGGTGGCAAGGCCACGGTTGTGGCAGGAGCTGGTGTAGGCGGAATGGTGTCCCTTGTAGGGGAGTTCTCTGGGGAGAACTGCAAGGGGGGTGTGCTGGCCATTACTGGGGAGTGCAGTGCATCGAAGTCAATGACCAGGACTCCCTCCATACCTAGCCCTGGGGTGTCTCCTTCCTCCTCCCCCTCCTGGCCAGCCTGGCTGGTGCTCGGCCCTGCGACTGCAGTGTCGGACGGTGCTGCTCCCTCTGATGCCACTGTTGTTCTGCCTGATGGGGCCCCTAGGTACAAAGAAGCATTTGTAAACTGAGTGCCGATGTATTACAGTCAGTACAATTTTAGCATTCCACATGTCCTTGCATCTCCTTACACTGTGTCACACTGTTTCCTGTCTTGTGATTCTGCACTGCCATATTTAGCTAACTTCTGCTGACTACATGTACCATGATGCTTGTCTCTTGTATGTTGGTGACAGTACTGTGCTGGGGTTTGCCTATGCATTGTGTCTAATGGGGAGGTGTCTGGTAGGGTGTGTCATGATGCGCATGCTTCTTACCTGTAGCTGTTGCTCTCGCAGAGCTGTCCAGGGTCCCGATTCCACTGACACTCTCCCTCTCAATGGTGCTGGAGACCAGGTCCTCCAGCTCGGTGAGGGGTGGCGCCGGGTTCCTGCCTCCTCCAGTGCCTCCAGCCTGCCTCTGTATCTCAGCCATCTTCCTTTTTGTGAGGCTGCGGATGTCATAGAATCTTTTTTTGAGTTCTTCTATGGACCTGGGGGTGACACCCGCAGCATTCACCTTCTGGGCGATTTCTGCCCAGATCCTCCACTTGGTGCTGTCTGGCACGTTGAGGGACAGCTTGCCAAACAGCTGGCGGTGCACCCTCACCACCTCCTCGACCAGCACCTGAAGTTCGGTGGTGGTGAACTTCGGCTTCCTCTTCTGGGAGGACTTCTGGCTTTCTGACTGCTCTGCCATGTTCCTCAGTTCAGTTCAGTTGGCAACCTCCTACTCCCACTGCTGCTAACTGTGAGTGTTGAGCTCAGGCTGGCTCTCCAGAAACTTCTTAATTAGCTGCACCTGCCAGGGTTGCCACTCCCTGTTTGGGTGGGGGAGGGGGAGCCACCTCATTGGCTGAATCGGCGTTTGCCGAATCGGCTTTTGCCGAATCGGTAATATCCGAATCGGTAAAATCCGATTCGGTATTATCCGATTCGGTAAAAGCCGAATCGGTTCCTTCAATGCATTCCTATGGGCTTTTTCGCCATGGGTGTGTTTTCATGGCTACGAATCTCTGATTGCCGAATCGGATTTTACCGAATCGGCTTTTACCGATTCGGTGTTCGCCGATTCGGTACTATCCGATTCGGTGGTAGCCGATTCGGTAAATTCCGAATCGTTGTTAGCCGATTCGGTACTTTCCGATTCGGACCGTGCCGAATCGGAACGTACCGATTCTCATTACCGATGCCGACCGATTCGGTTTTCATTCGCTTTTTTTTCCCTACATCTCGTTTTCCGATTTCAGAATACCGATTCGGCCCGCCTCGGTATTTTGAAATCGGAAAATCGCGTTTACCTACATCGGGCCCATAATGTTTACCATTTTCTGTTTCTGTACACAAATCTCTAATCGAATCAGGGCACACCTTGGATCTGGGATCTCTTTTTCGCAAAAGACAGAATGAAAAGATCCCTAAAGTCATGTGCGAGTGATCAAATAAGACCAAAGTTTCCTTTTTAAAAACTCACAAAATCAAAGAGAGGGGGGAACAAGGAGCTAGATAAAGATCTGTTGACTCGTGCTCCTGAAAAATACACTACATCTCACGAGAGTCACTGTTCCTATAAAATCCGCACATAAACAAATATCTCCAGTCTTTTTCTGGACTACCAGAATGAGACTGACCAACTCTGAAGAATCAGTGGGTGTTATTACACCTTCTTGCACTAGTTTGTCCAACAATTGCTTGAGATCCTCTATAACACTAAGTGGAATTGATCTAACTTTATGTACCACAGGAATAGCATTTGTTTGAGGCTAATTAAATGCTCAAACCTGCTAATATTACCAGTTTTAGAATCAAATACCTCTAGATAACTTCCTAAGAGCTGGTCTAGGTCATCATCGCCATGTTCATAATTTATGAGATCAACATGTGTGTCATTGAGCTGTACCGGATTCTCTGCCCCAGGAACAAGTTTTAAACCCATCTGTGCTAAACCATGCCAATCTACTATGCATTTGCCCTTCACTTCTACATATACCTTACAGACATGACATGCTCTTAAAGAAATAGCCCAACCTGTCAATGTCTTTATCCCTATACACTTTTGGCAAAATATCTGTTGGCTTTAGGGGTACCTTGGTAGACCATTGTTGTTTATAAAGGACATCTGAGATTATGGTAACAGGAGCACCAGAATATGTCATCATGTGCAGTAATAAATCACCAATTGTAATCTCACAAAATAGGCCCTTAACTCTTTGACCCATTTTGCAATCCACATCACCAGTCAATACCATTATGTGAACATCATACGTACAATCCTGCACACAAACTTCACCCTGTTGTATGTTGGTCATTTGAACCACATGCATCACAATGAATTAAAAGACAACAATTCCATAACGCGCATTACAATAAGGTAAAATAGAATATAGGAGAAGTGGAGTTGGCCTAACAGCTTGGGAGGTCGTCCTTGAATCTAGGGAACCCGGTTCGAGTCTCGGCAATAACGCTGAACATTCTGTGATTCTGGGCAAATCTCTTAATCTCCCTGTAGGTAACAAAAATGAATGTGTCTCCATGTAATGCAACTGGTGCTATGTAAAGCGCTCTGATACCCGATACCTTTGGGTCAAGTTTGTGCTATATAAAACTCCATTAAAAAAATGTACATACTATTACACAAGTGTCCACTGCTGGTGCTCCAGACTGTGGGGAGGGTTCCTGGAACTCTTTGAGGTGGTCATCTACCCCTTCACCAGAGAAGCAGGTAAGCATGGGATGTGACTAATGTATTGCTAAATAGGCTCTAGAGGTTTTCAACAATTTCTAATATTTGTTATTTGTTTCTTACAAAGATCAGCATACACAAAAAGCTATTGGAAGCGTTTAATAAGTGAACATTGGGATATCATCAAGCCGGTGGCGCCAGCTCCATTGTTTTAATATCTCTCTCGTCCTAATCCACTTTTTAACCTCGGTGAGGTCGATTGTCAAATTTTATCTTCTCCTGTATTTGATTTCTCCTTCGATAGGAGAATGATGGATCTGCTTTGGTATTAGTGCCACAATATTGTTTATCCAGCCAGGCTAGTGACTGCTCTCTGTATGTGGGATGATCATTTAGAGCAATTAGTTCAGGAAAGCTTGGCTGTATCCTGGTCACGGTAAACCTCTGCAAAAATGTACATTCTAATGGCGTATAGGCAAGAGACTCTTAACTTTTTCAAATTACTCTAAGATTTTAGCTTTCTCCTGCTTCAAACATGTAATTTTTCCGGCCTAATTTTATGTGCTACTAAATGTTGACATTTATGGATGTGGCAGCTTAGTCCAATTTGTGGCAATCAGGACTGTATCTACCAGAATTTATTTAGATGTTAAATGAAAATCCGGTACTAGAACATGGTGACACATACCTGGTAACTCCCTCATGCTTGGTGGGTGTCAGCCTTTTTCTTTAATATATGCCTTCTCAAAAAGTACCATGCCTTCTTAGGCTTCTATTAGGATCACCCTATAAAACATTTGGCCTTATTTGCTTTTGAGAGCCCCCTATTAACAAGTATGGTTGCATGAAGAAGCCTGGTTAAGTGAAACAATAAAAAAAATTCCAGCACAGCTGCCAAATGGCTACTGTTGGGACAGAAAAGTCCCTCGCATGGTGATGGACATGAATCCCCTAACCCCCAGACCCAGCTGCAACGATAGCTGGATACCTGGTGTTGATTTTTGTTGACATGGGCGAACACAAATCATGCATGTGCGTCATTTTTTTTTGTTTGAATATGTTTTATTAGTTTTCCAACAATTATTGTCTATACAATACACATTTAAGGCATTGAATAAAGGAAAATGTTATACATAATTTGCTTCACGCCATAACAACAATGCTAATCAATGACATTAGATAATGAGTTTCTGACACACCACAG
Organism: Lissotriton vulgaris; assembly: GCF_964263255.1. Taxonomy (NCBI): domain Eukaryota; kingdom Metazoa; phylum Chordata; class Amphibia; order Caudata; family Salamandridae; genus Lissotriton; species Lissotriton vulgaris. The sequence goes on along the minus strand of NC_141685.1, from coordinate 399,520,844 downwards.
TACTTCGATACAGTCGATGAATTGCGCGATAGGCACTGAAATCTGTAGCAAGTGTGTTGCTGCATGGCGTTAAGCGCATTGTAAGCCGAGGCATAGGGATGTGGTATGGGGCGGCATGTTCTTGCGTCCGTGTATCTATCCCTGGTCCCTTCCGTCAAATAATATGTGATATATCCCCCTTCGCGGGATCGCCATGCGTTTGGTCCGGAGTAAACAATTGCATGGATCTAATACCATATTCTCAACATTATAACAAATGCGTTGGGGGGGGAAACTATCATGGCCCCCAAACTGAACTGGGGGTGGAAGAATAAAAAGAAAAGGGGGGGGACAATTCCTAGAGGGGAAGGATGAGGATGGCAGGACAGTGTAGTGGGAGGAGTGTCATTGTATTTCTGTTGAGGTGATGGGTCAGTGGTATGACAGTGGCTCGGGGTGATTGTGGTCGCGAGGAGGGCGAACTCACTTCATGGAGGGAGGGGAAGAGGGGAGGGGGAAAGAGACCCAACATTGCCTGATGGGCATCAGAGTGTCAGTGCCAGAGCAGTGGGGATTCTAGGTTGTTGTCACGTCACAGCTATGCAGCAGCATCCCATCTCCCAGGCATGTGTTGTGTCTTCAGGTCGACCATGGCAGTAAGGTGATAGTGGGAGCATAATGTGTTTTATCCTAGCCATCGTCAAGGGTCCGCCCAGAGAGGGGCACCATTAAGTGACTTCCTGATCCAGGCTCGCCTGCTGGAAGGATTTCAGGGTTTCATCCCAGAGTTGCGCAATGGGGAATTTTCTCAGTCCCGCCGTCTCCTCCCTGTGTAGTAGGACACCCTCCGCTATTGCCCAGTTGTCGAAGGAGGTATACCAATGTTTGGCTTGTGGGGGTCCATCCTTTTTCCACCGCTTAGTGAGCAAGCGCTTGGCTGTGATGAGTCCCAGGTCCCGGAACCTGGTCGGGACCTTATTGAGTTTGGTCCTTTTGTACAGTCCCAAGAGACAGGCTTCCCACGTGTGCGGCAGGTTATTACCAGTACTCCGCTTCAGTAGGGTAGTCACCGTATTCCAATATGGTAATATGGCGGGACAGGCCCAAAGCATGTGTAGGAGATCCGCGCCAACCAGGGAGCATCTGGGGCACGCAGAGGTGGTAGTCGAGAAGTATTTGTTGATCTTATCCGGCGACAAATATGCGCGATGTAGTATATAAAATTGTAATGATTTTAAAGCGTGAGTTGCGTGGGACATTGCCCGGACCGGACAGCACCACAGCCCACTCCTTGTCCGTCCATACCCTTCCTATATCCGCCGCCCACTTATCTTGGAGCTGTTGTGTGGATCGCTGTGTGTGCATTAGGAGGGCTTGTGTCAGCCAATGGACCACGTAGGAGCCGTTGCCCATGACGTGGAGGTATTGCATAAAGTGGTTCGTCTGCAGCTCTTCAGTCAAGTTTCCCCAGGGGCGCGCCAGCGTGCGTGATAGACGCGTGAAGGAGAAACTGCCCGGCCGGCAGTCCAGTGTCCCCAGCCAGAGTCCCAAAGGGAAGTAGGGTGCCATCAGCATATAGATCCCCTAGTGTCTCCACTCCAGCCCGCACCCACCCGTCCAACATTGCCTCTGTTATTACTCCTCCTTCTCTGGGTGTGCCCAGGAGCGGAAGCGCCAGGGCATAGGGCTTCACCCCACACGTCAATTTCAAGCAACGCAGGAAGCATCTGTGAGCCATGTCACGTGAATCTGCGTCAGAAGTGGAGTCCTAGTCAAAGGGTGGAACAGCGTGCACACCTGCGTGTGTGTGTCCAGGTTACAGCATCTGTGGCGCTGTCATCTAAGTTCCTGCCACTTAACCATCCCTTCACCCATTGCATCTGAGCCGCCAGGTAATACAGTTCCAAGTTGGGAACCGCAAGGCCACCAGCCTCCGTGGGCACATAGAGTTTTGTCAATGCCACACGGGGCCTTCCCGCGTTCCAGATGAGGTTCCGAATCAATGTCTCCAGTTCATCATCCATGTGCGTCATGACGTAGGCCTGTCTCATGGATTGCAATCTTGTTGGACCAGGAGGGGTGCACAGCACTACCCTCATAGTGGTAAAAGGCTACTGCCTTTAAATAGCATGAGCACAGTGGTGGCAGCACATTGTGTAGTGATCAGTGGAAGTGAACAGGTTTTTTTACATGTCTCATTGGAGTGAGGCTTACAGACTCAGCCATGTGAAGTTTTGCTGCTCTGTGCTTAACATACCCTTGGCGCACATCAAGTTAATATGTAGCGCTGTGCAGCGCATGTGTATTGTATGCAAGGGCTGGGAGTACATGTGCCTGTAAAGGATAGAATACACGAAAGGTGTGTATGTGTTCCTGTGAATGGCACAATTCACTGAAGATTCCGGGTTCCATTTTGGGAGAACCAGGAGGAGGAGAATGAGGAGATAGAGTGGCAGGCACACCGTGGCAGGGGTTAAAACCTGTGTCTTGAACTTAAGGTGGCATCAAAGTAAATGATATCTCCGTTGGAAGCATCAAAAGATTCACCTTATTAGCCTTTTCAAGTCGATGTTAAAACTTCTGGAAGAATGAGGAATTCAGAAAATCCAATTTGGTGGCTGTGTTAAACCCAAAACAAAGATCAGTGGTCTAGTGGAGGAGAAGTCCGCTCGAGCTTCTGAAAACCATCTTTGTGTGCACTCTCGATCGGAGCAGCACATTTGAACTGATTCACCTGACTGAGAATAGTGTTGCCTTAGCGCGCTTGTTCTGAGGAAAACGTTTCCAGCAGTAATTTCTGTTTGTTTGGGGTTCCACCCACTTGTGCTTAGTAGTGTGCACACTGGGGTATTCCCCATTTACATTATTCTGATTTCTGAGTCTGAATCACTTACACTGTGTAAGAAAGACAAGAAACTGTATCTCCTGCTGAAAACGTATTAATATATTTCATCTAAAAGAAATTCCATTGGTATTCAGAACTAAATCAGTATTTTGACAGTAAAACAAGGATTGACAAGTGTTACTCGACATGTAAAAAGCTATTATATTGACTGTGACACATATGTGAATAAATTATTGAGAGAGAAGCTACACCTCTGAGAGCAGAAAGTGTAATAGCTGAAATATTTTTATATGTACGTATGTAGCTGGGGTTTAATGTTGTAAAAGTAATTTAACTAGATTTATAAAATATGTTTATTTGTAATAGAAACAAAAGAAAGTTGTGAGCATTATATTTAGTTTTGTACTCCATTCCAGGTATCATTAGAAAATTTCACCTGGCAGTCCTACAAAGATATACAAGAAACCAGAGGAGCATAAAACTAAAATGGCAGGGTCCAGAGGCAGTCTCTCTTTTCTCCCTATACCCTTTCCCCCTGCTAGTGTATTGCTGTGAAAGGGTTTTAAAAGAATAAAGTCTATGCATGCAACAGTAGAAGAGAAGAGTGAGGATTTATCTGTTCCTATGGAATCTTCAGGTAGAAGTATAGTACCTGACAGATTGAAATGTCATAAAAGAATTCCACCGAGCATGATGACAGAAGGGTTAGACATTAAGACCCTGGTGGTAATTATAGAAAATATGCAAAAACAATTAGCTAGCATAATAGAAGAAAACAAAAGCCTGAATGATGATCCCGTATAATTGTGTTTGTTTATTATGTCCTTGTAAACCACCGGCCAAAAAAATGCCTCAACACGTTCTGTGTGGTTTTTCTCTGCCCCCGTGTGTCCAGCTGTGAGATGGGTGTGGGAGAAGAACATGATTTGGTCCCTAAAGGACGAGGGAACTAATAACTGCTGGGGTTCCCTGAGGGAAGCCTGTCGATATAACAGTTCTTCTTTGATGAGAAATCGTGGGTATGTGGGGGAGGTGCTGTTAATTAATCAATCAATCAATCATTTGTAAAGCGCACTACATACCCGCGAGGGTCTCAAGGCGCGGGGGGCACTACTGATCGAACAGCCAGGTCTTGCGTATCCTCCTGGAGGTCAGCAGATCTTGGGTCTATTGTAGGCTCAGTGGGAGGGTGTTCCATGTCTTGGCGGCAAGGTGGGAGAAGGATCTCCCACCAGTGGTTGTTCTTCGGATGCGCGGGACGGTGGTGAGTGAGAGGTCGGTGGAGCGTAGCTGGCGGTTGGGGATGTAGAAGGAGAGCCGTCTGTTGAGGTAGGCTGGGCTGGTCTTGTGGAGTGCCTTGTGTGCGTGAGTGAGGAGCTTGAAGGATATCCTCTTGTTGACGGGGAGCTAGTGCAGGTTTCTCAGGTGGGGGGTGATGTGGCCGTGGCGTGGTACATCGAGGACCAGTCGTGCCGAGACGTTTTCGATGCATTGTAGTCGTTTGATGAGCTTGGTCAGGGCTCCCGCGTAGAGGGCGTTTCCGTAGTCGAGCCTGCTGCTGACGAGGGCCTGGGTGACTGTCTTTCTTGTATCTATCAGGATCCATCTGTAGCTCTTGCGGAGCATGCAGAGGGTGTTGAAGCAGGAGGAGGAGACGACATTGACTTCCTTGTTTATTGAGAGCGTTGAGTCGAGGATGATTCCCAGGTTGCGTGCCTGGTCGGTGGGTGTTGGGGCTGCCCCCAGTGCCGTCGACCACCTGGAGTCGTCACAGGCTGAAGGGTTGGAGCCGAGGAAGAGGACCTCCGTCTTGTCCGAGTTCAGCTTCAGATGGCTGGTCTTCATCCAGTCGGCGACGGCCTTCATTCCTTCGTGGAGGTTGGCTTTGGAGGTGATGGGGTCCTTGGTGAGGGAGAGGATCAGCTGAGTGTCGTCGTCGTAGGAGATTATTTTGAGGTCGTGCTGTCGGGCTACGTGTGCGAGCGGGGCCATGTAAATGTTGAACAGCGTCGGGATGAGGGAGGATCCCTGAGGTACGCCGCAGATGATCTCGGAGGCTTTGGAATGGAATGGGGGGAGGCGGACGCTCTGGGTTCTGCCAGAGAGGAAGTCGGTGGTGTCCTGAGTGCTATGCATTGTATAGGGTAGCATCATTGGCCTGTGCAAAGTTGAAGCTATTTTCCAGAAGCCATGGTTTAGGAGTTATTAGAGCCGATGCGGCAAGGGTAGGATCGCTAGCCTGTTGTTTGCCCCCTCCCTCCATGGTTTTTAACACACGTCTGAAAAGGTTAAGAAAATCGGGGTTGCCGTCCCTATAATCAGATCTTCGGGAAGGCTGTCTAAGACCCCCACTTTTATGTTACGTCTTAGCCCAGCAGAGTGGATGAATGTTATTACAGCCAGGGGGTAGGCTTTTACGTCACCATGTACACACCGAATGTGTACGGTGGATTCAGGCAACACTTGCTCTCGAGTGACCCATATACCCTGGATGACGGACTGCTTACAGCCTGAGTCTAGAAGGTCCCTGATGGTTTTACCATTCACCTATACACTTACATGAAATGCGGTCCCCATTTCAGTGGTGTATAAGATGGACTTGGGAATGTAACCCACTTCCATTGGTTACTCCGTTGGTTTCCGCCGAGGGCATACGCAAGCTATTTGCCCCCACTCCCCACACTTAAAGCACTGGGGTCCTTTAACACTGGGCAGTTCATATTTCGTTTGACGGGGTTTTGTCAGTTCTGGGATCCTGGGCTTCTTCTCCACCCGTATATTTTGGTGGCGCAGATTTTCCCCCTCCGATCCAGTCACCTTCGGTTGCGCCCGTGGAAAAAGTTGTCGCCATTTCGATGGCTTGTTGGGCTGTCAAGTGCGTGTGTTGGCGCAACCACTTCTGGGTGTTATATGGAAGCGCGTTGAGATACTGTTTCAAATAGATCCTCTCCATAATCTCTTCTTTGGAACTCGTACTCGGTGATAACCATTTATCGGCTGCCATTTTCAGTTTGAAAAATATGGTTTCTGGAATCTCGCAGGGCGTTCCCCTTTCTTTACGGAACCGTACTCTGTAGGCCTCAGCGTCTAAGCCTAGGTGATCTAGAATGATTGTTTTTATTTCACCGTATGGGGCGTCCCCGGTGGCATTGGCCACCTGGTACGCTGCTTGTGCCTCTCCCGACAAGAGAGGGGCTAAAAAGTATGGCCATTTCTCTAGGGGCCAGCTACAGGCTCTCGCCACTCTTTCAAAGTTAGTAAGGAAGGCATCCGGGTCCTCCCTAGACATGTACTTCTGGAGGGAGACTCCAGCTGGGGTGGGGTGACTGGTACTTCGAACCTCCTGAAAGGGATTGGATGGGGGTTCGGTTACCACTTTTTGCAGGTCTTCTATCAGTGCCGAAATAGTATCCTTGAATATATCTCGGTCGACAGCCCACTCGAGCTTTTCCTGTCCTTTAATTAGGTGCTGGATCAGGGCATCCATCTTTAAATCATAGATGGGCTCTTCTTCTATGCCCCCATTCTCCACCAATGTGATGAGGTCAGAAGGAATGCGCAAGAGACTACGTTGGGACAAAGAAAGTTTAATTTTCAGATAGTCCCGCTTTTGGCGGTCTGCCAGTTTGAACATGAACTAAAAAGGGCACGTCTTCCAAATATTCGGCTTTTGAAGTCCTCACTCCTCGATAGATCAGACGTCCTCCTTTAGGCTTCAGGCAGGACGAAGTAGGATGTGCTCCAGGGACCCCAAAAGAAAATGGTAAGAGATAGGCAGGAATCAGTGCCTTTAAGTATCGAGGGAAGGGGGTGAGGAAGCACTCTGGTGCACTAGTGATTTCAAATGCAAACAGGAGGCAGTGAGGAGTGGCGTGAGGGGAGGGGGAATTTACACTATCAACAAGAGAGCGGAGAACGGTGATGTTATCAACCCTCTGGCTTCTCCCACCTCCCGACCCAGCCAGTGAACCGCTCCAGTTACCTGTGTCAGCAACGCTCCTCCTGGAGCGTGGCTCGGCGAAGCGTGTTCCCGGTGGCCTCCTGGCTTCTCCTTCCACTCTCGACATACTCCCACTCCTCCTGGGCTGGATGGCTTCTCCGGGCGTCTTGGTTCTTCTCCACGTCCTTGGCTCCGCGATTCTCCGGTACTCCTTCCACTCTCCCCGTACTCCGGTGTCCACGCACATCCATTTCCGGCTTTCGTCTCTCCTTATTGGGCACCCATCGTTGATGTCATCAGAGGGGGCGGGCCTTCAGTTAGAGTGTTCCAGTCTAGGGGCCTGCGTCAATATCTGACAGGTCTGTTTGAGACGCCTGCAGCCAGTCCTCCTGTCGAGAAAGCATAGGTGACATGACATTACAGGCTTCCCACCAGTCACCCTGTTGTTCCGTGGCTTCCCCGCTGGCCTTGTAACACATATATAAATATATACCAGTATAAACACACACATATATATATATATATATATATAGATATATATATATATGTGTGTGTGTGCGTGTATGTGTGTGTATATGTATATCTGTCTGTATGTTTAAATATATATATTATTAAAAATATTTTTTTTGTTTCTGTACATTTATTACTTTAAAAAGCACATTCTATATGCAAATGTATTGAACAAAACATAACAAATATTAACAATTCAATTTAAAAACTTTAAATAATTTACTGAACAAATAAACCATTAAAAAAATAAACAAAAATAAATTTACAAACGTTTTTATATACATTTAAAACCAATGTAAAATATAAACAAATATAATAAAATTAAAATCATGAACACATATTAATTATCAGGATATTTAACCAATGTATTTGAGTCTGGGAATAATACATATGCTATTCCCATGCCAGTTTATGCAACAGTAAAGAAAGTGTAGGACTTCGGAGGGGTTAAATATCTTATGTCCACTCCAAACAGTGCAACAGTAGGGAAAGCATTGCATTTTGGAGGGGTTAAATATACTATTCCCACTGTAGTCTGTGCAATTGTAGGGAAAGCGTTAGACTTTGGAAGGATAAGATTTGCTATTCCTATTTCAGTCTGTGCAACAGTAGGGAAAGCGTTGGACTTCGAAGGGGAAAGATTTACTATTCCCACTCCAGTCTGTGTAACAGTAGGGAAAGTATTCGACTTTGGAACAATTCTTTTTATTGCACTCCGTTAAGTATCAAAACAGCTTTTGCCTACAACCATTGGCCGGCAGCGGGCAAAATGCATGAATTGTAACACAGCTTACTGCCTACAACCCATGAGGCCGGTGGCATTGTACGGAGTTCTAAGTTTTAAGTATGAGAAAAAATATGGTAACAAAAGAGCAATAAAAGGACCCAAGGGAATATCAGAGAGTAAGAGAATAGCAAAAAAACAAACCCCCCCCAGCCTACCCCAATCTTCCCCCATCTCCTCTGCACCATAATTCCATAGTCCCAATTCCCTAGAATGAAAGATGGGATCTATGTGAGGGGTGGAGTGAACGACCTCACAGGCAACAGTTTAGGTGCTTTCCCTATCCTTGCCATGCAGCAGTCACAGGATTTGCAGACATAGTCAGGGCAGGTCACTTCCCTGAACTCTGTCGATAGTATTGTAACGAATAGGGCCCATAGTTCTGGATATTCATCTGCCCTGTTGTCTGCCATCAGTGACATCCATTCCATTGCCAGAGAAAGCCATAGTCTGCGGAGCCATACCACATGGTCAGGGATCTCCTCTATGCCCCAACGTGCCAGGAGGACATGTCGGGCGGTATTCAATGCAAGTGACATTTGTCTGCCTCTAATCGATCGTAGGGGAAAGGTCAGGGATTTGAATAGACCCAAAATCGTGTATGCAGGGAAGCGGGGTATAGTCATGTCAAATGCTTGATCGATGTCATTCAGGACCTGATCCCAATACCTGGCCAGCTTGGGACAGTGCCATAAGAGATGAAGGAGGGAGCCCGTTTGACTACAGCCCCGCCATTATTGTTCATTACGCCCCTTAAACCAGCTGTGAATTTGTGCAGGTTTTAAATACCAATAGGAGGCAATTTTATAAGCTGTATCAATGCCGGACATATCATGCACTGTGCTGGAAAGAGGGTGCCCCAGTTCCTCCTCCCTGTAGAGCTGGCCCTTGGTCTTGGAGGCGTTGATCTCAGTGGAGAGGAAAGCATAGAGTTTAAAAATAAGATGTTTATCTCCATCTTTGCATACTAGCCATTTTTCAAAACGGGTCAGAGGGCGGGAAGCTCCGCGTTCGTAACTCGGGGAAGTCACCCAGAGCCTCACCTGTGCGTATGCGAACGAGTCTATCACTTGTTGCGAGTAATCTTTTTGTAGCCGATAGAAGGGAATGACCCCCGAGAGATCAAAGAGCGAGCTCACCCGTCTGTAGTCTTGTTCGCGTCAGCGCTGAAAAACCGCTGACCCCATCCCCTGGGGGAAGTCCGGGTTGCAGACTATCGACATCATCGGCGAGGGAAACGTTGATAGCTTAGGTTTGAGAGCCACCGCGTCCCAAATTTTCAAGTTTGTGGCCATTAGTGGTGAGGAGTATAGCCCCCATGCACTATGGTAGCCAGATCTCTCACCAAATATTGGCTTCTGCAATCGTCTGGTCCATGAAGGACCAGTGCTTTTCTGAAAGCAGTCGATTCCAGTCTACGATGAAGCGCCGCTGCGTGGCCTAAAAATACAGTGGGATCAGGGGCAGCCCCATGCCTCCCTCCAGTATGGGTCGAGTGATTTGCTGTTGGCTAAGGCGAGGGTTCTTGATATCCCAGACAAACCGGTTGATGGCGAGCTGTATATTATGGAGGATCGATTGGGGTGGGGTTGGAGGTATGGTCTGAAATATGAGGGAGTATTGTCATTTTAACGACTGCGATATGGCCGGACCAGGACAACCCGATGTGGTTCCATGTAGAGGGCGTCTTGTTGGTCTGAGCTAGAAGGGGACCGTAATTAGCCGTTAGTGTCTTCGCTGGCTTAGACCCCAGCAGGATACCCAGGTATGGTATAGTCTCCACTGCCCACACAAATGGAAATCGTGTCTGCAATGTGGCTACTTGGGCTGGAGCGGCCGGCAGGTTCAAGATCTGACATTTTTGGAGGTTAACTTTGAACCCCGATACTTCACTAAACAATTTCTCAGGTAGGGATGGAAGCGATGTTATTGGGTTTGTCAGGGACAAGATGATGTCATCAGCATAAATGCTGATCGTATGCATGTCCACTCTGAGGCGGATTCCCGTAACCCAAGAGTTGTCCTGTACCCTCTGTGCCATGGGCTCCATATGTAAATACAGCATATACATGCTATGAATCTATCCCCGAATCCAAACAGCGAAGTGTGGCAAACAAGTAAGGCCAGTGGACTCGGTCAAACACCTTTTCAGTGTCAATGGAGAGTAAGAGAGCCTCCCTCCGCAAACCTGGATAAGGTCGGTAAGACGGATAAGGCGTTTTGTATTGTCCCCACACTGCCTCGTC